>NC_090443.1:992757177-993382177 GCF_031143425.1 Pleurodeles waltl | reverse complement strand
CTACAGTTGTAGTGTGAAAAACACATTTTTCCAGCTTGGCGACGAGATGTTGCTCACAAAGCCATTGTAAAACCGCTCTTACATGCCCTATATGTTCCTCAGCGGAAGACGAATAGATCAAAATATAATCTATGTATACCACTACACAGATATCCAGAACCTCCTGCAGCACTTCATTGATGAAAAATTGAAACGTTGCAGAACCCAAAGGGCATCACTGTGTACTCGAAGAGTCCGAAGTTAGTTCGGAACGCCGTCTTCCACTCATCCCCCTTCATCACTCAGATCATGTAGTAGGCGCCCCGGAGGTCGAGTTTAGTATAAATGGTCGACTGAAGTACCTGTTCTAAAAGTACCGGGATCAACGGAAGTGGATACCGATTTTTTATGGTCACTTTGTTCACTGCGCAATGATCTATACAGGTGCGCAGCTCGCGATTCTTCTTGGGCACGAAGAACAAAGACGACGATACTGGTGACGTTGAATGACGAATGAAACCCTTAGCCAATAGATCATCCAGGTAGTCTTGAATGTATCGATTCTCAGGCTCAGAAAGAGCATACACCCTACTACATGGTAGCGTTGCCCCTGGAATCAAGTCTATACGACAATCGTATGACCTGTGTGGCGGCAGCTGGGTGGCCTTCTGTTCACTAAAGACATCATGGAAGTATTTATACGGTGCAGGAATGGCCAGTGTGTCATCCGGCTTGATAGCCGTACTATGTGTGGACCCACAATGCAAGGGTGTCTTACTAGTAATGGTTTGTCTTGGTAATAGGAGTACCAGCTATGTTTAGAGTCTAATGTCACTGTCCTTGCTGGCCAGTAAATTTTGGGATTGTGTAACTGAAGCCAGGGTATCCCCAAAATGGCTCCAAATACTGGGGTATCTATGAGGTCAAACTGAATTTGTTCTGCATGGTTGTTTGCACAAAGCATGGACAAGGGTGTTGTTTGATAAACGATAAGCCCGGAGAACAATTGTGAGCCATCCACGGCTTTGACTGGTTCAGGGACGTCTTTTCTGACAGTCGTAATATTTAGGGTTTTAGCCAAACCTAAGTCTAAAAAGTTTCCGGTAGCCCCGAGTCAAGCAATATGGGCCTGACCTTACGAGCCTGAGGGGACAACACTAACGTCACAATAAGAGTCAGATGTCGAGGTACTGGACTGGTGGTATTAGCCAGAAGATGCGAGACCATATTGAAAGAAGCGCTCGCTAAATTGGTCTCAGAAATTATCGAGCCAGTTAGTTTTCCACCTGGTCAGGAAGAGAGAATTCGGGCCCTGTTACCGCTCCGATGGCTTTCTTTGGAGCAGTAGGCTTGTTAGGACATTCCCGAGCAAAATGCCCTGCCTTACCACAGTATATACACAGTTTCAATTTTTTCCTACGTTCTTTCTTTTCCTAAGATAGGTGGCCCGCACACTGCCAATTTGCATGGGCTCAGGTGTATCATGAGTGGGAATGGTGGACTCCTTCTTCTCAGTTTTGAGCACCACTGAGCGTGTGCCACCCCAGAACTTTTCTCCCTTAGGTTCACTTAAGCGGTGATCCAATCGTTCCACCAGGTCAATGAACTCGGAATACTCCGTAGGAGGTTCCACAATTAGGGCAAGAACATCCGTGAGATCGTCCTGAAGGCCACAAGAGAAGAGGGAGGTCCTCTTCTCCTCGGGCCACTCAGTCTCTGCCATCAACCAGTTGAAAGAGGTGTTATAGAACAGTAGATCCTTGTTTCCCTGGCGCAAATTCAGCAATTCATTGTCACTGGCTTACACGAAGAGATGCTTGGTGAACAGTTTCCGCAAGGCTTCCTTGAACCAGTTGAAATCATACAGTATAGGGTAATGACGCTCCACCAGCGGAATAGATCAATTAGCTGCATTGCCTCCCAAATAAGAGATAATAAAACTACCTTTGTAGCATCGTTGTAGAATGCAGCTGCCCGACGCAAAAACTGTAGCTGGCACTGGTTAAGAAAATGTTGAACTTGGCGCTATCTCCAAAAAACCTTTCTGGAGGGGCTAAGGGCACAGGGGTTGGGGTTGTGACCATTACCTGCATGGGTTGTGTGGTTGAAGCCGTCGGGCCTGAATCGGGTCTAGAAACATGATTAGATGGGTCAAACTGAGGGGCCTGTAGTACTGGAGATCTTTGTTTTAGTTTGACTCCTTCCCAGGGGGTGTTTTGTGGTTTATACCACTGTAGTTCATTGTGCAACTCCATGTTCTCTTGCTTTAAGGAAAGAACTTCTTTCTGAACTCCCCCTATGGCCCTAGTTAAATCTAATAAAGATGGAGCATCCTAATCAGCTGGTAAACCCTGTGCTAAACCTTTGAAAGTACCCATCGAGGAATCCATCACCCAGGCAGCCCTGTATGTTGCGGCTTGGCTTTATGTCAAGACGGGCCACTCACCTGAAAAGCAGGTTGTCTGCAGGGGCGATGGTATGCCCCCGACCTCCTGGAACACCTCTTGGCACTTCCTGGCGGACACAGAAACCCCGGAAGAGAAAGAGACAAAACACTGCCACATCTTGCCGGTCACGCCAGGCACCCTGTATCTTCGAGGGGCAGGTCGTTATTGACAGAGTGATAGTAGAGTTAGTGCACACAACTTCCTTGAAACTGAGTCTCTCTGCTTTTTTTGAAACTGTGGTGGAAGAAGGACATTGATTAAGAGAGACACGGGTGTTGAAGTGGGAGCAAGATGGTGTCGGCGTAGTGGAGAGGCTCGGAAGCCCCGCCCACCGGAACCAAGCACCAAGCCATTGCTGCCTCCCCCGTTGCTGAGGAACGCCGTGCCGCAACAAGGATTTCCCTTTGCCGGAGGAGTCCAGCCGCTGCTGCTGGGTTGAGGATTGCCCCTGCTCCTTCGCTGAAGAACGCGGGGACGCGGGGGTGCCCGGCTATTTACCTTTTTGGTTTGTTTGGGGATCGGAGAGACGCGGAAAGACACGGAGAGACGCGGTCAGCACTCGGCGCTCTCAAGGCTGTACCGCGGTCAGAGTAAGGACGCTGAACTGCCGCGTGTCTTGCTCCGGTAGGGAAAAAAAACATGAAAAAGCATCTGGATAAGCGCACAGTGAGTACAGTGCAGTGACTTTTGTACTGGGAAGCGCGCGGTGACCCCTGAATTTTGCTGCTGTCCCCTGGAGGGCTTTTGAAAAAAAGATTCTTTCTTTCCTTTTGATTGCACTTGCACTCAAGAAACGAAAGGGCTCAAGGAAACTGGGGTATCTTTGGGCTCCTTTAAATGTGATTATTTCCGGGATTGCAGGAACCAGGCACATGGAGGACAGAAATGGCAATTCTCAACAAAAAAAAATGCACAGTAATTAACTAATCTCTGGTCTTTAAAAAAAAAAAAAGAGAAAAGAGAAAAAGGGGGAGTGAAAAATCTTCTCTTCAGCATTGATACAGATGTATAAATACTAGACATTAACGGTTGGCAGTCTTTTCTGACCATTTATTAAAGCACTTTGAACGCAGGACTACGATATTAAATAGTAGTATTAGATTCCCCCATTCGACAAAGCTCTCATCTCCAGGAAAATAGAGGAGTGAGGCTAAAATATTCAGAGTTTCAGGAGGGGATAATTGAAAAACTGAGATCTTCAGGTGTGTAATGTAATGCAATGTAATGCATCTTGGCATCTGTATACCCCCTCATGGCTCTTTAAGGAGTGTTATTGAACGAACAATATCGGATGTAATAATTGCAGTGGCGGGAGTCACAAGATTTATTAGATTGTTATCTTGTGTTGTAAAAATCAAATATGGTGCCTAAAATTGTCCGGAGTCTTGGAGATAAGAGTGGGGGAGCTAAGACGACACGTAGCGGCAAGGATAAAGGAGAGGCAGCAGGGGTAAATAAACGTCTGGCCTCAATAACTGGCAAAGCGGCTGGGAACAATATGTCTGGACCACTGAGAGATGCCAAGATGGGTAATAGCAATATCCCCCCATCGGAAACTAGGTCGATAGGTAAAAAACAGTCTACTATTACGGCCTTTCTTGCATGCGGGGTGCAAGACAGCCTTCCTGCACATATAACCCCCTCCTTGGAAAGCAAAGTGTTAGGGGAAGAAACCCCTCTTCCATGCGCCAGTACAGAGACTGAAGATAGTAATAGAGAGATAAATGAGAAGGTGCCCGGCTCCCCGGGGTGCAGGCAGTCTCGAATACAACAACCTGATCAAAATGAGCAGTCGGAGTGTCAAAACAAGGAAGGAGCTATAAAAGCATCAGGACCCTCATTAGAAAAGGACGACCTAACTATCCCTTTAGGAAATGGGAAAAATTGGGATAAAGTAGCCAGAAAAGACCCCCAACTCATAGACTGGGGTAAAGACTGTAGCAATAAATTCTACTCCTTGACCGAAGAGTCCGATCTCAGCAGTGTTGATCGCAGTTTCAGTGAATCGGAAGGGAGTGAGACATCTGATGCTGGCAACAAATCTCCAAGTAATGAACTTACTGTACGGCAATACCGACAACGGAAACTTGTCAGAATATGCCCTGGCTCTCAGGAGGGTGTTGAAAATGCAGCATCTACGAGTGGTAGGACCTTAAAGTGGGACTATTCTGGTATTGGCTTAGCAGATATTCCCACCAGTTGCTCTCAGGGCCCTGTTAATGAGAAAATAGACATGGGAGCCTCTGCTGGTAGCCCTGTCAACGCATCTACGATGGGCACCGAGGCAGGGATCCTGCAGTCAATATATAACTCAATTAAAGAACTGCAAACTGAGACCAGGATCGAAAGTCAGCGTGCAAGGATCGCTACTAAGAGACTGCAGGGGATGGTCCGTAAGGTAGCGAAATCATGCACAGAGATTGAAGCCAAGCTATGCTCAATGGAAGAAAGGATTGTGGCGGTTGAGGAGGATGTGGATACTCTGAAAGAGCAGAACGCTGCGAGAGACGGACAACTGACGGATGTGATGTGGAAAATGGAAGATTTGGAAAATAGACAGAGAAGGAACAATCTTCGATTTCTGGGCATATCGGAAGGGCTAGAAGGAAATAATATACAGGCGTATATGGTCAATCTCCTGCGTGGGGCTTTTCCAGAACTGGGGAACTGGGACTGGCATAACGAGTTACAACGGGTCCATAGGTTTCCGATAACCCAACGGGAGGGGGCCAACGAGCAAATTCGAAATATCCAAGAGCGATTTTGGTCTATTTTGGGAATTATCTGCTACGACAGGAGATTGCTGACAAAACCCGTCCTAACACCCCTAGTTCTTTGGATGGGGTCACTTTCTTTACTCACCCCGATTTTTGTCATGCTACCGTGGAGCGGAGATGGCAGCTACGACAGCTCATTAAACCATTCTTTGACAAAGGAGGGGAAGCATATCTGTTGGCCCCTGCTAGACTTAAAACAGTAATGAATGGAAAAGTAAAAGACTTTACCTCAGAAATTAAGGCAAAAGAATATCTGATGGGGGACACGCAATAGAATATAGAAATATAGAAATATAGGGGAGGAAGTGGTGCTTGGGAGACGGGTGGGCGGGTGAGCCGCTGTATTCACAACACCAATATTCAGGCCATTGGTGGTCTGATTGCTCAACAAGGTGGGGGGCAGTCCCGGGGGGGTGGGAAGGAGATGGGGTGGGGGAGGGCGGAGACTGGCCCAGGGAGGTGGAAGGGGGGATGGGGGGGAATGGGGAGGAGGGGAGGGACAAAGGGGGAGGGAGGGGGAAAAACGAGGGGAGAAAATGGAAAGGAAAGGATCAAGGGAAGCAAGAGAAATGGGGTGGAAAAATAAGAAGTGTGGAGCAGTTGGAACAGAGAATTCAAGAGAAAGTGAAGTTAAATGTAAGGATCCAATGGAGCAGAAGGAGGGGAGGGGGAAGGAGAAGAAGGGAGAAAGAAAGGGAAACAACAAAAATAGTAAATGGCTAGGCTTAGAATTGTCTCAATTAATATATGTGGATTAAATGACCCTCGTAAAAGAAGGAGGGTGGCCGAAGAATTGAAAACTTTTAAGGCAGATATTTTTTGCCTACAAGAGACACATGTGGAATCTAAAAATTCTGGGATCCTTGGCTCGCTTGGTATGAAAGTGATTGCTCGGTCAGAACAAGAAGCTAGAACTAAAGGAGTAGCAATTTTAGACCGGACTAATAAACTAAATATTACTCAGCAGAAGGCAGATACGGGTGGAAGATGGGTAATAGTAGAGTGTAGGTATGGACATAGTAGCTTTACATTATGTTCTCTGTACGGGGTGGTTACGGATGACCCAATAGTTGTAGATACTCTCGCCATCGAGTTAACAGGCTGGGCCCCTCCCTATATTATATGCGGGGATTTCAACTTCAATGGATCTTGGGAGGGACTACAGGATTTATTAGTACCTACAACCAAGAGGTACCAGGGGCGCAAACCTCGGGTATATAAGGCAATGGTTGCTATCCAGCAAGAATTAGGATTAGTGGACGCTTGGGTGAAGCTGCGTAAGCCACACCCTGGATATACTTATTATTCAGCCCCTCATGCGAAACTAGCACGACTAGATTATTTTTTAATCTCTCCCGTACTTTGAAGCAGGGTAAGATTGAGCTATATTCACGGATTGTATCAGATCATAACCCTTTAGTTTTAGATTTAGAATTGGATGGGCTAGAATCAAAGGTTAGTAGATGGACATTTGAACGAGGGCTCCTTAAGGACCCGGAATATTGTGAGCATATGAGAAAGTGGATAGTGGAATTTTTGGGGTTTAATCAGGGGTCAGCTTCAGTAGAGATAGTCTGGGACACGTTGAAAGCAGGAATTCGTGGTGAAACATTGAGTTTTAGTACCAAAAGACAGAAGGATATTCAAGGCAGGATAAAAGAGTACCAAGCGAAGCTGCAGGAGGCAGAGAGGCAACTGATTATAGCTATAGAAACTGGGGCCAACGTAAGGAGGGCTCAGGAGGAAGTTGCTATAGTAAAAGCAGCAATGAATATGGATACGGCCCAAAGAATAGCGGAGAAATATTTAGCACAGCGTGCACAAGGGTTTGAGTATGGAGAAAAAGTCGGGCGATTGTTAGCGATACGGGCAAGCCAGAAAACAGCATTTGGGGTTATCAGAGAGATTAAAGACTGGCAAGGCCAGATAGTAGCAGAAGTGGATGGAATTAGAAAGGTGTTCCATAGATATTATCAGGAATTATATAATGATATATCTGTACATCCGGAGGAAGAGATGTCAGAGTTTCTATACCCCATTAAGGTTGAGAAATTAGCCGAGAGTGACAATCTACGCCTGGGAGAGCGGATAGACATTTCAGAAATCGACAGGGCAATGAGCGATCTACCTACCGGAAAAGCTACTGGGCCCGATTCGATTCCTTTAGAATTCTTTAAAGTTTTTAAAGTATTACTACTCCCGGTAATGGCAGAGCTGTTCATACAGGTTCAGAATGGAGGGGAAATCCCCCATCTTGGGATCTGGCCAATATAGTTATGTTTCTGAAGAAGGGGAAACCTTCGTTAAATCCGGCCTCATATAGGCCGATCACATTAATAAATAGTGATGTTAAAATATACTCAAAGATACTGGCTGCACGTCTAACGCTGGTGATCAAGAAGCTTGTTTCCCCTAGGCAGCATGGGTTTGTCCCAGGAAGAGATACTACTAATCATATACAGAGAGTTATTGCACTCTTGGATGCTACGGTGGTAGCAAAGGAGCCTATGGCGGTCACATTATTAGACGCAGAGAAGGCGTTTGACCGGGTGAACTGGAATTATCTGTGGTATGTTATGGAATATTATGGGCTAGAGAAGAAATTTATTACAGCAGTAAGGGCTCTATATAGATCACCGGTCGTGAAAATACAGTTAATGGGAGGACAATCCGAGAGCATTTTGATCAGGAGAGGCACTAGGCAGGGATGCCCATGCTCCCCCCTCTTGTTTGCATTGTATATAGACCCTCTGCTCAGACAGTTGGAGGCAAATAGCAAGATTCCACCAGTACATAGGCTGGGTTGGGATACAAAAGTTTTAGCATATGCAGATGATATAGCCATTTTAATGCCTTCCCCCGACTCAGCATTGAGAGAGGTTGAAGAGGTGACGACAAAATTTGGAAAGTTTTCTGGATACCTGTTAAATAGTGCTAAAACGCAGTTGTTGGCTAATCAATACACAAATACCAAAGACACTCGGAGGGTGGATCATGCAGTATATCCAGGTATCAATATTACACCAATGATAAATGAAATTGTTAATCTGAATATAGATCCTATACTGGCGAAAGCCAGAGAAGATATGTGCAGATGGAATAACTTACATCTGACTATTGTGGGGAGGTGTAATATGGTGAAAATGATCCTCCTTCCTAAACTGTTGTATCTTTTTCGTGTCATACCATTGAGCTTTACTAATTTCAGATTTAAAGAGATAGAAAGAGTGATTATGAGATTTATTTGGGCATATGGTAAGTGTAGAAGAGCAAGCAAATTTATGTCTCTTCCTCGAGAAAGGGGGGGGTGGTCGTTACCGAATATAAAATCATATCAATTGGCAGCAGCCTTTCAGTACATGCGCTCATTATGGGGTCCCAAGAAAGAAGGAATCACGGAAGTGGACTGCCCCAATATTTATGAGTTGCAGATAGGATCAGCTGCCAATGGATGTCTGGTAACATATCATGAGCCTGGATATTATAAGAAAATTTGATATAAGGTTTTGGGAGCAGCCTATAAGTGCTGGCGAGTATGGTATAAGAAGAAAGGACTCGGTAGATATAATCATTATACCATGATTGAGAAGAATCCATCGCTCCCTGAGATTTTTCAGGATAAATACATGGTAAATTGGGCGTCTTTAGGCATAAGTAGGTTAGGGAATCTTTTTGATAATTTCAGGGTTAAGGCATTTGGAGATTTACAGGAGCAGCATGGCCTTGAGCAAAGGGACGTTTTTAAATATTTACAGATACAGGATTTTTTAGGGAAAAAAACAGGAGGGGTGCAGGGATTTAAAAGTAACCAACTGCTGAATGATATCCTGGCTAATCCTAATATAACCATCAGGTCGATTTACCCTTTAATGTTGGCGGATCAGCTGGATGATTTAGAGAAGTATAAGGAGAGGTGGAACAAACTGCTGGTGGATGGGAGTAATAACTTTATGAGGTCATTGGAGTTGGGATGCACCATTTTATTATCTTCTTCCTTGCAAGCGCAACATTATAAGACCATATTCGACCTGTACCATACTCCAGCTCACCTCGCTGAATGGGGGTGTATGGCAGGAACAAACTGTCCAAGATGTGGGATGTATGGCACGGATATCGTACATATGTTGGCTACATGTGGGGAATTAGAGGCCTCGAGGGAAGGTATTCAATCTGTTCTGAAGGAGGTTTTGGGATGTGATTTCGCCCTTTCTCCAGAGATTATGGTTCTCGGGGTAGCTGGCGATTTGGGTGGTCCACATAGAGCATTTATTTTTGTAGCCATGGCAGTGTATCGAATATGTATATCATCTGCATGGCTGAATGTTCGACCCCCGTCCTGGCAGCAATGGCTGGCCAGGCTGCTTTCTGTATATTATTTGGAGATGGCATTATATGAACGCAAGGGGAAACATGCTAGGAGGAAGGGGAAGGCAATATGGGAGCCACTTCAGGTTTGGATCAGGACTCACAATGAATAACGTTTGCCTGTCTCTCCACTATTGGTTCAGAATGTTATGTTTTCAGTGTAAAGTGATGTAAGAATATATTTGTTGTATGATTCTTTCCAATAAAATAAAAATAAAAAAAAAATGAAACTGAGTCTCTCTTTCTGATATGGGCACGGGAGCAGTAGAAGAACACCAGGATGATCCAGCACTTTTTTTGGATAATAATAACTGTTGGCACAATTACTAACACTGCATTACCAAAAACCCAAACTTAGTACCATAACAATAAGTACTGCGACACTAGGGCTGGCTTCACAGAGATTCACTGTTGCACACTACAATTAGAACTGTGGTTGCACTTATTATGCACAAGAAAGACAAACAAGGACATTAATTATATCACATATAACTTTCCTGCATGCATAGGGTTAAACTAAAAGGAACACAAACAATCCAAGAAATACAAATGTCCACTCTGGGTTTAAACAGTTAGGGTGGCACGGTTTGGTTTGGTTTCACTGTGTGTGTGAAAAACCCTTCAAAAGCAAATTCCTCAAACCTGAAACATAGGCATGAATGACACAATTTAAATCCAAGAGTTATGCTATTAGAGAAAGAAAAGTCACTGCAATTAGAGACTCACAAAATGAAATGCACAAATGTGTCTCAGACACATTTGGCGATTCCCAATGAGGTCGCAAAGACCTACGTCATCAATGCTCATGAGGTAAGTCGCAGTTTGCAACCCGATTGGGAATGGCCGCACTCACAGAGATGGTGGCCTTCTGGGGACAGCAGACCACCAT
This sequence comes from Pleurodeles waltl, assembly GCF_031143425.1. NCBI lineage: Eukaryota > Metazoa > Chordata > Amphibia > Caudata > Salamandridae > Pleurodeles > Pleurodeles waltl. The sequence goes on along the minus strand of NC_090443.1, from coordinate 993,371,720 downwards.
GTCTGTAACTGCTTTTTAAATAAATTAAATGCAGCCTGTTTTCCTTAAAGGAAAACAGGATGCATTTAAAACTAAAAAATGAAAAGTTTTCTTTTCAGTTTTTTAGAGTAGGCAGTGGTCAGTGGGACCACTACCTATTTTCGCTTGCATTCAAAAAGGGGATTCGGTCCTATTAAAGTTGGTGGTAACTGTTTTGCAACCTCATTTAGAATCGCAAAACAATCTTGCATAGCCCTGCGACTCGCTATTGGTAAGGGACGCCCTTGGCAAGCTCCTTTCTAATAGCTGCTCGCAAAAACATTTTGCAATTCAGTAGTAGATTACTGAATCGCAAAATGGGGTCTGTACATCCAGAAATGCTTTTTTTCTGGTCGCAAATGGCCTGATTCTATGAATCAGGCCATTTCCAATCAGGAAAAAGCATTATACATCCGGCCCCTGGACTGCTATGTGGTTCATCTCTAGCATAGGACTTTGCATTGCCGCCCACAGTCTTCCATGAATCACCACAGTGCAACGCATCCTCAGTGCAGGCCTTCGCATCGCAAGCCACTCGTCAATGGCATACTCGCCGACAACTCAGGACTCTGAATGGCAAGCCTTGCTATTTCATCGGAACCAGCCTCTGCATGAAGCATCTTGATGCAAGTTTTCGAATCATAAGCCCATTACCGCTATTGTTACAGTCTCCAGCCTATAACTCCTGAGCCATGAGGTCAAGCAGAACAAGGAAAGAGCCACTGACAGCCCAGTAAAGTAGGAGGATGAAGAAGGGCAGCACAAAGCCCCTTAGTAGGCCTGGGGAGTCCTGCTCATCAACCATAAGGCTTAGTCATCAATGTTTCACATCAATCCAATTATCACTGTCTTCCATGTTGGAGACATGAAGTCTAAAATCGACAACATCCTGCGGCTGTTCAGTGACTGCCACATTGGAAAACAGTGGAGCAGTAGGCACCTCAAATCCTTGTATGACAATGCTCAGTGATTTCTTTAAAAAAAAATCCCCGTCACTGATAGAGCAATTAACCGCTACGGTGCCTGGTACAAGCCGGTCTCGTCGCCGGCCACGGTTGCCGTGTGCCAAGGACGAAACCAGCTCATCCTCCGCCTGGCTCATCCTGCACCCGGCTCATGGGGGGAGGCGCTAGTCGCCCACCCAACCCCCCCAGAGCAGGGATGGAAGGGGAATCCCAAATCCTTTGATGTCTCTCTCGCGATCGGGAAGCAGAAATGCCCATTCGACACCAGGGAGTTTATTTTTTTTATATTTGTGAATAAGGGGAGCACGGGTCAATCCCAAGGGGGCAATTTTTTTAAGGCCTATGGGGGGGGGGGCAGATCGGCCTACTGTAATTAGGCCTATTTGCCCCCAGTGGGTCAGAAACCATTAGACACCACGGATTTGTTTTGTGCCAATTTCACGCAAGGGGCACAAACCCCTTAGGCAAGGGTCGCTCCCCTAGGGGGCAAAGTTATTTGAGCCCATTTCTGCCCCCCTTGGGGACTGATAAGCCTATTTTAATTAGTCTGATCTGCCCCCAAGGGGGGTAGAAACCACTAGGCACTAGAGATTTTCTTTTTCTATTTTCTTTTATAGATGGGGAGCGACCCGTTAAGCAAGGGTCGCTCCCCTGGGGGGCAATTTTTTTTAGGTCATTTCTCCCCCCCTTGGAGACAGATTGGCCTATTTCCATTAGGCCGATTGGCCCCCCAGGGACAGAAAGTATTTAGGCACCAGGAATTAGTGTGTGTGTTGTTTGGGGGGCAGCCCCTTGGGCAAGTGTCGCTCCCCATCGGGGCACATTACTGTTGATGGGGGCACATTACTGTTGACCATTTCTGTCCCCATTGGGGGCAGATCGGCCTATTTTGGAAGGCCCATCTGCCCACAAGGAGAGCAGAAAACCCAGCAGAGACCAGGGAAGAGTTTTTTTTATAAAAAGAGGGTGGGGTTATGGCCACACACCCCCACACCAAATAAATGGGGACAAATTTGCTCTGCCCACCAGTGGGCAGATGGGGCAATTTACCCCCGATTACCCCCCAGGGGGGCAGAAAACCTACTAGATACCAGGGAATTAAAATAAAATAAAAACATAGTGGGGTGGTGGCTGCCAAGCAGTATGGGCATGGGTAGATCCCCACCCCAACTGAAGGGGATAAAAGTCTTTCAGCTCTCTTCAACACTAAAACATTTTATCCCACAGCAAGCAAGAGGACAATTGATTATTTTGGGGTTTGGTTTTACATTTGGGCCATGAGAGCTTGTCTAACTCTAAAAATCGTCCCACTTGGAATGGTGAGGGCTACACTTTTTAGACTTTGGGATGCTGCTATGTAGGAACATCTACAAGACCTACACATATCTGAAAACTAAACATCTGAGTGAGTCCAGGGTGGTGTGCTTCACATGCACCCGCACCATTTGTTTACCCACAATGCCCTGCAAACCTCCAACTTTGCTGGAAATCACACATTTTTCCTACATTTCTCTGATGGAACCTTCCGGAATCTGCAGGAATCCCCAAAATTTCTACCACCCAGCATTGTCACATCTATACTGATAAACATTCTGCTTCACTTGTCAGCCTAAAAAGCTTTTTTTCAAACTGCCCTTTTGGACCCGCTTTGGTTCCCCCTAATTTTCAACAGGTTTTTGGCTCTTCCCTGACACAGGCACTTGGCCCACCTACACAAGTGAGGTATCATTTTTACAGTGAGACTGAGGGGAATCTTGGGTGGTAGGAAATTTGCCCTGGTGCAGTGATCCCACACAGAAATGTGGGGAAAATATAATTTTTTAGCTAAATTTGAGGTTTTCTGAGGATTCTGGGTAAGAAAACACGGGAGATCCACGCAAGTCACACCTCTCTGGACTGCCTCGGTGTCTAGTTTTCAGAAATGTCTGGCTTTGGTAGCTTTCCCTAGATGACTGCTGAGTCAAACACAGGTTCCCCCCGCAAAAACAGGTAGTTTTGTATTTGATCATTTTGTCCATATAGTGTGTTGGGGCATTTCCTTTCATGGGCCCTAGGCCTACCCACACAAGTGAGGTACCATTTATATCGGGAGACTTGGGGGAACGCTGGGCTGAAGAAATTTGGGGCTCCTCTCAGATTCCAGAACTTTCTGTCACTGAAATCTTTGGAAAAAGTGTTTGTTGGCCAAATTGTAGGTTTGCAAAGGATTCTGGGTAACAGAACCTGGTGAGAGTCCCACAGGTCACCCCATCTTGGATTCCCCTAGGTGTATAGTTTTAAAAAATGCACAGGTTTGCTAGGTTTCCATAGGTGCTGGCTGAGCTAGAGGCCAAAATCCACAGCTAGGCACTTTGCAAAAAAACAGCTCTGTTTTCTTTAGTAGAATGTGATGTGTCTACGTTGTGTTTTGGGGCATTTCCTGTCGCGGGACTAGGCCTACCCACACAAGTGAGGAACCATTTTTATTGGGAGCCTTGGGGGAAAGTTGGGTGGAAGTAATTTTGTGGCTCCTCTCAGATTCCAGAACTTTCTGTCACCAAAATTTGAGAAAAAAGTGTTTTTTGGGCCACATTTCGGGGTTTGCAAAGGATTCTGAGTAACAGAACATGGGGAGAGCCCCACAAGTCACCCAATCTTAGATTCCCCTAGGTGTATAGTTTTCAAAAAGGTGCAGGTTTGGTAGGTTTCCCTAGGTGCCGGCTGAGCTAGAGGCCAAAATCTACAGCTAGGCACTTTGCAAAAATCAGCTCTGTTTTCTTTGGGAGAATGTGATGTGTCTACGTTGTGTTTTGGGGCATTTCCTGTCGCGGGACTAGACCTACCCACCCAAGCAAGGAACCATTTTCATTGGGAGCCTTGGGGGAACGTTGGGTGGAAGGAATTTTGTGGCTCCTCTCAGATTCCAGAACTTTCTGTCACCAAAATGTGAGAAAAAAGTGTTTTTTTGGCCACATTTCGGGGTTTGCAAAGGATTCTGGGTAACAGAACATGGTGAGAGCCCCACAAGTCACCAAATATTGGATTCCCCTAGGTGTCTAGTTTTCAAAAATGCGCAGGTTTGGTAGGTTTCCCTAGGTGTCGGCTGAGCTAGAGGCCAAAATCTACAGCTAGGCACTTCGTAAAAAACACGTCAGATTTCAATGTAAAAATGTGATGTGTCCATGTTGCGTTTCCTGTCGAGGGCATTAGGCCTACCCACACAAGTGAGGTACCATTTTTATAGGGAGACTTGGGGGAACGCAGAATAGCAAAACAAGTGTTATTGCCCCTTGTCTTTCTCTACAATTTTTCCTTCCAAAAGTAAGACAGTGTGTAAAAAAGACATCCATTTGCAAAATGCCCTGTAATTCACATGCTAGTACGGGAGCCCTAGAACTCAGAGATGTGCAAATAACCACTGATTCTCAACACCTTATCTAGTGCCCAATTTGGAAATACAAACGTTTGCTTGATACCTATTTTTGACTCTTTATATTTTACCAAATAAATTGCTGTATACCCGGTATACAATGAAAACCCATTACAAGGTGCACCTCATTTACTGGCTCCAGGTACCTAGGGTTCTTGATGAACCTTCAAGCATTATATATCCCCGCAACCAGAAGAGTCAAGCAGATGTAACGGTATATTGCTTTAAAAAATCTGACGTTGCAGGAGAAAGTTACAGAGTAAAACTTTGAGAAAAATGGCTCTTTTTTCACCTCAATTTCAATATTTATTTCAGCTGTTATTTTCTGTAGGAAACACTTGTAGGATCTACACAAATTACCCCTTGCTAAATTCAGACTTTTGTCTACTTTGCAGAAATGTTTAGCTGTCTGGGATCCAGCATTGTTTTCACACCCATTTCTGTCACTAACTGGAAGGAGGCTAAAAGCACAAAAAATAGTACAAATGGGTATTGGTATGGGTATGGGGGTATGTCCTAGTAAAATGCCAAAATTGTGTTTAAAAAATTGGGTTTTCTGATTTAAGTCTGCCTGTTCTTGAAAGTTGGAATGCTGGTGATTTTAGCACTGCAAACCCTTTGTTGATGCCATTTTGTTAGGGAAAAATCCCCACAAACCTTTTTCTGCAGCACCTTTTTCCCATTTTTCTTTAAACCAAATTTTCGCTGTCTCTAGGCTAATTTCTTGGTCTCCTTAAGGGGAACCCACAAAGTCTGGGTACCTCTAGAATCCCTAGGATGTGGTAAAAAAAATTACACAAATTTGGTGTGGGTAGCTTATGTGGACAAAACTTTATGAGGGCCTAAACGTGAATTGCCCCAAATAGCCAAAAAAAGGCCTGACGTCTGAGGGGAAAAGGCCTGGCAGTGAAGGGGTTAAATACAATTCACTCTGCCCATGTGGTTGCCTTGGGGCTGACTTACATGTAGCAAAAGGGAATGTTCGGGCCTGGCAAGTGAGTGCACTTGCCAGGTCGAACTGGCAGTTCATACTGCACGCACAGACACAGCAGTGGCAGGTCTGAGACATGTTTACAGGGCTACTCAGGTGGGTGGCACAATCAGTGCTGCTACCCCACTAGTAGCATTTGATTTACAGGCCCTGGGCACACATGGTGCACTATACTAGGGACTTACTAGTAAATCAAATAAGCCAATCATAGAAAAAACAATCACCAATACCATTTAGACAGGAAACACTTGCACTTTATCATTGGTCAAGAGTGGTAAAGTACCCACAGTCCTAAAACCAGCAAAAACAAAATTCAGCCCAGGATCAAAACGGGAGGCCAGAAGCAAAAAAGACAGGGGAGGAGTGTCAGTAAGGAAAAATAAGGAGCCTTAAAGTGTTGAGCAGGCCCTGTGTAGGACCTGGGGGAAAAACCAAGGATGCAATCAAGAAACGGCCTTGCCAAATTTAAATAGTAGGCTGTTGTTCAGCCTGGAGTATTACTCGCAAAGCCCCCATGACATTCTAAACAGAGGGAACATTCTTAGGTTCTTAAAGTCAATCCCTGAACTGAGCAGACTGGAATCAAGTGATATCATAGCAATTGATTTTCTTCCCCCAATAGGTTACTAAACCTCAAAAACTACACTAGAAACATTTGCTTTGACAACCCTTGTACAGTTGCTACTATCTAGATAACAGCTACTTAGTACATGGGGGCATCATGATAAGTCTGTTCAGAGAGACAGGTTACACTACAGCAGTGGTTCTCAACCTTTTGACTTCTGTGGACCCCTACTTTATCATTACTGGAACTGGGGGACTCCCACTGAATCATAATTCAAATCCAGGGACCCCCAACTGAGTCATTACTGAAATCTGGGGACCTAAGATGTTAATATTATTTAATTTTCTAAACAGTTGTGGATCCCCTGAGGAGTTTTCGCGGACCCCCAGCGGTCCCCGGACCACAGGTTGGGAACCACTGCAGTACTAGCAAAACTACCAGTCGCAATAGCGTCTGGCAGGAAGAAATAGTTCTCGATTTAAAAAAGGGCCCTGGGTTTTGTATTCACCAACTACAGTGAAGAAAGGGAGCAAACCATATACCGTACATGGAAAGACTGGGCTTGGCTGCCCGTTGCACTATCCAGTAGAAGCTCTAACTGAATTAGTTCTTGAGTGTTTACTAGCTCCGGCCCATCTTTATTGTCCTTGTGTTACTGGAACATTAATGATCTCACCTAGAAACTTCAGTCCCCCGATGCAGTTGAATTCCTAAAGACCCATGAAATTATAGCCCTGCAGGAGACCTGGGCTGAGACAAGCCACCCAACTGTAGGCTACATCGAGCACTGGAGGCCGGCCTCTAGGAAGCACAAGTACAGTAGATCTAAATGGGGGCTATCTATTTACACCTTAGTCAAGATAAAAAAGATTGTTGAGATGTTATCGCTTGAGGAGAACTGGCTGTCAGGAATCAAGATCACCAAGTTGAGATCTCAGCAAACAATTTTACTGATAAATGTTTACATCAGCCCTAGTGCAAGGGAGAAAAAGTTTATATTTAATTGTTTATTACAAACCGTGTGAGATCTAACCAGCGATAATCTCAAAGCAGCATGATTGATCACCATGGATGTTAATACAAATCTATTTCAAGACCTCACCGACGACTATGAGAAACTCAATCAGGGGAATGTCCAGAATATCACTGAACAGCTTAAGCCAAGCAGTTGCATGTGTAGCATGCCAGGTGAATATATGGTCTTGTAGCTCAGCCACGTGGGCTACAAAATATTCAATGTCCGTTTCCTCTAAGATATGCCTACAAACTGGACAAGAACTGATGGGAAAACCTGTTGCTATCTTGATTATACTATTTGCAATGCTGAAATGCACCCTCTTGAAGAGAATTTTTACATCACTCCGCAGGCAGACAGTGATCATCGTCCACAGGGCATTTTGTTGCCTCCCAATCTGCTACATCACATTCTGCCATGGGTGACATACAGTGGAGTGTACATGGAGAATCTCAAATGCCTTAAATGGAACAGGTCATTAGCGATGCTGTTAGGGCTACATGCAAGGAGTATTTGGATGCAAATCATCCTAACAGTGCATCCACTGTGGACACATTTCACACTATAGTTGCTTACAAAATTTAATTGCTCAACCTCTCAGCTGGCACCTTTTAGTGAAACCACTACATCAATCATGATTAACTAACACAAGGAAATACTTTATAAAGCTATGAGGTGAGTTAGGAAGTACCCAGGAAACAAGGAGTTAATAAATTTAGGCAGACACAGAAAGTCTACAGACAGGTGATTTTTTGTCGAGAAGAGCAGATGGTCGGAGTACTTCTGGGTTAAGTTCCTTTATGCCAGCAAAAATCCTAACTCTAAGGGCTTTTGGTCTTTGGTGCACAAGCAAATGGCCAAAGGGGCTTGGGCTGTGCCAACATATCAGAAGCTGAGTAGGCCTCTTTCCTAACCATCCACTTCCTGGCTACGGAGGAGGAAGTCAGCCTAAAGGACAATAGTGTGAACATTGCAGTTAGCCCCTGCCTTAAGACTCGATTTCACCATATATCAATGACAGGGACCTGGCCTCCCCTACAACTCACATTGAGCATGTCATAATAAACTAAAGAAACGATGGGGCCCCTGGGCCCAACAGCTTGCCACAAGTACTCTATAAACAAGGTATCCCATTTTGGGGCAGATATTTTAGCAGACTTTTTAACCACTGCCTGAGGGCTTCATCCATACCCGATTCATGGTGTGGTGCCATGATACATCCAGTTCACAAAGGAGGCTCCAGAGCTGATCCAAACAACTATAGGTTAATAGCCCTCCTCGATAATGAGGTCACATATTATGTCAGCTTGGTTTTGGAAGATCTACGGCTATGGGCACAACCAAAATGGCTAATCCCTTTCAACCAAAAAGAGTTTACAGCAAAAATAGGCACATTAACGTCCTTAATATCACTATCCGTCTTTTTGGATAAAGCAATAGCTTCAAAATCCTTGATGCAGTGCTGTTTTGTCAACTTCAGAGCAGCATTTGATCGAGTACCAAGTGGAGCTCTGTGATTTAAACTACAGAACTGGAGAATACCTCAGAACCTCTGGGAGGCTATAATTTAGCTACACAACGATACGTGGATTTGCATAAAATTGGAAGATGGTGCACATTTGTCCAGAAAAATGTTGACATTACGAGGAGTGATGCGGGGTGCACGTTAGCACCCCTGCTTTTTAATTTGTTTATAGAAGATGTACTGCAGTTACTTGATGCCATCAATAGTCAACCCCCAACAATAGGCAGCTTTGTCAGGATTTGCAACTTGTTGTATGCAGAGTACCTTGCCTTTGTTTAGCCATACAAGAGTGGGACTGCAGTGATTACCAGTTGTATATCTACACAGTTGCCAATAATTTAGAGGTGACTCTGAAGAAGACGAAGGTTATAACATTTGGTAGGAAAAGATATAGGGGAGAAGGCTGGTACTACAATGGCAACAAAACTGTGTTGGATCAGTCATAACTATTTAGGGGTTCACCTTGATGCCAGAGGCTGCTTTGTGAAGCAAAGGAAAGAAGCTGAGGAAAAAGCCTTGACCCTCTAGGTGATGCTATCAAAATAATCAAATTCATTACTGAGAGAAAGCCTTTTAAAGTTATGAGGGTCAAGATCTATCCCACATTAACCTACAGCAGGGAAATCGTACTATGCCTGGACACTAGCTTGTTAAATAAACTAGTCATAAAAATCTACATGGAAGGGTTACTTTTTCCAAAGTTGGTCTTCCAGATCAACGGGTAGCCAGTGATGGTGCTTATCTTTATTTTTGCTACAAGCTACAGAGGACCTGGGCTGGCAGCCTAGAGGCACTGTCATGGTCCGAAATCAGCTGCAGTAGCTCAAGTCAGGCACAATGTAGATTCTCACCAACTACTGGACACAAAAGATCTTTGGAGCAGCAACCTTAGTCACATTAGACATATCTAGCGTCAAAATATTGGAGCTTGCACCATTTTTTGGATGTATGAACCTACCTTGCGTCAACGAGATGCAAGGTAGGCGTTCCCATCCAAACAATGGCGTTAACCCCATAGCGCCATATTTATCCCCTGTGCTAAAATTATGCACAGGTGGGAGGCGGGGCTAAATAATAGCACCATTATTTAACGCCTGGATCATACCAGGCATTAGGGGACCAGTGGACCAATTTCCATGGTCAAACACTATGGAATAGGTCCACAGGTGCCCCTCCTAGCCCCAGAAACACTCCTACCCACACCAGAGGGACACCAGAGGATGGGGGACCCTATCCCAGATAAGGAGGGTAAATATAAGTATTTCTTGTTTTTATTTTAAGGTGCCATTGGGGGCCCTAACAAGGGCAATGGCCATGCCCAGGGGACACCAGTCCCCTGTCCTGGCCATTGGGGTGGTGGGCATGCATCCTGTCTTTTATGAGATAAGAGTCATGTTTTATGGATGGCTGTGTGTCAGGAAATGACGCTAGGCTGGTTTGAATATTTTTTTTGACTCTAACCAGCCTAGCATACTTTTTTGACGCTCAACCTCCATCTACTCTCCCGCCACCCCCACCCGGCTAGCGTCATTTTAGTTGACGCTAGCCCAAGCTTAGCGCCAGCTTGCGCCATTCCATTAATATGGCACCTGGCTGGTGCTCAGGAATGGTGCAAGCCAGTGTGAAACCTTTTGGTGCAAAACTGCGCTAACGCAGTTTTGCAACAAAAAGTTTAAATATGGGCCTAAGAATGGAATAGATTAGACGTCCGCAGTCACCGGCAGGCTATCATTGCCTCACTATATTCTGACAACACAGTTCTGAACATTTTGTTGAAAAATTAATCTTCACTGCATCCAAGTTCAGTCGGCAAGGGGCTTGGCAGGCGGGCTCTGCGGCCCCTTCTAAACCATCTGTTGAGAGTTCCAGTACTGCCCCTTTGCCCATCAGCATATGAGTTCAAACAACCGATTAGTTATGCTATACTGTGCTATAATAACAGACTTTCCAGTGAAGCAATTTGGATGGTGTTTGCCTCCAGGGAAATTCCATTGTCTCCTTAGTTGCAAATGGGTGTTTTAACACTCTAATAGCACTTTATTAAACTATTGCACTGTTATCCGTGAGAGACAACTTGCAACAATTTCTGTTGTAGCCCACCAGATGGTGGTTTGCCTGCGGATTATCTAACTGCCTCTGTGTTGGAACAGGGCTGTCCCAAAGGCATTAGCACTTTAATTATATCACCATGCTGCTATTATCAAGAAATAATTTGATGCTGTTTTTTGCTGCCCAGTTGCCATCAAATATTTGCCTTGAACTATCCACTTAATAATTGTGCTGCTATAATGGACCTTTTCAACTTAACTGTGTGGTTTTTGAAGGACATTTTTAATGCTGATTACTCTGGCTAGTTGAAAGAGTTTAGTTACCCTCTGTTTTATTAACAAAATTCATTTTAATAGCTACAATTCAATGCTGAAATATGTGCTCAGTGCTCTCTTTAAATTGTAATGGTTTTAAATAATCATAAACAATAAAGATATATACCCCTCATCGTTGGCATGCTGGACAATTATGCAGGACCTTGCAACACAGCCTTGCAGCTCCTAAGAATTGCTGCTGCACAAATTATACTCGATGCAGGATGTCACTGCACATCCAGGATTTAAGATACACTGTTCAGTGGACCTAACTGGGTCCCTTTAGCCAGCCCACAGTTCATCGCATTTAGCCTGAACTTGTGACTTTCCCAGTCCAGCACAACCTGATATCCAGAGTTTGTACTTTGTGCTTATTGGTGCACTTTTCCCTTTAATCGTCAAAATTGTTTCTCTCCGGCGCTACTGATTGGATTCTTATTGTAGGGCAGTGCCAGAAGTATTTTTGCTGCAGTGCCCTAAGTCATTTCCAAAGGGCAGGAATGCACCATATTTATGAGATACAGTGCATTCCTGTCCTCCCAGCCAGCGTCAGGGCACAATGTTGTGCCTAGCACCAACGCAGGCACTCTTGCACCATGGTCCAAGGGTATCTGAATTGTTGGTAGGATAGTTTTCATGCAGGAATGGGCACCTTCCTGCACAAAAACAATCTATGGAGGCATTTTCCTCTTTCTAAGTGTGCTGCAGGATGCAGCACACATAGAAAGAGGCAAAAGCTAGGAGAAATAAAGATATTTCTCTTCATTACACTTCCCCTGGGGAGACAGACAGTTTTGATGCATTCCTAGGTTTACAGATCCTTGTAAATCTGGAAATCCCATGGGTGTTGCATGGGAAAACCCACAGCAATGGAACTCCCCCCAACGCAGTGTCAAGCAACGCAGTGACTTGCACTTCATTGCCTTACACCATATCTATGAAAAGCCATAGAAAGGCCCATATTTATACTTTTTGACGCAAACCAGCGTTAGCGCAGGCTTGCGTCAAAAAGTATAGCGCCATCCCGAATGCCAGTCGGGCGCCATATTTAAGGAATGGTGCAAGCCGGCACTAAGGCCCGGGTAGCATTAAAATACATGATGCTAACCGGGTAGGAGAGGTGTAGGGGAAACTGGAGGTTGTGCCTGAAAGAATGCCGCTAATCAGGTTAGAGTCAAAATAAGCACCATTGTTAGACGCACAACCCCCATGGACATGACTCCTGTCGCAGTAAAGACAGGAGTCATGCCCCAAGCCTAATGGCCATGCCCAGGGGAAAGTCCCCTGGGCATGGCCATTAGGAAATAGGCCCATAGGTCCCCTAACGCCTGCCCTGACCCAGGCGTTAAATAATGGAGCTAAGCAAGCTTAGCGCCATTATTTAGACCCGCCTCCCTCCCGTGCGTGCGTTTTGCACAGGAGGATAAATAAGGCACGTGGGTCTTTGAGTCATTTTTTGCTAGGGATCGCCTACCTTGCATCTCATTGACACAAAGTAGTTTTCTGGAGGCAGAAAATTACTTTAACTCCAATATTTTGGCGCTAGACATGTCTAGTGCCAAAATATAAATATGGAGTTAAGTTTGCTCCGGATTTGTGTAAAAAAAAAAGACACAAATCTGGCGCAAACAGAGAATAGATATGCCCTAAAGTGTCTTTGTGTGGGTTCGTAGATATGGGTCTCCATTCTGCACCACTAGAGTGTCATAAACAGTGATGCACTGCTGCCGCAAGGAGCTTGTAAATAAACCTTGTTGCCTCTAAATTAAGCCTGACTGATTTTGCCAAGTTACCAGGGTTTCAGCACAGGTTAAGTTTGGGTTGCCTGTGACTTCACCCTAATAAAGAATTGTGGCTGCTGCTAGAGTAGGGTTTCACCTCCAGTAGCCCAATTTCTTACAACCTGCATCAAAAAAACAAGAGACCTTCCCCCAAGGTATTGGCTTTGATGTAATTCTATCCCTCCCCACTTAATCCTTCAGATTTTTTTTTTTTTAAACATGTTATTTAGTTCTGGAAAGTATCTTTCCTAATGGCATTAGCTATCTCCCTGCTCCATGAGTTACACGATCACCTCCACTTAATAGTTGAATAAATGAATCATTTTCTCCTCACACCTTAATTACATGATTTTCTTCATTAATCAAGCAAGAAATATTGGATCATGGTTTAATGTGTCCTATGCATTTTTTATTCCAGCCAGCGTAGAAATGGCAGCCTGCCATGCAAAGATTGGAAAACCCGCCCCAGACTTTAAGTGTATGGCGTTCATGCCAGATGGGCAACTGAAAGAGATCCAGCTGAACCATTACAGGGGTAAGTATAAACATTATGATACACCAAAAGTGATTTTACCGAGATAGGACTGGGTTTCACTCATATTACACATAGAGCAGCGGTATCCAAGAGGTAAAGGAGCTTCATACGAATATTAATCCGAGCATCCAGGAAGTGCCCAATTAGTACTTTGTTACTCTTCCTCATCAAATCTTTGATCATCCTAGAGCGGATTATGTCCTGACAAGAATAACTCCTTCATTTGCCTTCCACACCTAAATACCTGTCCTTTGATCTGGAAGTCATAGTATGTTTGCGTGATGTAGGAGTTATGCTTGATGATACGTATTTCCATGTTTGGGAATAAAATAACACTGACAGCTATGCTAACAATGAGAAAAGCAAACCGCACAACATATCTTTTGTCTTATATGTATGAATGACATATTTATATTTGATCAGGACATTTTATTTTCGGGTACTCAAGGTTTATTATGTAAGGAACCTTGGACTCTCAACTGCAGACATAGGCACACACCAATATTGTAACACATTTCACTGGCTATACCCCAATGAGTGTGTTAGTTTGTTTTATACTTTGCATAGAGGCGTGTAAGCATCATCCTACTTCTGTACCTAATTCTGTACAGCTTCTTTGTGCTAATTGGTGTGTTAACAAAATGTTTGTGCTCCTAATGGATGTGTAGAGCTTTTGAGCTCCTTATGGGTACATGACTGACATTGTGTCCAGATGATAGTTGATGAGTTGTATCCAGTGTGTTGGACACAAGTATTTTGATTTTGGTAAAAGGTTTGCAATTGGGCAAAGATTCTATGTAGTAGATACCAAGTATTGTGAGCAGCGTTGAGTATTTTTGAGGGAGGTGTTGCAGCATGACAATTTCTACATCGAAAACTGAGGAAAACAACTGTGTGCTCTAGACAGTTGCCCATGTAGATCTGCTGAGTAGCCACCAAAGGTGATCTATCTATAAACCTTTCAGCAGTGTAAGGCTATAGGTAGTATGACCTTTAGAACGTTCTTTTAGAACGCAAATTCGACGCAAAACTAACTCCATATTTATACTTTGGCGTTAGACGCGTCTAGTGCCAAAGTTCATGGAGTTAGCGCAATTTTTTTGCGTGAACACCTTCCTTGCGTTAATGATATGCAAGGTAGGCGTTCCCGTCTTAAAAAATGACTCCGATGCATATGCGTCGTATTTATACTCCCGGGCAAAAATGACGCCCGGGAGTGGGCGGGTCTAAAAAACCCGCATTAGCGCCGGATTTTAGCGCCTGGGTCAGGGCAGGCGTTAAGGGACCTGTGGGCTCAGAATGAGCCCAGAAGTGCCCTCCCCTGCCCCCAGGGACACCCCCTGCCACCCTTGCCCACCCCAGGAGGACACCCAAGGATGGAGGGACCCACCCCAGGGACATTAAGGTAAGTTCAGGTAAGTATTTTTTTTTAAAAAAAATTGTGGCATAGGGGGGCCTGATTTGTGCCCCCCTACATGCCACTATGCCCAATGACCATGCCCAGGGGACAGAAGTCCCCTGGGCATGGCCATTGGGCAAGGGGGCATGACTCCTGTCTTTGCTAAGACAGGAGTCATTTCAATAGGGGTTGGGTGTCGTAAAAAAATGGCGCAAATCGGGTTGAGGCGATTTTTTTGCCTCAGCCTGACTTGCACCATTTGTGGGCGCCCATACGCCATTTTCCCCCTACGCCGGCGCTGCCTGGTGTACGTCGTTTTTTTAACGCACACCAGACAGCGCCGGCGGCTAACGCCGGCTAACGTCATTGAATAAATACGGCGCCCGCATGGCGCTTCAGAATGGCGTTAGCCAGCGCGAAATTTTTTGGCGCAAAACTGCGTTAGCGCAGTTTTGCGTCAAAAAGTATAAATATGGCCCTAAGTGTCTGGATGTAGCTTGTTTTCTCTGAACAGTAGTATACAGATTGAACACCGTATACAGTAGGGGTTATCCATCTTTGTGGTCAACATGCGCTCTGCTAGAGATGAAGTGTATGGTATAGGGACGATGTGGCAAATAATAGAAGCTTGCTTCACCTAAGGAGAGTTGTATGTGTGATGGCTTTAGTTATGCTTCATATTATTTTGAAATATTTTGTTCGTACTTACTTTCATCCTACCATACTAATTTACAGAGTAATGTGAACAAAGGTAGCATGGATGATATCATCAGTGATGTAATAATTTATGTCTTAGAACATGTAATGACTGATGTAATATTTGAGGTCATAAGCAGTGCATGGAGGGGCACAAGTTATAGCTAGCTCTGCTAAATATAACTGGTGAATTCCTGTGTTTTTTAGTTCAAAATGTTGTGTAGGGACTGAAATTTTTAGCTAACTATAATGGCACTTTAACTTTTGTTTGTTTTTCAGAAAATTTCGAATTTTATTTTCAATTAAATAAAAATATGATTACAAATCCTAAAAATATCATGACTTCAACCATTGTTTTTTTCAGTTAATTATTTTAGTATTTTGTTCCCATACTTAAAGACAACCAGGGCCATGCAAGGCAGAGGGTTGGCTGCAGACAATGACCTCCTGCAAGCAGCCAATTCCCCCACCGTGGAAGTGAGTCTTGCAGTCAACACACCAAGCCAAAATTGGCCCCAGGGTCCCCAGAGCCATTCTTTTTAAAAAAGGAGAAGGAGTGTGCACAGCCCCCACCCCAAAGCCACTATTAGCCACAGGTACCCCCATCCCCAGGGGCCAAAACATATTTTATTAGGGGACGGGGACATGTGGTCACCTCCCCCAGCCTTAGGAGGCACCAGGAAAACCATCCACCAGGCCTAAAAACATAAACATTATGGGAAGGGATGTGTGGCTGCCCCTGCCCAAGCCTAAATGGGCCCTGGCGACCCCATCCCTCAGGACCATACTTTAACTAAAGGTGAGGAGGGCATGTGGTGCCCCCTTTTCGAGCCTTAGGAGGCCATGGGTACCCCATCCCCTGAGGACACTTAACAGAATTAAGAGGAGAGGGGCCGCTCAGCCCCTCCCCAAGTCTATTGTGGCCACGGGGACACCATCCAATGGGACCTAATTTTATTATTAAAGGGATGGGAACCACACTCCTCCCCTCCCCAAGCCTTATTATGCTTATTTTGCGGCTTCTCTGATCATGGATGACAACCACAGCCTTCTAAACTGAAAGAACTAGAATGTTCTCTCAATTACTTTACACCCTAACACTGAAAACACATTTCCCAATTCACATCAGCTTGTTAGTAAAAGGCTAGTATAAATGTTATTAAGAGTTCACATCAACCTCCCTTGAGGACGGACGTAACGCATTAAATGAAAGTACCGCCCCTCTTTTGCTAAAAAAATTAGATGGTAGTGATGTAGTTAATAATATGCATCCTTTGTATGCATGTCTATAGACATGTATGTAAATGAATGAAAGACATGTATAAATAGTCCATCGCTGGGGCAGTTCATCATGGCCACACTAACACTGTTTCAATTACAATGCATTAACCATCCAGCTGAGCTTTCTCTCCTCTTAATTGTAGACGTTAAGCTACTCTTTGACCATGTACAATGTTCTGCTTCCTTTTGGCTTGGTTTATGGTATAGAATTACCAAATGCATACAGCTATACATACTATGCATGTATGAATGTAAAGCACATAAGAAAAATCATTCTTCTTTTTCATCTGACAAGAATGACATCAAAGTCTGTCACCCAGTTTCAGGTGTTGAACCAATTAAGAGCTGAAGCAAAGAAGCAGATTCTTCATCAAGAAGTGTTGTCAAGACATTTATCAACTCTGGATCCGCTTTCAATTACAGCAGATTTCCTTGAACGTCACGGTCTATAGAATCATTAGCTTCCATTTCTGCTGATGTGATATCAGTTGTTGGATTCACAGTTCCTTGAACCACAGCATTTGTTTCAAATATAAGAAGCAATGAGGGGATCAAATCTTTCAGCAGAGCCTTAAGATGAAGCAGATGCATTTTCAATCATGTCAGTCTGAATCAGTCCTGAGACACCTGCAGTGACAGCTCCCCTATCACGTGTACTCACTCTAATTAGCTGCACAGAACATACAGCAGTTGTTTAAAAATGTCTTTTGGTGGAGCTCTCATCTTGATTAACAGAGCACGAATGCAACCTGGGCATCATCCTGGACTCCACGCTCTCCATGACCTGTAAAGGCAGCACCGTCTCATTGTCATGCTTCCACAACATGCACCTCCTTCGGAAGATATTCAAGTGGATCCCCACTGAGTCAAGAAGTACGATCACCGTGGGCTTGTCAGCAGCAAACTGGACTACGGCAATGCCCTCTATGCCGGCGTCACAAAGAAGCTTCAAACAACACTACAGAGAATCCAGAATGCAGCAGCCAGACTCATCCTGGACATCCCCCATCACAGCCACATCTCTGCCCACCTCAGAGACCTTTCTCCTGATCGACAAACAAGCTACTGACACACACCTACAAGGCACTGCACAACATCGGACCAGCCTACCTCAAGCACCGCCTGTCCTTCTACACCCCCACCCAGACAGCTCCGATCCTCCCATCTCACCCTAACCACCATCCTCAGAATCAGGAAGAGCACAGCTGGAGGCAGATCCTTTTCCTACCTCGCAGCACGGGCATGGAACACGCTCCCACTCAACCTCAGACAGGCCACCTCTCTGTAGCAGTTCAGGAAGGACCTCAGGACCTGGCTCTTTGAGTAAACAGCACATCCGCAACAGCGCCTTGAGACCCCTTGGGTGATAAGCTGCACTAAACAAGTGCCTGGTTGATTGATTGCTTGATTAAACTGAGATCCCAGTGCCACAGCCTCTTTGGGACTTGAAGTACATTTTGGGCAACGGTTGTAGCACTGGATCACTTACTTATCATGTTCTAATCTGTTTTTACCCAATCCAGTATTGTATGGCTTATGACTTCTTGTTTTTGTTTTCTGTTTCTTCTCTTGTAGGCGAAGTAACAGTTCTCACTGTGTCACAACACAGTCAAAGTAGTATTTTTCAACTGGTTTATTCACCCCTCGCTTTGATTTTTGTCTCTGTTCTTATTCCTGTTGGGTCCCATATTGGAAGTACACTCACCCTTCTGCCTTTCAGGTCTGTTTGTGCTTGTTTTCCGACCTTCTCTTCATCTACATTCTGACCTGTTTAGCCTGGCTTCACACTTCCTCTTGCTTCTTTGGAGGGTTTTCTCTCCCTCAACCTTATTGACAACTCAACTCTTGGTAGCTATGGCACAGACCAGACAGGTTTAACTGAAGCAAACGTTTGAAGCATTTGCAAGTACCAAAACAGGTAAAGAGTCAGCAACACAACACAATAACAATCCCACTTTTATTTATAAAAACATAGAATATTTTAATGAATAAAATAACACCAAAACAACAAAACTATAATAACAGTAACTGGGAATATGAATGTTTGCAGTTTTAAACAAAAATAGTGGCAAAAAGCTTTAATTGTCAAGCATGGTCATCACATTGTGCTTGACCGGTAAGGAGCGTGGGTTGTACACAGAGACCAGGTTCAACACAGTAGGAAGTTTTATCTTTTGAATTAATCTCTCAAACGTAAATCCTCAGCAGGGAAAGTCAACAGGCTGTGACTGAGAAGGGCACCACAAGGCCACATAACCTGTATCAAAAGCTTTTGGCTCCATGGCTCTACATAAATCCTTGTTGAAACCCTCCATCCTTGTTGGCAATGATAACACATGCCAAGATATGGCCACTGACAGATGATGTCACTCCAGGGGCCAGTTGAAAGAGCCCAACTACTGGCCTTAGTCAGTTCCACACAATAACAACTCCTTGTAGGAAAACAAGCACAAATGTAGGTAAATTCAACCTGGCATGAGCGGAAATCACAGCATTGAACAATACAATATGATTTGAGTGGGCTTACAAAACAGTATTCTAGAGGTATTGAGAAGTGCAGTTTGTGTCACACTTATTATAGAGGAAGCAGGAACTCCTCTGATGGTGTTGGTCATTGCTACGTGGTTGCTGCTTTTGGAAATGTTTTTTTATGGAATGGGAAGAGCATGGGCTAAATGGAGAAAGCAAGTCCGGAGAGGTTAATTGAGATGGGGGTGGCAGGTGGGGGCAGATGATGAAAATAGAGGGCATTACAGAGTTCAGTTGGTGGGAAAGTTGTCCACTTCTCCTCCTATGTGCTGTCCCCATGTTGGGCAGCTGCCTGGCTGCACTTGTGCCTGCAGCCCCTACTCATTCTCATACACAATTCTACCCACTTCTGCTTTGATGGCAACTACAACTGTGTAAATTTTTACAAAAGGGGCACAAGCATGACTTAAACATTGGTACCTATATTTGAACCCTAGGCACTGCATGTGTGAAATGGCTCAGAATGTTCAGTGTGTGTATCTTTGCTTTCCTCTTACTAGTTGCGTTCATGTGCAGTCTTGCTGATAGTCCTTTGCACTGGCCTGCGGACTTAGAGCACATGATGGGTGCTAGGAATCAGCAACAGTCCCAGGGACAATGCACCAAAGCAGACATGTCTGACTGGAGCACAGGAACGTTCCCCATGAGCTCTTCACCACACACTCAGAGGGCACATCTATCATCTGTCAGGTCCATATCACAAAGGGGATGGGAGTCTCTCAGGCTTGGGGTATGAGTGTGACCTTCAGGTTCAGAGCTTGTAGTGCAGCTGGAAGAGAGAGAGGAGGGGAAGACCTGTGAGTAACAAATCATTGGAGACAAAGTTAGAGTGGGCTGACACCCCACCTGCCACCTGCTAATGTCTGCAGTCTGAATCAGAAACCTTTTTACTTTTTCACTTTCACCTTACATGCACCACAGCCTCCTTCTCAAGAGGGCATAGGAAAAAGCCAGGGAACGAGGGTCTCATTCCTGGTGCAGTACTTCCTGAAGTGGGCTTGGCAGTAGCTCTCTAATCATGAGCAGGGGCATCACACAAGAAGTAGGTCTTCAGTGTAGGAGCAGCTTAGCTTAGCAGTTGCACAGTATTTCATTCTTCCTCATATGAAATGAATGATTTTACTACTAAATACAGACTCCAACAATATTATTTTCCAAGAATATTGAGGAACAAAATACTGAAAGATAAGTGCATATAGGGAATTATAGATTTATAATTCCTAATTTCACATCTACGTACCTTGAAGCGATATGTACCATGTAGGTATATTAGGTGGAGTTAGGTATAGAAAGACTAAACTGTCAATATTTATTTTTTATATTTTGCCCTCAATATTCTGTCCCACTGATATTTTGGGTTTGATATGTAAGGTGAACACCCAAATCACGAGCATACTTTCTTTCCTCAGACCTAGAGTCTGATTCTGAATCTGAAATTAAGTGAATCCTGCCTTTGTTCTAATATTTTAGTTGGTGATGGTCAAATGGTGAGGAGTTATCTCGGCTCACAGCAGAAACAGCTAACATTAATTTTCTGAGGCAGATAGTACCAGGCCACTGTACCACTGATATCTTGTGAAACATTGACAGGACCCATCCAAATCCAGGTACATAGTAACTAACAACCCGTAAAGCTTGCATTTTCTCTGTGTCCATGCTGATCACAGACATTCTGTAATGCTACAAGGTTATCTGTATTGGTTGCTGGAACCATGTTGTGAGGTGGATGGCCAGGTAGGAAATTCCTGTTCTCTTATTCGCTATTACTTTTGAACAGGTGGTGTTCGTTTTGCAGGCTAGAAGAAGAACTTGCTTGAACTTGTACCAATTTTTGAGGGGTGCACAATATTCTCCTCCTTGCCTCATAACACCCTACAGTTTTGTATGCATGAAAATGAAAGAAGAAATAACAGTGCAGGGGCTTGCAAGCTGCACAAAAATAATACAGATACCTGCAAGGTCTACAGCAATCTTAATTGAAGCGGACAACTTGGAGATGTTGACCTCCACATCAGGAGCACCCCAGCACTTCATGCACTTGTCTCTTGTGAGGGACCTCAGTGATAGCTGGCAGCATAGAATTATCAGGACAGAATGCCACTTCCTAACCTGGGGAACAGCTATAAAAGCCTGTGCCACATGACCATTGATTAGTTGCCAACATCTGCTAGTTATGTCACTTCTTGAACTCCTTTTGAAAGCAATATCACTCTTAGGTGAGCTCGAACGAGGTGACCCAAGAGTGATAATCAGATCTCAAAGTCTCGAGGGTACCTGCCGTGGGCTTTGTGGCATGAGTCCTATGTGCAAGCCACCATGCCAAGTTTGTAATTTATGGAAAAATCGGGAGCAGACAGCATATCATTACTGACTAGTGACTTTCAATCTGACACCATGAAAGAAGTTGTTTTTGGTTAAGTTTTCTGCTGATGACCCTTTTCCTAATAAGGATAATAGATGAATGAAGCCTCATCTCTCCTCTGCAGGGAAATATCTGGTATTCTTCTTCTATCCAATGGACTTCAGCCAGGTTTGCCCAGTAGAAATTACTGAATTCAGTGACCACTTGGAAGATTTCCAGAAGATAAACTGTGAGGTGATCGGGACCTCTGTTGATTCCTGTATGTGTCACGAGGCCTGGTAAGCACCATGTTTCTGCTTCAGAACATAATTAGTATCATTGGTGGATGGTACATCTCTATATGTTTGTTGCTTCTGTATGTCTGTTATTATTCTGAGCTACACAGATCTCGCTCTGCTGGAAGAATATCCTCTGCATTCAGAGGAGAGGCTTGGGGAATGTAGAGATCTCATTATTAGTCCAATTGTGTCACTGACGCCACCAAAATAACTGTGCCTCTGATGCACAGAGTGGGCTGTTGATTGCCTACAGCTTATTCAGGGTAATTAATTTTGCCCTACAGTTACAAATTTGCATCACAGTATCAAATGGAGCATTACTGGTGGACCTGCTTGATAAATGGTGCGAAAATTAAGCTAATTAGGTGCCTGTGCTGCTGATGCCAATAACCAAAATTCTCGGCAAACTCAGTGGCGTCTGTCAAAGTTTCTAAAGTCACAAATTCTGAGGCTTGGAATAGGTCTCCACACTGCAGAAGTCAAAGCATAAAATAAAGGTACAGGACCACACCCACTTTCATCCTACTACACAGGGGAAACATTGTTAACCTACGTCCAGGTTAGTAAAATACCAGTGAATGGAGTCACCCTCATTTCTAGTCAAAACTCATTATTTTTGAGGCTGTGTCTAACCTGCACTCTATGCCTTAAACCGGTAAACCATCTATTTATTTATTGATTTGAACTACAGAGCAGTGTATTAATGCTGCGCCTTGAATCACAAGAACTTTTTTCACCTTGCTAATAAAATTACACCAGCACGCCGCACACAGGTTACACCCCTTCCCAAACATAATTTTCAGGCCAAGGTGCAAATCAACAAAAATTGTCAGGGGAAAATAAGAAATATCAGTTGATACATATGGCAGATTGGCAGTAGCAATCATCTTGATAACACCGATCTAAACCACTGAAGTTAGCATCAGCCTGTGCTGCTTCGAGGATTTCCCTGATATCGGCTGTGCAACCTGCCTTACAGTCTATTCCTGGGGTGCCTCAACTATATGGTCTACGGCAAGTCCTAGATATGCAAATTCACCCAGGCCTATTCCAACTGACCTGTCATATCTTGCAAATTGTAACTGCACACTAAGTAAAAAATCTAAGACTTGATCCATTTGACCATAAAACCCACTGTTGGAAGGAACTTTGGGCCAGATGTAGCAAAGGTTTTTACCCATTCTGTGTCTATGGGAAAAAGTGTTTGTACATATGGCCGTTTATCACTATATACAAGATTTCTGACATTTTTTACTTCCTTGGGCTGGATTGAAGTAAACAGGTTGTGATTGAATAAGACAGCTACTAAGCTGATTTTGTGGACCACCTTGACATCATGGGACTTATTCACAAAGGTACAATTACACCTGTACATTCACTCACACGTAAATCTATTCCTGCACCTATGTTTAAATCTATACATTTGTGCAATTAACAATTTCCAAGCGTTAATGTGCGCCGAACTGTTAACTTACATGTCTCCAGTCCCTCAGTTCAGGGAGTGGAGACACCTAAGACTGAATTTACACATGTAGATGGTCATTCCAACCTTGGCGGTAAAAGCCGCTTACCGCTGTCAGAAGACCGCCAACATACCGCCGCGGTAAACCGCCACGGTCATTCTGACCCACAACAGGCAAACCGCCAAAATACATACATCCACAAAAGTCCGCCACACCAAAGGGCAGCGAGAAACTGGCGATGACCAAACCTCCACCGCCACGCCAACAGAAATACGCCCACACTATCACGACACATGAATCCACGCGGCGGTCTTTCAACCGCGGTATTCTATTGGCGGTACACACCGCTGCGCTCAAAATACACACACACTTACTTCCCCCTGAGGTGCCTGTAGTTTTGCTATCTGATGCCCCTGGAGTGTTCTCTCCGTTGGAGTCAGGTATCCTGTGTGGGCTTTGCCCATGTGATTTGGGCCCAGTGGTCCACGGACAATGCCTGCTACAATGCTCTGACTTGTACATTTATGTATATAAGAGTTTTTGATGTGTATATATATTTTTAAGCCAGTAATACAATATATTCCAATGTTTAGAATCATTTCCTTTTGTATTTGCATTCTTCCGGGGGTTTTGGGGGGTGTCACTCTGATGTGTTGCTATGCATTGATGTGTTTGTTGTAGTGGGTGAGGGTGAGGGTGGGTGTGTCGCGTATGTGTGTACCCGTAATATTTTCCCCTCCCCCCTCCCCTGTGTCGTAGGTGTAGTACTCACCGTTGTCTTCTGCGCCGGCGTTCGTGCTCCTGGTAGAGGAGTAGGAACACTATCGCTGGGAGTATGTGGAGTTCGGGTTCCATGCTGTCCTGATTCCTCGTGGGCTGTATGGAGGTGAGCGTTTTCCCTTCGAAATGGCTGTTTCTGCCGTGTTTTTATCGGCGGGGCTACCGCCCCGGAAAAGGTGGCGGATTGGTAGGTTGTGATAAAGTGGGCGGTACATTGTCTCCCGCCTGTCTGTTGGCGGTGACCGCAGCGCTGTTTGTTTGTGCCGCCGTGGCGGGCGGTGTGGTAATGTGGCGGTCTCTGTTGGCGGTTTCCGCCAGGGTCGGAATTCCATTTTTTTCCCGCCAGCCTATTTGCGGTTTGGCCGCAGCTTTAACACCGAACGCCAGGGTTGGAATGACACCCATAATGTTGCTACTAGTAACTTTTCACAGGTAGGTGGAGATCCCCACCACTGTGCCAGAGATCTCCCCTTAAGAAAGAATACGTAACATAATAAAAAATATTATTTTTTGTAAAAAGAAATATAAAAAATGTTTTAAGGGGCGTGTCCAAGATGGCGGAGTGCTAAGACGTGCCCTCCAGTGCTCCGCCGCCTCGACCCATCAAAGTGCTTTGTGGCCTGTCTGGGGGAAGCCTGGAGGCTCCCCCCAAATTGTGAGGCTCCCCCGGGGGCTCCCGGGGGCTCCTTGACGCTCGGCGGTGGCCGGGTAAGGCCTGCACCGCTCCCGCGGGGAGAGCGGAGCTCGGCCCCGGAGTCGGGGTGGGACCGCGGAGCGGCACAAGAGGCGGCCTGGGCCGCGGGACGGTCTCTCCCCCGGCGGCCCTTCTGAGCGTGGTGCCGAGGGATCGGGGGCATGGGGGCTCACTCTGGGCCCCAGAGCAACTGGACTGCGCCGTGGGTCCCGGCCCGAGAATCCGGGATGCCCTGAAGGAGAGGGGTGCTCCCCCATGTGCCATCGGATCGGGGATGCAGACGGGGCCTCCTCACTCTGGCGCCTTGGAGTGAGGCCTTGTAGAAGTGCGAGGCCCCGATAGAAGTTAGGGGCCCAGTTGCTCGGCCCCCGGGCTGCTCCACTCCAATATTTAAACTTTAAATAAGTGTGGGCCTGTATACACACGGGAAAAGGCATCAGGAGCGGATCGCTGCAGGTGGTGACTGCTGGGGGTTGGACCCAGGTGCGGTCGCAGACAGGGTGGCATGTACGGATCGGCCTTAGATGGAGACCCTGGAAGCCCAGCAGGACTGAACCGGCGAGGCGTGAACAGGACAGTGCGCCATGGCGACATCAAAATCCAAACGTGAGCGCTCAGTGAGGGACATGCTGGCAGGGGCGCCCCTGACATCTGGGACTACGGCGGAGGACTTACCTGGGACGAGGGCCCTGGAGAGTCGGGTGGAGACAGATCCAGAGGAGAGTTCACCCGTTACGAAGGGCTTTCTGACCTCCCTGTTTGAGTCTCTCCGGGGCGATATCCAAGAGCTGCGTAGGGACATCTCACAGGAGGTGAAGGAGTACGAGGAGAGGTTACCTCCTTGGGTGAATGTGTATCGCAGCTAGAGAATAGTGAGATCCCTTGCGGTGAAGAGGTGGCGGGCCTGCAACAGGAGGTAGTCCACCTCCGAGAGCAGCAGGACCTCCTCCAGATGGCGGTCGAATACTTGGAAAATCGCTCGAGGCAACAAAATATTCGTATTAGAGGGGCTCTGGTTGGTGTTGAAAAGGAGGACATTGGGGGCTACGTGGTGGACCTGTTTTGCTCTCTGCTTGGCTCGGACAGACACAGGAGGTGGTCCTGGATCGGGTTCACAGGGTTGGGCGTGCTGGGAGCCCTGGAGACTGCCTTCCGGACATCCTAGCCTGCCTGCATAATTTTGTTCTTAAAGAAAAGATTCTACAGCGGGCCCGCAACCTTCAGCATGTACTCTTTCGAGGGCATGAACTCCAACTATTTCATGACCTATCTGTGCGGACCTTGCAGAGGCGGAGGAATTCAGACCGATCACGGATCACTTGAGAGCGCACAAGGTGTCCTATTCCTGGGGCCACCCATTCCGCTTGGTCTTCCGTTGGGAGGAGCAACTCCGGCAGGTGAAATCCGTCTTGGAAGCCAGCCGGGTCCTGGGTCTGGAGGATATAGGCCGAGAGGCGAGTGAGGGGGCGATCCTGCCGGCGGGGGTCCTCCTCGTTGGCGGAGAAAAGAGAAGAAAAGGAAGCTGCAGCGCCCGACGGCCTCGGAGCTGAGGTCAGAGAGAGAATCCGCTTGAACACTGTGGCCGCCGGAACCTCAGCCTAAGGTGGACACCCTGAGACGCCCAGGATTGCTATTGGCCGCTTTGCTAACAACATGCTGATCGTCGAAGAGGGTCGGGGCGGCGGGGGCAATGGACCTGGTTACCTGGCATGGTTGGATATATTGCGCCGTGGAGACTTCACCTCGCGAGGATGGATGAGCGAGGACTTTTGTGTTCTATGCACCTGTTGTGCTTATTAGTTGTCTGTTGTTGGGTTTCCCTGCGATACTGGCTCTTTGTAGAGACACCCTCAGGCCGGAGTGTTCTAGGTGGTCTAGATCTTTATGTAGGGGGTAGTCCTCTGTCGTGCTCCTGCCTCTTCTGCTTGTTCCCCTCAGTATAGGATATGACCATTAAATGTATAAGCTTAAATGTTAGGGGGCTCAATAACCCTACCAAGAGGCTAGCTATCCTGTCGGCCTTAGAGAGTTCGGGGAGTCATATATGTCTCCTACAGGAGACGCACCTTGTTTTCAAAGATACTTACCGTATGCGCTCTAAGTGGTTCCCCAGGCAGTTCTGGTCTTCACTACCATCAAAGAATGCAGGGGTGGCGATACTTTTATCACGCTCATTTCCGGGGGAAGTGATATCAAAATTGCACGAGGTTCCAGGGAGGCTTTTGGCCATGAGGCTTAGACTGGGGGGGGGGTTTCCTTCACAATCGCTTCCCTATATGCACCTAACTCCCAACAGGAAACCTTCCTGAGACAGGCTTTGACTCCGCTGCTCCAGTCCCCTGATGGTGCTGTACTGCTGGAGGGCGATTTTAATTTGGTGATGGACGGGGACCTAGATCGTTCAGGCCATCGGTATGGGCAGACGGGGTCTTTGTCAGATGCTGGTCGGCAGTGGTTGAGTGAGTGTGGTCTGGTGGATGTGTGGAGGAGTGCGCACCCCTCGTTGAGGGACTGCTCCTTTTACTCATCAGCAACTAAAACATACACTAGGTTGGACCTTTTTCTGGCAACTCAGGAGCTCCTCCCCAGGGTTAGAGACTCAGCGATTGAGCCGCGGGTCCTGTCAGATCATGCCCCGGTTACAGTTGAGATTCATATGGACATGGAGAGGGTTGGTGCATTGGGGTGGCGATTTAGGGACTCGATGCTTCAGAACGGTGCAACGTTAGAGGCAATCCGAAGGGCAATAACAGATTATCTTAGCTTTAACGATGATGGGACAATAAGCATTGCAACGCTGTGGGAAGCACTGAAGGCTGTGTTGAGGGGCGAGGTGATGTCGCTCTCTTCTAGGGACAATAAGGCAAGGAGTTGACTCAGGGAGGACCTAGAGCAGCGAGTGAGGGTGTTGGAGCGTTCACATAAACACACAGGCGCTCCTAGAATATGGCGAGAGCTCGAGAAAGTGAGGAAGCAGCTGAGGAGGTTGGATTGGGACAGGGCAGAGTATACGGCAGTCCGCCTCAAACAAAAGTATTATGCAGGAAGTAACAAGTGTGGGAAGCTACTGGCACATAGGTTGAGAGTGCAGCGCGCAGCGTCAATGATAAAAATGGTGCGCTCCCCGTCGGGAGCAGAAGCGCGTACGGGAGACCAAATAGCGGAAGCTTTTGCGGAATTCTATAGAGGTCTATACAGGGCTGAGGAGCCCGGCACCTCAACTCCAGAATCCTTCTTAGAGGGTATAGCAATTACTCCCTTGACTGTAAGAGAGGCAACCTTGTTAGATCAACCTATAAGGGCAGAGGAGGTTATATCAGCGATCGCACGGCTGCAGACCGGGAAGTCACCTGGCCCGATGGTTTTTCTTCGCTTTTTTATAAATCCTTCTGTGTGGAACTTGTTCCTGTTCTAGTGCAACTCTTTAACTCCTTTCGTCAAACGGGCACTCTCACACCTAGCATGTTAGACGCTACTATCGTGGTTATCCCGAAACCGGGGAATGACCCCGAGGAATGCGCCTCGTACAGGCCGATCTCCCTCCTGAATATTGATGCCAAACTATTCACTGGCATTCTAGCACACCGTCTCAACTATTATATGCCGGGACTTGTGGATCCCGACCAAGCGGGATTTATACCGCACAGGCAGTGTAGCGATAATACCAAGCGACTGCTCCATCTCTTGGATAAAACCGAATGCTCTCGTAGGGCAGCGCTCTTCCTATCTATCGATGCTGAAAAGGCGTTCAATAGGGTTTACTGGCCATACCTGTTCAAGGTACTTGAGCGCTTCGGACTGTGTCCGGGCTTCATGGCATGGATTCGCTGCATTTATCAGGCGCCCTGGGCGGTGGTTCGAGTTAACGGGACGCTTTCTTTACCATTCGCTGTCCAAAGAGGGACCAGGCAGGGGTGTCCGCTCTCACCCCTCCTGTTCACGCTTTACATGGAGCCCATGGCGCAGAAGCTCCGGGACAACCCTCATATCATGGGAGTGAAGTTTGGGGGGATGAACATCTCATATCGCTATTCGCGGACGACGTCATCCTTACTCTGGCAGAGCCTATGACCTCACTGCCGGCGCTAATGGGTGTTTTAGAGGAATTTGACGGGTCTCGGGGTTCCAAATGAACATGCTAAAATTGCAGGCTATGGGCAAGTTTATCAGTGCGGAGCATGAAAGGGACCTGAGGGCCCGATTCCACTTTATATGGTCCTCCTCGGGGCTTCCGTACTTGGGGATCGAGCTGGGCTCCACAGTCGCCTGCACGGCGTCGTTGAACTACACGAAACTAACCCGGGAGGTGCAGCGTGACTTAAAGACATGGGGGAGACTCAAATTGTCCTGGTTGGGCAGGGTGTCGGCAGTGAATATGACCATCCTACCATGTATACTCTATCTGTTTCAGGCGCTCCCGCTGGAGCCCCCGCAGCTAACAATAGCAACCCTCCAAACGGCCGTCCTAAGATTTATATGGGAAGGGAAGGCGGCGTGGTTACAGCGGCAGGTGCTGTATCGCCCTAAGAGGGAGGGGGGCTGGCGGTCCCCTGCCTCCTTTGATACTTCCAAGCAGCACAGTTGCGTTTCCTCTTGGAATGGAGCCGACCGTCTTCTGAAAAGCATTGGTGTTTCATGGATCAGGCAGTGGCTGGCTCTCACATATGGAAGGAACCCTGCCTTAAGCGCCGTCATAGAGCGCGGGGGCTGTATGTATCCCCGGTCACGGAGGTTTCGATGAGAGTGTGGGATCGGGTGGCCGGCAGGGTGGGTTTGACGACCTTCCCATCCCCAATGACTCCCTTGGGTGCGAACCCTGATTTTGGTCCGGGTCTACAATCTGAAGCATTGCGTCGATGGTATGAGGGGGGCTGCAAAAGGGTGGGATACTTGTTCGATGAGCAGGGGGTTATCCCCTTTGACCAGTTGAGGGAGCTATATGGTCTAACCGAGGCTGACAGGATGATGTACTATCAAATACGACACTGGGCCCTGCTTCCAGCCAATAGGATATTACTAGAAAGGCCGTTAACACCGTTTGAAAAATGGATTCTAATGAAAAAGGGCGATAAGCGCGTGTTTTCTGAGCTCTATGCCCTCTTGCGGGGGGAGGCCTGTTCACCCAAGACTAAGGGTCAACTGAGATGGGAGAAGGAACTAGAGAGAGAGCTATCGGAAGACGAGTGGGAGAGTGTTTTTTATAGGGCGCACCACACAGCTTACAATTCAGCAGGTACAGAGACAGCCTTCAAAGTGGCCTCCTCCTGGTATTACACCACAACAAGGATCCATGCTTGGGACCATGAAAAATCTAGTCTTTGCTGGAGGGGGTGCGGGGGAGGGGGGTCGCTTGTGCATTTACTATGGCATTGTCCCAAACTACATCGGTACTGGAAGGACATAATAGACACTGTGGACATGGCTTTTGACACTCAGATCCTGAGATTTCCCGCTTATATCTTGTTGGGCCTTCCCAATCCTCTCACTTTTCCCCTGAGATCATTGAAGGGACGGCAGATGGCTTTAGCCTTAAACGCTGCAATACAGCTGTTGCTATCCGTGTGGGGCACTGAACGGATCCCGACAACAGTCTCGTGGCTACACAAGCTCTGGTTTATCCTCACTATGGAAAAGCTCACCCTGACTTCTCAGCAGCGTAGTGGGGACTTTAAAGAAGTTTGGCATCCATACTTACGTATTTTATCCGGGGAGTTTTCAGAGCTGACATGTCCAACTTATCTGAGGGTTCTGAATTTGAATTGAGTGCAGGGGAGTGTACCTTCAAGGAGATGTATATAGAGGACCAGAACTATATTGTATATTTCACATTTTATGTCTTCACACTCTTTTTTGCCAAACATTCTAAGAGCATAGGGATGTCTCCACCGACAAAATCAGGTTTCAAACCCTGCAATGGAACTTGCAATGAAAAATATACATTTCTGACCCCAGTGAGGTCTGCCTATAGGCTTGGGGCCAAAGCACAACTCGAAGTTGTGCCACAGGTGAGGCCCCCTACACGTCAAGGCTGTCAATGAGAGTGAGTCCAAACTTTTTATGGACCATGCTCTTCGCGACGAGCATTGGATCACAATCAGCCTCAAAGTTTCATTCCTCTCCATCATCTAAATCCTCAAAAGAACAGAAAAGAAAGCATAAGAGAAGAAGTTGGACAGTGATACTCATTGATGCAGATCACAGTCTTGCGGTAGGTCACATCGATGCCCTCCGTCCCCAGTGAAGTCTTCCTCAGAGCCTGAGCTCACTGACATGAACCACACGATCAGCAGTAACACCTGCTCCCTTACCCAGTTGTGAATACTGTGGCAGATCCCGTACAGCTTCTTCTATTTCCCTTATTCAGACCTCTGATGCTTTCCTGTTTTCATTATGTGCCTAGATGTAGACTCTATCTTTTTCATAGAAAGTATGATGTTTTTAAGGCCTGGGTAGATAAGTTGGCATGTGGTCCACTCACAGTCTAGGCTGACATAACATCATGTACACTTACTGCCTACGCTGACATGCTTTTGTTGTTGTTAGTTATGGATGAATATAATCACTGTAAGGATTGAGAAAATTTATTTGTTGCCATGATTGTTTAGAATTATTGATGTTTTAGTGCCTACAAGCTCTTAAAATTTAAGATAAAATCGAAGTTCAGATGCTATAAAAGCCCAGGTATCCCACCCATAGTTAAAGAGAGTCTCCACTCTAGGGCTGTCACTTTATAGGCCACGTGGGTTCCCAGCACCAACCCATCCCAGTCGGGGACATCAAGGGCAGCGACGAGAAGTGGCCTTTAGCCTCTTGCTGTTTATTTTTCTGCCCTGAACAAGCTGTGCTGGAGAATTGCTGAGTTATTTGATAGAAAAAAACAGGTATGTTGTGCGATTCATCCAACAAAAAAACACCGCAGACTTACCGTGTAATGCTTCAACTAAAATATCCTTAAAAACAGCTAGAGGGTGTTAGGATGAAAAGAACTTAAAAACCATTGATGTTTTTCATATTGTTTCTAGTGATC
This sequence comes from Pleurodeles waltl, assembly GCF_031143425.1. Classification (NCBI taxonomy): domain Eukaryota; kingdom Metazoa; phylum Chordata; class Amphibia; order Caudata; family Salamandridae; genus Pleurodeles; species Pleurodeles waltl. Next base: position 993,340,044 of record NC_090443.1, on the reverse strand, counting down.
ATGACATGCTGCATTTCTTTTTGCCTTCTGTATGGTTATCATTCGTACTTTATGCACTAGGTTAGGATTTAAAAAAAACATTTTAAAATACGTGTTCTGTTTCTTAGTGCTGGTTTAAGTGTGCAGTAAAGACTTCCTGCTCAAGTTAGCTCGGTGGGTTGAGTATGGGTTGCAGTTCAATTGGATTTTTGGTTAATTCCTCCAAAGATGTTGTCAGTTGGCGTGTTTTGGCCTCATTTTATTTATAGGCCTCTTCAGAACTTAGGAATATCAAAGTACTTCAATCAGTTTATTTCAGCAGGAAAGATGCCAAACCGCACGTGGCAGACGGCATGGAAACCCGGCAGGAGGATTACTCCGCCTGTGCTGCATACAACATCTAGTTTCCTTTGGTGCAGATCCATTTGTGTTTACAGCACTTGCACCTGGTGCTTGCATAGTGCATACATCACCGCCGCCAGACACTTTCGACTTGAGATCCTTCCATCTTCCTAACTTCTGAAGAGGCCTATAAATAAGGAGGGGCTGAAATGCAATGACAGACACATCTTTGGAGGAGTCAAACCAAAACATTTAAAGGCGAAATAATTATATGGATGGATAAAGAATGTTCAAGGCAGGATTGCCCAGCGTGATATCATTTAATGACTACCTCTCATGTGGACTGTACACGAAACGACGAGTGCAACCACAGTTTGTTACCATAGAAGCAAGACTGAAGACAAAGCAGTTTTTGTTTGAGTTGTGACTTGGTGTTAGGATTAAATTGTTATTGTAATTGTAATTGTATTTATATAGCGCTTACTCCCTCAACGAGGCACTGAAGTGCTTTTCGGCATTAGATGTGGACTAGTATATGGAAATATGAGTATAATATTAATATCAGTATAGGGAAATATGAGTATAAAATTAATATCAGTAGAGGGAAATATGAGTTAATTTGAGTGGCGGACATGTGAGCCTAGCAGTTCGATTGAACAGAATAATAGAGGGATAGAAGAGGCAAGAATCCAGAAAGTGTTATTTGGCAGAGAATAGTAGTAGGATAAGGTCTGGGATTATTAAGGGAGAGATGGAGGAGGGAAGAGCGTGTAGGGAGATCGTAGTAAAATGAGATTTGGGGATGAGTCAAAGGAGAGATACATGAGGGAGAATTTGTTAGAGTTGTTTGGGAGATCATAGTATTAAACTGAGGTTTAGGATGAGTCAGACAGTAGAGACAGAGGCTAGGTTAAGAGAGGTATATGGTGAGACAGAGTAGTGCATTAGAGAGCTTGAGTTTTTAAAACTTTTATTTCTTTTCCTCTTGTACAGCAGGACTAAAGTAATAAATGTATAGCTACATGATTACATAGAAAGGGAATATACTGTATGTATAAGGAAGATTATATAATGAGATTTAAAGTTGTATTGTATAAACATAGACTTTCAAGTGTTGCAGTATTTGAAGGTAATTTATTTTTGTACTTTATATAACATTATTTTTTATGTTTTCCTCAATAGTTCAATAGTATATAGATATTACCTAGTGGCGGTCACCACTAGGTAGTTATAGTTAGTCCCATTTTTTCCATAAACAGAATGTTTTATATTTTGTCAATAACTTTGGCGACGCTTGATGAATCTTCATGAAATTTTCAAAACTTTTGCTATGGTCAACTCAGCTGCTGTGATAAAAGTTTTGTGGTGAACCGTAAAGCGGGGGCAAGAAAAAGGGGGACCCAAAACAGTTTCCCCCATTCTCTGTCAATGGGATTTTTCAAACTTTGAACACAGCTAGAGCCCGAACCTCTGAACAGATTTACATCAAATTTGGCAGAAAGCAAGGTCTTGGTCCTGAAAGCACGCTTGTGGTGATTTGGTGTAAATCCATTCAGTAGTTTTAGAGATACTTAAGGTAACGAATATAGATATCTGAGCATGCAGATCCTCCACGGATCCAATTGTGCTGATATCCAGTAGCGGCTTGCGGGCCGCGGGTGGGCGGGGAGGGAGGGAATAAACTTTTAATTGAATTTGTTTTAAAAAATCACTTACCTCCTGAGACGGCTGTCCAAACACACGTGCACTGTGAAGGGGGACTGCTCAGTGCACGTCACCCCATGGCCCCACCCCTTTCAAAGAAAACGATAATAAACATAGTGTATTATTGTTTTCTTTAAAAGGTTTTGCAGCTGCTGCTGCTGGCGGGGAGGTAACACTCCTCCACCCAAACAGAGAAGCGACCACTGCTGATATCTGAGTGGCGGCCAACACTTCAACAAGGAAGTGTTGGCAGCCACCTTGGGACTCGGCTTCAGCCGAGTCCCAGAAAAAAAACTAAATAAATAAGAAAAGGGGCCAGGGTAGAGTCACCCTGACCCAGAGGGACCACGTCAGGGCTAAAAAGCATTTCTTTTTAAATCTAAAAAAAAATCTGCACATCCAGATCTGTGGATTTTTCTGAGATTTTGTTTTTTTGAAGTGTGGCCTCCCACCCTTTTGATCTATGTGACCCCCAGGTGGGAGAGGTCCCAGGGGCATTCACAAAGGAGGGGCTTAAATTAGCTCCAGGGACCAACATCCCTCCGGGTCAAAATGCTCTATCTGTATGGGGAAGACATGACGGCTGCTGTGCATTGCCAAAGGCTGTGTGCAGGGTGGGGTTAGGTGGTTAGGGCTGAAATTAGCCCCAGGGACCACACCTCCACCAACACCTCCCGGGGCAAATAGCTTTATTTGTGTGGGGGAGGCCCAACTACTGCTGTGCATTGCCAAAGGCTGTATGTAGGGTGGGCTTAGGTAGTTAGGGGTGTTGGCTGCAGGAACTGTCCTGTGGCCAAGCCCGCAGCCGACCCCTGCTGTGATTAGCCGAAGGCCCTGTGCAGCATGGGGTTGGGTGGTTATAGGGGTTGTCTGTGGCCAGGCCCTGCGGCCAACTGCCGCCATGCACTGCCAAAGGCCGTGCTTGCTGGTGGGTGGATTAACGTATAGTAACAAAAATTACTTTATGTTAAAAAAGAAAGAAATTCACTGAAAAGGGACGTTATAGTTAGGAAATAGAATTAAAAAACATGGACATCCAATTAAAAACCAGAGGATACAGGGACGTTATAGTTTGGCTCACATTTTCACAGGAAAAGGGGCCAGGATAGAGTCACTCTGACACCTTAGCTCTGGTGCTGGGGTCCCAGAGGGACCACGCCAGGGCTAAAAAACATTTTCTTTTTAAAATCTCAAAAACATCTGCAAATCCGTGGATTTTTCCAAGATGTTTTTTTTAGAAAAAGGGTAGCCTCCTGACCTTTTTTTATGTGACCACTAGGTGGGCCAGGTCCTGGGGGCATTCAGAACAGAGGGTGGGCGCATGGGCCCTCCCCCTACTGTGGCTTAATTTATCCCCAGGGACCAACAACTCCTGGGGCAAAATGCCCAAGGCTGTGTACAAGTTGGGGTTAGGTGGTTAGAGTTTAAATTAGCCCTAGGGATCACCACCTGTCTGGGGCAAAATGCTTTATTTGTGTTGGGGAGGCCAAACTACCGCTGTGCATGGCCAAAGGCTGTGTGTAGGGTAGGGTTGGTTGGCGAGGGGTGTTGGCTGCAGGAACTGGCCACGGTCCTGGCCCTGCCGCCAACCCCTGTTGCCCACAGCAGAAGGCCCTGCGCAGTGTTGGGTTGGGTGGTTTAAGGGGTTGTCTGCAGGGCCTGCGGCCATCTGCTGCTGCACATGGCCAAAGGCCATGCGTGCTGATGGTTGGATTTACGTATAGTAATGAAAATGATTTTTCACAAAAAAAAAAGGAATTCACTGAAAAAAAACAAAGGTTACAGGGATGATATAGTTAGGAAATAGAAGAAAAAGAAACATAGAAATTGAATTAAAAAAACAAAGGTTACAGGGACGTTATAGTTTGGCTCACATTTTAAGTGTACAAAACCACAGAGATTCACCTGTTATAGTTAGTTATTTCAAGTAACTATACCTCGCAGCCTAAGGTAACTTTAACTCGTGCCCTCCCCATGCACTACTAATTACCCCAGATATTACAGCACTCATGACAACTTTTATAACGTCAATAAAAATATCAATGAAACATTAGAAGTCAAGTTATTGAAGAAAAACTGTGCATGGCGGGGCGCGAGTTATAGTTACCTTAGGCTGCAGGTTATAGATACTTAAAATAAGTCTAACTATAACAAGTGAATTTCTATGGTTTTGCACGTTTAAAATGTGAGCCTAACTATAACGCCCCTTATATATATATATATATATATATAAATATATATATATATTAATTTAACCATAAGTAATATATACATTTGTTAAGCAGGCCTAAAGCATATGTATATATTTTAAGAAGATATTTACATATCTAGATGTATATATCTAGATACACATATGTAGATCTATACATATAATAACATTATAAGAAAATTATAAGGGCCATATTTATACTTTTTGACGCAAAGCTGCGCCGGCGCAGCTTTGCGCCAAAAATTTTAACGCCGGCTAACGCCATTTCGATGCACTGCGTGGGCCTCAAATTTATACCTTGACGCACGGCGGCGCAACCAACAGGTGGTAGTCATTTTTTTTTTACGCACACAGCGGCGTCAAGTCGTAAAGGAAAACAACGTTAACGCGACGTAAATGACTGTGGGTCGATTTCCGACAGCACAACCCGGAAAGTGCAGTTTTTTTGACGCAATGGCGTCAAATTTACCCGCGAACATTGCCCTTTCAGCAGAGGAGAGCCAAAATGGATCCCAGATGCCACTACAGACCCCAGGAAGATGACAGCAGACCAGGAATCAGCCACGATGATCCATACAGGAACCAGGACATTTATAGAAAAAAAACAAAGTGTCGCTTCAGTGCAGAGGAACAGGAAATCCTGGTTAAAGAGGTGACGGAACACCAGCACCAACTGTTCATCACCTCTAAGTTGCCAATCAGCAGGAGAGAGGCCATATGGCAACAAATTGTTGACAAGATCAACAGTGTGGCTGAAGTACGCAGGACAGTCACCGAGTGTAAGAAAGGCTGGCATGACTGCAAACGTAGGACAAAGGAAAAAATGGCCAGGAACAGGAAGGCAGCACTGAAGACTGGAGGGGGGAGTCCAGCACACCAGGAGGACCTGGACCACATGGAGGAGATGGTCGCAGCCGTCATCCCTGAGGAGATCGTCACAGGGATTCAAGGACAGGACAGCGCAGACTACCACGAGACAACGTACATGCAGGGTAAGTTGCATGGGGAATTATAATGCACTAATGGGGACTGTAAGCAGGGGGGGGGAATACCTACTACACAATGCATGTAAGTCAGCATATATAAGGAGTGGCATGGGTAAAGGGGCACGGCAGGGGGGCATGCCCAGCACAGACAGAAGCTGGGGCACGACATAACACAACACCAACAACAGTCCCATGGGGGCATGCTGTCATGACAAAATGGAGCTAAGGGAAAGCTGCGACAGGTGGGAAGGCCACTACGTCAAACTTACATCCTGGCACTCGTCAGTCAAAATATATCCTACATCAACTAGGTCCCTATCAGTAATCCAGTAGCCAAAACAACAACTGCAATGTAACTGCAACAACAGTTGACACTAACACCTCTGATCTCTGTGCAGCTATAGTAGCCAATGGCAGTAACCTCCCCATGGAACATACATACCTAAATTAGGGGGTGAGGATGACATCTGCAACTATTTCCAGAAATAAGAAAAAGGCACCAGCACACTCAAATGTCAATGCACATAGTTGACACATACATCAGACAAAGTAAACAGCAATAGGAGCCACACAGCACTAAGGACACACACATGCTGCATACGTCAGGGTCCCTCACGTGCCTGGCTAACAAGGCAACATCACTAATGTCATACTGCTCAGACAACAACATTGAGGAGGGGACACATGCAACTGGTCACTGAAACACACCTGCACAGTCTGAGGACCAAATAGGACATTGATACGATAAACAGGGCAATCCAATTAAACACACATTACCCAACATCAGCTGGAAACATTAACAATGTCAACATCCATATCACATCATACATTGCCATGCATAGGATATGCCACATAACAATTACAATTAGGTCAATGTGAATAAAAAGATTTTGGGGCAGGTCTTGAGAGGCAAGTGTGCTGCCAGGGCAATCACAACACCCACAGCCAGTGAAAGGTCTCACCATAAGAATAGTTATACACGGAGGGTCGAGTAGGACAAAAAGATGGCTATTCCCTAATTGGTACAAATTAACACCTCAAGGCGATTAGGCAGACAAGTCTGATAACTCTATATCATACATGTGACACACAGGTGGGCCATAGGCCTATTACAATGCCCATATGAAGGACAGCAGATACCAATAACAAACCAGAGCACAAAGTAAAGTCATCAAAAGGCTTGCATGTTATGGCAAATTTGTCACAACACAGACACACTAATTGTACCCTGTTTCATTGCAGAGGAACATGGATCTCCTGCCGATATGCGTGTCCCTGATTTCCCTGATGACATGGATGACAAGCCCATAAACATTCCCCAGGAGACCATCCAAAAGGTCCTTGAAACCCTCCAGACCCCACCTTCAGTCACAAGGAGGAGCACAGAACAAGCAGCCATCACAGAAGAACCACCCCAATTGTAAGACCTGCCAGCTCCAATACAGCTGAGGACTCTGACGACACTGGCACCAGCTTTGAAAGAACTGTAGTTGGTGTACAGCGGGAGCTGGCCAAGGAGGTGCGGGTGGGGATGCAAACTATGGCAGCCAGCCTTGAGGGGGTGCGTTCGTGCATGACGTCATTTGCAGATCAGGCAGCTGCTATGCAAGCCCTAACATCTATCTTGCAGGAACTGCAGAAAACACAGGAAAACAAACAGGAATCCCAACATTGACCCCCACCCACCCACACAAAAAAGAAAAATAGAAAGAATAAGGACCCCCCCACCCTCCTCCCTAACACTAACCAAGCTAATAACCTACACTAACCTAACACTAATCCCTAAAACCCAACTATCAGTACAAAAAGGAAAGAGGAGAGAGGGGAGGGGTAAATGTCAGACATGCAAAAGGTCCTAGAGGTTGGCCCTCCGTAGGGTCCGCCTGATGGACCGAACCCTTTTCTTAATATATGCCACATCCTGGCTTAGCTTGTCCACCTTGGAAATCACTTTGTCCATTTTCCATTTTACGGCTTAATGCCAGGAATGCCGCTGGGTCTACAGGAGGGGCTGCTGCAGTCTGGGTGCTGGCCGAGGTGGACGGTGTGGAAGTCGTTGTATACCCACTGGACTGTCCTGCATGTTGGAAATGGCTGGGTCCAGGTCGTGCTGACGAGGCAGGGTCAACTGTCCCCGCCGTTGCTGGGGCCACTTGGGGAGACCTGGTGGATGTGGTGGTGGTGGCTGTTGTGGGCAATGTAGGGCCCCCCTGTGGTGAGGCCCACCATGCCCCAGAGGCCCGATCGGCTTGGTATTTGCGGGCCATCCTCCTGAAGCCCGACTGCACCTGCAGGATGTGCCGGTATCGCATTGCACGACGTTCAAACTGGTGTCTCTCTGCGGCACTCATGTTTGCAGCTGTGAAGAGATATGGCAACTATTTACCATTGGAAATGCATTGGGTGGAATAGCACAATGGGTCAATTGCACATTACTTGTACTGTATTTGTTACAGCAATTGTCACAACATAGTTCATTGAAAGTCTCAGAGGAAGTACATGTGAAGCCTGCATACAAAAGGGCATCTCACACCTAGCATATCCATGTCTCTACATGATGGGTGACATGTGCCTAAACTTCTCATCCAAATAATGGGTAATGCAGCTGACATTATGGCTGAACCTCTTCCGCATACTGACTTCATCTACATATGTCACTCTATGTGATAACTATCACAACCCTCACTCAATGCCATTTGTAAATTGTTGTTTGCAAATATTGAACTCATGTGCCATAACTGAATGTGTACACTAGGTTCTAAACAAAGTTGCAAAAGGTCACAAGTATGTGTAACATACTGGTTGCTACAATCCTAGGTACCCTATTCCCAATCACATGGCAGTCTTTGAGGGTGGGGTGGGAAGAACAACCAACAATCCCATATTCAATGCACACCCAGGAGTGTATAGAAAGGTCAACAAGTATTTGCCTCCACACACAACACCAATGAAGGGCTAGCAACAATTTGGAGTCAGCCAAAAATTGTCCTATCCAAGGTCCACACATGTCAAAATGCACTGACTTAGGCCAACATCACATACTCCCAGTGAGGCATAATTTGACACACACACAGAAGAGCAAGAACACCCATGATCATGAGTAGAATGACCACGTAGGCCATTGCACTCTAGTCCCACACACTTCTAGTTCAACTTGTGGAAGTACATGCCCCCGGAAGATCCAACCTACAGTGTACTCAGTCCATCCTCAACTAGGGAAGCTGCATATTTAAGAAAAGCCTTTTGCAGAAGATATCTGTGAGAATGTCAGTCTGAAATGCAGACTCAGTCCAAGCCAAGTCCCAGAGCAACTCTTACATTAACCAGTGTATTCCACATGACTCATCCCACTCCCCATAGCGGGGCCGACTGGAATGACCTACAGACCCTAAATCTGAGAGATGGATAAGCATTGGTCTACTGAAACTGAAGTTATATTTGAAATCCCACTAATGCAACAATACCAATGAACAGGCAGCGCATCAAACCTTGAATTCTGTTGAACACACAGTAGTCCATCATGCATCACTAGCAAACAATAAAAATAGCACTCATGCCACACTCACAGTAGGTGTCGGGGTCCTCAAAATGAGCCACCTCTCCCACGGTGTATGGTGCAGGTCCACCTGTAAAACATGGAAGGAAGAATATACTCAGACTCCGTGCACTGACAAACAATTGCAGTTACAATGACAATGTGAGAATATGACATGCGTAATGAAACACTTTCACACATGCTCATACTGCATGGAAGATTTCATAATCAACATTTACATTGGATGCGTCTCCTGCTACAGTTACACACCCTACTACACACATGCAGTGGCCAGGACAGTCATGTGGTGTCAAAGATACACCTCCATTAGTATGCCCCAACAATATTGGGGTGCATTCATCTCATCATGTGCATCCCAGAGAGACATCCAAAAGCTGGTTACTTGAGGACTGCATGACCCCTCAAACTCAAACAGGCTATGTGGTCATTTTCAACACACACCAACCAGACACACATGTGACATATGTGTGGACAACCTAGCTAACTTCAATTGACGTGAAGGCACCACTCATTTATAGCATCATAATGGTTTTACATATTTCTGTCTAGCTATGGCGTCTACATATGTAGGTATGATGTTTCAACGTCCATTTTTCACTGGCAATTATGACCTGTAGAGTTCAAATAGAGGCATTAACGTGTGGCTTGTCTGACACTAAGGCAACACTACATTACATACAGCTACAGGCATCCGGTATGTGTAGAAAACATGAGCTATCTGACTGCTAGCATTTGTCTTCCTACAAATTGTGCAACAATTACCCAGTAGGTTTCCCTAGCATTACACACAGTCAGCTACTTATCTAGCAGATTGGCTAACAATCATCACATGTCGCCACACAGCTTTCAATTATTCACATGTAATTGATTTGTACTCACCAACATGGCCACCAATCCTGATTCCCAGGTGGTCCAGCAGATCCTGCTCCCTGGATATCAGATCAGGCCAGCGGTGCTTGAGTTGATGGTCATTCCTCAGGCTACCGTAGACCCGGACCAAGTGATGGCGCACCTTCCCCCACTGGACTTTACGTGCCTCCGTGTGATACCCCTGTATCACACGGCCCCAAGCCTCCAGCATGAGTGGGAGGAAATGGCAAACAAGCCAAATAAATCCCCCCAATTCCTCCTCACCCATCCTGGCAAGCAGTGGCCTACCTGACATCTTTACAATAACAGAGGTGAAAAATTAGGAACAAAAAGGAAAAGGGGGAAATGGGTAAAGGTAGAGTAGTGAAGAAAAAAGAAAACTTAAGAAAAATAGCCCAACTAACCCCAAATTTAAACTACACAGAACAGACTCCCACAGACAAAAAAAGAAACACTGGATTTGACAAAAGTACACAAAACAGACTCAGACAATATTAGACAACAAGACAATGATCACAAAAGCACAATAGAAAAGGTACACTGGACACAAAAGCACTAAAACACAGGACTACACTTTCCACACAGCCACACAGTCTAGAATAATCTGAGACTGCAAAGTGAAAGTGAAAGTAAACTCACAGTACAGATTCTGTAAACAGGATATCCTATTACATCACTTCCTGCATAAAATGGCTGCCGTTTTTATTTTTCCATTATGCGTCATATTTTCACGCATACAGATTGTGCGTCATATTTTTTTACGCATAACAGTGCACATAATGCAGAGTCAAAAATATTTTCTACATTGTTCCCTTACATTTGTGTGAGGCTGATTTTACAGTTCTACAGTTGAAATGTAATTCGCTGGCAAATATGAGAACCAAATATGAAAATTATTTTTGACTCTGCATTCTGTGCACTCCTGTACGTCAAAAAATTATGACGCCCATGCTGTATGCGTGGAAATATGACGCATCATAGAAAATATGTTGGCCATGTAATGCAGTTTATTAATATATTATTTTTAATATAATTTTTTTTGACTCTGCATTCTGTGCACTCCTGTACGTCAAAAAATTATGACGCCCATGCTGTATGCGTGGAAATATGACGCATCATAGAAAATATGTTGGCCATGTAATGCAGTTTATTAATATATTATATTTAATATAATTTTTTGGGACTCTGCATTCTGTGCACTCCTGTACGTCAAAAAATTATGACGCCCATGCTGTATGCGAGGAAATATGACGCATCATAGAAAATATGTTGGCCATGTAATGCAGCTTATTAATATATTATTTTAAATATAATTTATTTTGACTCTGCATTCTGTGCACTCCTGTACGACAAAAAATTATGACGCCCATGCTGTATGCGTGGAAATATGACGCATCATAGAAAATATGGTGGCCATGTAATGCAGCTTATTAATATATAATTGTTAATATAATTTTTTTTGACTCTGCATTCTGTGCACTCCTGTGCGTCAAAAAATGATGACGCCCAAGCTGTATGCGTGGAAATATGACGCATTTTGAAAAATATGTCTTAATTTTGTCAAATTGCTAAAGGAATTTTGTCATGATCAAACGGTGCTAAGTGATACATATTTGGGGTTAGCTATGACACATGTCCCTTATTGGATGTATAGAAGGCATTCACAGTGTAATAGTTATGATTGCTCAAAATGGTTATTACCCATATTTGTACACATATTTTGGGTAATTGCTGATGGCTAATTTCATATGATGAATGGGATACCAGGATGTATTCCTTAGCAACAATGTGTCCACATTTATCCCGGTAATCCAATTATCTATAGTTAAAACAGGTAGTGCAATTGTCACTTACACTTTTTATGGGGCTTACCATGTCCTAATAATGATTTTGTGTATCTTATATGTGTTTTACATTTGACATGTAGGCCACACATGCGCCTTATGCATGTGTGTACTTCACATGTACATAATTCTTGGATATTTGGGGGGCGGAAGAGGTGGACTTAGGCCCCCAGCACCCTAGGGTTTGCCCTTCCAGATTTGCTAATTTATCCAAGGGTTTCATTTATTCTGTTATGCTAAACCTGCAGCAGCAGGCTCATGGAAGGCCATAGGGTATGATTCACTGTTAGCCATTCAATATTCCCATTTGCCCATTTGACGTTTGCCCTATTGATTATTTGGAGCAATCTGACATACCATTTTGCATTGAAATTTAGTGCTAAATCTCAGCGTTCCTCATGTGCTGATGACAAATAGGTTGTTGATGTATGTGGCCCTTTATGCATTACCTGGTTTAGTGGCATGTTTCATTCTTCCTGCTAGGTTCTAACTGGGACACTACTGTGATCGGCTGCCTGCAAATATTTGGTTGATTGGATGGCATATGTTTATATGTGTGGTCCAATGTAGATCCACTATCAACTGTCTGGGTGTATGTTGTCACTGTAACTTCAAGGTCTCCTCATGAGTTAGTGGCAGCTAATCTTGTTCCAATTGGGCATTGTTTGTAGCAAAAATGGAGAGAAGCCATTGAGGACATGGTCACGTACACATGGATGGTCCCACCCTGTCACTGAACACGTGTGATGAGACTTTCAAATGAGCTACATTTTTGTGCTGAGTGAGAGAATGTCTCAGGTGTCTGGATCAGGCATGTGTCATTGCCACATTTGTACTCCTGTTGGCCTCTGTGGATGGTAATGTATCATGAAAAATCATAGCCTTTGTGCAGACATTTGTGGTGTATATTTTTTGTGTGATGAGTGTTATGTCATTATTGCTCAATGAGACGACAATCTTCTTCAGCAATTTGAAACTAAAGGTGGGCAGAAATGATTAGGCCAAACCATGATGTGGTGTTTGTTATCTGTATTTATTTACAATTGTGCAATAAGTGGTGATATAAGAAATTATGAAAAGAAATTATTTACAATGTGTTGGCGCCTATGCACTCCAGCAGCCGTGTTTGGTTGTTCCCCCTCCTGTTGCAGGCCAGCATCCTCCTCTTCGTCGTCTTCAGGCATGTCTGGGTCTGGTTCGAGGAGGGGAATGTTCCTTTTTACACAAATATTGTGCAATATGGCACAAGTGAGTATGATCCTACAGACCATCTCTGGGGAATATAGTAGGCTACCGCCAGTGATGTCAAGGCAGCGGAACCTTGACTTGAGGATCCCAAAGGTCCGCTCAACAATGATGCGTGTCCTCTTATGGGCGTCGTTGTATGCCCGCTCTGCAGCAGTTGTCGGGTTCCCAAATGGTGTCATTAGCCAAGGCTGGATGCCATACCCCTGATCAGCTGAAAGAAAAACACAGAATGGGATCATGTAGATGTAGGAGGCACTCTTGTACAGACCTTTGATGGCAGTAGTTGTCTTGTGTTGTCTGTGACTCTTTTGTGTACTAATGTGACAACCTATACTTGTAGGCTCAAACTTTTGCATTGAGTTTTTTCCTTGGCTGAGCAAGTGTTTGTTAGCTAACCGTTTGTCAGCAGTATGTTTTGGGAATTCCAAAGGAGTGTGCCCTCACCAGCATTGTGACATGTGATACAGGTGTCCGTGTGTCTTCACTGGGGGTGAGATGATAGTTCCATGCAGAGTTACAAATGAAAGTGTAGTTAACACGTTCATATGAAAGTACCCTGGACATCCCATACCTTAAGACTTATGCAATGTATTAATGTACAGGTTATTGTGACACTTACAATTTGCAAGGTGACGTTTAGGCAACCACACTCATTAATGTCTTCACATTAAGCTGTACAGTAAATTCCAATGTTTGACAGGTTCAATGGTGACTTAAGAAACATGGCTAGTGATGTGAGGACCTCAGTGTGTTCCTGGCTAGGTGTTGCTATTGTGGTGTATGTGTTGTGTGTCCTAGAGGGTTGCTGTGCAGTGTGTATATAAGTTGGATTTTTGTACTTACCAACAAGTAGTCCATTGCCATGCCGTCCATCCTGGAAGTGTTGGTTGATGGTAGAGTGACGAAAGATGAATGCGTCATGTACACTCCCAGGATATTTAGCCACAATGTTGATGATCAATCCTTGGTGATCGACTATGGCCTGCACGTTGATTGAATGTGTGTGCTTCCTGTTGCGGTAGAGGTGTTCTGTTGCAGCAGGTGGCACAAGGCGTACGTGTGTGCAGTCCATTGCACCAAGGACGTGTGGGAAGCCACTGATGGCGTAGAACCCCTGTTTTGTTTCCTGCTGCTTCTGCAGTGTGTTAGGGAAGCAGATGTGGAGGGGTGTCAGGCGAATGATGGCATCCAGTACTTTTGGCAGAAATGCGGAGAAGGATGGTTGTGATATTCCACCAACCAGGGCACCAGTTGTCTGAAACGAGCCACTTGCCAGCAGGTGAAGTACGGCAAGCACCTTTGTTTCTGTTGGGATGGTGCGGGGTGTCACTAAAGTTGGGGCCAACTGCTGTTCAATATTTTTCAGCAGCTGCTGAATGGCCTGCCAGTTCAACCGGTACCTCTGGATGATGTCGTGATCCCTGAGGCCATGCAGGGTTGTTCTTGGGCGGGAATATCCTCTCCTGCCTTCTGCGCTGCCTTTGGGGTCCCTGCTGTTGTTGTTGTAGCTGCTGTTGTTGCTGCAGGGCTCTGCGTCTACGTGCACACTGGATAAAAATCACCTCCATGTCTCCCTGTTGCTGCTCTGCTGCTCTGTTGTTTGTTCTGTGTGTTCTGATTAAATACAGGTGTGTTTGCCCCATTTTAACGCCTGCCGTGACCCAGGCGTTAAATTTTGACGCACATCGGGCTTTGCGTCATTTTTTTGCTCCGCCTCCCGGCCGGGAGTCATTTTTACCCGGAAGCATTTAAGGGTGATACCAGTGCTTAATTTGTGCTTGTTTCCGGTGTGGAACACCGGCACTTATTTTTGAGGGCCGGAACTTATTTTTCTATCCCAAGCAAGTACTTTGAGCAAAAGACACATATGGGAAAGACGGAGGAGAAGAAAAATGAAAAAGCGTCACAATGGTAGAAGGCAGAAAGCTGCAAGGGTGAGCTGAAGGGGCAGGGAGTGGTTTTAAATGGATTGAAGAGGCCCGAGATAGCTTCAGGATGACACTGCCTTAGTATTCCGTGTTCGCACATTTAATTGCAGCAGCCATGTTTTTAAGAGGAGGGCTTTGGGTACCGGTCCGTTTTTATTTAAAAATTAAGCACAGGGTGATACAAAGCAGCTTTAAGGTGGATCTTCTGACAATCTGTAACTAATGTAGAGCCCTCAAGGCAAGTGAGTTGTCGGATTGTGGCTTTACATGTAGGAGTAGTCTGGCAGCAGAGTTCTGAATCTGTTGTGATCTTTTCATAGTAGATAGAAATGATGCATGGTAGAGGCTATTGGCGTAATCCAGTTTAGACAGTACAAGAGAGATAGTAGCCTGGATCTTGTGTGGAATCCCAGGTGGGGGAAGATGCGTCATAGAGTTTTTATGGTGATGAAGCTTGTTCTTGCTAATTTGTCCACTTACGCATTCATTGTTAACTTGGAGTTCATGGTTAGTCCAAGGTTTCTTACTTCCCTAGATATCTGAGGAGATGGTCCCAGATTGGCATGCCAGGCACAGAGTGGGTCATAATTTTTCCAATCCCCACATGTGAGTATTTCCGTTTTGGAAGCATTCACTTTAAGATGGTTCCATGTCATCCACTAATCAGCGACTCTGAGGCAACTGAACATTTGTGGGTTTCCAATGTCTTTGGGGAATTCCAGTTTGAAGGGTATTTGTGTGTTATCTGTGAAGTAGTAGCATGTGAACTGGAAGTCATTGATTATTGCAGGTAATGATTTCATGTAGATGTTGAAAACCATAGGTGAGATGATTGAGCCTTGTGGGACCCTTGCTTTTGTAAAGTACAGTTTGGATGAGAAAAGGGAAGTATGGATGACATTTGTTCTATTTAGAAGGTAGGATGTGATCCAGTCGAGATGCCAGCCTCATACAGTCTTTGTATTAGGGTGTCAGGGTCAACTGTGTCAAAGGCAGCTGAGAGGTCCTAGAGAAGTGGTGCAGGAATCTCATTGCAGTCTACTGTGTTTTAAAGGTAATCCCAAATGGCAATGAGCGGTCAAAAAATATTAGGTTGCCCTATGTTCCTCAGAACCTGGGTACTGCAATGAGGACAGATTCTGTGCCTCTTCCTGGGTGGAATCCAGTTTGGTAGTCTGAAAGTATGGAGTTATTTTCAATTAATTGTGACATCTGCGCGAATGCTGCTCTTTCTATCAGTTTACCCAGGAAAGGTCCATTTATAATTGGTCTGTAGTTGTTGGGGTCATGCAGGTCCACGTTTGTTTTCTTTAATAATGGACATAAGTATGCCTTTTTTAGGCCTTCCGGAAAGATTTCCATAGTTAAAGAATTATTGAGGAGTCTTCTTTCTGGTGTGGCAGCAGAGGTAGATAAAATAATGTTCTTGAAAATGAGTGGTGGACAAGGGTCAGAAGGGCAACCAGAAGGCCTGCTTGATTTGACCAGATCCATAAATTCACTTTGTGATATTTGTTTGAAGGAATGCAGACACTGGGTTGCTTACTCTTGGAGGGGATTTTTGGAAATCGGTTGGTGCTGATCGTTTTCCTTGTTTTAAAGAGGAGTTGAATCTGTCTCCTTTGGTTGTGTAATGATTTGCCAGTTTGCTAGTGAATTCTTGAGTAATGGGATGAGCTCCTTCCGTGCATTTAGGTTTATAAAATAATTTTTTTGCAGATTTAGAATTTTGAATTCTGTCTGAATAGTACCTTTTTGAGCTTTTTTGGTTGTTGGTTTGTATATTCTGTTACGTTTGCGTAGGTGGTTTGCCCTGATTGCTGCTTGTTTTGAGCCAGTTTCGTTGCAGCCTTCTGATTTGTTGTTTTATCCTTTTTAGTTCTGTATTCTTCTCGGGTGCTTGTTTTCTTTTATCCTGTTTTTGTGAAAAAAGGCCTCTTTTTGACATGGTTAGCCCCCACTTTTTGCCTGATGTTTGATGTAGCCTATACATTGTAGTGTCCAAGTCCCCTGCTTACCAGGTTCCCTGGGCCAGAGCTCTTTCCCTAAAACGGTTGTGATGCATTGGCACAATTGGACACACCCTTAGCTACCACTATAAGTCCCTAGTATAAGGGTACTTTGGTACCCTGGACATGGGGTACTATGGGTAGGTGCCTGAGGGCAGCAGTGCTGATTGTGCCACCCTTCTGGGCCATGCATCCAGATGCACCCAGCACTGCCATTGCAGGCTGAGCATCCTGTACAAACCTAAAACACAAACTCAACATGGCACACTGCCTGTGTGCCCTGTCCACCATACACTGCATGTACTATGTGTAAGGCATCCCTCTGGAAGGGCTTACAGCACTAAGGCAGGGTGCACTATATTATATGTGAAGGCATAGCTGCATGAGCAATATGGCCCCACCGTGCCCTTGCCAAAGATGGTTGCTGACTGGTTCTATCCAGTCTGCCACCTCCAGACATCCAATCTACAAACTTTGAGGGAGAGCCCTGTCTCTCTGGTTTGTAGAACAATGCCCTTCCTGGGTGGAGGTGCTAACACCCCCTCAGTCAGGAATGTGCACTGCACTGGTGGTGAGCTTCAAAGGGCTTACTGACCTTTGAAATACAACTCACAGGCCTGTTGCTAGCAGCAGATTGTCAACCCCTTTGCAAACCCCCACTTTTGACCGGAGCAAGGGCGGGAAACTACACAAAGGGTAGGAGGACTGGTCCCACCTGGCATGCACCACCACTAAGATGTTGCCTGAGAGGTGGACACGCCATTTTATTTTCCTCCATCTTAGATGGAAGGAAAATAGCCAATCGGGGAGACAGGAAGTACCACTATTGTGAGTGTAGCCACGCAAAGGTAAGTGTCCCATTGGACACTACCAGGTTCCCCCTAAAACACCCACTAAATACAGTATTTGGTAGGTACCCCTAGACCTGATAATCAGATTGGAAGGACACAAAGAAGACACGCTCCAAGAAGATCTAAGGCACGAGAACTGTGGACCTGTGGCACAAAGAAAAGGCGCCAAACCCTGTCTGTTGCATCCAGGATCCGACAATCACCACTGAGGAGAAGCTGGACAACTGAACTGACCTCACGAACCCCAGAGGACCTCCAGGCTTTGCCAGACACCCAAGAACTCCTTCCAGAGTAGAGTTACCCCTCTGCAACAAAGAAGAAACTAGCAACCTAGTGAGGGCCACTTCATTGACTGGCTGCTGACTCCCAAACCGGAAGTTGCATCCAGATCCAAAGACACACCAATAACCACAAGGACAAACCCTGCAAGTGTGCCAAGATTGGTGGCACTGCGCCCTTCGGTGGCCGAACCGTACCAATATCCTGGGTACTGGTCAGCTGACATCGGACACAAGGAGCACCAGTTAGCCCGGGGATGAGAAAGGACCAGGAAGAAGCCCCAGTTGAGTGACTTCAGGAACACCCCAGACTTACCACCAGAGTGCCCCCGTTGTTCTAAAACAACCTTTGAAGAGACTGACCTCCAGATCCAAAGGGCATCTTGCGCATAGCTCCTGGCTCACCGATTCACTCCCACCCATGCGCATTGCACCCTGCAACAAAGAACTTGCAGTGCCCTAAATGTCGCTCACCCCTTGCGACCTGACCCTCCATGGGGACCCCAAGGAACCACCTCTAAACTTTCCTGCACAGACCTTTTCCAAGTGGTCCCCGCAGTGGCCCTGCACCAGCTCCAGAGACTTTTCATCACTGCCTCTGCCAGAAGTGGGAGCCACCCGAACTTCTCCAGCCGGCACAGTGTGCCCACCGAGGACGTCGACCAACCTGCAAAAGAAGAACTTGGTAAAGCAACTGTGTAATTTTATATGTATTTTTAAAGGTGACTTTCCATTGATTCCTATGGTGCGTAATCATGCACAAAAAGACTATTTTTCTTAAACTTAAAAAATCCATATCTCCAAAAGTACTTAACCAATTTTGACAATCCTGGTCTTAAAAATTATATAAAGATCTGAAGTATTTTTATAAATTGGTCTTGAGTTATCCCTTCGAATGTGTGAGTTGCATTATTGATACTGTGAGTAGAACAAATGCTTTGCACTTCTCCAAGATTGGCCTAATTGCTTGACCAAGATACCTTCAAAATTAGAGCATAAGGTGATCTAGTTTTTACCTCTGTAAACCAACGTGTGGTTGCCTAGACCCCCTGCACAGAGTGCCTCACTTTGCACACTATAGTGCGAGCCTCCTACAGTTTTGTTGTTCTTACTGGTATTAGGCTATTGAAATCTTCTAGTAAACCACTCAAAGTTTTTGAACAAAATTTGTTGTTCGTAGATCTGTGATGGCTGTTAGTTGTGTTTTTAAGTATTCAAAATTGAGTTTGGTCAACAGGTAGATACATGTAAGGTTGTCTTGGGTGTGTTGTTTTGTGGTATTTTATGTTAGAAAGGTACCAAATGTTGCTCTAACCATGTGACTAGAGTAATCCTTTGAAAGGTTACTTGTTCTGGATTTGCAAAAATTACATCCAGGGTATGTTCAGTGATGTGTGTGGGGTTGTGTATGATCTGATGTAGGTTCAGTGTGACTATGTCAGTGATAGTTTTTGGATGGGGCATATTAGGTTTGTCAAACCAAACGTTTAGGTCCCCAAGAATGCATAGGTTGGAGTATAATGTTATAAAGTTTGCAACTGTGTATAGAAATGTGTCTGGGAATGTAGCATTGCTAGGTAGTGGTCTGCAAAGGAGGAAGATGTTACAGGAGGAAGTTGGTAGAGGGATGCACATGGTGATGAGGGCCCAACAACCTTGTATGGAAATGTTGTCCGTTTTGCTGAGATTTATTGTTTGCTTGAATATAACAGCTAGTCCAATTCCTCTTTTGCCTTTACGATTTTGTGCGATAGTTTGATAGCCTGGATGAACGGCTTCATGCAACACTGGAGCCAGGTCATCTCCCAACCATGATTCAGTTATGAAGAGTGAATCAGGTTGTGTGTCAGTGATTAAGTCTTAAATGTGGTGTTTGATCTTAGAGAACAATTGAGCATTTATTAGTAGGCAGTTTAGGGATTGTGTTTTGGTGGTGGTGTGACTTTGTTTTGTGGAAGGGAAGTGTGAGCAGTATATCTTAAACTTGTAGCAGGTGTGTCATTAGTGCTGGAATTAACTGTATGAGCGTAGCAATGGTCTTGTTTTTCTATATCGTGTTCCTCGTCCAGCAGGCTTAAAAGATATTTTGTTGGGTCTGCATGTGCGAATGGTGGAGATGGTGGTTGAGGCAGAGTGAGATGGTGAGTTGTGTTATTTTGTAGAGGAGCCTTGTTGTGTAATAGACATGGGGATATGCAGTTGTGAAGAGTGCCATGTTGTTTATTTTGTTTGTGTCTTTTTAGGGTGGAAGGATTATAGGTTAGAGATGGTGGTGGAGAATGTGGGTCATACTGTAAGGCTCTAAATTGTGCAATGGATGAGAGGCCAGTAAATGTGAGTTGTGAAGGTGTATTTGTTTTTGGTGTTGGTGAAGATAAAAATTTAGGAATACAGATGGAGGAGGATGTGTGTTATTTGTGTAGTCATAAGGGAGGGAGTGGGTATATGTTGCTAATTTGTGACAGAAAGTATTATGAAAGTGTGTGTGATTTTGATGTGCTGGTGTGTGTATTTTGTTTTGCTTTTGTGGGGTTGTTAGAGGAGATATTAATGTAGTGGTTTTCTGAGAAGGATTAATGTGGTGTGTAAGGTGGGATGGGCACAAGTTAAAAGTGTTTGTGTTAGGTTCTATCACTGTAAGGTAATATGTGTGGGGGAGTGGAGTGTAATGATTGTTTGTTTTTGTTAAAAAAGGAGGAGAGTGTTGGTGGATGATATGATGGAAGTCTGAGAATAGGTTTGATCATAATAAAAATGGGTCTTTTAGGAGAAAATAGAGGACAGAGCTGGTGTTTTGTATGCGTAGGGAGTGTGTGTCTGGATGCACTCAAGTAATGTATAATGTGGCTTTGTATTAAGAGGGTGATGTGTGGATTTGTTAGTGGTATAGGACAGAGCTGTGTTTTGTTTGAGAATGAAAGTGCTACAGTCTTGTAGTTGAGGTATAAGGGTGTACAGGTGTGGTTTGTGGGATTTTGGATTGGTTGTTGAGACACTGAAATTTCTATGAAGTTTGTTTGTGGTGTGTGAGTAGAATGGCTGTGAAGATATTCTGTTTGGATGTTTGTTGATATGGATGGCTTAAGGTGGTTGCTGATAAAGGAACAATTGGCCCTAGGCCCAACCTGGCCCAGACAACTGCCCTTGTCCTCTCCACCATTAGGCCCATATTTATACTTTTTTAGCACCGCATTTGTGCCGCTTTTGACGCAAAAATGGCACAAACTTGCAAAATATTTTTGTATTTTGTGAGTTTGCATCATTTTTGCGTTAAAAAGCAGCGCAAATGCGGCGCTGAAAAAGTATAAGTATAAATATGGGCCTTAGTCTCAATGCCCGGGCTGAGACACCCTAGGCATAAATAGCCCTATTGGCCAATTAAACTCTTGCTCTAACCCTAACCAATCAGAAACCTAGAGTCAATGAGAGTCCTGGCCCTATTACCCAATCACAGCCCCAGCCCTATTAGCCAATCAAAAGACACAACCTAAGCCCTACGTGCAATTGGAATTGGATCCCAGCCCTAATAACCAATCAGAACTTAAACCCTAAGCTCTTAACCCTTAGCTCCTACCCTAGCAGCCTATCAGAACTTAAACCCTAAGCCCTTAGTCAAATAGAAACCCTAGCCCTAGCAACCAATCAGACGACAAGATGCAACAACCAGTAAAAACATATATAAGGGACAAGAGGCTTTAAGCACAGGCTGCTTGTGCAGGGGGCTGGGAGGTGCTGCTCAGTTCAGAATCTGCTTGGATACAGACACTCTCAATCCACACTTTGTAGCTTTCTGATTCACCTCTTTAGATAAGGCCCAATCCTGAAGCCACTAAAATACTGCTTTTTGCGCACTTAAACTACTCACTTTTTCAAGCCAAAAATAAGTGCTACATACACTCCC
This sequence comes from Pleurodeles waltl, assembly GCF_031143425.1. NCBI lineage: Eukaryota > Metazoa > Chordata > Amphibia > Caudata > Salamandridae > Pleurodeles > Pleurodeles waltl. The sequence goes on along the minus strand of NC_090443.1, from coordinate 993,318,339 downwards.
AAAGCCAGTTTAAACCATAAAGCAGATTAAGCAGACACTTAAACACACTCTGGATAGCCACTGAAGTGTACTGTGCCTTTTTACTTTGGTAGGGTGGGGAGGCCTAGTACAATATAGGGCAAAACTAGGAACGAAATTCAAACAGTGTCGGGCAAAAACAAAACTAAAGTTTTAAAGTAAAAAATTTGCAGAAAACAATAGGTAAATTTAAACAGTCAGGTGTAGTGGAAAAGGCACATTTAAAAAAAATCAAGAATACACAGAAAGTCTGTGTTCCTACCACCTTCTTTGCCTTTTTCTCATTGAGCTGTTTAAGACACATAGAAGCTGGTGTCGTAAGATGGAGGTGGCTGTCTTGGGGCTCCCTCCACAAACTTAAAGGGCCAGTGCAGGTGTGAGAGAAGGGCTCAGAGTTGCCTGGGAGCTAGAGGAACAACCAGCAAGCACAGACTGCTGGTGCAGGGGACAGGGACATGTTGCTCTATTCAGAATCTCCTTGGATACAGACAGGTTCAATCCACACTTTGTAGCTTCCTGATTCACCTCTTCAGGTAAGGCCCAATTCTGAAGTCACTAAAATACTGCTTTTTGCACACTTAAACTAATCACTTTTTCAAGCCAAATTTGAGTGCCACATACACTTTCCAAAGGCAGTTTAAACCATAAAGCAGATTAAGCAGACTCTTAAACACACTCTGGATAAGCACTGAGGTGTATTTTGCCTATTTACAGTGTAAGGGGGAGGTCTAGTACAGTATAGGGGGAAACTAAGAGAGAAATTCAAATAGTCACAGGCAGAAACAAAACAGCAGTTTAAAAGTACAAAATTCACAGAAACCAAGAGGTACATTTAAGCAGTCCCGGGCAGGAGAAAAAGCACTTTAAAAAAAAATCAAGAATACACAGAAAGTCTGTGTCCTTACCACCTTCTTTTTATCTTGCTCACTGGGCTGTTTAGGGCACAGAGAAGCTGGACTCACAAAATTAAGGTGACTGTCTTGGGGTTCTGTCCACAAACCTAAAGGGCCAGTTCAGGTGAGAGAGGAGGGCTTAGGGTTTACAAACTTAAAGGCGATTTTATAATTCTTCTATTCTCTTTAACAAGTGCTCCAGGTACTTAATATGTGAAGTGAGAAACACTACACCACAATAAATTGAATACATTGTTTTATACAAATTATATTGATGTCCAGGTGGACAGCATCAACCCTCCTGGTCAGTCCAAAAGTCAAATCAGCTTTGCTTTAGTACTGTGGCACAGGTAAAGAAAAGGGTTGTCGAGCCCAGACTCCTCCCCCTATTTCTCTCCTGAGCCAACTGAAAATTCACTTTAGCTTCCCCTGGACAGAGTATGTGGAGCCTGTTGGTAGACAGATATCCTCCTTTCTTCAGGCCTGGAAAGACATTAACTCAGAACAGTCGGTCATGCAACCAATAAAAAGGGCTATGCCCTATCTTTCAAACAGGGGGCTCCTCATCCAGATCCGTACTCACAATTCCCTTTAGTCAAAGGGGCACCTTCAGCCTTGAAAGACTTCTTCTCTCAGCTCCCACCCTCCGCAGCCAGTCCCTCCAGAGACAAGTAGGGTCCCAACCTTCTCTGTCAGAGGACTCTAAGGCTCTAATTTTGGATGCGTCACCACAGAATCTTCCTGGTCACCTGTTCTCTGAAGACCAGGGCCAACAGCCTGAGTCAGCATCACTTTGCCGACCATGAAGGCACATTTGTCAGAGGTCCTATATTTTGTCACTGGCCCAATAGGGTTGTTTGGCGGGCACTGTCAAGGGCTATATTGCAGTCCTGTCAGCATTTCTCTGTTTGCCAGATCCACCTTCCATGTTCACATCCACAATCAAGATCAGATGTTTAAAGGGACTCACAGATGTTTTCACCTACTCCTTATGTAAAGCCCCAATGTTATTTGAATCTTGTTATGATCTTTAGATGGAGGCCCCTTTTGAGCCCATTCACAGTTGCCAGTTATGTTTACTAATGTTCAAGATTGTTTTTCTTGTGCCCATTACCTCTGTAAGATGTGTCAGGAAGCTTCAGGCACTGTGTGCCCATCCTCCTTTCACATGGTTTTATCTGAATTAACTGGTCCTGAGGACTAAATAGCTTTCCTTCTCAAGATGGTAACCCCTTTTGTCTGGAGCTGTCATGGTGACTCCTTTCCATTTGAGCAGTCAATCACCATTCATGCCTTTAATTCCTGTCCCATCCCACCAAGGTAATGTAAACATAGGCACACAAATGCTTAACTTACTGTTACCCTGAAGTGCCACATGCACTGGCGGAATCCTGGCAGGTGGTTCCCTGGAAATATCATAGAGCATGAGATTCCAAGGCACAGGTAAAAAACTAAGGGCCAGATTTAAGAACCCAGTGCAACGCGACTTTTCTTGTGCCCCTTAGCACCCACTTTACGCCACCATGTGTGCACCGTACCTAAGATATGGTAAACCATGGTGGTAGTTAGGGAACTAACGTCAAAATGTTTGACTCTAGTTCGAAAGTTTGCTGAATTTGTTTAAAAAATGTTAATGCTAATCCGGCAAAGCCCATTGAGACCCATTGTAAACAATGGTGTGTCTCCTTTTAAGACCTGCTCTGAGTAGGCGTTAAAAGTGCCGAAAAAATGATGCAGAGAAATCTCTTTGATTTCTTCGTGACATTTATTCGGCCCCCCTAACAGGGGAATGCCCCCTTTGTATACATTATGCCTGGCGCAGGCATATTGTAGCACGAAGGGTTACAAAGTGGTGTAATGCATGCATTGCGCCACTTTGTAAATTTGGCACAGCTATTTTGGCCTCATTGGGCTACATTACGGTAAAACAATATGACGCTAATGTAGCGCAAGGAGGCGCTAGGGGCTCTTAAATCTGGCCTATAATTTCCTCAGCCTTCACCCCAAAGTGGTGCTTTTCCTAAAGCTTTAAGATATGAAAGGGCTTATAGATTTTGAGTTTCAAAGGTAATGTTAACAACTGTAGTTACCTTCAATATTTATTTTCAGGACCAAAATAAGTCGAGGTAAAGGCGGCGTGGGACACGTGAAAATCCCATTGCTTTCAGATCCAACACATACGGTTTCTAGGATGTATGGTGTGCTGAAGCATGATGTCGGAGTGGCATTCAGGTAAGGACAAGTCCAGGGAAATATGGATGCAAATTAACCAATCTAATAGCCATTTTCATATCCAGAAAAGTAAGCCAGACGGAGGGCAGCCTTCAGCTGCACGCAAATGGAGCATCCTTAATGAAACCTAAAATCTCTAGCTTGCATAGAAAGGTCTGTGAATAGTAATTAAACAGGCCTCTCTTTTCTCTTAGGTCACAGGCAGGCTGTTTTTACTTCATTCTTGATGCAGGTAGGGTGAGTACCTAGGTCCATGGAAATCCTGTCCTCTTCTAGGAAGGATCTAAAATTACATTTATTTGAATTTTGGCTATGCAGACTTCTTAGGAGTCAGTGAAACAAGGACTTGGAATACCTTTGGAATCTTTAAATGATTTTGGGGACCATGAGCAGTTTAACACGGAAACCCAAAAATGTCAGGGCCTGTCAATGTCTAAAGCAGAATGTGAGATGACTGGTTCCCATAAAAAGCAGAATTTCCCCCAAAAATTATAACACTGTTTGTTCAATCTTAAGTATTGCTGAGGAGTTTGCCAAGTCCATTCTTTTGTTTGTCCCAGGCAGTAATCACCATTTTGAATATTTCAACCCTCAGCCATTACAAGATGAGGGGGGCTCTAGTCTATTTGTGCGTGATTTAAATAGAGGGGGGCTCATTAGTTTGTGCAAGAGTATATGCAAACTCAGCAGGTTTTCTGGCAAGAAGGAAATCATTTTAGGGCCTTCAAAATCCCTTGAAAAAAGAGGCCCTTTAGGAACATTTGCTGAAATCTATCATTGGTTAAATTTACATTTTGTTGAGGAAATTGAAGGGTAGTGTTGGCCAGGTATAAAAGTTGTAGTAGTACGGTTTCCTCCTGCCATGTTCTTGAGTCAGTCTGCTTCCACAGTGACTTAGTTCAGCATCTGGTCTGTGTGTGTCTTGAGGAACATTTAGGTGTATTTCCACTTTAAAGTCATGCCGCTATTTTATTTGACATTTGGTGTCTGTGTATGTGTGTCTGTGTATGGGATTTCTATAGCACAAACTTAGCCAAAAGGCAGCGGAGTGCTGTACATTGTCCAGGCTCAAAGTCAAGGAGTAACAGGAGAGGCAGCTGAGGAATAGACAGTTAATGCACTGTGATGTAGTGTTCCTTAAAGAGGTGAGTCTTCAACTCTTTCCGAAACCGGAGCAGCGTTGGGGTGGTCCTGATTGAAGGAAAGTGCCCTCTTTCTTGGCATGGTTACCCCTATTTTCTGTCTGTTGTCAGTGTGTTTGACTGTGTCCACTGGGATCCTGCTAACCAGGACCCCAGTAGTTATACTCTCTCCTGAAATTTTGGTGACTGTACCTTTTTCTTCCCACATTTGGCATACTGGTCCCCCTATGTAAGTCCCTACTATATGGTACCTAGATATCCAGGGCATTGGAGTACCAGGGGATCCCTATGGGCTGCAGCAGTTATTTTGCCACCCATAGGGAGCCCATGCAAAGCCATGCAAAGCCTACAGGCCTGCCATTTCAGTCTGCATGAAACGGGTGCATGCGCCTGTTTTCACTACAGGGCACTGCACCAGGTCATTGTAAATCAGCCTTATAGCAGGCCCTCTCAGCCCAGAGGGCAGGGTGCAGATACCTGTGTGTGAGGGCACCCCTGCACTAGCAGAGGTGCCCCCACGAACTCCAGTTCCATTTTCCTAAACTTCAAGAGTGCGGGGACGCCATTGTATGCATGTACTAGACATAGGTCACTATCTACGTCCAGTTTCATTATGGTAACTCTGAACCTGGGCATGTTTGGTATCAAACATCTCGGAATCATACCCCAATACTGTTGCAAGTATTAGAAGTATGATTCCATGCACTCCGAGGGCTCCTTAGAGGACCCCAGCATTGCTACCACCAGGATTACAGGTTTTTCCGGGCAGCCCAAGCTGCTGCCACCCCCTCAGTCAGGCTTCTGCCCTCCTGCTGCTTGATCTGATCAAGCCCAGGATGGCAGAACAAAGGATTATCTTTGGGAGAGGGAGGTAACACCCTCTCCCTTTTGAAATAGGTGTGACTGGCTTGGGAGGGGTAGCACTGGTGTGCTTTGAAGGGCACATTTGGTGCCATCCGTGCATAAACCAGTCCACACCAGTTCAGTGACCCCAACTCCCTGCTCTAAACTGCGAATGTTTTGCGACCGCAATCCGGTCGCAAATTTTTCATACATTCCCCCGTGAGTCTCTCTTCCTAATACCGAATTGCAAAACACTGTTTGTACATCCCAAAATGTTTATTTGCAGTCGCAAAGGGCCCGATTGTGGTAGTCAGTATATAAGATATTATATTTTGGTGGCACTGCCTTTTCCTCTCCTTATTCTAACATATAACCATGTGTTTGTGTGGACTACACTCTACAAGTTGATGAATATTAACTCAAACTGATAGTGTATGCTTCTTGTGGAAAGCTCACTGTGAGACTCTCCGGCTTAATCTAAATAAAGTTTAGTACTTAAGCACTCAAAAGAGATCTGTATTTTTAGTTTAGTACAATGTTTAACCTTTTCCTTTCTTGACTTTGCTGTTGCAGTCGCAAAGGGCCCGATTGTGGTAGTCAGTATATAAGATATTATATTTTGGTGGCACTGCCTTTTCCTCTCCTTATTCTAACATATAACCATGTATTTGTGTGGACTACACTCTACAAGTTAATGAATATCAACTCAAACTGATAGTGTATGCTTCTTGTGGAAAGCTCACTGTGAGACTCTCCGGCTTAATCTAAATAAAGTTTAGTACTTAAGTACTCAAAAGAGATCTGTATTTTTAGTTTAGTACAATGTTTAACCTTTTCCTTTCTTGACTTTGCTGTTGCAGAGGTCTTTTTATAATAGACAAGAATGGAATCCTTCGTCAGATCACCATCAATGATTTTCCTGTCAAGCGTTGTGTAAAAGAAACTTTGCGACTAGTCAAGGCTTTCCAACATGCTGACAAATTTGGAGAAGGTAAAGATTCTTATTGACCTTTTCACTGCCATTGGTATTTGACAAAGGAGTTTTAGCACTGGAAATTGAAAATGTTTGCTTACTCTTGTAATTCTAATGACATTAACACAGGACTACTTGGATGCTGCATACCATGGATTCTTACACTTTGCCATTAACCGTACATTCAGTATTCAGAAAAGGAGCTGAATAATGTAGAACCTCACATGCATTTAGTAATGGCACCACCCTGTGGCTACCTTTGTGTGTATTACAAGCTTACATGCAAGCTAGACACATTGGCTTTGCCAATGATTGTTCTAAATGTTACTGTTATGTAATTAAAACATATTGGGCTCCCATACAAACCATATTTTTCAATCACCGCATTAGTCTCCTCCTCACAATTATGTGCTTTCATAACTGTCCATGCTGATTTTATTGCACAATCCTGAGCCACAGTGGTCCCAAATACATGTGGAGGAGGAGGATAGGAGAGATTCATATTGGCTGTTGTCTCAATATGAGACCGCTTGTCATAGATCGTTCAGTTTATTCACAAGCTCATAGGCTTCATGAGGAGAGGGAGGGAAACAGGAGGAACCATCCTATATCTCCTTTTGTCTCAATTGTAGGGCAGAGCAATGTTTTCATGGACTGCTCTAGCTGCACCTAATACATGTTAGGGCATAGTCACACATGTTTATTTAAAAAAAATATTTCCATTGTTTCCTGTTCTTTTTCTTCTCCTTTTTCTTGTTCACGCATTACTTTTTTCTTTCTTTAACTTTTCATTCTCTTTCCTTTGTCCTCTTCTATTTCACCACCCTATTCCTCAACTACAAAAATGACCATTGCCTCCTAGTCCTGCCCTACCTCTCCACAGCTTTCAACAGTGTTAACCATCCATCATTGATTCACACCCTGAAACCTGCATGTCCTACACTGGCACCACACCCTATCTTATCAACTGACAGCAACTGTTCAAATAGTAAGTACCAACTCCCAGACTCTACCTGTCCCCAGCGGAGTCCTTCAGGGCCTGATTCTGTCATCCATCATTTTCAGCCTTTTTTATGGAACACTTGGGAGTCATTCTCACAGACAACATCATACAGATTCACCAGTATGCTGACAACATCCAAATCTATCTCAGAATCTCCTCAACCGATGGCATACAGAGACCCAAAGTCTTCATTGAAGGCATCCAAACCTGGATGTCAACAAACTACCTGATGTTCTACCCTGAAAATACCAAATTCTTCCTGTTTCCAGCAGTTCCAAACATTCTCTGTTTCAGTCATTGCTTTCAAAGTTGAACCAAACAGGACTTATGCCCCAGCTGATAGAAAAGACCATTTCTCTCAGAGTGTCAGGACCTTAGGGAGGATCCCTACAGAAAACACACTAGTGGCTAGTGTAGTGATGTTCAAAATGAAAAAAACAGGAATTGAATGGGGTGGTTTACTGGCAAGTCCCTAGTAAAGTGTACCAGAGGTGCCCAGTGCCTGAAAATCAAATGATACTAGTGGGCCTGCAGTACTGATTGTGCTACCTACATGAGTAGACCTGTAAACATGTCTCAGAATTGCCACTACAGTGTCTGTGTGTGCCGTTTTTCACTGCCAGTTCGACCTGGCAAGGTTACCACTTGCCAGGCCTAAAGCGTCCCTTTTACTATATGTAAGTCACCCTTAAGGTAGGCCAAAGGCAGCCCCATGGGTAGGGTGCTGTGTATTTAAAAGGTAGGACATGCACTGGTTTGTTTTACATGTCCTGATAGTGAACTACTGCTAAATTTGGTTTTCAGTATTGCAAGGCCTGTCTCTCTCATAGGCTAACATAGGGATTGCCTCTAAATCTTTTTTAAATGCAGTTTCCCATTGGGAGCAGATAGAGATGATGAGTTTGGGGTCTCTGAACTCACAATTTAAAAATACATCTTTTGGTGAATTTGGTTTTTAGTTTGTCTGTTTGAAAATGCCACTTTTAGAAACTGGGCATTTTCTTGTTTAACCATTCTGTGCCTTTGCTTGGCTGCTGAACCCACGTCTGGGTCAGGCTGATAGTTGGGCTGTTTGTGAATTCCCTCTAGGCAGTGCCATACATTTCCTGATGCGTTTTCCTGGGCTAGAGTGGGGGGAGGACCTGACAGCTGTACTTTAAATGGCTGTGCCTATCCTGTCACAATACAGTCTCCAACCCCCTGGTGTGTGTCTGGAGCAGGGCAAGAAGGAGGCAAGGTCTTGTAAACTACAAAGACTTTCTTTTGAAGTTTGTCTGCTTCTAAGGCAGAAAGGGGTATAAGTATTGGACCCAAAATCCCAGACTTTTAGATGACTTCTGCTTCAAGAGGAACCTCGGACAAGGAAAACCTGCCATTCTGCCTGTTGCTTTGCTGTGCTGGCCTGCTGCTGATGCTTCTTCCTTAAGAGGGAAAGGACTGGACGTTGCTTTCTGAAATCCTGCTTGTGAAGTTTCTCCAAGGGCTTGGACTGAGCTTGCTTCCTCTTAAGACATCTCAGGGACATCAAAGACTTCACATGCCAGCACCTGGGTACTCCTGCTGGGGTCCCTGACTTGCCAAATGGTGTCAAACCAGTTCTTGGGCCCTTGGGAGTGAAAGATGGCCTGAAATCAAGAAAATCCAGGCACACTGACTCCAGACTACTCCAGAACTGGCACAGCTGCACGACTCAGTGCCACTGCCTGCAACTCACAGCTGTGGTCCTCGCTGGAGTACGACGATCCTGACCGACGCCACAAGCCCGATGCCGCCATAGCCTCACAGAAGTCCTGCAGCATCGTAAATCCCGAGTGCTGTATCACCGAGATCCGTGACACCTAACTCCGCTGTGGCACCTCTAGCTCTGTGGCGTAACCCCAAGAGGTTGCTCCAGCACATCTTGACCCGCTTGATTCATCAACCCCACTGGATCCTAAGGAACCAACCCCTCGCCCCAATGTCACATCACCTCCCCCTGTTCTGCAGTAAGGAACCACTGCCACACTGGACCCAGTGACACCTCACCTTCCCAACTCTGTGTACATGCTTGTTTTCTTCATTACCAAAGGTACTGTACCTGGGGTCCATGTAACTCTGTGACCAGCGCTGCCCTCCCAGGGAGTGGCGTTGGATTGTTGGGAATGACTCAATCAACAACACTGTGATAGACACAATTGGAGCTATTGTGTTTCTAAGTGTTTTTATTGGGATTTAGGCCCTCATTTTGACGTTGGCGGTAAATCCCACTTACCGCCACTCTGACTTCCTCCAACATACCGCCACCACGGCGGATATCCGTTCACCATATCATGACACACACACACCAATCCGTCACTATTCAGCCACAGACACAAGTGTGCCACACCAAAGGTCAGTGATAAAGTGCCGGTATCCAAACCCACACCGTTACGCCCACAGAACAATGCCCATCATATTATGACCCACGAATCACCACGGCGGACATTCAATGGCAGTAAACCATTGATGGTACATACCGCCACGCTCAAAATACACACACACACATACAAAACAACACCATACTGGACGATTCAAACTACACATACCTAACACACATACACACACCACACCCACACCACTATAAAACACACACACACATTACCCACAACCCTTTACGACTACAAACATTTGCCACAAGATAGACACCACAACCACAGACAAGACCAGAGCCACACACTATTCACACCTATACACCACCCACGCACCTTACAAAACACACCTCAACATATCACCCTTCACACTCTCACCCACACTACTCACACAACACCCATGGCACCACAAGGACACCCCTGATTCTCTGAGGAGGAGCTAAGGGTCCTGGTGGAGAAAACCATCAGGGTAGAGCCTCAGCTATTTGGAGCACAGGTGCAGCAGATATCCATTGCTAGGAAGATGGAGCTATGGCAGAGGATCGTGGACAGGGTCAACACCGTGGGACAGCACCACAGAACAAGGGATGATATCAGGAAGAGGTGGAACGACCAACGGGGGAAGGTAAGTTCCATTGTAGCAAGAAACCAACTCGCTGTACAGAGGACTGGCGGTGGACCCCCACCTCCTCCCCCACAACTAACAACATGGGAGGAGCAAGTCTTGGCAATCATGCATCCTGAGGGCCTGGCCGGGGTAGGAGGAGGGCTGGACTCTGGTAAGTCAACTCTCTACTTCTATCACCCCCCTACCTGCATGCCGTCACATACCCTCACCCTCACCCTCACTCCCATCACTCCACCACGTCCCACACCCCCCAACATCACATCTCACTTATCCCAAAGCAAGCCCTGCATGCTGTACCACTGCATGGACACCACTCACAGACCTGCATGGACACCTATCACTAAAGCATGCACACTAGAGAGAATCAGCTAGCCCACCACATACTAACTCACACAAGTTAAAGCTGCCAGGGCAAATACAACCAAAAAGGGCAGCCCACCCATGCACAATATGTCACACACAGAAACAATAACACAGCATTTACATCCCCACATGTATCCCAGCCAATGTCAGCGGAGAGGGGGTGGCAGCACTATCCAGTCCCCCCACAGAAGAGGCCCACAGTGATGACAACAACTCTGGTCGCCTGGATCTGCATGACCGCCCTGGCCCATCAGGGATCTCTGGACAGTCGGTTACCCAGTCACAGTCACACACCACCACAGAGCCTCCCCCCTCAGGAAACACCACCACAGCACCCACCAAGTGTACCCATGCCTCTGTCCCCAAGACACGTCAATCAGGTGTGTGTCCACCACTACAGGACCCCAGGGCAGACCTTGCACCCAAGAAAATCAAGGACCTGGGGTCAGCGACAGTGGGCACACGGTTTAGGGGACAGAGGCACAGGTCAACAGGGACACTGGGAGGACTGCTGTGCGTCGGGTGGGGGACAGGCCCAGGGAACTGACTCTCCAGGAGGCACTCACCGAGGTCCTGGGAGCCTACCAACATTCCCTGGATAAGCTTGGCCAGATACTGGCCAACGTGCAGGAAAACAGGCAGCTGCAGGAGGGACAGTATCAGGGGATCAGGGAGGACTTGCAGGCCATCAACACCACCCTGGTCTCCATCGCAGGGGTGCTGGCAGACATGGCCAACAATATGAGGGAGGCAGCCTCACAAAAGCGGGCCCCTGCCACTAGCCAGACATCTGAACTGCCTTCTACTTTCGCTGCTTCTAGTGGACAGGAGGCCCCACCACTGGACTCACAGGCCACCAGCACCCCTCCAACTGTAGAAGGAGAACCACCCCGCAAATGTTCCCTGCGATCCAGGCAGAAGCCAGAGACTATTGCCAAGACCCCCACCAGGAAATGAGACTCTCCTGATTGTCACCCTTGTGTCCCACACAGTCACCCTGTCCACCATGAACTGCCATTGCTCCCCTTCCTATGTCCCCCTGGACAATGCACCGGTGCTACAAATAGACTGGAACAATACCATGTACTTTCCACCATCATCACCCCATCCCATTGCACGCCCCCCTCTTCTTCTTAGCACTTCAATAAACACACTTTGAAAAGTATGGATTATGTGAAATGATTTAAGTATGTATTTGTTTAACAATGTTCAAACATTGCAAATCAACTGTACAGTAATGATCACATTGGATAGACCTGTAGTTGGCTGCTGCGAACACACCAGGAGCGATAGTGGGGCACCAACATCTGCAAAAAGAGTTGCCAAAGCATACAGTGAGTGGGCATAGAACCGGGAAATCACAGCCTGCCAGTGCAATGTGAAACAAAATAATGGCAATGAAATGTGAAGTTACACTGTCTTACCTGTGTGTCATTGGAAGTATTGGTGAATCACTGCAGTTCTGTTGTCCTCATCCTCTGCCTCCTCATCTTCACTGTCCAGAGGGTCCACTGCTGCCACATGGTCATCTCCAGCCTCCTCCTCCTGCAGAAAAGGCACATGGTGTCTCAAGGCAAGGTTATGCAACATGCAGCTTGCCACGATTATGTGGCAGACCTTCTTGGGTGAGTGGCACCGGGATCCACCTGTTAGATGGAGGCACCGAAACCTGGCCTTCAGGAGGCCAAAGGTATGTTCAATTATCCTTCTTGTTCGCCCATGTGCCTCATTGTAACCTTCCTCTGCCCTTGTCCTGGGATTCCTCACAGGAGTCAGTAGCCATGATAGGTTGGGGTAACCTGAGTCACCTGCAAATATTGAGGGACAACATTTAGCCACACACTATGCCATAAGGCCCACACCATACCCATACACCAACATCCACTGGATGGGAACCAGGGCTCACCTATTAGCCACAACTTGTGCCTCTGTAGTTGGGGCATCACATTTGGGATGCTGCTATTCCTCAGGATAAAGGCATCATGCACCGACCGAGGATACTTAGCATTGACGTAGAAGATGTACTGGTCCACCAGGCACACCATCTGGACATTCATATAGTGAAAACTCTTTCGATTTCTGAACACCTGTTCATTTTGCCGGGGGGGGTGGACAAATGCAATATGTGTGCCATCAATTGCCCCAGTGATGTTGGGGATATGTCCCATTGCCAGTGCCTTCACTGTTGCCAAATCCTCCACCTGGGGGAAAACAATGTAGCTGCGCATGTGTTTAATCAGTACAGACAACACTCTGGTCAGCACTAATGAGAACATTGGCTGTGACGTTCCTGCTGCCAAGCCCACTGTCACTTGGAAAGAACCAGTTGCCAAGAAATGGAGCACAGATAGGACTTGCACAAGAGGGGGGATCCCAGTGGGGTGACGGATAGCAGATATCAGGTCAGGCTCCAGTTGGTCACACAGCTCCATCATTGTGGCCCTGTGAAGTCTGTAGTTAAGGATAATGTTCCTCTCCTCCATTGTTGTAAAATCTACCAGGGGTCTGTACACAGGGGTATGTCTCCATCTCCTATTCATCCGCAGCGGTAGCAATCTATGGGGCAAAAGAGTGAGGAGCTGGTCACAAACTATACATTGTAGCCACAACAGTACAATGCATGATGTTAATATGAAATGTAGAAGTGGCATTTGTCCTGTATGTCCAATTGTGAAATGTGACGTAGTTCATCATCATCAACACTTCGCATTATTCGGTTAATTTAAACCATCAAAGCATAAATCACACAATACAAAGGTTAAAATTTTAAATCGTGAATATCTTACATAAAAGAAAAACATAAGAAATATAAAAACATAAATACTAAAATCAAGTTGGTGTCTCTCTTCACACAATGCATAACTACCTAAACCTTCTTCCTCAGGTTAGCCAAACTATCATCCAGCAGGATGACAACCTAATCATAGGGCCTCATAGTAATCAAGAAGAATTTTTTAAGTGATAAATTCGTATGTGCCATGCAGCCGCAAGAAACTTGCTAGTTGCACAGAACAGGGCACAGGATGTATCCCTCATCATAATCCTTAAGGCATCTATACAACATCTGATCCCCATGTTCTTACAAACTGGACGTAACCACCTCTGACAAGCAATCCTATACGCTGGACATATAAACATAAAATGCACAATGGTTTCTGAAGAATTGCTACAGCTCAGGCAGAAATCAATTCTTGGAGCAGAATCCTGAATATTGCCAAAAGATTTGAGAGGTGGGCATCCGTATCTGAACTGAATATACAAACTCTTACTTAATGGATCAGTAATAAGATCCATAAACAGTTCGAAACACGGATGCCACTTAGTGTCAAGAAATTGGGAAGTCAATCTGCCATGAGACAAATGTAGCAGATAGATTCCCCTGACATACGCCTAATATGCTGTTTTTAAATGATTCTTCTGCTCTTTCCTTAAGTTGTAAGGATGGCTCCAGTAGTTACCAAGACCCAAAATGTGGAGTCATTTTGATATGTGTTTGAACCAAGGAATAATAAGCACGTTGGGTCTGTCTAAAATGTCTTGGATGGATTCCCTATATGTGAGTAGCTCAGGAGTAGTCCAGCGAATAGCAGGATAGGGATTTTTATGTTATTCAAAGAGGGCGCATCATTTTGGCAATCAGTAATAACTTGCACTACCTCATTGATGAACAGGATGAAGAGAGTCGGAGCAAGGACACAACCCTGTCGTACCCCTGTCCTGATATCTATTCTATCAGTGAGTTCCCCCTGGTTACCCCATCTTACTTGTGCATAAGTGTTCTCATGCAATCTTTGGATTAGATGTACTAGGTTCTCTGGGGTACCAATTTTGTTCAGAATTCCCCACAGCTTATCTCTTGGCACAAGATCAAAAGCGGATCTCAAGTCTACAAAAGCCACGTATAATTTCTGTCTGGCTAAGGTGACATACTTCCAGAATAATAGTGACAACCTAAAGACTTGGTCCATAGTATTAGTTTTTGAGTGAAATCCAGCCTGTAGAGGGGATAAAATCTGGTTCTTCAGAACCCAATCCGTAAGTCTGGCCAAAATTTGTTTTGCAAAGATCTTTTGAAGAATGTCAATAAGGCTAATCGGTCGATAGTTCGCTGGCAAACCTACATCGCCTTTCTTATAAACAGGAATTATTTCTGAACCGTGCCAGGAATCAGGAATGGGACCACCTGCTGCTATGGCATTGGACAATAAATTGATATACCATGCCCATATAATGGGCTCAGATTTAAACAAATCCCCAGGTATCTTATCAGGGCCAGGGGCTTTAGCTAGCCTCAGGGAATTAATAGCATCTGTTGTTTCAGCTACTGAGAAGACAATGCTCTCAGAGGAGCTATTTGTGGGAGCTACATCATCATCATATCTAACAACGTTATAGTCATGCAATACAGGATAGGCATACATTTCAGAAAAATGGGTCACCCATCTATCAGGTTGGATATACGAGCTAATGGAGTCTTTTACCCCTCTCGATCTGCAAGCCAGCAGTCTCCAAAAAGAACCATCATCCTGATTTTTAACTGCAACCAATAACCTCTGCCAAGATTTCGTCTTCCCAGCTTTTTTTTGCTTGCTTCAGGGCCTTAACATATTTAGATCTAGCATTCACAATATCCTCTTGAATGAGGTTTATTAATGCTTCTTTTAAATTAGATCTTGCTTGAGCACAGTCCTTATTATACCATTCATTAGAAGAGATAATATCAGGTGACTGCCTTAGGGGAGTTTCTTTAGATAAAATACCCCATAGGTATCCACCAATTCTGTATGAATTGTCAGAATAGGAATAGTAGCAACCTCTTGTTCCCCAAAAACCAAAAAGAGATTTAAGAATGATAAATAAATATCCCTGATCTGATATGGATTTGCTGGCACATTTTGCCAGCTAACACGAGTTAGTCTATGATTCAGTCGAGGGGTTGGGACATTAGTAATCTCTATGTGTCGCGCTCTTAGAAAAACTTGGTTGGTTAGTACAAGACACAAGGGATTGTGATCGCTGTCATAGCGAGAAATAATTTCTATATCTAATGTACTTGACCAAAGCCTGATATCCACCAGAATGTAATCAATAGTGCTCAAAGAAAGCCCTCGCTTAAACGTAAGAGCACGATTTGGATCGGATCTAGTGCGACCGTTACATTCTCTCAAACCATATTTTAAACAGAGCGAGGCCAACTGCATGGCTACACACGATGCAGGAGAGGAAACCATTTCCTTAGGTTGAGGGATGCCCCATAATTCATCTTCCTCACTAATTAAGGTAGAAATAGTGCTATCAGGTACAAAAGAACAATTAAAATCAACTGTAGCCATCAAAAGATCTGAAGGATCTAAGGTCCCTACAAACTCAGTCAGATGTGTGAGTATCCTAGATTCAGTGGTACGTGGAACAGACCTTGCATATACATTTAGTACAATTAACCTAAAGCCAGGACAAAATGTGAGCTGTATACCCAGCAGATCATGAGAATTGAATTCAATCACAGAATGATCGCAATTTAGCCTATTATTCAGTGAGATCATAAGTCCTCCTATCAGTCTGCCAAATCCTCTGGTAGCAGATTGGGCAGGAGAGAAATAAGACGTGAAACCCTCTAGATGGTACGATTCCGCAGCCCAAGTTTCCTGAAATAAACAGACATCGTATTTATTAACAAAGCCCGTCCGTGACGCAGTTATATACCAGGGCCTGCCCCCCCCCGAAATGGTGTCCGCCTGTCCTGTGTGGAGGGACAGGTGGAAGTGAGGTAATTCCGCTGGCATGGTGCACCATTGCGGGAGGGGGTCAGGAACCGCCGTGCAATGCCTCATTGGATAATATTGGGCCCTATGGCGTACAGTGACTAATGGTGGTGTACGCCGGCGGTGACGGTATGCACCGCCGTGGACATCACCACCATTTTCTATTTGTTCACTCACTTGCTACCTGACCTTCCAAAGGAGAGGACCTACGCTGCATGTGCTGCTGTGACCTGTTTCTGTAACCTACCATGGCCCGTTTGACTGGGGAAAGGGCACCTGCCTTCACCTCAGCGGAATTGGAGAGACTGGTGGATGGGGTCCTACCCCAGTACGGACTGCTGTATGGGCCTCCAGACCAACAGGTTAGTACACTGTGAGCACGATGTATGGGGCATGAATGCATGGAGTGGTGTGTGTGAAGGCCTCGTGTGTGGGGAGGTTTGCTGGATGTCCCCTGGGTGGCGTGCAGCTTGTGTGCTGGGCCATGTCTGTGCAAATGGGAATGGGAAGGGGTATGGTGGGCCATGAGCGTAACAGGCAGGACGGTCTGAAATAATACCTTTCCCTGTGTGTATTTCCCCTGCAGGTCAGCGCCCATCAAAAGAAGGGTATATGGTGTACCATCGCCAAAGACGTGCGGACCCTGGGGGTCTATGGCAGGCGGAGCACCCACTGTTGCAAATGATGGGAGGCCCTGAGACGCTGGGCATGGAAGATGGTGGAGGCCGAGCTGGGGATGGCCTCCCAACGAGGAAGGGGTGCCCGTCGAACCCTGACCCCCCTGATGGCCCTCATACTGGTGGTAGCCTATCTGGAGCTGGATGGGCACTTGGGGGCATCACAGCAGCCACAAGGAGGTGAGTACCGTGCCCATCATTACAACTTACGCCTGGTGGGGTGGTATCCGGGTGGGGAATGTGTGTCTGTGGGCACCCCTAGTCCAGGACTGACATTGCAGAGTAGGTCCCATCTTGGGCAGGGTTCTGATGTGATATTCCTCATACCTAGCTTGTAGGCATCCACTTATGGGCAGGGCTGTGTGGGTCTCAGGTATGCTGCAGTTGGCGGTATGTGTCCTTCCCCATGCCCTGGTGACCAGCATTGTTACTGGTAGCGCATTGCATATTGCGTGGGGCTGTTCCCCGTGTGTGAGTGTGCTGTGTACGCCAACGGTGGTGTTTGTGCAGCCACTGACCCAGTATATCATTTGTCTCTCTCCCCCACCTTTTCGTTTTGTCATCCTGTCCTTATGTGCATTAGCATCATCTGGCAGAGGAGCAGAGGTACCGGCGATGGAGGGAGCTGCATCCCACAGGACCCAGGAGGCAGAGTCCTCCGACAGTGAGGGCACCATTGGGAGTGAGGGCGAGGGGAGCACCACGGCGGAGACTGGAGGGGACATTGCGGACACAGATACCTCCTCCGATGGAAGCTCCCTGGTGGTGGCAGACACCTATGTGCCCACCCCAGCAACAGGTACAGCCACTACGCCCCATACCAGCACCACCCGCCCAGCAGCCCCTCAGCGAGCTGCCCGTGCCCACTCACCCAGGAGGGTGGGCATCTCCTTTGCCCCAGGCACCTCAGGCCCTGCCCCAGTTAGCCCTGCTGCCCTGAGTGAGGAGGCTATTGACCTCCTGAGATCCATCTCTGTTGGGCAGCTAACCATTGTGAATGCCATCCAGGGGCTGGCAGCCCAAATGCAACAGACCAATGCATTTCTGGAGGGCATTCACACCGGTTTGGTGGCCCAACAGAGATCAATCCAGGCTCTGGCCTCCTCTCTGATGGCAGCCATTGTCCCTGTTTCCACTCTCCCCGCTCAAACTTCCTCTTCCCAGTCCCATTCCCCTCAAACCCAACCTATCCCAAGCACACAAGCAGACCAGCATGCACAAAAGACACCACACACGAGTGGCAAAGGCAAACACAAGCACCACACATCATCCCACAGGCACTCACACAAACACCATCCAGATGCAGACATAGCAACATCCACTGTCTCCTCCTCCTCCTCCTCCTACACCTCCCTCCCAGTTGCATCTACACTCACACCTGCATGCACTACATCCTCATCACCAGCACACCTATCAGAACACACACCTCACTGGTAGACATCATCCCAACAGCCATGCACACGGCCCCTGTGTCCTCTCCCACTATGTCTGCCCCCCCAAGGTACACAAACGCAAGCACTCAGACACCCAACAGCCATCCACCTCACAACAGCATCCAGCCCATGCACATGCACAGCAGACAGACACCTCTCAAAACCACTCCTTCTACCTCTACTCCCAAACCTTCTCCCACTTTCCGCGTCAATGTCCCTAAGCAGCTTTTCCTCTCCACCATTGACCTCTTCCCTACCCCTCCCCCGTCCTTCACTTCTGGCCAGGGTGACTGAAACCCAGGCAAGCACCTCAGCCACCCAGTCCACGGGCCCAGTAGTGTCCACAGCAACTCGTGGTGGTAAAGGATCCAGGGCACCAGGAATCCTCACGGAAAGGGTGCCTGCTCCAAGTGTGGCCAGAAGGGCAAGGAGCCCTCCCCAGCTGCTGCCCTGAAGGGCAAGGAGCCCTCCCCAGCTGCTTCCCAGAAGGGCAAGGATCCAGCCCTAGCTGCTGCCAGGTAGGGCATGGAGCCATCCCCAGCTGCTGCCAGGAAGGGCAAGGAGCCATCCCCAGCTGCTGCCAGGAAGGGCAAGGATCCATCCCCAGCTGCTGCCAGGAAGGGCAAGGAGCGATCCCCAGCTGGTGCCAGGAAGGGCAAGAGACCTGCACCAGCAGGCAGGAAGGACAAGGGTCCTGGTGCTGGGACTCAGTCAGAGCCCCCACCACCACCCATGGTTGTGCAGCCGTCCGAGGCTGCAGGGGATGGGCTGGAGCCTCCCCCTACCACTACCAGCAGCAGCACCACCACCAGCAGTGGGCAGCCGTCCGAGGCTGCAGGGGATGGTCTGGAGCCTCCCCCCACCACTACCAGCAGAAGCAGCACCACCACCACCACCAGCAGTGGGCAGCCGTCTGAGGCTGCAGGAGATGGGCTGGAGATTCCCCCCACAACCACCACCAGCAGCAGCACCACTGACACCACTTAGCAACCGTCACCGCCGGCAGACATTCTGTAGACCTGCCTCCATAGGCTGTTGTGCAGCCTGCCCACTACAAATCCTGTGGGTATGACACCCAGCTGAGAGGCTGTGGTCTTGCACTCCCCAAGATCTGCATCAAGGGGCAAGATGCCCCTTCCAGAACCAGTGGGGAAGACACCCACTCACCCCATCCTCCCTGGGATGAAGAGCACAGGGCACGATGCACCCTCCAGAACCAGTGGGCAAGTCACCCACTTAAGAGACTGTGGTCTTGTACTCCCCAGGATAGAGCAATGGGCATGTTGCCCCCTCCAGAACCAGTGGTGTTGTTCCATCTGCCAGCTGAGGTGCCCCCCCCATTCCACCTCCCACTGAGGTGACTGCCTATTTTCCAACTGATGCCCCTGTAGTGTTCTCTCTGTTTTGTTGCAGGAGACAAGTGGGGACTTGGACTTTGTCATGTGGCCCTGTGGCCCACGCACATTGAGGACTGGGCAGTGTCCCATGAATTGTACATATGTATATACGTTTACATTGGATGTCCGTAATTTTACTGTATTTATAATATAACACTCACTTTCATCTATTCGTGTTGTCCTTGCATTATTCCTGAGGGGTACAGGGTAAATATGGTTTCTTACTATATCTGATTGTGTGTATGATGTTGTGGTGGGTGTGTGTGTGTGTTGAGCGTGTGTGGCACTCTCTTTTTCCTCTCCCCTTCCCCTGTGTGCTAGGCGGCTGTACTCACTGTGGTCGTCTTCGCCGTTGTTGGTTTTGTGGTGAAGCAGGATGCAAAATATCATCGGAAATATTTGCAACTCGGGCTCCATGGTGGCGTGGTTCTTCCCTGTGCCTCCAATGGTGAGTCCTTTCCCTTCTGTGCAGTGTTTCTGCCAGGCTTTTGATGTCGTTGGTACCGCCCCGGAAAAGGTGGCGGATTGGGTTGTCATAATATGGTGGGCGGAACATTGTCTTCCGCCTGGCTGTAGGCGGCTACCGCCGTGGTGCCTGTTGTTTCCACCCTGGCAGTCGGTGTGGTAAGGTGGCTGTCTATCTAAGCTCTTTCTGCCATGGCCATAATTTGGCGGTATTTACCGCCCGACTGTTGACGGTATTACTGCCACTTTATCAGAGACTGCCAGCGTTGTAAAGAGGGCCCTAATCTTTTAAAATTCATATCTTTGCTTGTGTATGTTGGATTTTTGTTGTTTTGGTCTTGTTTGATTAAGATAAATATTGGCTATTTTTCTAAATTGATGTGGAGTCCTTTTGTGGTGTTTTCACTGTGTTACTGTGTGTGTTCGTACAAATATTTTACACATTGCCTCTGAGATAAGCCGGGCTGCTTGTGCCAAGCTACCAAGGGGGTGAGCAAGCTAGACTGAGGATTCCTACTTGAACAGGGTGTAAACTGACTGCCAACTAGAGACCTCCTTTCTAATAGTGGCCATAATAATGCAAATCAGAAAATAGAAACACTTATTGGAGAATAGAACTGCTAATGCGTTCCTCTATGATAATTTATTACACCTCAGGACTCGTTTTAGGCCAATTAATCTTTTGACCCAGTTGAGAGACACCTTAGGACGAGATAGCTGATCAATATGTCAATCAATATGTCAATAATATCATCAATATTTATCACGACAATACATTTCACTTTAGTCAAATTCATTAATCAATCCAAGAGTCTACCATGACCTTCCAGCCTTGAATAACCACACCAGTTTAGTAGAAGTTTATACGTTTTATTCCCTATTAGTTACAATCTAGAAGCAGATGCGTTAATCTCAACACCAAGAAACATAATAGCAGTCATGGTATGGCAACTTTGGTAAGATTTATTTAGAGCGAGAATCACAAACATCAGAACATAACACAGAGTAAACATAGAACAATTTTAGCAGAGTATCAATAACACGTCAGTTCAACAAAGCATAGATTCGGTTGTTTGTCTATTTGCGTCAGTTTGGTGAATACCTGTCCTAACCACTGATTAGCATCCGCATGTTGGGCTTCATGCAAAACAATTTAGAACACCAATTTGGAAAACATCTAGCTAAGGTCTCTGTCAAAAGTAAGCAGTTGGTATCTAGAAAGGAAAAGCAAACAGACAAATTACAAATGCATTGTCATAATTACCCTCCAAGGATTAGGTCAGCACACGGGTTCAGTCTTCGTCTTCAGGACATCAGTCAAATCACCATCTGTCAGAACTCAGCTCTGGGGCAAAAGGGGCACTTCCCTCATAAGGAGGTAAAGTGTAAATGGGCAATTCTAAGGGCGAGGATGGTTTAAGTAAACCAACAAGTCACCAAACAGAGTGACAATTTCTAGATAAAATCAATAGCATTCCCTACCTAATTCTAAATGACTTCCAGTGACATGGGTTTTTATCCCCTATTCGTTGTACATTCGCCCAAAATTCTATTGGACATTTGTTATACCCCACTATCCTTAACCTATCAGAATACACATTAGGTAATCCTACTCTTTACCCCATATTATTTTACGAGTCTTTCATTGGTCTTCATAATTGACGTCTTCAGAGGTGGCACGTCCGGTATGATTTCATCTTTCTGTAATTCTTTGCACATCTTTTGGTCAGCAGTTCCATTGTCTTCACTGGTTTGAATGACCTTATACATTACATTAATCTACACTGTTTCAATTTACTTTTAACATTTATTCTGCAAACAAGAAAAAGCAATGGGAACAGATCTAACATGGTTACATTCATCTTCCAATTTGAAGAAAAAGAACAAGCAGGGTCATGTCCCCTTGTGAGTCAGCAAACAAAAAAATTGAAAAATGCATTTAATATGAGAGCCAAGCAACTAAGCTTCGGTTCATGCTAACTTAAGGCCTATGAGGTTTTCAGCACATATTTAATAACGCAAACGTTAGTGTAAACGTATTTAAACGTAATATAAACATTTTGATTATCATTATTAGTTCACGTATACATTGGTGGCCACTCCCCCGTGGTCACATTTTAAGTGCACGTTTAGGAAGAATTACTATTATTATAGTTTCTACGCAGCAATATCATACCTTAATATTTCATGTTAATATAGATTAGATAAGCTACGCTCTCTCAAACCTACTGTAGACAGGTTGTTTCTTCTTTCTCTCCCCATCCCCTTTCCCCCTTGGGGCGCCTCTGTTATCCAGTATATATTTGAGGAAACAGACAGTGTTCTGGGAGGGCACTGGGAGCCAGCATTGTTCTGCTCCCATTCAAGTCATAGGTAAGAGCCTTCTGACACAGTCATTAATGACTAGAAACTCTTACTCTAAGAACACATTGCCAAAACGTCCAGAACAGGAAAAGATTTCATAATGACAGTTCAAGCCCTTGTTCTCTTTCACCTAGGTGGTAGTGCCTTGCTCAATAACCTCCCAAAGGCCACCTGTCACCTCCGAAAGGCATCCTGCATACATCATTATGGTTCACACTAAACACCCTTGCAATAAAGGATCTACACTTGCTTCCCCTGCAAGCCCAGATCATCTTAAAGGTCAACTACATCACTCACAAGAGCCTCTAAGACAGACGTCTACCTAGCAAAACAAACTGCTGAGGTTCTCTAACTTATTAATCTATTCCCTATTAAAATTATTGTCAGCCATCCAATAATATGGATGTATTAGTTTTCTACATTATTTCAAGCCATGTACAGTTCCCCAAAGTATGCTATGTTGCCATTAGACCTGAAGTTGGAACTCCATATTTCGTATCCTCCTCCATCAACTGGTCTGTATGTCTAACTCCATTCCAGCACCAGTTTGTGTTGCTATATATATATATATATATATATATATATACGGAGCAAGCCGTAGTCTTGCTCAGGCCTGTCTTGCATGTAACATTAAAATTACTTCACAAAAAGCTTGCCACACAGAATAGTGTAGAGGTATGTTTGTGTTGATGTATGTGCATATGCACATGCACAGGTATATGTTCAATTTGTTCTGCGATATGTGAGTGCAGTCTGTATGGTGCATGCAAGTTCCTCTTTTGAATTAATAATTGCAGAGTAAGCCTATAAAAATATTAATGGTTTACTGGACTACCACCACAAACTGCAACTTGATTAAGTAAATGGATGAACAGTGAACAAATGAGCCCTAACTTGATTAGAAGGTTTGTGAGGGTTCTTCACCAATGGAAATGTTTTTTTAAAACTGCACTAGTCGGTGGATGTTACATTCTGTTGAAACTGTTGTTTCTACCTGCATGAATGAGTAATAAAGACCAATAAATTAGCTAAGAATACATTTTAGACACAGCTATGAGTAAAAGGTGTGAAGTATTCCAGTTTATTAGCTGAGCTACAGTACACAGCAGACGTATTGCTCCACAACTGCACAGTGTAAGAACATTGTGCAGCTAATAGAAATTCAGGGCTGCACAGCATATATTTGTTTATCAGGGGAAACATTGCTGATCTGATGGAGTGTTTACTTGGTGAAATGGCAATTATATATCATAGGCCTGATAAGTTGCACAAGTTTTAAATACTGTGCCAGAATGTATAACACACATCATTTCCCCATGCAAGTAACTGTACATTAACATGTGTATGACTGAAAATACAGTTCCATCAAATAATCATATTTTATGCCAGGGCACACTCAATGTAGACCCTAGTGTCACTTTTTAAAGTTGGGTTGCTTGATTTGTATGTGAATAGGGTAAGGAATTATTACAATAATTATTATTCAATTGATCATACATTTTTACATATTTTTGAAATTGTTAATCATAAAATTAAATATGTATTTTTTTAACATAATTTAAGTAATTCTGAAAATATGGTAAAAGATGTTTTTATTTGTTAAGTGGTTTATATGATAATTGATTGTTAATGAGTCCATTGTTTTTAATAGTTTATACATTAATTAATGATATTGGCCCTCATTATGACTTTGGGGGCCTCTGAGCGAGCCCGCCAAAGCCACGGGTGCCAGAAGACCACCAGTGCTGGCGGTCATCCGCCCACCATATTATGGGTACTGCCGGATTTCTGCCACACTTTGGGCGGATATCCGTCAGTAGCGATGGTGGCGATCGGGCGTTGCTACCACTTGCACCACCCCGCCAGTAGGACGCCGCCAGCCGTATTATGACCATTAGGACGGACTGGCAGTGTCCTGCTGGTGGGGCGCTGCTGACAGTGACAGCGGCCCTTCCCATTCCCTGCCGGACGACCTCTTCGTCGGACAAGGTAAGTCCGGCGTCCGACAGGGGAGGGGGTGTTGTGTGTGAGTGTGTGGTTGCTGTGTGTGTGTATGAATGTGTGTGTGTGTGTGTGTGAATGAGACTGTGAGTGATGTGGTGTATGCATGGTTGTATGCGTGTGGTTGAATGCGTGTATGAATGTTGAAATGAGTACGTGTCTGCATGCCAGTGTGTAGGCATGTGATAATGCGTGTTTGGATGTTTGTGTGTATGCATGTATGGATGCATGTATGTGTGAGTGAATGCATGTATGGATGCGTGTGAGTATGTGTGAGGGAATGTGTGTATGGATGAATGTGAGTGAATGCGTGTCTGGAAGTGTAGGTGAATGGGTGTATGCGTGGTGCATGTGGGTGTCTGTGTTCATGTATGCGGGCAGGGGGTTAGGGGGCGTCATGTAAGTAGAGGGGTGGGGGCACTATGTGACTAGGGGGATAGGGGCAGTGTGAATGTGGGGGGGTGTGGAGTTGGGTCCTTGCTGGGGGGCTGGGGGAGCCGTCTACCGGTGACAGGGAAGAAATTCACTGTCACCGGTAGCCCTACCGCCATGGTTTTCGTGGCGGTGCTACAGCTGCGGAAACCATGGTGGTAGGCAGGCTCCTAATACCACCAGCCCGGTGGTTTATACCGCCATGGCAGTATGGGTAAAGATGTGGCGGCCAACCCGCCACACTCATAACCGCAACATTAACCCTGGCGGTCAGAATGACCACCATTATGTTTAAGCTTTTTCTATAATAAGTAAATGTATAGTGTTATTTTTAGTTGTTGGAATTTTAGGGGAATATGATTATAGTATTGTGAATCGATTTTTAAAATATATAATTGATATTTTTAATGTAATTGTATATATAGAATTTTACATGTTCATTTCATATTTTTAGATGTTAACAGTTTTAATAGCTGATATAGTGTTAGAAATATTTAAATATGTTCATGGAAATACATTTTATGCTTATTTATTTTATATATATATATTATTTACTTTGTATTAATTTAGTAGATTAAGAGTTAAATCCAAGTTTTTTAAAGGTTAACATTTTCTCTACTGTTGCTCAAGTTGGAGTGGGTATAGCAGGTTTGGCACACTCCAAATTCTAGCACTTTCCCTATTGTTGCTTACGCTGGAGTGGGAATAGTAAATCTAACCTTCCTCCAAAGTCCATCACTTTTCCTACTGTTTCTTATGTTGGGTGGGAATAGGATTCTGACCCTCTCCAAAGTCCAGCACTGTCCCTGCTGTTCCTCAAGTTGAGTGGGAATAATAATGACCCCTTTAGATTCCAACTTTTTACCTACTGTTGGTCACGTTGGAGTAAATTTTACCCTTCTAAGTGTAATTTTTTAATCTAATTTTTAAAGTGGTTTTAATATAAAATGTTTGTTTTAATTTTAAAAGTTAGTTTAATAAAAATGTGTTTTCATAATTTTTTTGTAGTAATATTGTTTTATTGTTAATTATTATAACATTGTTATAGTATATTTTTTATTGTCTACTGTTTGTAATTGCAATACTGTTTTTAATAGTATTTCATTATTTATGTTTAAATAATATTTGTTTTTAAATATAATATTTATTTTTTTGCTATTTTTTTAAAGCATATATTTTTATTTAATATTTTATCTAGGTACATCTTGTCGATGTAATTTAATATATGTTTTCAAGTTAATACCATTAAAATGTGATATGCTTACCTATTGTGTGGCAATATTATGGTCTTCTAAATTTTTGTTGTCCATATCTGTACATACAAAGTATGCAAAGCTGATATCTGTGTCCCCAAACCTTTTTGGCAATATTTTTGTCAGCAATATTTTGTTCTTAACTCAACTAGCTAAAGAAAGTAGTATGTCTTTCTAGGTTCCATCTAAGGGTGGTGGGATCATTTAGTTATCTTAAAAATAACCACAGTTTCAGCTGTCTTCGGAAAATCTTATGCCTCTGAATGCTTCAAATCTCAGATGGTAGCCCATGCCAGAACTTGGCGGCTTGTACTAAGAAAGTAGCACTTCTTATGGATTTCTTATACTAAGGTGGTATTGTGGTATATGTTAAGCTTAAGAGTATAGAATCTGCCATTATGTTTCACATTCTGTATTCTGCTTTGCATTTAACATTAACGGCAAGGACTGATCAGTGGTGCAAGCCTTGATCACAGAGACCTGTTTTGTTTGTATTGCTCAAATTTAGCTTGTAGGAATAATGGCCTTTTTTCTTAGGAGGCTCTCTGGACAACACAGAGTGCCTTGAGCATTGGCCTTCTAGCTATAGATAGTTAGTGGAGTTTTTGCAGGGCTAGAGTGATGTGTTCTCTTGGTTGAAGGCCGCAAAGGAATCTAGTGGCCGCATTTTGGATTAGTTGTATTTTGCATATTATGAATCTGGAAGCACCAAGGTATAGACTGGTTGTGTTATGAGTGTGTAGATATCTTGTAGCATCTGTTGGTATCCGACGAATGAGAAGATGCGACTCAGTGTTTTCATTGTGTAGAAGGCGCTCTCTGTGATGTTCACATAGAAATGTATCTTATGTTGATAAGTATCTGTACAAACACCAAGGGCCGGATTATAACTTTAGCGGAGGGGGTTAATCCGTCCCAAATGTGACGGATATCCCAGCCGCCATATTACGAGTCCATTATATTCTATGGAACTCGTAATACGGCGGCAGGATATTTGTCACATTTGGGACAGATTAACCCCCTCCACCAAAGTTGTAATCAGACCCAAAGTGACTAAAACTAGCAAAGCCCCAACATGATGGGATACTTTGGGAATAGACGAGTACCTTTTCTTGTTGTGAGAATCAGAATTTGTGTCCAGTGTTCTTTACATGAATTGTAGGCAAGAAAATCCCTAAAAATGCTTGTATCTGGATAGTGGTAGCCCTACGATGGCCGCCCAGATACCAAAATGGCACCCAAAGTCACATCCTACATGGTGCAGCACATCTCATCAGGGCCTGAGGAAATATGATCACACAACATCAGATTTTAGAAATGTACAAAAAACTTTTTTTTAAAACAGGATAGCAGATCTTTTCTAGTTATGCCCCCAGGATCTGAAACAACATACCTGGAATCCAAAAGGATCCTACAAAATGCTGCTCCAGTTTAGGAAAGAGTTGAAGACTCACAACTTTACTTAAGTCTTCTTCACAATGCATTAACCATCCATGTACCAGCTTTCTCTCAAGTTCAAGTTTTTTTTATTTATGTTAAGAAACTCTCAAAGAGAGCCACATAAAAGAATAAATTGATAAATAGCCCCCTACATACATTACACACATATAAGTTAAAAATCACAATAATCGGATACATTAAACTTTATACAAATTTTGAAAACGTTCCAAACGTTAAAAATCCTGTACCAAAACATTTTATTAGGAGTTGCATACAATGACTGTGGTACCTCAGAGGCAGAGAGAATAGACAACTGGAGGCAAACGGGTCTAACTCATTTGCACCGAAGTGATGAAAGTGCAGGACAGATAAATAATATGTGACAAAGATCTTGAACTTTAGATTGACAATGGTGACAATCTGCTGCAATACCATACCATTTTGCCAGAAGAGCATTCAGTGGAAGCAAACCCAGCAGGATCCAAATCCGTCAAACCCCATGCAGATTCCATGTGATACAGGGTTGCACTTTTTTTTTACTAACATGGAGTCTATTAAAAACGTATACTTAAGGACCACAAAGCCTCTTTTAAGCTCGCTTTTAGTTGCAGCAGTGTTAAAGCAAATGCCATGTTACGATGTAACTCAAACATCGCTAAGGCGTAAGAGACGTTTCTATGGATAGTAGACCTTCTGTTATTGTTATCCACCCAGATTTCTTTCTTCAACAGGGACCCTAAAGTATCTTCCTTGCTCCTTGCAAGACAGGCGACTAAGCGTACTACCCCTGCCAAGTCCTGGGCAAAAGCACTTCTCAGACCCATCTCCAACCTTAGGGCCACCGCTAAAGTAGCAGTGTTAACAGAGGTGAGCTTTCTAAGGATTCTACCATCCATCAAGTTCAGAAAGCCCCATTTATATATTTCAATCAATTCCAGACCACTGGAATTTTTGCAAGATGGACCTCTAGGGGATGCAAAAAGTGTCTCCTCCCAGTCACCCTGTATAAAGCCCCTGAACGTTTTGCTTGGGAACTGGCTTTACACATATAGGCGGTGATTCTAACCGCGGCGGGCGGCGGTCACCACCCGCCATGCGGTTACCGCCAAATGACCGCACCGCGGTCACAAGACCGCGGCGGCCATTCTGGCTTTCCCGCTGTGCTGGCGGGCAACCGCCAAAAGGCCGCCCGCCAGCACAGCGGGAAAGACCCAGCAACGATGAAGCCGGCTCCGAATGGAGCCGGCGGAGTTGCTGGAGTGCGACGGGTGCAGTAGCACCCGTCGCGAATTTCAGTGTCTGCTAGGCAGACACTGAAATTCCTTTTGGGGCCCTCTTACGGGGGCCCCTGCAGTGCCCATGCAATTGGCATGGGCACTGCAGGGGCCCGCGGCACCCCCTACCGCCATCCTGTTCCTGGCGGGAGACCCGCCAGGAACAGGATGGCGGTAGGGGGTGTCAGAATCCCCATGGCGGCGGAGCGCGCTCTGCCGCCATGGAGGATTCTCAAGGGCAGCGGAAAGTCGGCGGTACACCGCCGACTTTCCGTTTTTGGCCGCGGCTGAACCGCCGCGGTCAGAATGCCCAGCGGTGCACCGCCAGCCTGTTGGCGGTGCTACCGCGGTCATTCGCCCTGGCGGTTTTTACCGCCAGGGTTAGAATGACCCCCATAATTTGCCATATGAGCCTTAACGCTGAGATTCCCACACATTATCTTCCCCAAGAAAGTATATGATCTCATGATTTCTAACTTTTGTGCCCCCAAGGACCACTGAAAATTACTATATTTTGGTTTCTTTTTCCCATGGAAGCACATAATTTTACTTTCCAAGATTGATAATCTTTAGGAGCTTGGGATCTATGTGCTGTTTGAATGTCTGCAGGCCGTTATTTAATACTTTTGGGGAAAGGTCCAGGATTATTTCATTGTCCGCTTACAATAGACAAACTACAGGTTTACCACTATCTGTGCAAAGCCCTCACTCTGAGACAAGTAAGTGGGAAGGTCTGATATATATCATGAAAAGAGGAGTGGAGCTAAAAGACACCCTTGTTTTAATCCATTCAGTCTAGATATTTCTTGAGAGAGGCCCCTATCACCACCCAATAATATTCTGCACTAGGTAGAAGACTGACGCACTATAACTAGATCTAATAGGGTGCTCGGCATACCCAGGTTAGCAAGCTTTTCCCACAGCAGTGCCCAATCCACTTTATCAAATGTAGTTGAGAAGTCCATGATGGCTGCAAAAACCACTCCTCCTTTTGTTTTTACCTATTTTTCATTAGTCACTAGAAGGGCTGCTATGTTAACCATAGTGCTATGTTTGCTCCTAAACCCTGTTTGCTCCAAGGGAATGATTTTATTTTCTTCCACCACTCACTTAACAGGAACAGTAGACATTTGTTGAAAACTTTACCCACCGGATCTAGGGGAGCGATCTGGTAATAATTACCTGCATTGCACTTCTTGAACAGTGGCACTATAATTCTTCCCATCCAACAGGGGGGATTTTGTTTTTTTCAAAACAACTTTGATAAACCAAGTATAATATCTTGCTCCAGGAGCGGGTGTCTTGTTTTATGGCCGAAATTGGTAATTAATCTGGACCCATCGTGGCAGAGAAACAACCTGTGGGTAACACATTCAAGCCCAGATAGAATACAACCAGGCTATGATCACTAAGGAGGGTGTTTATGACCTTCAAGTCGGCTAACAAAAAGAATAAGGTACAACCTACCACCACATAGTTTAGAATTGCCTCTCACCTTGGAGAAATATGGTTGTATGATGCTGGAGAGTCCAAGAGGAACCTCTCATTGACCATAAGACAATCATTACTCCTCAAATGATAGAGTATGAGTCTCCCTCTCTTGTCTGTTTTTATCATTGACGGAAAGGAGCTTGGGGGGATTTGCAAGGCTTCCTCTTTTTCAACTCCACAAAATTGAAGCTGAGCATGATTAGACAATTTGCAATTTAAATCTCCCACTAATACTACATGGGGGGCCTGCTCACTGTCAAGAGCTTTATTATGAAAAAGAAGACCCTATACAAAAGAACACCATAGGCAGCATCAGGAGGAATGTAAGCTTTAACCAATAAGAGGGGAACCAGATCCCATACCCCACATGAAGGATACAATGTTAGGGCCATAAACAAATTACTCGGATCTCTATAACGGTCATACTTCCATTTAAGCCCTTTAGGCAACAGGCATACCACTCCCCCCTTTGTATGTCCCTTTCTAGATGGCCTAGCATTACAATCTAAGGTGTAGTAATCCTCACACAAACACCTATCACACCAGGTCTCCTTTAGGCAAATCACATCTGGCTTTAATATATGTAAAAATGGAGGTTCTCCCTCCTTTTCTTTACACCCCCGGCGTTCCAGGAGACAACTTTAAGCTCATTGCTAGTTGTAGAGTCGGGGCAATTGCCTAGACCCTGTGCTTCATTTACAATACCAGGCAGCCAACCCCACCCATCTGAGTCATCATTTAGGATTTAGACAGGGGAATTTTTCAGTTCCCTAAGTGTCACCTGCCTGCCATTCCCTCAAGGAAGACGTTCAACCCCTGGAAAGCTACAAGGGACCTGATATTATTGGGGGGTGGGAAAAGAGAGTACCACCCTCTATCCCCCTCGGGACCCTGAGATGGGATTCCTCTCCCCCAGCCAGCGTATCTTCATTTCTCTCACAGGAATGGTACAACAACAATGCCCCTATATTGCATACATTCAGGGTTTGATAAAGTCATATTAACCGTAACCTTGGAATAAAAAGTCACCCTTGACTTGAAACCCACCCTAGAATACAAAAGGGAAACCAAATCAATATCACTGCTTTGGATTAACCTCAAAGAATCCGACTCATAAACACATTTGAGCAAAGTAAATCTGTTCAAATTTATGTCTGCATCAAAGAGGGGTGTAAAGTCTAATGTGCACATGTACACATTGCACCAAAGAGGGATGTTTCCTTCTGATTTAGGTAAATCAGTAAAGCCTTTCTTCAAACCGGGGTCCACAAAAGGAATAGCCAATGGATTCAATGCAGGCGGCACCCCAGGGGGTTGTTCAGCAGGAGTTTCTATCACTGAAGCAGCATCAGACTCTCTGTTAGAAGGCCTTGTGGACCCAGACTCAGTACCTACTACCAGGGGGGTAAGGCAGACAGAGCATGATAACCCCTCTGATCTTTAAAGGGGGTCTGTCTCTTCTTTAAATTGCATTTTCCTTCTGCCTTACACTGCAGTTTACCTGCCTAAGGACTAACATCAGCGTGAGGCCATGCTGCTGTGCTCTCAGACGTTCTAGCTGACAAAGAAAAACTTCCAGTGGAGCAGACAGTTCTTGGTTTGAGCCCCTGATTTTATCATCCTTGGTCAGTTCTTTCAAGATTACTGTCATCATGTCAAAAATACAGTCAGATCATCCTACAAACTTCTCCAGCAATTTTAAAATCGTGGAAATAAGTCTTTCTAAGCTAAAGAATGATTGTATTGTATTGTGTTATTTATAAAGCGCATTCCGGCAGGACGCATCGAAGCGCTAAACTGAGCAAGTCAATCGAAAATCAAGAGCTCCCTAATCAAGTGGGAAAGCCCGCCTATTGAGAAAAAAGCCAGGTTTTAAGATTTTTTCTAAAAATAGTGTAAGTTTCTGTTTGACGAAGAGCAAAAGGTAAAGCATTCCATAACCTTGCAGCTTCCACAGTGAAAGCTCGACCCCCCCATCTAGCCTTATGACAGCGGGGAACAGCAATCAGATGTTTAAAAGAGGATCTAAGGTTTCTAGTAGGTTGGTAATATCGAAGGGTAGACTTCAAATATTCACAACCCTCAGTGTGAAGAGCTTTGTGAGTTAAACAAAGAGATTTAAATGTAAACCTTCTTATTGACTGGTAGCCAATGAAGCAGTTTAAGGCTGCTACTGGCAGGGGAGGATCGTGGAAGATTCAGAATAAGGCGAGCCGCAATGTTTCAAAGACCTTTACTCCCTGGTCAGGAGGTTGACATGGCAAGTTATCCCTTAGTTCTAGAGCTGGTGTCACAGACAAATGGGATTACAATGATGCATGGGATGAGGGAGTTCTGCTAAAAGGTTTCAGCCCTGTAGATAAAGAAGCAGGTTATGATCCTTATCCTGTTGCCCCTATCTCCTGCATAAGTGTAAATTCAAATCTGGCAGTGTAAAGTTCTCGTCCTGGCACCCAGCATCCAGAGACACCTCAGCCCTGATTTGGGGAAAGCCCTCCTGGATAGATGAAGAGGGCTTAACCACCACCTAGGGGGGGTCAGACGAAGGGGTGCTGACTCGGAGCATACAGGGAAAGAAAGCATAGAAGGAGAGCTGGAGGGCACCCCAAGCGAGCCCTGGTCCTCTTTTTGTGAACCCTGCTCTCGAGATGATATTCTTGCTGTGCCAATCCCTGGGGGATAGTCAGTGAGAAGACCACTTTGGAACAAGGTCCCCTTGGGAACACCATCCTCGGGACACTCTTTGGCTCTTCACCAGGGGTCGTTGCAAATTTCCAAACCTCTTGAGGAGACTTCTCTTTTTCCCACAGGGTGAAGATTTGGTTCTTACTATTCAATATCGTAGCATGGTTAATTTTGTTCTGAGAATGGTTAGATTTATTTTTCCTACATGCCCTCCCTGTGAGCAAAAACCAACATCTTAGTTTTTTGCAGTCATTGTGCTCTTTAGATATAAATAAGATGAGCCAGTTCTCTATGAGCGCCGCCACATACCATCAAGCTGTTCTAAAATTTCACAACAGAGGTGGGCATGAGCATTCTCTACTTGATATCTTTAAAGATTTTGGCCCTCATTTCAACCCTGGTGGTCGGTGTTAAAGCGGCGGTAAAACCACCAACAGGCCGGCGGTAAAAAAATGGAATCACGACCGTGGCGGAAACCGCCAACATAGACATCCACTTTAACACTCCGACCGCCACGGTGGTACAAACAAACAGCGCGGCGCTCACCGCCAACAGACAGGCGGAAGACAATGTACCGCCCACAGTATCATGAGAGGCCAATCCGCCACTTTTTCCCCGGCGGATTCACCGCAAATAAAAACAAGGCGGAAACAGGACTTGGAAGGGAAAACGCTCACCTTTACACACCCCACGAGGAACCAGGACACCATGGAGCCAGAACTTCAAATTCTACCTGCCATTCTCTTCCTGCTCCTCTACCAGGAGCACAAACGCCGGCGGCGACGACCACGGTGAGTACTGCACCTATGACACAGGGGAGGGGGGAGGGAAAAGAGAGTGACACACACACACGCAACACGCAAAACCCCCACCACCACCCTCACCCACTACAACACACACACAAATACATATTGATACAATACATTTACACCCCCCAACCCCCTCCTGGAAGAACACAAGGACAAAAGGAAATGAGTTGAACGAACGTATTCAATAATAATCCATTAGTCAAAAATATATATACACTATTAACAAATATATACACCAAGAATTTAAGTCCATGTACTGCACCTACATAGTCCGTGGTCCACTGGGCCCAAAATGCATGGGCGAGGCCCACACAAGATACCCGATCCAAACGGAGAGAACACTGCAGGGGCATCAGATCGAAATAAAACAGGCACCTCAGGGGGAAGGGAAGGGGGGCACCTCAGCCGGATGAGTGCACGATGCCAGCTCCACGAGGGGGCACCATGCCCATTGATGTATCCTGCGGAGTGCAAAGCCACAGTCTCACAAGTCTCTCCAGTGGGTGGTTTGCCCACTGCTTTATCCTGGGGAGTGCAAAGCCACAGTCTCTCAAGTCTCTCCAGTGGGTGGTTTGCCCACTGCTTTATCCTGGGGAGTGCAAAGCCACAGTCTCTCAAGTGGATAACAGTTCTCCACTGGTTCTGGAGGGGGCTTTGTGCCCAGAGTACCTCATCCTGCCAAGGAGAGAGGCAGTGGATGCCTTTCTCCACTGGTTCTGGAGGGGGCTTTATGCCCAGAGTGTTTGAGGTAGTGGATGCTTTCTCCACTGGTTCTGGAGGGGGCTTTGTGCCCAGAGTGCTTCATCCTGCCAAGGAATGAGGTAGTGGATGCCTTTCTCCACTGGTTCTGGAGGGGGCTTTGTGCCCAGAGTGCTTCATCCTGCCAAGGACTGAGGTAGTGGATGCCTTTCTCCACTGATTCTGGAGGGGGCTTTGTGCCCAGAGTGCTTCATCCTGCCAAGGACTGAGGTAGTGGATGCCTTTCTCCACTGGTTCTGGAGGGGGCTTTGTGCCCAGAGTGCTTCATCCTGCCAAGGACTGAGGTAGTGGATGCCTTTCTCCACTGGTTCTGGAGGGGGTTTTGTGCCCAGAGTGCTTCATCCTGCCAAGGACAGAGGTAGTGGATGCCTTTCTCCACTGGTTCTGGAGGGGGCTTTGTGCCTAGAGTGCTTCATCCTGCCAAGGACTGAGGTAGTGGATGTGACACTCCACTGACGGTGGGCCTACATGGAAGCTGTCCAGGCCCCTGGAACTGACCACCAGCTTCGTGCGACTGACCACTGGGGATGGCAGCCATGTCTGCGGTGGTGCCACTGGCACATGATGTGGCGCGGCCGCTGGCGGTGCTTGCGGTGGCCTCAGTAGCAGCGGTGCTTGCGGCGGCCTCAGTAGCGGCGGTGCTTGCAGCGCTCATTGGTTAGTGGTGCTGGTGGGTGGCTCAGTGAGCGTGCTGATGGCGGCGGTGTCCTGGGCAGCGGTGCTGGTGGCAGCGGTGTCCTGGGCAACGATGCTGGTGGTGGCAGTGTTCTGGGCAGCGGTGCTGGCGGCGACGGTGTCCTGGGCAGAGGTGCTGGTGGCGGCGGTGTCCTGGGCAGCGGTGCTGGTGGCAGCGGTGTCCAGGGTAGCGGTGCTGGTGGCGGCGGTGTCCTGGGAAGCGGTGCTGGTAGAGGCGGTGCATGTGGCGTGCCGGTGGCGGTCTTGTCCACCGTGCAGTTTGCCGGCGACTTCCCTTTCTTTCTCTGCCCCTTTCCCACCTTGGATGGTGGCACAGCTGTATTGCCACTCCCAACTGTAGCCCTGGGAGAGCCCTTGGTGGCAGGTGTTTTGCCCTTCTCCCTCCAGGCTGTGGCCAACTTCTTATGTTTCTGAGGTGGGGCACTGTCCTTGGCCTGGCTCCTTGGCACACTGGCTGCCCTGCTGCTTGGCTTACTCCAGAAGCCGGTTACTGCTGGCACCACTGTTCCCGGTGATGTGGTGGCTGAGGTGCTGGGTTGGGACCTGGAAAGGCGGGCCCTAGGGGACGCAAGGGGTGGGGGAGGTGAAGGGAAGAGGTCAAGGTTTGACAGGAAATGTTTTTTAGACGCACTGGGATGGGTAGATAGAGGGGGTTGGGAGTGGATGAAGAGTTAGTGGTTGTAGGAGGTGCTTGTTTGCTGACTTTGGGTGAAGGTGCATGGGCTGGAGGCTGTCGTGAGGTGGATGGCTGTTGGGTGGGTTTGTGACTGCGTTTGAGTAGTTTGGGAGGTGGGCTCACAGCCACTGGGAGAGGACACAGGGGATGTGTGAATGGTAGTGGGGGTGGTGACTGCACGTGAGCGGTGTGTGGTGATGGGCGTGCTGGTGATGGATGTAGTGGCTGAAGATGTAGTGCATGCAGGTGTGAGTGGAGACGTGACAGGGAGGGAGGAGGGAGACGAGGAGGAGGGGGACACAGTGGAGGCAGTGGATGTTGGTATGTGTGCATGGGTATGATGCTTGTGTGAGTACCTGTGGGATGTGTGGTGCTTATGTTTGCCAGAGCTACCCTTGTGTGTTGAGGTGTGTGCATGCTGGTCTGATGGTGTGCTTGGGATAGGCTGAGGTACTGGGGATTGGGGCTGGGTGGGGGAAGTTGGAGGGGGGAAGCTGGACACAGGTACAATGGCTGCCATCAGTGCTGAGGCCAGAGTCTGAAAAGCTCGCTGTTGGGCTGCCTGACCAGAATGAATGCCCTCCAGGTATGCATTCGTCTGTTGCAACTGCCTCTCTACACCTTGGATAGCATTCAGAATGGTAGACTGCCCAACAGTGAGGGATCTGAGGAGGTTAATGGCCTCCTCACTGAGGGCAGCAGAGCTGACAGGGGCAGGGGCTGAGGTGCCTGGGGCGAAGGAGATGCCCACCCTCCTGGGTGTGCGGCCCCGGGGCACACGCTGAGGGGCTTCTGGGAGGGCGGTGCTGGTTGGGGTGGTGGTGGCTGTACCTGTAGATGCGGTGGGCACAGAGGGGCCCGCCACCGCAAGGGAGCTCCCATCAGAGGAGGAGTCGCTGTCGCTAGTCTCAGCTCCTGTCTCTGCCGTGGAGCTCCCCTCGCCCTCCGTCCCACTGGTGAATTCGGAGTCCGTAGTCTCGCCCTCCAGGGTCATGTGGGATGCAGCTCCCTCCTGCTCCGGTGGCACTGCTCCTTTGCGCGATGATGCTAATGCACACAAGAACAGGGAGCCCACAAAAAGGGGGGGGAAAGAAAGTAGAAAGACATGTTCAGTGCATGCAATACCGCTACAGTTGGCGGACACTATAGACACAGCAGCCCTCTGTACTACGCCATGCACTTAGAGTTCCCTAATTAATCACAGGGCCATGGGGTACAAGGCCTATGCCCGATTGCTGCACACATGGAAGTCACAGGAGCCTCACTAGGGGTAGATGGCTCTTAACACTGGTGGGGTGGGGTGCCACATGGCCTGCCTTAACGAAGGGACCTTGCCTACAAAACTTGTCCTGGCATAGGGGTACCCACAGCCCACCTTCCCCACCAAAACACCTCCAATGCGCGCTGAATCAGATGAATGTGACTGTACTCACCCCCTTGTGGCTGCTGTGATGCCCTCAAGCGCCCATCCAACTCCGGATATGCCACCGCCAGGATCCGGAACATCAGGGGGTCATGGTGCGACTGGCACCCCTCCCACATTGGGAGGCCATCCCCAGCTGGGCCTCCGCCGTCTTCTTGCCCCAGCGGCGAATGTCTTCCCATCTTTTACGGCAGTGGGTGCTCTATCTGTGGGGGCCCCCAGGGCCTGGACTTCCTTGGCAATGGCACACCAAATATCATTCTTCTGGTGGGCGCTGACCTACAGGAATAGTACAGGGAAAAAGGAGAAGATATAACCGTCCGCATCGTTACAGTCATTGGCCCACGTTCCTACCCTTGCTATGACACACATACACTCACCGTCGTTTCATGCACGCCTCATTCCCCCGCCACAATCTCCCATCCACACTACTACAAACCGGCATTGCCCCTACGGCATGCTCACAGTGTACTCACCTGTTTGTCTGGCGGACCGTAGAGTAGCGTGTACTGGGGGAGGACCCCATTCACTAGTTTGTCCAACTCCTCCGATGTGAAGACACGGGTCCTTTTCCCAGACACTTGAGCCATTGTCACTTCCAGACTGAGGTCACAGCAGCACTTGCAGTGTAGGTCCTCTCCTGTCGAAGATCATGTATCAAGTGAGTGAACAGTGAGAAAATGGCGGTCACGTCCGCGGCGGTGCGTACCGTCACCGCCGGCGTACATCGTCATTGGCTCCTGGGACCCATAGAGTCCAATGTTAACCAATGCAGGATTGCGCTGCGGTCTTCGACCGCCTACCACGACGGTGTACAACGCCAGCGCTGTTACCTCATATCCCCTTGTCCCACCTTACAGGTCAGGCAGCCGCCATTTCAGGGGGCCACATGGCATTAATTGTAAATGCGTCACACATATCTAGGCCTTGCATACACACAGTAACAGGCACATAGCGGATTGACAAATGTATGCAATAAATATTCTATTTAATACCTCAGTGTTGGCTGACTCTGTGCTCGCTGTTCTCGTCCATAGGGCACGTACCCTGGGGCAGGTGAGGAGATGGCGGCATCCTCTGGTGTACAGACCGCTGGTGGACCTGTCGACAATGGAAGAGCGACATGTAATTGTCACCTACAGACTTGATCGTGCCAGAATCCAGGAACTGTGTGCCCAGTTGGAGCCAGACCTGATGTCAGCAATCCGCTATCCGACAGAGATCCCCCGTCTAGTGCAGGTCCTGTCAGTACTCCATTTCCTGGCAAGTAGGTATTTTCAAACTACAGTGGCCATAGCATCAGGGATGTCCCAGCCTATGTTCTCCAACATGTTGTCCAGAGTGTTGTCTGCCCTGCTGAAACACATGCACAGCTACATCATTTTCCCTCAGGTGGAGGATTTGCCTACAGTGAAAGGTGACGTCTATGCCCTGGGACATATCCCCAACATCATAGGTGCCATTGATGGGACACATGTGGCCTTGGTACCCCCCGCAGGAGTGAACAGATGTACAGAAACCGGAAGAGTTACCATTCCATGAATGTGCTTTTGGCCAACCAGTACATCTCCCATGTGAACGCCAAGTTTCCTGGCTCAGCGCTTACATTCTAAGGAGTAGCAGCATCCCTTGTGTGATGGGCAACGTCCAGAGGCACCATGTGTGGCTATTAGGTGAGGACAAGTACCCTATACCATGTGAATAGTTGTCTGGGGTTGTCCCTAAGGGTTAGTGTGTGTCTAACAGTTGTCCCTCGACATTTGCAGGTGACTCTGGCTACCCCAACCTGTCATAGCTACTGACCCCAGTGAGGAATCCCAGACAAGGGCAGAGGAACGCTACAATGAGGCACATGGGCAAACTAGGGGGGTTATAGAGAGGACCTTTGGCCTCCTGAAGGCCGGTGCCTCCATATGACAGGTGGTTCCCTCTACTACACACCAAAGAACGTGTGCCAGATCATCGTGGCCTGCTGTATGACGCACAACACTGGCTTTGCGACGACCTGTGCCTCTTCTGCAGGATGATGGTCCAAATGGTGGTGTTGTGGCAGCTATGGAGCCTGTGGACAGTGAAGAAGAGGAGGCAGAAGAAGAGGACATAGACAACAGAAACACTGTGATCCATCAATACTTCCAGTGAGACACAGGTAAGAAGACATCACTGCCTCCTACATCTGATACAATTGCTCTACCTCTCATCTGTCTGTCACTTTCACCCATTGTATGGACCCTGATTTGTCACTTTCCCTTTCGATTTCACAGATGTGGGTCCCACTATGTGACCTCTGCTATGTAACCTCATGGACTAGAGCTGTGTGACATAGGTATGTTGACAATAGAATGGACATTGCTATTTCCCTCATTATTGCAAATACACATTTGTGAAAGCACAGACTGACTCCAGATTGTTTTGTGACTTAAGGGTGTTTATTTCAGTGCAAATTAGTGGAGGGGGTTGTAAAATGGTCAGGGGTGATGGTGGAGGAATGTCCATGGCAGAGTACAGTCTATTAGTATCACAGGTGCATTGTCCAAAGGGGCATAGGAAGTGGAGCTGGGGCAGTTTAAGGATGGACAGGGTGACAAAGTGAGACAGAAGGATGACAATCAGGGTGGTCTCATTTCTTGGCGGGGGTCTTGGCATTCTTCTCTGTCTTTGCCCTGGATCTCAGGGACCGCTTGCGGGGTGGTTCTCCATCTGCAGGGGGTGGGGTGTTGGTGTCGTGGTCCTGTGCGGTGCCTCCTGTCCACTAGCGCCAGCGGAGGTGGTGGGCAGGTCATCGTCCAAGCTAGTGTCAGGGGCCCCTTGTTGTGCCACAGTGTCCCTCCTGGTGTTCACAAGTTCCTATAGCACCCCTACAATGGGGCCCAGGGTGGTATTGATGGATTTGAGTTCCTCCCTGAACCCCAAATACTGTTCCTCCTGCAGCCGCTGGGTCTCCTGAAACTTGGCCAGTACCGTTGCCATCGTCTCCTGGGAAGGATGGTAGGCTCCCATGATGTTGGAGAGGGCCTCGTGAGAGTGGGTTCCCCGGGCCTTTCCTCCCCCTGTCGCACAGCAGCCCTCCCAGTTCCCCTGTGTTCCTGGGCCTCTGTCCCCTGAACTGTGTGCCCACTACCACTGCCCCCAGCTCCCTGCTGTTCTTGGGGTGGTGGGTTAGCCTGGGTTCCCTGTAGTGGTGGACACACTGCTGCTTGACGTGTCCTGGGGACAGAGGTATGGGGCCGCTGGGTGGGTGCTGTGCTGGTGTTTCCAGAGGGGGGAGGCTCTGTTGTGGCTTGTGCCAGTGTGAGGGGAACCAACTGTCCCGAGGGCTCAGATGGGCCGGGCTGGTCATCTAGATCCAGTTGGACAGAGCTGCTGTCATCACTGTGGCCCTCTTCTGTGGGTGGAGTGGACATGTCTGGAATCTCCTGTCCGGTGACATTGGGTAGGGGTCCTGCAGGGGTGTAAAGGCATGATTATTGCATCTGTGTGTGCCATGGTGTGCAATGGGTGGGTGACCCTGTACCCCAGTGCTTGCATTCCTGTGTAGGACCTTGTGTGCTAATTGTTTAGGGGTCTGTGTGGGTATGTGTAGTGGCCATGCATTGGTGATGTGTGTCCATGCTTTGTTGTTGCATGCAGGGCTTGGTGTTGGGATGTGTGGTTTGTGATATTGGGACATATGTGAGGAGTTGGAGTGATGGGGGTGATGGTGGGGGTATGTGACAGCATGCAGGTAGGGTGGGGGATGTAATAGTTAAGATTTGACTTACCAGAGTCCATTCCTCCTGCTACTCCTGCGAGGCCCTCAGGATGCTGTATAGCCAAGACCTGCTCCTCCCATGTTGTGAGTTCTGGGGGAGGAGTTGGGGGTCCGCCGCCAGTTCTCTGAACCGCGATGTGGTGTCTTGAGACCACAGAACGCACCTTCCCCCGTAGGTCGTTCCACCTCTTCCTGATGTCATCCCTTGTTCTTGGGTGCTGTCCCACTGCGTTGACCCTGTCCACGATTCTGCGCCATTGCTCCATCTTCCTAGCTATGGTGGTGTGCTGCACCTGTGATCCGAATAGCTGTGGCTCTACCTGGATGATTTCCTCCACCGTGACCCTGAGCTCCTCCTCAGAAAACCAGGGGTGTCTTTGCAGTGCCATGGGGTGGTGTGGGTGTTGTGTGAGGTGGTGTGTGTTGTGATATGTGGGGTGATGTTTAGGGGTGTGTGGTGTTGTGTGGGTGGATGTGTATGTGTGATGGTGTTGTGTGCCTTTGTATGCTAGTGTTGTCTTTGCTGTGCTATCTCTCTGACCTTCGTCAAAATGTTTGGTAGTAAAGGTTTGTGGGTGATGTGGGCGGGTGTTTTATATTGTATTGGGTGTGTGGGAGTGGTGTGTGTATGTGTATCAGGTGTGTGTATTTGGAATTGTCCAATGTGGTTGTGTTTTGTAAGTGTGTGTGTATTTTGAGCGTGGCGGAGTGAACCGCCAATAGAATACCGCGGTTGAAAGACCGCCGTGTGGATTCATGGGTCGTGATAGTGTGGGCGTATTCCTGTTGGCGTGACGGTGGAGGTTTTGTTATAGCCAGTTTATCACTGACCTTTGGTGTGGCGGACTTGTGTGGGTGTCTAGATTTTGGCGGATTCTGAGCTGTGGGTCGTAATAGCTGTGGTGGAATTCCGCGGCCGCGGTGGTGTGTTGGCGGTCTTCTGCACGGCGGTAAGCAGCATTTACCGCCAATGTTGTAATAAGGGCCTTTGTCATCTAGGGTAGCAGAAAAGAACAGGGGCAGACAATCCCCCATAAGTTCCTTGTGCAATACTCAACTGGCCTCCACTGCAGCCAGTCTGGCTCTGTTCAAAAAGTGCAGAAGAAAAAAAAAAAAGACTACAATGCAGGTCGAGCGCTGGGCCCATGACGAACTAGGTGGACTTTACGGAAATTGCAGCGTGGCTGGGTTGGGAGCAGGGATGTGGGAGACAGTTCAAGAAAGGGGACCCACAGTGGGAGCACACCACAGCAGACTAATGCCGACTGCTTCCGCCCTACGCGGTGGGGGACCACACCCCAAGGCCTTTTTTACTTCCCCTTCCTGGCTCCTCTTTCCCCCTTTTGCCTCCTTCTAACTTTCTGCTTTCTAGTCCAAATCCAATGCCCTAAGTATTCCAAGAGTTGACCAGACATGTGGGGCCCTCAGAGTTATCAGGTGAGGCCTATGTAATATCAAGGTTACATCTAACATCTGCCCGTTTTATAAATATGGGGCTCTTGTCTCACAGTAAAGCTGCCTCTCGGACTTACTAAAACAGCAGCTGATAACTCTTGCCTTACAATGTTGGGACCACTTCCAATGTTAGTTAGCACAGCGGGGCAGTGGGCAGCAAGGTTTACCGCCAAGACAACTCCTTTGGTTGCCTGCCGTGCCACTCCTCCCGGCCTTGAAGCCCTAAACGGCTTGTGCGATCCCGCCGGTGCGCCTAACCGGCTTGAGCGATCCAAGGGGTGCGGCGCCTCCCGAGGTGGACTTTTTTCCTTTACCGCACAACTGCTGCACTATTGCTGCAAGTTGCTTCGCTGGCTCTCTTGCAGGGTCTCTGCTCTCGGCCCCTTCTTCCACACTGCCGCTCACGGCTTCAAACACAGCACTGCTGCTTCTAACTCCATCCTCCACCTCCTACTTGTGATATGTCACTTCCGTCACCAAAGGAGACCGCAAGGAGACTCACTTTTCCTCTCCTCTTACTTGTTGACTTTATATGTCTTTGACCATATACAGTACGATATACATACATCCTTAAATATGTAAAAGTCCACATAGTACCGTTTCAGAAGTGGCAACCCCATTGGAGAAGATGAGACACATATTTAGTTGAAAGATTGCATTTTATTACTTAAATAATTGGTCAGTCATATAGTTATTTATCACAGAATTTTACTTAGCCTTTCATTTACACTGCCTTACTTCAGAGCACAGCGTATGGGCACAAATTTGGGTTGTTGTGCTGGGGAGAAGTTAAAGTCGAAATGGTGAGAGAAAACCACATATAATATTCTTCAATAACTTCCTCAAAATGAGTGACGTCAGTTGTAGGAGATCCAGAACTGTTTCATATTCAGCCTTTTTCTGAAATGCCTGTAGTTTAGCTTAACTCCGAGGCTTGGTTTTTCATTTTCCGCCAGACTATTAAAGACATTCCTCCCTATTTCAGCCATTTGAATGGTCACTAAATAATAGGATATGATTTTACTGAGCATAGGGTCCTGTTGGAAGCGTAATATGTTGCTAGGGTTTGTAGGTAGGCAGGTTCTGTACTCCAGTATGCCTTGTGAACAGTGCAGGGGACTTTCAAATTAATATTCACAACCACTTGGCCACCTAAGCCCTTATGAATCTAAATTTATTGTTTTCTCAATAATATATGATTCCCAGGTTCCAAGCTTTCATCATGGTGTTTGGTGCATTTCTAAATAGGAGGTATCCATCAAGCTGCACTCTGCCCACATAGCTCAAGAACTTGTTTTTTGCCCTCTTCAGACCTAGAAAATTATTTTTCACAATGTGGAAAATGTGGCTTAAAAGGGTGGTGGTATTGGTCTGTTTTGTTGGCTTTGCCATTTAGAACTCAATTTGTGAATTGTCAGTGTACATTTAGTTGGTAATCTGAAA
Source organism: Pleurodeles waltl (assembly GCF_031143425.1). Lineage (NCBI taxonomy): Eukaryota > Metazoa > Chordata > Amphibia > Caudata > Salamandridae > Pleurodeles > Pleurodeles waltl. The sequence goes on along the minus strand of NC_090443.1, from coordinate 993,274,171 downwards.
CTGTTCTAGAATACGAGCAGATACCACATGTAGACAGTGAAAAAGAAAAATCAGTCAGGATAGGTTGAATCCCTGCTCCACCTGTCACATCATGCAATGAGAACTGAAAGCGCTTTTTGTACTTTCATTCAAGGCTAGCAGGAGCTCCTTTCTGATATTTGCCAGAGCAATTTGAGTGCCTTAAAGTTGTTGGACCCCACTTGGGTATCATGCATAATGTGGTTTTATTTGCAGTGCTCTTGGGGCTGTCTAGTGGCTTTTCATCCCATACTACCAATTGGAAAAGGTAGACTGGAAATAAGCTTCAAGTTGAACAGAATGTTTTGGTCAGTGTAGGATTTCTTTGGGAGGAGTAGGATGATGACATGTTTGAAGATGCTAGGGACAATTACTTTGAGAAACGAGGTGCTACTTATAGATGCAAGTTCAAGCTACCTGTGATTAGCTTCCTGTACACGACCATGCAGGGTTGCGCTAGCTGATTAGCAACTTTAATCTTTCTGGCAAGGCTTGCAAACTCTTTATCAAATACTGGGTGAAAGGATTAGAAAATGAATTGGGAAAGAGGCATGCCAATGAAAAAATAAGGTGAGGAGTCTGCGTTGCTTCAGACGTTCCTTAATTTTGATAATTTTAGGAAAAAACACAATCTTTTTAATTTTGGTGAGTTGCATATAGGTGTTTAGGGTTTTCTGAGTGGACTTCTTTTGGAAGGGACTGAAAAGATCCATAGTCTAGTTTAAGGCTTTACTAGTGTGATTTGCGTATTATTCTCTGTTTTAATAGTTTTCTTATAACCTTTCCTGTGTCTGTTGATTTCAACTCTTTACTTGATATGACAGATTTTTGCAGCTGGGGTGGGGACTACATTTCAACTCAAACTTTCATTTGTTTGTTTAGTTAAAACTAGTTTTCTTTATTTGTTTTTTGAGTGTGGCAAGCTTGTTGAGAGTTGATGAACTGGTGTAGAAATATTCCAGCAGTGTCAGGATCACAGGTAGACAGCTCTTTGTACAGAAGGTTGAACTCTGCAGCTCTAATGCTTCTGTAAAGTTTGACTTCAGCATGTTTTGGGTTCTAGCTATTGTTTGAAATGAAAAAGAAGAACAGATTTTGAGAGTTTGACTTCAGCATGTCTTGGGTTCTAGCTATTGTTTGAAATGAAATAGTAGAGCAGATTTTGAGAGTTAACAGGCAACAAAATAGTGATCTGACAAACTTAGAAAGGTTTTATATTATGAGTGAAATACACTGTTTGTTTGGACCATATACCTCCTAAATGAAACCCTAGGCCTAAGTTTTCTTGATGAGGTCTGATGCTTGTTTGAGGTTTCTTGAACCACAAGTTGAAATTACTCATGATAGTATTTTCCTGGATACAGTTTGCAGATGAGGTGTCAGTTCTAGGAATTTGTCTATTAATAAGGTATGTATGTATGTATCCCTACGGTGGTAGATTACAGGTATGATGAAGGAGCTATAACGGTTAAAGATGCATGAGCTACTGAGCTTTCACAGATTGCACATTAGATGTCAAAAATATCTGTGTCGAGTAGAGCAACATAACAACCAAGTGCTACATCACTTCCAGTCTTTGACTGACTGGCCCTATGAATGACTGTTTCATTTGTTGGAATAATGTGATCTGGCATGGTGAACCATGTTTCTGTTGACTTTCCTACCTGGTAGTTACTTTCGTTAAGAAGACCTTGGGAGTCTGATGCATAGTTTTGTGCCAAACGTTTGTAGATAAAGGCAGCTTTTAAAGATAGCTGGTAACAGTGGGTGGGGGGTGATGCCTTAAAAAGAGCACTGAGAACTAGACGGGGATGTGTCATAAAAAGAAACATGTACACATGCTTGTTATTTACAAAGATATTCTTTGTGTCATATATGTGTGCTTTTTGTCCATGGGCAACAGTAGCTGTGTGTGTTCTTGCTACTGGCAGGATATGTCCCGGTGTGCTGTTAAGAAGCAGCAACATCTCTTGCCATATGCATTCAGGGCTCATCTGTACTGAATGCAGTGGCATCATAATATGTACTTCTACTCTAAAATTTAAATGTCCTAGTTTTTATAGTGCTTAATCCTGGAGTCATGTCTGATTCTACGCCCCACCAATATTGGCAAATAAGGCCATAGTGAGCAACTGATTTCATGGCATGTGTGAAACCTTCACACAGATCTACTTTTTAACTAATAGCATGTTGCATTGGAGATATCTTAAATTTGCTTTTAAAACCATAAGTATTGGCTCAAAATCTATGCACACAAAGCCCTACTGAAAGTTTCCCACCGGAGATGTATGGGAGCAGATTTGTAATACTGGCGTGAGTAATTAAATTTGCCCACATTTAAGTGCAAAGCTAGGATTGAAACTGTATGCCCACTGGCTCTACAATGTAGAACTTTACCAAAGTGGCTCCCTGGCACTGACAGACATGTTGAATGTTGCCTACTGTTTTACCCACTCAAGAAGCTAGAGCCTTTTTTAGAGATTGGCAGCCAGGGTACTCTGCTTGACCATCAAACTTGAAGGCACCCTTCTCTAATCAGAGTGGAGGGAACTGTTAGGGGAACTGCCATATTTCTACTGGTGGAGCCTCTTCTTGCTCATGGGGTGCACTCTGGAGCAGTCCGACCATCCACCCTGTTATCTAGCGGACACTCTGTAGCATTTTTTCAGTTTTTGGACCACCTGGGAAAGCATGGAGATCCTGATCAAGAAAACAAACACATGAATTCAACAAGCTATGAAACATTTTCAGGTTGTCAGGGACATTTCTTTCAAATAAATGTTTTGCTTATGAAAAAGTAAACACTTTGCTTTCAGTGGCTTCTCTGAAGGTACCGAGATCCTAGTTTACCTGACAGAGATTTCTACATATGGCTCAATGTAGTCCACGAGGTCAATAGAGCACTTCATTCTGCTGCTGTGGCAGAACAGAGTACACCCTGCTGATCTTTAAATGAGCCCTTAGTCACTCTGTCGGCAGCAGCCTTTTATTGGTCATGAAATGCTTTTTTTTATCTATAATTCTATACATTCTACATGTTTTAGAGACAGACAAGCACTCAATTGCTGTCAATGCTACATTCACCAAGCAAAGTCTTTCAAGCATAATTTTGAGGAACTACTGCAGTGACCAATTCAAACAAGATTATGGCCCTCATTGCAACCCTGACAGTAAATCCTGCTTACTGCTGTGCCGATGGCCAGCAACATACCGTGACCGCGGCGGTAATCCGCCACAGGTATTATAACCCACACTAGGAATACCACCACAACACAGAAACCCACGCAAGTCCGCCAGACCGAAGGTCAGTGATAAACTGGCGATAGCAAAACTCACACCGCCACGGCAACAGGAATATGCCCACAGTATCACGACCCACGAATCAACGCAGCGGTCTTTCAACGCGGTAAATAGTTGGTGGTACACACTGCAGCGCTGAAAATACAAACACACTTACAAAACTACACCACATTGGACAATTCAAAATGCGCACACCGGACACACATACACACACCACACCCACACACTCACACCACTATAAAACACATACCCATATTACCCATAACCCCTTACAACAAAAAAGAGAGCGAGCACAGAGAGACAAGCAAACAGCACACACTCAATCAGAGGCACAAAACACCATCACTCATGCACCATCCACGCACATCCCACCCCAACACATCACCCCACACATCACCTCATACATATCACTCACACCACATCCATGGCACCCCAAAGACAACCCAGGTTTCCTGAAGAGGAGCTAAGGGTCATGGTGGAGGAAATCATCTGGGTAGAGCCACAGCTATTCCGAATACAGGTGCAGCAGACGTCCATTGCAACGAAGATGGAGCTATGGCAGAAAATCATGGACAGGGTCAACGCCGTGGGACAGCATCCAAGAACCAGGGATGACATCAGGAAGAGATGGAACGACCTACGGGGGAAGGTGTGTTCTGTGGTTTCAAGACACCAGATTGCTGTACAGAGGACTGGTGGTGGACCCCACCTCCTCCCTCACAACTAACAACATGGGATGAGCAAGTCTTGGCAATACTGCATCCTGAGGGCCTCGCAGGAGTAGCAGGAGGACTGGACTCTGGTAAGGCAAAGCTTTACTACTATATCCCCTACCCTACCTGCTTGCCATCACATACCCCCACCCGTACCCTCACTCCTATCACTCCACCACCTCACATATACCCCACCATCACAACCCACACATCCCAATGCCAAGCCCTGCATGCAAAAACAATGTAAGGACACCCATCACAGCCCTGCATGGACACACATCACCACAGCATGCCCAGTAGAGAGACTCACCCAGCCCACACAATCAGCAATCACACAAGGCCAAAGCGACAGGGAAAGCACAATTATACAGGGAAACACACCCATTGCAAAAGATGGCACACACAGATACAATAACAATGCATTTGCATCCCAACAGGACCCCTACCCAACGTCACCAGAGAGGAGGTGCCACCAACATCCAGTCCCCCCCCCCAGAAGAGGCCTACAGTGATGATAGCAGCTCTGCACACCTGGATCACGATGACCAACCTGGCCCATCAGGGACCTCTGGACAGTCGGTTCTCCTCAAACAGTCCCAACCCACCACAGAGCCTCCCCCCTCAGGAAACACCACCACAGCACCCACCCAGCGGGCCCATGCCACAGTCCCCAGGATACGTCAATCAGCAGTGTGTCCACCAGTACAGGGACCCCAGGCAACCCCACAAACACAGGACGATCAGGGACCTGGGGTCAGTGGCAGTGGGCACACGGTTCAGGGGACGGAGGCACAGGACAACAGGGAAGCTGGGAGGACTGCTGTGCGACAGGGGGAGGACAGGCCCAGGGAACCGACCCTCCACGAGGCACTCTCAAACATCATGGGAGCATACCACCATTCCCAGGAGACCAAGGGCACGGTACTGGCCAAGTTACAGAAGACCCAGCGGCTGCAGGAGGGACAGTACCTGAGGATCAAGGAGGACCTCACCAAAACCTACACCATCCTGGTCACCATAGCAGGGGTGCTGGCTGACATGGGCAAGACCATGAGGGAGGCAGTGGCATAACAAAGGGACACTGACACTAGCCAAACAGAGGAACAGCCTTCCACCTCCGCCGGTGCTAGTGGACAGGAGGCCCCGCCACAGGACCAACAGGCCACCAGCACCCCACCCCCTGCAGAAGGAGAACCACCCTGCAAATGGTCCCTGCGATCCAGGCAGAAGACAGAGAATATTGCCAAGACCCCCACCAAGAAATAGGACTCTCCTGATTGTCACCCTTATGTCCCACTATGTCACCCTGTCCACCTTGAACTGCCATTACTCCCCTTCCTATGCCCCATTGGACAATGCACCTGTGATACCAAGAGACTGGACTCTACCAATGGACCTTCCTCCACCATCACCCCAAACCCTTGCCTCTACCCCCCACACTATATAGCACAAAAAAGAAAACACCATTTAAGTAGAAACCATACTGGAGTCAGTGTAATAATTGGAAAGATGTATCCTTACAACATTCTCAAAGCATTGGAACGTCTATGTTCATTGAATTATACCAATGTATGACAGTTGGTGGGAAGCAGTACACATAGCAGGAGCCAGAATGGGGTACACAGATCTGAAAAAAGGGAATCCAAAGGGAACAGTCAGTGACCATAGACACAGGGTAAGAGTCTGCCATGCACAATGTCCAAAAGTACAATGAAATGTGAAGAGGAGTTACAGTCTCTTACCTGTGTGTCACTGGAAGTACTGCTGGGTAATGTTTGTTCTGTTGTCCACATCTTCTTCATCTGCCTCCTCTTCCTCACTATCCACAGGCTCCACCACTGCCACAAGACCATCACTAGGCTCATCCTTCAGCAGAAAAGGCACCTGGCGTCTCAAGGCCAGGTTGTGCAACATACAGCATGCCACGATGATCTGGCACACCTTCGTGGGTGGGTAGTACAGGGATCCACCAGTCAAATGGAGGTACTGGAACCTGGCCTTCAGGAGGCCGAAGGTCCTCTCAATGATCCTCCTTGTTCGCCCATGTGCCTCATTGTAACGTTCCTCGGCCCTTGTCCTAGGATTCCTCACTGGGGTCAGTAGCCATGAGAGGTTGGGGTAACCAGAGTCCCCTGCAGATATCGAGGGACAACTGTTAGACACACACTAACCATTAGGGACAACCCCATGCCCAGACACCTACTTATACTGTGTGGGGACCTTGGGCTCACCTATTAGCCACACCCGGTGTCTCTGGAGTTGGCCCATCACATAAGGGATGCTGCTATTCCTCAGGATATAGGTGCCATGCACTGAGCCAGGATATTTGGCATTCACATGGGAGATGTACTGGTCCGCCAAACACACCTTTTGCACATTCATCGAATGATAGCTTTTTCTATTCCTGTACACCTGTTCATTTCTGCGGGGGGCACAAATGCCACATATGTACCATCAATGGCACCAATGATGTTGGGGATATGTCCCAGGGCATAGAATTCAGCTTTCACTGTTGCCAAATCCTCCACCTGGGGTAAGACGATCTAGCTGCACATGTGTTTCAGCAGGGCAGACAACACTCTGGTCAACACGTTGGAGAACATTGGCTGAGACATCCCTGATGCCATGGCCACTGTTGTTTGAAAGGAGCCACTTGCCAGGAAATGGAGCACTGACAGGACTTGCACTAGAGGGGGTATTCCTGTGGGCTTGCAGACAGCTGACATCAGGTTTGGCTCCAATTGGGCACAGTTCTTGGATTGTAGCACAATCAAGTCTGTATGTGATGATAATGTGTCTGTCCTCCATTTTCGACAGGTCCACCAGGGGTCTGTACACCGGAGGACAGCGCCATCTCATCATCTGCCTCAGCGGTTGTAGCCTATGGAGGAGAACGGTGAGCAGAAAGTCATTTACCACATAGATAGCACAAATGTGTTTGAATTAATGGCACAGAAGGAGTGTTTAAATTTGAGAGTCAGTATATGTGCTAATATGTGCTGTGACGCAGTTATGTGCCATGCCATGGGTCCCCCTGAAATGGCGGCTGCCTGACCTGTGAGGAGGGACAAGTGGAAATGAGGTAACTGCGCTGGTGTTGTGCTGTGTTGCGGTAGGTGGTTGATGACCACTGCGGAACTCCGCATTGGTTATCATTGGGCCCTATGGGCCCCAGGAGCCAATGGCGATGTACGCCGGAGGTGACGGTACCCACCACCGCCGACGTCACCGCCATTTTCTACCTATCCACTCACTTGCTACCTGACCATCAACAGGAAAGGACCTACACTGCAAGTGCTGCTGTGACCTGAGGCTAGAAGCAACAATGGCTAGAGTGTCTGGGGAAAGGGCCCCTTCCTTCACTGCGGAGGAGTTGGAGAAACTGGTGGATGGGGTCTTCCTCCAGTACACATTACTCTACAGTCCTCCAGACAAACAGGTGAGTACACTGTGAGCAATGCCTGTTTGGAGTGGTGTGGATGTAAGCCACATGTTGGGGGGTGCTAAGGCGTCCTGGCCTGAATGCTGCCTGAGAGGTGGTCAGTGTATGTGCATCAGGGCATGGGTGGGAACTGGTGGGCAATGAGTATGACGGATGGGTGAGTAATTACAATTTCTGCTGTCTTATCCCTCTTGGTCAGCACCCACCAGAAAAGGGCATTTAGTGTACCATCGCCAAGGAGGTGTGGACCCTGGGGATCTATCACAGGCAGAACACCCACTGCCGCAAGAGATGGGAGGATCTGTGCCGCTGGACCAAGAAGACGGTGGAGGCCCAGCTGGGGATGGCCTCCCAACGTGGAAGGGGTGCCCATCGCACCATGACCCCCCAGATGTTCTGCATCCTGGCGGTGGCCTATCCGGAGTTGGATGGGCGCTTGAGGGCATCACAGCAGCCACAAGGGGGTGTGTACATGTTTCAAAAAGCTGACTTTGCGCGCTTTAGGAACTAGCTGGGTGGTGGATGTGGGACGTGGGTACCCCTAGGCCAGGGTGATCATGGCAGGGTAGGTCTCTTGTTTGCAGGCTCTGAATCACCCCTACCCCAATGGTACAAGTGGCCAACTACTACTGGGCAGGGTTCTGTGGGTGTCATGTATGCAGATGCTGACGTTAGGCATTGTACTAATGGGCTGTGACTATCTTAGTGAGTGGTTGGGCATGGCCTAGTGCATAGGGCAGCTCAGTGTGTGTTGTGTACGCAAACGGTAGTGGTGTTGCTGGCATTGACCATGTGGGTCCTCTGTCTATCCCCCCTTCTTGTTTTGTCACCCTGTCCTTATGTGCATTATCATCATGTGGCGGAGGAGCAGAGGCAGCGGTGACGGAGGGAGCTGCATCCCACATGGCCCATGAGGGCGAATCCACTGAGGGTGAAGGCACCAGTGGGACAGAGGACAAGGGGAGTTCCACAACAGGGACAGGAGGGGATACCAGTGACAGCGACTCCTCCTCCGATGGAAGCTCCCTGGCAGTGGCGGACACCTCTGTGCCAACCCCAACAACAGGTACAGCCGCCACCCCCCCCAACAGCACCTCCCTCCCAGCAGCCCCTCAGCGTGTTTCCTGTTCCCGCTCACCCAGGAGGGTGGGCATCTCCTTCGCCCCAGGCACCTCAGGCCCTGCCCCAGTCAGCCCTGCTGCCCTCAGTGAGGAGGCTATTGCCCTCCTGAGATCCCTCACTGTTGGGCAGTCAGCCATTCTGAATGCCATCCAGGGTGTCGAGGGGCATTTGCAACAAACAAATGCATACCTGGAGGGCATTCATTCTGGCGTGGCGGCCCAACAGAGAGCATTTCAGGCTCTGGCCTCAGCACTGATGGCAGCCATTGTCCCTGTGTCCAGCCTCCCCCTCCAACTTCCACTACCCAGCCCCAATCCCCTCTGCCTCACCCTATCCCAAGCACACCTTCAGACGAGCATGCACACACATCAACACACAAAAGTGGCTCAGGAAAACAGAAGCACCACACATCATCACACAGGCACTCACACAAGCACCATACCCATGCACGCATGCCAACATCCACTTCCTCCACTGTGTCCCCCTCCTCCTCTTCGTCCACCTCCCTCCCAGTAGTGCCTCCACTCACACCTGCATGCACTACATCATCAGCCACTGCCTCCATCACCAGCACGCCCATCACAACACACCCCTCACGAGCAATCACCACCCCACAACCATGCACATGTCCCCTGTGTCCTCTCCCAGTGTGTCTGTGAGCCCTCCTCCCAAAGTATACAAACGCAGACACACACCCACTCAACAGCCATCCACCTCACAACAGCCTCCAGCCCATGCACCTTCACCCAAAATTCAGCAGACGTACACCTCCTACTACCACTACCTCTTCCTCCACTCCCACACCCCCACCATCTTCCCGTCCCAGTGTGTAAAAAAAATGTTTCCTACCTAACGTTGACATCTTCCCTATGCCTCCTGTCCTTCCTGTAGGGCCAGGATGTCTAGATCCCAGGACAGAACCTCAGTCACCAACTCGGTGTCCGCTGTGGTCCCTGCAAGTCCGAGAGGATCGAAGGGGGCACCTGTCAGGGCTGGCAGTGTGCCAGCTACAGATGCTAAAGGCCACCTGATTCCGCCACCTGCCAAGGTTAAGAAGGGGCCGTCATGCAGCACGGACAAGACGCCCCACCCACCCAGCAAGGCCTCATCCAAAACAAAAGAGGACAGTGCCAAGGTCCCAGCAGCGTCTACCAAGGTGGGGAAGGGACACAAAGGCAAGGGCAAGTCACTTCAGGGCTCGGAGCCTCCAGGTGAGGGACTGGTGACCACCATTTGTCCTGACAGGTCATCAACCTGTACCACGGTGAGCACCGCCCAATGACCGCCACCTGCACCGTCACCTGCCCTGCCATCTGCACTGACCCCTGCACCGCCGCTGCCACAACAACAGTCACCAGCATCATCCCCAGTGGGCGGCCGTCCGAGGCTGCTGGAGACAGCCTGGTGTCTCCCTCCACTACTGCAAGCACCTGCACCACGGGCAGCACCAGCAGCATCTTCGCCGCAGACACAGCCGCAGGCACCGCCACCTGCACCACCATATGCCCCGCCACATGCCCAGCCGGTGCCACTACATCGGACATCAGCAGCATCCCCAGTGGGCAGCCATCCGAGGCTGCAGGAGACGTCCTGGACACTGCACCCACCACTTGAGGCACCACCACCAGCACTGGCACTACCAGCAGTTTGCAGCATAAGTCGCCGCAGGATGGAGTGTGGCTCTGCCTCCATGGAGTATCATGCTGCCAGTTCCCTGCACATCTCGTGCCTCAGACACCCATGTGAGGGAATGTGAACTGCCACACCCCAGGTGCAGCATCACTGGGCACAAAGCCCCCTCCAGAACCAGTGGAGCCATGCATCCACTCACCCAATCCTTGGTCGGATGAAGCTGACTGGGCACAAAGCCCCCTTCAGAACCAGTGGGGAAATGCATCCACTCACCCAATCCTTGGCAGGATAAAGTTGACTGGGCACAAAGCCCCCTCCAGAACCAGTGGAGAAATGCATCCACTCACCCAATCCTTGGCAGGATGAAGCAGATGGGGCACAAAGCCCCTTCCAGAACCAGTGGAGAGAAGCAGCCACTCACCCAATCCTTGGCAGGATGAAGCAGACTGGGCACAAAGCCCCCTCCAGAACCAGTGGAGATATGCATCCACTCACCCAATCCTTGGCAGGATGAAGCTGACTAGGCACAAAGCCCCCTCCAGAACCAGTGGAGAAATGCATCCACTCACCCAATCCTTGGCACGATGAAGCAGACTGGGAACAAGGCCCCCTCTAGAACCAGTGGAACATGTCACCCACTTGAAGGACTGTGGCTTTGCACTCCCCAGGACCAAGCAGTGGGCAAACCACCCACTTGAGAGACAGTGGCCTTGCACTTCCCAGGACCAAGCAGTGGGCAAACCACCCACTTAAAAGACTGTGGCTTTGCACTCCCCAGGACCAAGCAGTGGGCAAACCACCCACTTGAGAGACTGTGGCTTTACACTTTTCAGGACCAAGCAGTGGGCAAACCACCCACTTGAGAGACTGTGGTTTTGCACTCCCCAGGACATCGCTGTGGGCATGTTGCCCCCTCGAGGAGCAGTGACGTTGTACCATCTTCCGGCTGAGGTGCCCCCTCTCCCTGCCCTGAGATGCCTGTGTTTTTTCGACCTGATGCCCCTGCAGTGTTCTCTTCGTTTTAAAGCAGGAGTCAAGTGTGGGCTTCACCCATGATTTTTTGGGCCACTGGTCCACGGACATTTTCAATGGACAGTGTACAGCCCTCTGTCATATTGCACATATTTGTAGAAACGGTTGTTTTCAATCGTTCACTTTATATGTATTTTCAAAATTTCACAGATTTGACTCAATTCCTTTTCTCCTTGCGTTCTTCTAGGGGGTTACGGGGTGTATCTGTAATGTTGTTGGATGTGTTAGTGTGTATGGTGTTGTGGGTGTGGGTGGGAAGTGGGGGTGTTGCGTGTGTGTCACTCACTTTTTCCTCCCTACCTCCCCTGTGTGCTAGGTGCAGTACTCACCGTTGTCGTTGCCGCCGCCTTCTTTCAAATTCCTGGTGTATTAGTAGATACACCAGCATGGGGAGGACCTGCAATTCGGGCTCCGTGGCGCCCTGCTTCTTCATTGAGTGTCGAAAGGTGAGTGTCTCCCCTTCAGTGTACTGTTTCCGCTGTGCTTTTGATGTTGTTGGTACCGCCCAGGAAAAGCTGGCGGATTGGCCTCTCATAATACAGTGGGCGGCACATTGTCTTCCGCCTGTCTGTTGGTGGCGACCGCCGCGGTGTTTGTTGCTACCGCCCTGGCGGTCGAAGTGCTAAAGTGGCTGTCTATGATGGCGTTTTCGCCGTGGTCGTGATCCCATTTTTTGTCCGCCAGCCTGTTTGCGGTATTACCACCGCTTTATCTCAGACCGCCAGGGTTGTAATGAGGGCCAATATCTTTTTACCAAACAGGATTTAAGGAACATGATTCAACAGTGCAAAGTATAATGGCGTTAGACTTAGTAGCAAGCTGTGCTCCTATTTGTAGGGCAGGTCCTTTGCTCATTGAGATAAGTGACTTCGCCAAGGCATCTCATCATGTATGCAGAAGACCTAGATTATGGTCAAATCTACTCAGTGTGTGTGCATCAAGCAACCCAGTGTACATACCCTTTCAATTGTACAACCATGCTTGAAGAGCTATTAAACAATAACATCAGAGCTAAAACTGAAGAATATCCTCTTCTATGTCGGTGTAATACAAAGATCCATCTTAGCTTTATATTTTTCTAGTTTCTTAAAAGGCAGATTTTTCTCAAAGCTGAATATCAGCTAATCCAGTGCTCAATGCTTAGAAAATGATGAAATCCAAGCACTATTTTAGGCAGATAACCTATCATTAATGCTGCAATTGATATACAGAGAGCACTAACAATAACCATATCAGCTGAGCATGTCTGGTACTATAATGCAACTATAAACATAAAGAAAAGTAACATCTTAAAAACAACTTACAAAGGATCTGGGGACATTAAGAATGAAACTCCAAGGTATAGTGCAGGAACATAAGCACCTACGCCTAATATCTGACAAATAGATTAAATAGAGGACACTACTTAAGCAAAAGAGGCAATTTATTGACACCTTCAACAATGGTATACAAAGATTTGACCAAAAATAGGGGTGAAGAGCACTAACACCATTTGCGAGTTTCTATGATTCTAAAGTGACACCAATGATACTATGGCCCTGATTTTAACCTTGGCGGACGGCGGAGGCCGTCCGCCAAGGTTCCGCAGCCAAATGACCGCGGCGGCCATTCTAACATTTCCTCTGGGCCGGCGGGCGCTCTCCGAAAGAGCGCCCGCCGGCCCAGAGGAAATGCCCCTGCAACGAGGACGCCGGCTCAGAATTGAGCCGGCGTAGTTGCAGGGGTGCGACGGGTGCAGTTTGCACCCGTCGCGTATTTCAGTGTCTGCATGGCAGACACTGAAATACTTTGCGGGGCCCTCTTACGGGGGCCCCTGCCGTGCCCATGCCATTGGCATGGGCACGGCAGGGGCCCCCAGGGGCCCCGCGGCACCCCCTACCGCCATCCTGTTCATGGCGGGTTTCCCGCCATGAACAGGATGGCGGTAGGGGCTGTCAGAATCCTCATGGCGGCGGAGCGCGCTCCGCCGCGATGAAGGATTCCCCCAAGCAGCGGTAAGTCGGCGGGAGCCCGCCGACTTGCCGCTTCTGACCGCGGCTGAACCGCCGCGGTCAGAATGCTCGTGGGAGCACCGCCAGCCTGTTGGCGGTGCTCCCGTGGTCGGTGGCCCTGGCGGCCACCGGCCGCCAGGGTCAGAATGACCCCCTATATGTCTCTCAGAGTTGGTCCCAGCTTTGACAAAGTTGATTGAGAAGTGAAGCTGTAGCATGGTGAAAACTCTTAAATATATGCAAGGGCATTGCAATGGAAACTGTAAATTAACATAACTGCAACGGATTATAAAGTATTTCAATGAGCAGTATGCTTGTATATCATTCTTTTACATTCTCTCAATAACCAAATGACATTTTGAAGAAATAAGAGCACTGATCCCACAGATTTGGCCAACAAAGTTTATTAGAAGATAAAAGTGTATCAATCTCTTGTAAATGTGTCTACACGACATGTTGGTATACCTCCTCAGGGAGGTAATCACGGACTACTATGACCTAAATAAACACTCTGGTGGTCATTACAACCTCGGCGGTCTTTTAAGAAGACCACAGAGGGACCGCCGTGTGGAAGACCACCAGTAGTGGCGGTTTGCCGCTCGGCGTATTATGACCGTTAGCAGCTCTCTGTCGTTTTTCCGACGGAGAGCCGCCAACAGCCATACTTGCAGGCGGCGGGGAAGTGGAGGTTGCTCCACATCCACGCCAACAGAACACTGCCGAGCTAATCACGTCCTGTGATTCTGCGCGGCGGTGTTCTGTTGGCGGTGTGGTGTTGGCGGAGCTGCCCCCATGGCTCCCGTCCCCTCCCGGTGGATCGACTGAACAGGTAAGTCGATCGTCCGTTAGGGGAGGGGGGTGTGGGGGTGTTGTGTGGTGTGGGTGCATGGGGGTGTGCGTCTGTGTATGTAGGGGGGTGTGTGAGTGCGTGTATGCTTGCGGGGGTGTTGCGTGTTTCGGAAATGTGTGCGTGTCTGTCTGTATGTATGTCTGTATGGATGTGTGCGTGAATGTGTGAACGTGGGTGTACGTGTCTGAGTGTGTGTGTGTGGATGTAGGCATGTATGTCGGTGTGTGTGCGTGTATGTGTGTTGGTGGTGCCTGCGTGCATGTCGGGTGTGTATGTGTCAGGTAATGTCGGGGGTCGGGGTGGGGAGGGGGGCCCTGCCACCTTTGGGGGGTGGCAGGGGTGGTGGGGGTGTAGGGGAGGGAGTCGGGGTGGGGGTGTTCATGGGGGAGACCCCTATCATTCCCTGGAGAACTTGAGCTTACACTCCTGGAATCCCAAATACTGGCTTTATAACTATCGACTGACACCTCCACAACATCTGAAAACTGTCAATGACTAGAGGACCTCCTTCAGACTCTAAAACAGAAGCTTCTTGACTTGGCAAGCACTACAGCATCTCTGGCCCAATATTGACCATATAAACATGGCAATAAAGCCAGTAAATTACTCTACTGGCTTTCCCAGAAACTGAAAGAGTCCCCGTATTGTCCCAAAGATACATACCTCTCAGTGCAAACTCATACACATCTCTACCGAAATTGCAGAGGCCTTTGCGGTATACTACCACAACTTATACAAATACAGCCACTCCACCTCTCCCCCATCCCAACCCCCCCTCCATGACTGAAACAAATCCACTCAATAACAGCGGAGCTTCCTATCTGCTAAATATCACATATTCAATGTTACGCACTTGAGGAACTCTTACCCCTAGAGGAGCTGCAGTTGCCCATTATGGCTGCCCTCTCTGGGGAAAGCCTGGGCCCGAATGGCTTTCCATGCAATTTTTTTTAAACTTTCTCCTCCCTACTAACATACTATTTACTAACCTTCCTCAACAAGGTAAGCAGGTCACTGCCACTGACCTTAGAAACACCACCATTACCACTATCCTCAGTGCCAGCAAGCTACCGACTCAGTGCTCCCTCTTAAGCAATGAATTGTACCTACTAGCCAAAATGATGGCATTTAGACTCACCATTGTTATCAACACATTGGTACATAAGGACCAAAATGGTTTCATGCCTGATAGGAGCACCCAATAGTGTTTATACAAGCTTCATACAGCTCTAGCGCACCTGCAAAAGTTACAAGGCCCAACAGCTCTGTTATCAGTCAATTTTAAAGGCATTCAAGTACATTGGACCTTCTTGTTTCAGATATTCATGCAACTGAATTTGGCTCTCAATTTCTTACACTGATCAGGACCTTTTATGACACTTCAAGTGCATTAATTTGTGTTATTTGGACACTCTCCACACCATTACCCATTCCATTACCCATTCAACAAGGCATGAGGCAGGGCTGCCCACTGTCCGCCTTCTGTTCGCCCTACTCATTGAGCCTCTTGCCTGCAGTATTACAGTGGATGCCCAGGCTTCACCTGGTCCCCCACCCTTGAAGACAGGGTCACCTTCTATGTGGGCACATGCTCCTCTATATGCAGTCACTCGGACGATGTTATAATGCCTCATGCGCATTCCCAACACCTATGGGGATGTCATTTGGCTACAGGTCAATTGGCAAAAAACTCAATATACATTCACCTGACAGGTACACCCTTCCCGATATTGCGGGACATTAGATTGTGGATTACATTCAGGCCTGCTAGCGCAGGTGTTTTAATGAGAAATTTTTAATGAGTGTTTATGTATTTTGAATAATGAGTTATGTAGAAAATGATCAAACGTAGAAAACTAATGCACACATTTGAAAATGTGACCTCGAAGAATGGCCACCAATGTTCACGAAATGTACTAATTAATGAATAATGCTTATGAAATATTGAAAATGTACTAGATTAATGTAGTAATATTAAAGGTTATGAAGTATGCTCTAGTTTTATAAATTGTAGGCCTTAACTTAGCAAGTGTCTTGACCTAGTCTTGCCAGACCTCATGCAGAAGCTGTATTGCTTAGCGTTTAATAAAAATGCTGACCGAGTGAATTAAACTGTGAAATGTCCATTGTCTTGTTAAAAGTGCTTAACAGAAGCTTTTCGTGAGAACCGACTGCAAGCAGATGATGTTCCTGCTAGTGTAACAACTTATGTGTAATGTGTGTGAGATGTACTTTCCCAGGACGAGAACAATGAAGATACTGACTGGAGCTGAAGTTGCAACAATATTGTTATCTGACAAGCCGGATGATGAGAACATCGTAAAGTGGACCAATCAACTGCATGTGAATATAGAAATAATAGAATTCATAGATTTGGTATAGAAATATTATATATATTATATTAAATAGTATAAACGTACAATTAACTGACCAATAGGGAATTAGGGGACAGTTTAGGTGACTTTGATATAACAACGCTGCAGGGGGAAGAGACATCAGACCTATTTTCAGATTTTGCCAGGAGACAAAGACTTGAGAGAAGAGACTTTGGAGAGGTTAGAGATTAATTCTGTCAATGGGCTCATACTCTATGACTGAGAGCCTGATGCTTTGCTGATCGACTGATGACCTGAGGACGAAGACTGACTTGCTTTGCTGACCCATACCGTGGATAGGTAGATATGATAAAACGTGACTGTTATGCATTTTATGCCTTTTCGTCCTAGGTACCAACTGTGCTGTTTTGACAGATCCATAGTTAGAGGTATTTCAAAATTTGGGTTTCTAAATTGTTTTGCATGAAGCCCAACATGCTGATGCTAATTTGACATTAGTTAAGTGCCCTCATAAATGACACTTACAGGGAATAATGGTTGATGAATTACCTTGCTGAATTTCTATGTATGTTATAACTTTGTCACAACTGACTCTGCTATTAATTTGCACTGTAGCTCTAGGATGTGTTGTGGTACAAGCTTTGATTAGATTGCGTTTCTTCTGCCGCTTTGGACTACCAGTGTTGTTTTTCTATGTGTTTCATTTGATTTTGAGATTAATCTACATGACCTTAGCATTGTTAATATAAGGGAAATTAACTTGCTAAACTTTCAATAAAGGTGTAGTTATTTATGACTGAAAGGTCATGGTGTGTGACATTTACTGACTACATTGCTAATTGAATTTACTGATTACTGATGATTGTTGATTATCGTGTACTGATTATTGATTTATATACTGGAACTATGGCAAGAACTTCTTAATACGAGTCATAAGGTTCATCGACCTATTTGCATCCCCTTGTAAGTTTACTTATTAAGGTCTGATGCACTCACAGCCCTTTAAGTACCTGGGAATACATATTACTCACAATCCATTCACTGCATAGGACTTAAATAGCAGCCTAATACGCACCCAAACAGACCTCAACTCTTGAACCTCATTCCTCCATAAATCTCCCAGAACAAATGGCCCTCTACAAGATGTTAGTCCTCCCCAGATTTCTATACATCCTGCAAAATTAGCCATACAGGCTCCCACCCAAGATTTTATTGGGCAGACAAACACTCAGTGTCTCATTTACAAGAATCTGACACACTGCCATCGATGCATCAGATTATTTTGCTTCCCGCACATCCTGTAACAATGCCAGGGATGCGCTGTATTTACAATCTAGGGCTCCATGGCGCACTTTTTCATAGATGTGTCAGAATTTCTGATGCATCTGTTGGCACTAAATTCATGCATTGCTGGAGTATAGTTGTTAAACTGACGCAACTCTGGCAATGCGATGAGTCTCTCATAGGAAAAAGCCCTGGATCATTTTTATGCCTGTTCTAAGTAGATGGTAACATTTTGCACAGTGAAGTCGCAGAATGACACAATGAAATGTTGTAAATTTCACTGCATCAGTTCTGCACAGCTTTTCCTATGGGAACGCCAACATTATACCTGACCCAGGTATAAAGTGACACGGGGTTTTACAACCTGATGTATTGGACCCAATGCATCAGTTTGAAATATGGAGCAGTGTAGTGCACTTCTTGCGCCACTGCTGCATCAAAGAATAAATGACGCAGCGGCGGTCCAAAGGGCTTGTAAATGAGGCCATCAGTGTCTCCTAATCCAAATATATATAACCCCACACTGCAAAAAGAATGAAGGGTTGCCCTATCTCCAGATCAACTCCCGAGCGGCATACTTAGGCCCTCATTATGTCCCTGGCGGATGACGGTATTTTTGAGAAAGGTACTGCCAACGGGCTGGCGGTACCTTTCCACAAAATATGACATTGGTGGTTTGGCTCAAGCCAAACCGCCAATGTACCACTCCGTCCGCCAGGGCGGTAACAGCCGCTGGGCTGGAGACTTCGGACTCAAGCCAGGTGGCCGTCACAGTCCCACCCTCGTGATTATGACCCCACCTACCACCATGGTTTTCGTGGCAATCTTACTGCCACGAAAACCATGGCGAAAGGCACTATCGGTGCCAGGGAATTCCTTCCCTGACACTGATAGGGGTCTCCCTGGCCCCCTCCTCCTCCCCAGAGTCCTCCACCACCCTCCCCCTCCTGACCCCCCTGACATACACACACACCTACATGCACAGACATACACACGCATTCACACACCCATACCCACATTCACCAACATATGCATACATTCATTTACACCCACAGCAACACACTCTGACATCCATACAAGCACACACGCATTCACACCACACACATACACGCACACTCACACCCATTCATGCACACACGCATTCTAAACGCCCCACACCCGTATGCATGCAGACAAAAACATACACCGACACACCCACACACACACACAACACCCCTCACCCCCTCCCCTGTCGGAGCACCTCACTTACCTGCTTGCAGGGGGTCCTCCAGCAGGAGACGGGACGCGGTGCTGCTGCCAGCAGCAGCGTCCACCAGCAAAACACCGCCAGGACGGATCATAATACGGTCGGCGGCAGTCTACTGGCATGGCACTGCTGCTGGCAGCAGCGCCACCTTACCGCTGTCTGCTGCCATGACCGTAGCCGGAGTTCCGCCAACCTCCTGGCGGAATTCCGGCTATGGTCATAATATGACAGACGATAAGTAGCCACGGCGATGGTCTTTTGGCGGCCGTCGCCGTGGCGGTAGGCCGCATTTACCACCTAGGTCATAATGAGAGCCTTAATTCCTATCTAGGACTGGCTATTCAGAGACTGCCAAGGCTCCTCCTGATACCAATTATTGGAACAGTGGAAGCGTACATGGCCTCCTCTCTGGGTATTGCTCTTCTGTCACCCTATCCCAGATCTCCAGGATCCCCTTCCTATGCTGGCATAAGACTGATGCATATCAATTGCTTGGGGAAGCTAACAGGCCAAACCCCCCTTTGGGTTGGGACGTGGCTGGGCCAGGTGGCCAAACTGGAGGGCTTTAGAGGCCGGGGCCAAATACGGATATCAACACTCGGGGACATATGGGACACAGATCAAATAGTTTCCTTTGATCACTTCAAAGTTCAAAAAAACATAGACAACTCACAATTCTTTAAATATCTAAGTCCATCACGCTCTGGAAACTATTCAGGACATACTTAAGGAAGTTCAACATGTTAGAAGTAAACTCCACAGTGGGCCCACTTGGACGCCTAGGGATATATATTTCATTCCTCCTTAACACCCCAGACCCCTTAAAAAAACGTAGAACTTGCTGGTCCCCTGAAGGATGACAACTGGCAGGAGGCTAAAATGACCCCTCATGTTTTGATATCCTCTCTAACCTACTGCTGATTTAATTCTCTTACTTCTATGACATATTGTACAGTCCAGATAGGTTATCGAGAACGGGGCAAGCATCAACCGCTATGTTGTACACAATGTGGTGACCCTGAGGGGTCCTCCTATTATGTAATTTGGACCTACCCCATTATCAAGACCTACTGGTCCTCTGGCCATGCCCAGATTGAACAAGTGCTAAATTTCGCTAGCGAGTTAAATCCCAATGTGGCACTCCTCAGGAATATAGACTACTGGGCTGACAACAGATATCACAGGACATTTGCAGGCCTGCGGGATCTAATTGCAAACCAGGATATAGCTCAGCACTGGAGGTCCTCATCCCCCGCCCCCAAACCTTTTCCACCTGGCGAAGACGGGGTGAACTTCTGCTGTAACGAGGAACAAGAAATCTATGAATGGCAAAGCTTTGCCAAAAAATACATCTGAAAATATGAGGCACATGGACATTGCTTCCTTTGTAAACCATGAGCTACTGCGACATCCTTCATGCTTAAACTGTACTGTTGTGTGAGACCCGGTTTGGGCAAACTGGAGAGACAACTTTACAAACAATATTGCTGATTGTGTGTTTATAATCTTGCACTGTTACTTCATGCGCATATTTAAAAAAACAATAGGAATGAGTTATTAAAAAAAGTGCCAGTGAAAACAGTTACAACTGCTATCTAAGCTAAAAGGCATGGACTCTGAGCACAAAAGTGTTGACAAGGTATACTATGTATTACTGTTTAGCTACCACGCACTGAGAATGTTGAATATGCAAAATGAACATAGAGGTTCTTGCACATGTTATGTTTCACTGAATGAAAACAATAATGACTCACAACAAGAGCATAAGGGCCAGATTTACAGAAACTTGTGCCACGCAGTGGTGTGCCAAAATCAGCAGCACTGCTCTCCACCTATTTTGAAATGCAGTGCTGCGCGGTATTTACAAGAATACGGTGCACCCCTGTGTTCCCCCCTGCGCTAAATTAAGCAGCCTGTGCCAATGCAGGCATCCTTGCACCATAGTGCAATGGTGTCTGTGTTGATGGGTGTGATTATTCATGTGCAGGAAGGTGTTCCTTCCTGGCAATAAACAATCTACAATGGCGATTTGGCACTTCTATGTGTGCTGCAAAATACAGCTCATGTAGAAGTACCAAAGCGTCATTTTTAAATGATTGATTATGTGCAGGAAGGGACACATTCCCGCACATAAACAATCATCTATGATATTTTGCTTCTACTATGCGTGCTGCAGAATGCAGCATACATGGAAAAAACAAAAAATGAGGGGGAATAACAGTATTCCTCCTTGTTGTGCCATGCTAAAGCCACCCCTGGGGTTATGTTAGTTTTTGTCACTGCCTCAGATTTACGATTTCTCATAAATCTGGGGCAGCGACAAAAGCAATGGGTGGTGCGGTAGAACGGCCACAGCAACACCCATTGCACGCCCCTCTGATGCAGAAAACTGCATCGGGGTCACCCATATTTACAAGGAGGCGTAAAACCACCAAAAGTGGTGTTACACCTCCTTGTAAATATGGAGAAGTGGTTAGCGCCACCGGAGCATCGCAAAAAGTGACGCTCCGGTGGCGCTAGGGCCTTGTAAATCTGTCCCTAAGTGTTTGAAAGTGTTGCAGTTTAACTAAAGTAAAAAGAACGAGCAAGAGCTTATTTAACTTTCTAGAATGAAAAAATCCGAAGAGCTTGTGTAGCAACAGTACATTTCCAAAGTGTTTTATATTTTGCTTTTAAAGTGAAATAAACATACTAATAAAACAACACTCAGTTGTTCTTGGACAGATGAGGGCTAATCACAAAGGTTACTTTACATACAAATAAATCATCTACACGTGTGAATTTACTCTTGCACAGTGTGGCAACTTAACTACTTTTGGCTATCCACCATTTCCGAGATAAAGTTAGTAGCAGAGGGTGAAGTGTGTAAAACATCAAATACAACAATAGAGTTAATATGGGAGTAAGTTTATAGCTGTATCCTACACTTTGCTCAGTTGGCAAAGACCTCCGCAATATGTCTGATACTCAGACTGTCTCTTCATCATCCACCCACTATAATACACATCCATCCATTTCTGCATCCATCTATCCACTCTATGACTTTGGATTAAAAATGTTCAAGCAGCATCCAGCAAGAGTGACGGATTACTCCATTCCTATTTCTGATTTTTTTTTCAATCCGAGCTGACTATGGGATATTAGTAATAGCAATAACAAGCATTGTCAAAGGCAATCACTCTGACTTACAACTGAAAGTACCATCTCAATGGAGACTTTGGGCCTGATTTAGATATTGGGGGGCAAGTGACTCATAAAGGTGACGGATATCCCGTCCGCCAAAATCTAAATCCCATAGGATATGATGGGATTTAGATTTTGGTGGACACGATATCCATCACCAATGTGACTGAGGAACTTGTCTGCCAATATCTAAATCAGACCCTTTGTTTTTGGATTATTGTGGATAGATGTGTGGGTTATTGCACACATGATTTCATGGGCGGACAGCATATTTCTACCAGGCATACATTCAATCACTCAACATCCTTGCATGTGTCAGGCACCCTTGCACCTTCTTCCCATTGACTAATTATTTAATTTACCCACTCACCAATCAAAAATATCTCAGACAAACATTTGCCAGTCTATGAAGAGGCCCTTCACTTATAGGTCAGATCTTTTGGGTTGTCCAGTGCTTGCTGATGAGATAGACATTTTTTTGTTTACACATCTTAAGGGCATAATACATGCTTCATGACGATACAGCATGCATCCTTTGGTCCATGTGTTAATCCATGTACTTATTCAAACATCCATCCCTCCACTCATACATCCATTCATCTAACCATTGTCACACTCAGACTGTCACCTTTTCAATTAACCAAACATGCCCTCTTAAATCAATAAAACATCTCTTTCAGCTTATAAAAAGACCAGCTAAACCTTTTGGCTTTGTCAGTGCTTGTTCTGTTTACTTCTTATGCAGTTCCAAGTAAAAGAGCGCTTTCTTGTGCATCTTCTTCTAGTGTGTCCTGTTATTGCTGCGTCAAAGACTCCTCCCTCGAATGCAGTGCTCGACTCAGGCGACTTAGGGCACATGTGCTCAGAGAGAAGGGTGTGCGAAGCTTTGTCACTCCCTAACGTGACCGCTGCTCTGAAACGAAAGCAGCATTTTACTCAGTTGCCAAGGTAAGACGCCGATCTTTTAAAAAACATACGTTCTTTCTTGTAAACATATTCAGAAGTCAGGCTCTTTGATTATTTCCTTGGCCAAACTAGCGATCTCGTCTGATACATGGCAGCTGAATGGGACATTAGCTTCCTCAATCAGGGCGGAAGCAGGCCACAGGAGGGTCTAGCTCTGAAGAGAAACAGGCCAGCTTCCCCTGACAAGGCAGATTTCTCTGGCAGGAATTAGAGTCTGGTAGTATTTACTGATTTGTTTGGTAAAACTATGTCCGATGCAGTTGTTGGAAAAAATGTTTCTCTGAGATATGTTTGGAAAAGTCACATATACAAATTTGGTTCTGCTATTTTGATGTGGTGTTAACATACTCTGGCCCTCATTATGACTGGCCTGGTAAATAAACTGGAATTTCCCCACCCCCGGAGTTACTGATACAAGGAGCAGTGGTTATTCCGGGAGTGGGGAAATCCGCCATTATGATTTAGAAACTGAGAAACAATGAATTACCCATGAATCAGTAATTATGGATGTAATCCCTCATTTTGGGACATGCTTTCACCCTCCACTTTTGGCAGCCGAAACCTCCAGGTAAAAGTTAAAAGAATTAGGGCCATATTTATACTTTTTGACGCAAAACTGCGCTAACGCAGTTTTGCGCCAAAAAAATTAGCGCCGGCTAACGCCATTCTGAAGCGCCATGCGGGCGCCGTATTTATTCAATGACGTTAGCCGGCGTTAGCCGCCGGCGCTGTCTGGTGTGCGTTAAAAAAAACGACGTACACCAGGCAGCACCGGCGTAGGGGGAAAATGGCGTATGGGCGTCCACAAATGGTGCAAGTCAGGCTGAGGCAAAAAAATCGCCTCAACCCGATTTGCGCCATTTTTTTACGACGCCCAACCCCCATTGAAATGACTCCTGTCTTAGCAAAGACAGGAGTCATGCCCCCTTGCCCAATGGCCATGCCCAGGGGACTTCTGTCCCCTGGGCATGGTCATTGGGCATAGTGGCATGTAGGGGGGCACAAATCAGGCCCCCCTATGCCACAAAAAAAATAAAAATAAAATACTTACCTGAACTTACCTTAATGTCCCTGGGGTGGGTCCCTCCATCCTTGGGTGTCCTCCTGGGGTGGGCAAGGGTGGCAGGGGGTGTCCCTGGGGGCAGGGGAGGGCACCTCTGGGCTCATTCTGAGCCCACAGGTCCCTTAACGCCTGCCCTGACCCAGGCGCTAAAATCCGGCGCTAATGCGGGTTTTTTAGATCCGCCCACTCCCGGACGTCATTTTTGCCCGGGAGTATAAATACGACGCATATGCATCGGAGTCATTTTTTAAGACGGGAACGCCTACCTTGCATATCATTAACGCAAGGAAGGTGTTCACGCAAAAAAATGACGCTAACTCCATGAACTTTGGCGCTAGATGCGTCTAACGCCAAAGTATAAATATGGAGTTAGTTTTGCGTCGAATTTGCGTTGAAAAAAACAACGCAAATTCAGCGCAAACGGAGTATAAATATGCCCCTTAGAGTTCTGCAGAGCACATAATTCTCATTTGGCTAGTACCTACCGTTACTGGCCCCATCAAAATTGAGAGGCCACTCATAATGAAGGCCTCTGTCGGATTTTTCAGCATTGTATGTTTCCTAGATACACATGACTCAATTTATTCCCCACATCTGGTTAAGAATCCTTTTTGAAACAATATACATGATGGTAATGAAACATTCATTTGATACAATGGTGTTTAAAGCCTATCCACCTGATTAGTTGGGTCTGCAGTGCAACCACTAAGGTGGGCAGTTTTAGAACTCTACTAATCCTAAAGGCCACCATACCTCAGGTGTTTCATCACTCATCATGTGAGTAAGGATCTCTGGCTGAGGTTCACTCATAGGTGTTTCCTCTACTTTTACTAGCATTTGACGGTGAAACAGCTACCACTTCTTGCTTTAGAAAAAAAATGTACTTTCCAGAAAATTACAGACGTTCACTACCATACAGACCTCTGCATTATACTTTCATTTCCATACCTTTGCATTGAAAGCAAGGGCTATTTAGGTGATCAATTATGTATATCAGGATAGATGTGGAGTTAAGTATTGTAAAACGATACTGCCCTATGCCTACCTTGATGATAAGTTTGTAGTCGATTTTCTGGAGTTGATATGTGTATGCTGCCAGTAGGTAGCTATAGTAAGGACCTAGTTTCCATAGGAAAAGCGTTTTTTTGTTTTGCCAATAACATTGGTGCCATTTGCTGAATCGTCACAAAATGTTTACAAACTCCAACTTTCTGTCTTGGAAGTTTCGGAGTGAATCGTCAAGCGGTGGACTGAGAAAAAGCCAGAAGGGGGGACCCAAATTCTTTTTCCCCATGCAATTTCCATAGGGATTTTAGACACAACTACAGCCCTAACCACTGGACGGACTGGCAAATTTGGCTGAAAAGTAGCTCTTGGTCCAGAAAGTATCCTTTTTTGTGGTTTGGTGTAAATCCGTTCAGTAGTTTTAGAAATATTAAAGGAAAACCAAATTTGTATATCTAGAGATGCGGAGGCTCCGCAGATCCCAGAAATGTCATGCTGAGATCTGATTGACTGCCAACACTTCATCCAGGGAGTGTTGGCAGCCATTTTGGGACTCAGACTCAGCCGACCACGGGGGCATTGAGGCACCCACCGCAGTCCCTGACAGAAGC
The DNA here is from genome assembly GCF_031143425.1 of Pleurodeles waltl. NCBI lineage: Eukaryota > Metazoa > Chordata > Amphibia > Caudata > Salamandridae > Pleurodeles > Pleurodeles waltl. The sequence continues at coordinate 993,248,377 of NC_090443.1, read as the reverse complement.
CAAAATTACAGACATACAAGGTCACTGGAGACATTACCTCAGCGTTCTTTATGCAGCTGTAGGGTAGGAGATGCACTATGCATCTACCCAATGATGTAGCACTTACTAATTAGCCAGTAGAAAGTACTCCAGCTGGGTAGACATTTTGCACAAAACAGTAGCTTCTTTGATAAATAAGCAGGTCAGGATGCATTTTGGCACCGATGCTCATTTCACAGAAATAAGACCTCAACTTTGAAGCACTTACAAATTTAAAGGAAGAAGGTGCCCCTCTTGAAACTTCCCTTCTGTAAAGTACCAATCATCCTAATTTGTTGCACAGGCCAAGGGAAAGCAAATGTTTTTTCTCTGCAGTTCCATCTTGAAATGTTATCTGAGATCCTTGATGGAGGTGTTTGCATTGTTGCTCTTTTGAGCACAATATCTTATGTAGTGACCGTGACAAGTGTTTTATTGCTTGTCATGTGGTGTTGGAAATGGAGCATTTTGGTCTCCCTTTTAACTACTACAAGTATGTAAATTGAGCTAGAAGACCAAATTGGCCAGGAAAGAGGGCCCTATTGAGGGGGTTGGCTGCAGGGCCTGGCTGCAGACTAGACCCTACAGGCAACCCCGCCGCAAATGGCCAAAGGCAGTGCGTGACATGGGGTTCTGTGCTTACGGTGGTGTTGGCTGCAGGGCTCTTCCTGTGGTCAGGCCCTGCGGCCAAACCCCACTCCGCACAGCTGATTGCAGTGTGTGGCACAGGGTTGGGCGCTTACAGAGGATTGACAGCAGGCCCTGCCGCCAACCTTTGCCCCCCCCATGGCCAAAGGGGGCAGAAACCACTAGACACCGGGAATTTTTTATTTTTACGTCAGTTTCACGAACCCTTAGGTAAGGGTCGTTCTGGGGGTAGGGGGTCCAATTGGTTTTTGGCCATTTCTGCCCCCCTTCGGGGCAGATCAGCCTATTTTAATTAGGCCGATCTGCCCCCAGGAGGGGCAGAAACCACTAGACACCATGGATTTTTAGTTTTTTACAGATGGGGAGCGACCCCTTAGGCAGGGGTCACTCCCCTGGAGGGCAGTTTTATTTTAGGCCATTTCTTCCCACCTTGGGGGCAGATCGCCCTATTTTTCTTAGGCCAGTCTGCCCTAAGGGGGGCAGAAACCACTAAACACAAGGAATTCGTTTTTTGTGCTAATTTCACGCAACAGAAGCTACCCCTTAGGCAAGGGTCACTGCCCTGGGGGGCAAATTTATTTAAGGCCATTTCAGCCCAGCTTGGGGTCAGATAACCCTATTTAATTAGGTTGATCAGCCCTCAAGCGGGGCAGAAACCACTGGGCACCAGGGATTTATATTCTTTTTATTTTTTACAGATGGGGAGTGAACCCCTAGGAAAGGGTCGCTCCCCTGGAGGGGGTAAATTTATTTTAGACCATTTCTGGCCCCCTTGGGGGCAGATCGGCCTATTTCTATTAGGCCGATCTACCCGCGGGGTCAGAAAACGCATATGGACCAGGGATTGGTGTGAGTGCTTTGTTTGGGGGTGCAGCCTCTTGGGCTGGGGTCGTTCCACATGGGGGCACATTACTATTAGCCTTTTCTGCCGGCCTATTTTTTTAAGGCCCACCTACCTCCAAGGGTGGCAGAAAGTCCACCAGACACCAGGTAAGAATTGATTTTTTTTAAAAAGAGGGTGGGGGAACCCCCACCTCAAATAAATGGGGACAAAGTTGTTCTGCCCACCGGTAGACAGATGGGGCAATTACCCCATATCCACTCCCTGGGGGGAGAGGAGGGGAGGCAGAAAGCCTACTAGATGCCAGGGAATAAAAAAAAAAAGATTATTTTGGGTTATGGTTTTACATTTGGGCCATGATAGCTTGTCTAACTCTCAAAATCATCCCACTTGGAATGGTGGGGGCTGCACTTTTTGGACTTTGGGACGCTGCCATGTAGAAAAATCTACAAGGCCTAGACACATCTGAAAATGAAACAGCTGGGTGAGTCCACGGTTTTGTGATTCACATGCACCTGCACCATTTTCTTACCCACAATGCCCTGCAAACCTCCAACTTTGCTTGAAATCACACATTTTTCCCACATTTTTGTGATGGACCTTCTGGAATCTATAGCAATCCACAAAATTCCTACCACCCAGCAGTTTTCCAACCCGCCCTTTTGGACCCGCTTTGGTTCCCCCTCAATTTTGATATGTTTTTGGCTCTTCCCTGTCACAGGCATTTGGCCCACCTACACAAGTGTGGTATACTTTTTATCAGGAGACTAAGGGGCTAAACCTGAGGTTTGCCGAGGATTCTGGGTAAGAAATACTGGGGGATCCACGCAAGTCACACTTCCCTGGACATCCCTGGGTGTCTAGTTTTCAGAAATGCCTGGGTTTGGTAGGTTTCTCTAGATGGCTGCAAACCCAGGACCAAAAACGCAGATTCCCAACCCCCCTCTGCAAAAACAGGTAGTTTTATATTTCATAATTTTGATGTGTCCACATAGTATTTTTGGGGAATTTTCTTTTGCAGGCACTAGGCCTACCCACACAAGTGAGGTACCATTTTTATCAGGAGATGTGGGGGATGCTGGGTGGAAGAAAATGTGTGGCTCCTCTCAGATTCCAGAACTTTCTATCACCAAAATGTGAGGAAAAAGTGTTCTTTTGGTCAAATTTTGAGGTTTGTGAAGGATTCTGGGTAACAGAACCTGGTGAGAGCCCCACAACTCACCCCATCCTAGATTCCCCTAAGCGTCTAGTTTTCATAAATGCACTAGTTGGATAGGTTTCCCTAGGTGCCGGCTGAGCTAGAGACCAAAATCCACAGCTATGCACTTTCCAAAAAACATGTAAGATTTCAATGTAAAAATATGATGTGTCCATGTTGCGTTTCCTGTCACTGGTATTAGGCCTACCCACACAAGTGAGGTACCATTTTTGTTGGGAACACAGAATAGAAGAACAAGTGTGGTGGCTCTTGTCGTTCTCTACATTTTTGCCTTCCAAGTGTAGGACAGTGTGTAAAAAAGACATCTATTTGAGAAATGCCCTGTAATTCACATGCTAATATGGAGACCCCAGAATTTAGAGATGTGCAACTACTGCTTCTCAACACCTTATCTTCTGCCTATTTTGGAAATACAAAGGTTTCCTTGATACCTATTTTCACTCTTTATATTTCACCAAATAAATGGCTGTATACCAGGTATACAATGAAAACCCATTGCAAGGTGCAGCTCCTTTATTGGCTCGAGGTACCTAGGGTTCTTGATAAACCTACCATCCCTATATATCCCTGCAACCAGAAAAGTCCAGCAGACGTAACGGTATATTGCTTTCAAAGATCTGCCATAGCTGGAAAAAGTTATAGAAGAAAAAGTGGACTGAAATGGCTCTATTGTTCACCTCAATTGTAATATTTTTTTTTATTTTAGCTGTTGCTTTCTGTAGGAAAACCTTGAAGGATCAACACAAATGACCCCTTGCTGAATTCAGAATTTTGTCTACTTTACAGAAATGTTTAGCTGTCCAGGATCCAGCATTGGTTTCACACCCATTTCTGGCACTAACTGGAAGGAGGCTGAAAGCACAAAAAATAGTAAAACTGGGGTATGTCCCAGTAGAATACCAATATTGTTTTGAAAAATGTGGTTTTCTGATACAAGTCTGCCTGTTCCTGAAGGCTGGGAAGATGGTGATTTTAGCACCACAAACCCTTTTTTGATGCCCTTTTCAGGGGAAAAAACACAAGCTTTCTTCTGCAGCCCTTTTTCCCATTTGTTTAAAAAACAAACTTTTAGCTTTTATTTTGGCTGATTTCTTGGTCTCATCCAGGGGAACCCACAAACTCTGGGTACCTCTAGAATCCCTAGGATGTTGGAAAAAAGGAATCAAATTTGGCATGGGTAGCTTATGTAGACAAAAAGTTATAAAGGCCTAAGAGTGAACTACCCTAAATACCGATAAAAGAAAAAAAACAAGGGATGGTATAGTTAGGAAATAGGAATACCATAGAAATTCAGCTGTTCAAGTTATTTCAAGTAACTATAAATTGCGCACTAAGGAAACTATAACTTGCGTCCTCGCCATACACTGGTAATTACCCCAGATATTACATCACTCATGGCATCTTCTATGACATCATTGATAATATCACTGTAACATTTCCAGGAAAATTATTGATGACAAAACTGTGCATGGCAGGGCGTGAGTTATAATTATCTTAGGGCACGACTTGTAGTTACTTGAAATAACTCTAACCGCTGAATTTCTATGGTTTTGTGCGCATAAATTTTGCAGTATATTTTGTATATATGTACATATATATATATATATATATATATATGTATATATATATGTATATATATATATATATATATATATACACACACACATATGTGTGTAAAGATATATATACATTTATATATGTAGGCATATCTAATGTATATGTTGATAATGCTGACTTCAATTTTTTCACATACAACGCACCCATGATACCATCAAAAACTCTGACAATTAAAAACTACAAACAAGCCTGCAATCAAACTGGAACAACTATGATTTTATTGGATATTACTCAGAATACAGCTTGAACAGCGGTTTCTGACTCTAGCAAAAGTTTATAAGAGTCTGTACTGGTAAATTAATAAATACGTTTAGGTCAGCCATACTTCTTGGTACAGAAACTATTTTTCCATAATACAAAATTCAGTTTACTACCTTTCTAAATCTTTCTTGACTGCGTCAGTTGATTGATCAAAATTATATTTAACAATTCTTGAAAGATCTGTATAAATAGTTACAGAGGAAGATTTTGCTCCATCTCCCTTCCACTGAAAGTCCCCATTGTTGGAAATCTTGTCTGTATATGGCCTTAGGCAGAGGCATCAGAAACAATTTCCTCCAGTTAACTCTGAATCCAGACATAAATTCAAACAGAGTATAGGGAAAGTGTTGTAAGACTCTTGTCATTGGAACGAGACTGCTACATTCGGACCAACGCATGTGGATAACTGAGCCAATTCCACACCTGTTGGCTGTTGTTGGCCTAACCCTTTCAGCTAGCTAGCAGCACCTCACCAAAACCTACAAAATAAAGATGATTTGTGGCAGCCTAATGCATGACACTCGGTGACCTCTCAGAGAAGTCGTGGTCGGCAAATCTCACCTGTTTCTCGTTAACAAAAGGTCTCATACACACATGTGGGCAAAAGACAGAAATGCAGCATAGTTTTCAATATATTTTAAGACTGCTATCAATGATAAGATATACGAGCTGCAATTATTAGTAAAATGAGGCATAGCAATGTTAACATTGCTACGACCAGTGACAAGAAAATAAACAATCCAAATTTACATGAATAAACAGGTGCATATGAATCCTCCCTATCAACTAGCTTCTAGCAAATGCATACCGGTGATAGCCCAATCTGTCAGTACTTAGGGGCATATTCATGCTCTGTTTGTGCCGGATTTGCGTCATTTTTTTAATGCAAATCCAGTGCAAACTTAAATCCATATTTATATTTTGACGCTAGTCACGTCTAGCGGAAAAATATTGGAGTTAAAGTAATTTTTTGCCTGCGGAAAACTACCTTGCGTCAATGTGATGCAAGGTAGGCATTCCTGGGCAAAAAATTACTCAAAGGCCCTAGCGCCTTATTTATCCTCCTGTGGAAAAATCACGCACAGGAGGAGGAGGGCCTTAAATAATGGAGCTAAGCTGGCTTAGCACCATTATTTAACGCCTGGGTCAGGGCAGGTGTTAGGGGACCTGTGGGCCTTTTTCCATGACCAGAAACCATGTAAACATCTAACTTGGGCCCCCCTACATGGCACTGTGACCAATGGCCATGCCCAGGGGACATAAGTCCATTGGGCTGGTGGGCATGACTTCTGTCTTTACTTAGACAGGAGTCATGTCCATGGGGGTTGTGCGTGGAAATAATGACGCTAATCAGGTTAGAGTCATTTTTTTTACTCTAACCTGACTAGCACCATTCTTTCACACACAACCTCCAGATTCCCTACGTCTCCCCCACCCGGTTAGCATCAATAATTTTGAGGATAACTAGGCCTTACTGTCGGCTAGCGTCATAGCTTAAATATGACGCCTGGCTGGCTTCCAGTAATGGCACTAGCCGGCGGTATACTTTTTGACGCAAACTTTCAGTAACGCAGGTTTGCGTCAAAAAGTAGAAATCAAGGCCTTAGTCCATGGAAGGAGCACCCATCCCCATTGCCGGATAACAGGGGTCTGCAGCCGTAACCTTGGTTGTTTGCAGAGACAAGGCTGAGGTCTGCAATGAAATGTCATACAGTGTGGATGGGTATCCTGGCCGGAACTACCTCTCTAACCTACTCAGTCCTGTATGATGTTTTTATAATAAAAACGTGCTTGTGTTCTGTGAAACAGGCCTGACATGAGTATGTGCCTAAGTGTTAGTTGTCGGCGCACTCTTGTGATAGATTATCATGTCCTGTTCTTGTCAACCTTGGGCAACTGTGAAAATGTTGTGCATAAAAAACAATATCGCTTTCGTAGAATTATAACTGATTAGGAAAATGAAACATCTCCACTGAAAAGCAGGCTGAACTAAAATGAATATATAAAATCAGAGCATATATCTGGGTAAAAGGGCACAGGCTGCAGGCGTAAACAAAGCTAAAATATGTGTGCCCAATAAGGTGCTAAAATGAACCCACGACAAAAGGTGTGAGGGATGCATTAGTGCACAGCAGTGGCCACACAAACAAATCCTTTGTAATGTAGGTGATAGGACCTCCTTGTACTAGCATAGAAAGAACTACTAGTAAAGAGAAATCCAGGGTGACCGCCAAGCGTGTTGGTCAATCTGTGAGGTACATTCTTTTCATTATAAAATACATCTCAAATCATAATGGTTGAATACTTGAATTGGTGGAAGTGACAGCAGGAGAACCACGTCAATTGTATAGGGCAGGGAATAGGTAACAGGGATGTTTTCTGAGAGTTAATTGTAGGGGGCAGTCAAAATTAAGAAAAGCTTATTCTAGAAATAGGGGGTAGAAAGAGAAGACTTATTTTCTTCTCTTCTGTTTCCTCACCATTGGGATTACCTAGTTCATCAGGTTTGCTAGAGAGAAGGGCACTATCCCACTAAATGAATGGTTGCAAAATGCAGCATAAAGATAAGAGGGAACATTTGATCCGGCATAGCTAGTGGACTGTGCACAGTGCGCACTGAAATACTACGAAACGCAAGCTCCACTTAGAAAAGCTTGTAAATATGTAGTTGGTGCCTCAAGGCACAAGACAGAATTCTGCTCCACTATCTGTTAGATAGGTTTATTATAACACCTTGCATCATATCCAAGTCCTCCCATACACAGCCATGTAAGGCATTGATCTAGTGTCACGTTCAAGACACAAGGAAGCTGATAGATAATGTGGCACTACAAGGTTACATTTGCTGCTAGTGTAAATAAAAAAGCTAAGATGTATTGATTAAGTGATAGCTTTTTACTAGTGCAAAGTAAGTTAATGCCGCTTTGTGCTGGGATATCATGTTGCTTGAGGTCAGAGATTAAGAATAAGCAAAATAAGCTAAACATAGCGAGACTCTGGGGTCACCCAGCTCTGCCAATAGTGCAGCAGTCGGAGCCTGACCTAGACCGGTGTCAAGGGCCAGAGAGGGTAGTGTATCAGAGCCGGGGTTGTCCAAAGAAGTGGGGAAAAAATATGGGAAACCTGGACCTCAGCCAGGGGGCACATGAGGCTGAAAACACCACACTTGTGCTCACTGGGTGAAATGGGGTATAGACACTGATTACCCGATATGTGGTAAAGAAACAAGATTTGGGCCGTAAAAGTGCCAAAAATTGTAAAACTTGGATGGGAGTGGTAAACATGACGGATGTACACAGTATCTGTTATGCCAAGCTGAATTATCATGATTATTCATGTGTATTGTACCTTGAGCTGAGTTAAATAAAGCACATTTTTAAATAATTAAAAAAAAAAAAAGAATAGGCAACCTGCGTAGTGGCCTCCTCTTGATTTTGGAGTCCAGAACATCACAGGAACACTCCTTAAAAAACACAAAAGAAAAGAGTTTAACCTTGAGAAAGCATGTGGATGCAGGTCCAGGACCTTTAATTTGGTCTCATACATTTTGTACATCCTTAAACCTTTTGATAATATACCCTTCCTTGTCATGTGCTTTGTGAGCAGTGACATAGGTCCTACTTGTTAGACAAATAGCATCAATATACTGTGTGAGACTGGTTGTCAGAAATACATTCACAAACAGCTATACTCTGCAATCTATACAACACACATGCAAAAGAGGATATCACGATATATATTAAAAAGTCACCAAGCATAGCTGTGACCTACAAATGTAACCTATGACTGGACAGACTGAAGAATGAAGTCACAAATAATCTCTTGAAGAACAATAAAATTACTTCATGTATAATAAAAATGGAAAAGATATTCTGTAAAAAGAGTAACTAAAATGACTACTTTCACAGAAAAAAGCACATTGATAGGCCTTACGTGTAAACTAGGATGCACCTTGAATAATGCTACTTCTTTGCAAAATGAAAAGCAAACATTTTCTAACTAGGAAATATTTGGTACACTATGACAGCTCCTGGAGCATTTTCATCCTTCACAGGAATCAATGCTCTTTGAGGTCAAAGGATCTTTGGACCCTGCATATGATGGCAGTAAAACCATTCAACAAATTTTCAACACAATTAAATTAAATTACACATGACCAATGTGGCATACAAGGAAAACTTCAGTCAAGAATAAAGTTAAGTGATTTATTACAAACTTAAGCACAGGGTTATGTAGACAATTCACAAGACAAAGTTATAAAGATACAGAATCACCAACGGTTGCCCAAGGCATCAAAATAAGTTCAGGTGAAGTAACATTAGAAAAACAAGGAACTTCACAAAGACAATACAAAGCATCAATAAGATATTTTGATGGACTGAAAGTAAATGTTGCTCAGATTTAACATGCATCAGGCAGTTCAAATCATCAAGCTCAATTTACCTGGGCATGGGAATACCCTACAATTTTGCCAATCGGGGAAAACGTGTGGGGTGGAACACATGAGGGCAAAAAATAAAATGAACAAAAAGAATTTGAGAAAAGATCATCTTGGGCAATAGGTTATTAACTAAGGTGGGCAACAAGTAGGTAAAAAGGGAAAGCATTGAAGTGTCAGAAGCTCAGTCAAGAGTCTTCTTTAAGGAATAGGGAGAAAATCTCTAAGTCGAAATAAAGCATTTTAAAGAAACAAAGCAAAGGGGAAGATTCCTCTCCAAGGGGCTCAGCATTCTGGATACAGGGCAAAAGGGGTTCAGCTTCTCATCTTCAGGAGAATCTCTGACCAAACTCCAGTTGGACATTGACATATCAAACTTTCGTACGACAAGCTGATTCGTCAAGGCAACAGTTCATTTGACATTGAAGGGACACAATCCAATAGAAATCAATCCTACGACTCCAACTTGAAACACCCTCTGATTTTCCTAAGTCGGTCATGAGAACAGTATCCATCCATGTAGTTCCTCATGAGATTGAAGCAAATGTTTAAATTAGTAGTCCACAGTCCAGAATGTTGTATATTCAAGGTCAAATGCTTACAACTTTCTATGTGTAAAACAATAGACATGTATTACCAAACTAGTCTTCTCATAGTAACAAAATCTGAAAGAAAGGTACACATTAGCAAGATGACTTGACATTTTCTTATGCAAGTGAGTTAACACAGCACATTAACCCATTCTAGTAAAACACATTTCAATATGCAAACTATAAACTCTGCATTAATAACTCTCTGTTAGCATTCATGTCACAGTAACTTTAAATGAAATAACTCTGTTAATACATTTCAATCAGTATAACATAGAACTGCATTTCTCTACTTTTACACACATACTTAAAACAATAATTATAAGAAATTCAATACTATTAGTTTACAGAGTAATTAGTAACATAATGTCACTTTAATTCTTCAAACATTTAATAAAACTTCAAAACTTCCCTAACATCAGTCTAAACGAATGATATTTAACATGACTTCTCAGTGCGTCATTCTACAATCAAACTAGTAGTACTTTGATTACCATAATGCATGGATTTTCAAGTATAGATGATCTCTGTGACATGAGGAACAGTACTAATATTTCTGCTACATCAAGGCTCAACACATTACCATGCATAAAGCTACCAGTTCACAAAATAACACTTAAGGAAATGGATAAGCGTCCATTTTATGTGTCTCATCTGACTCCATTTTGTTTCCCAGCTCTAGCCTTTATGAAATACATGAAAATAAATAAAGGGACCATTTCCTTAAATGGTCAATTAATGAAGCCTTTGTTACTTACCCAAAAGGGTGATCATCTGGGAAGCCCTACATTTCTGTAGTTTTGAACAACAGAGTTCTGGTATAAATTGAACACCCCATGTATATCTAAGATTAGGTGGATAAAGGGCCTCTTCATGATTTGAGTTTGTTGAAGGGTTGTATGATTCCTCTAAAGTAGCCCATTAAATCAGTCTCTTTGCACCACACCCAGCAAGCCTCTCGAGAATCACTGCAGAGAGCTTACCGCTGGAACCCTGGCCAGTAGTATTTTATTGACAGGAAAATGATCTAGACAAATTTGGAGTCCAAACGGATAAAATATTCATGAGAATCCAAAAATACATGTTATTAGCACCTGGATTAGAACAATGGTACCTGGCCAACAAAGCAGAATGGTCCTCTTGTGCGCTACAGCTACTGTCGCAGACCTAAAGAGGCAATACCCTATGCCTTCCAAAGTCCTTCCTGTCTGCTTCAGCCCTGTCACGGTGGGCTAGGGGTAGACCCCTCAATTGCTGCTTGCCTCATAGTGAGGTACCCCTTAAAGATGGCACTGAAGGAGCACGTCTTTTCTTATCTGTGCAGTTCCTGTTTGTCTTTGGGTATTGCCAGAGAAAGACACGCCTCTCTTCTTTCACTGCTACAGGATGCCTGCTATAAAGATTTAGCAATGCTGTTCTATGTAATTTGAAAGCCCAAGTCACTGTGTAAAAAAAGGAAGATTTGAGGGAATCTCACTATGTAAAATGATCAAGATCTTCTGGAATCAGACAGAGAAATAAAGGACAAGTTAACTCTATGTTCCCAGAAGAGAATCTTAATGAGCAGGCCCCAGACAATCTCTTATGCCTTCAGTCAGTCTGTCCTCTTGAAATAGTGTAATTTTCCCTTTGAGAAGAATTTCCTACAGCTTGTGTATCCAGTCTATAAGTGCCTGGACTGCAGGCCTCGCCAAGTGCAAAAAGACAGCCTATAGAGTTGTGGTTTTGTTACTGTTTGTTATTTCCCTCTGAAGGATCTGTGGCATATATAGCCCACAAATGCCAGACCCAGAAGAATTATTCCAGGATACCCCAGAATCTGTATCTCAAAAGTCAAATCTAGTTATTTGAAAATCTCCTCCCAATATCTATGCAACTTGAGGCAGAAGCGTGCCAGCGGCTCCACACCTCCTCCAAAACGTATGTGCTTTTGATTAATCCTATTTAGTTATTTTTTCTAGAGTATGATATAAAGAACTGATGCCCATATTTATACTTTTTTAGCACCGCATTTGCGTAGTTTTTTTGATGCAAAGTAGGTGCAAACTTACAATTGCATTTTGTAAGTTTGCGCTGTTTTCGCGTTAAAATATTACGCAAAAGCGGCGCTAAAATAGTATAAATATGGGCCTGAGAATCTTAATTGGATTTCTCCAAGGTTTTTTTTCTCTCTGGACAGAGGTGAAAGCTTCATCATATTAGCCTTTGCAGTATTTGGGGGATATATCCCCGCCAAGCTTTATAGCCCATCTGTCCAGGTATCTTTTCTGACATGGCCGGGGCTAGTAGATGTTTATATATAATCATTATTACCTTGCAGCCATAGGCCCTGTCCTTGAGCCATTTTTAAAACCCTGTAAGTAAGCAATCAGCCTTGTTTATCATCAAGGAGTGGAGAGTCCATTGCCTCCCCTGAAAGCATGCACACACCCCTCTCTGCTACTGATAGTTTAGTTTACCATTCGAAGACAAGCATTTGCAAAGCCAACCACTCTGGACTTTCACATAGGTACAGTACCTCAGTGATTACTATATTTCCTTCTGGAGTCAGGAGAAGCAGTGTGAAACCTTTAATAAGACTGCAGTCCTTCAGAACATTCTAGATGTCCTTCTCAAGTCAGAAGCAACTGGTTAGGAAATCTGTTGCAAAGCTGCAATAGCTTTCTTTGTTACTAAATGTCTCTCTTGAGTAGGATGCTGCTGCATCAATGTCCTTCACAAAGTGGAGGGACTGTGGCTTCAACATAACAATGAACATATTCACATATTCACTTATGCTACGCTAATAAATTGTGTTTGACTTCAATAGGACAGGTCTGTATGTACGTATGTTGATTGTACTTAATTACTTAAAATAATTACAAAAGATAAAATAGAATGGACAAAAATGAGCAGGCAGCTTAGAGTCACATCATCTTTTCGATAAGATACTATAAAGTATGGTTCTTAAAACCAGACCCAACCACTGCTTCTTTGGTAGAATTCCTGAACAAAAACTTTATCTGAGTTCTCTTGTTCTTCAGTTCATTAGGATAGATAACTTTAAAATGCAATAGTGGTTGTGCATGGAATATTAAAATAATAGTAATATCTTGCAGATGGCAGCTTTTTTGCTGGCACCAAAAATCTGCTCAGTACGAAGATTACGTTTCTGGCTATTTTCTTGTGCTCCCTTGCATTACCTTATGTCAGGTAGGCGTTACGTAGGTGGGGCAAAGGTGTTCCCTGTATTTTGATGGAAACCTATATTTACAAAGACATGTAAACATAGGTTTGCACCACAATGGTGTGCCTACCCGAGGCTGGTGTAACTAAGAGAAATATCTTTATTTCTCCTCATTTTGTTCCTCTTTGCATGTGTACTGCAGCTCACACACACACACACACACACAGGAAACAAAGGCAAATGATAGTCTTTGTGGGTGAAGGTATCCTGCACAAAAACAAACCTGAACACAACAGAGGCACCCTTGCGCCATGATGCAGCAATGCAGCACAGCAACTTCCCTTCCTGTGTTACGTGAAATGTTAGTAAACCCGGGTCTTAGTATATATATAGGTAATCGAAGATACTACTCAACTGTATTTTTGGGAAGCTGTTTTTTGAGTTGCACTATGTTGTTGTCCCAGTGAAATGCCCACTGCCTAATGCTATGGGGTTTGGTAGGATGAAGCAAAATGCCAACCAATAGGTAAAGATATTTGATGAAGGGTCCACTAGCCCTTAGTAGGTGTCCCACACAAGTTAAATGTAAAATGATTAAAATTCTTTCATGAAGCTCCAGTTCAACTTGTGAATAGAGGTCAAGCTGAAGTCAGATGCCACTGCTTCAAATGACCTGCACAAAGCTGAGGAGTGTGGCTTTAAAATATATACTTTATATATATATATTTATATATATATTTTCATATATATTATATATATTTTATATATATATAAGATATATATATATCTTCCAAAAACGATGAGAACATCTCATCAAACCAGCTGCACCATAACAAAGTATACGATCAATCCGTATCTGCAATTGAAGAGACCAATACTTTCTCATAGAATCCGCTGCTTTATTGTATGCATGTAAGAAGTAAAAACGCTATCTTCCATAAAAAAAGTCTCAATGCGTTTTGGCAAAACACCTTCAACAGGACATGTTTCCCCCCCATATATCACCATTATAAAGGTGCCGCCCGTGCACCGCCATCTATTTCCATCATAGTGTCAAATTTCAAAAGTGGCCGCCATCTTGGAACGGAAACATCATACAATCCATACAATCATACAATCCAAACAATATAATTAACCCCAGCATAAGAATACCTATAAAAAAGCAACAGGTTAACATGCAGTTCAATATTATGAAGCAGATTGATATTAAGATTTGAATATTGCAGAGTAGTATTGCAACATATTTACATATCTAGTGTGGTTATATCGAACAATCATCTTCCATTACCATAATATCTTCAGCATTTACATATAGCAATATAATATCTTGTCTACAAAATGTATTAATATAAAAAAAAAGTTTTCCTTTTTCTTTAAACAATGATATTACCACTTCATGAGATGTCAATGTTAATAAATAATCCTTCCATAAATAATCATGTTAAAAACTGCCGTAACAAAAAACAGGTGAATTATTCGATAGAAAAATGGGTTATCTCCGTTATTCATCACAGCTTAATATCGCATCCAAATTTTCGGATTCACATGAATCAAATCATCCCATGATGTTCCTTATGGTTCCACTATATGATGAGGGTCACTTAGAAATTCCCAATGTATACACAGGCCTATAGCCTAAGTGCAAAGTGCAATTAAAGTGCTAATGTGTAGCACTAGACACTAGTGCAAAACAATACATCCCCAGAGACAATAACTCTATATATAAAGGATCACCATAACTTAATGGATGCGAACTGGACTGATAGCCTTAGTCCTTCATATATTTTACAATATTTCACATATTTCACATATTTTAAAATAGGCATGGATATAATAGCAGTCCCAAAGTGAAAGACATCAAAGGTCAATTCTCAAAATTCAAAAGATAACAATAATGCAATAGTTAAATGTAAACAATCATACATGTAAATGGAGTTCAGCATCAAGATTATGGCCCCATGGATTTTCAGAGCCTAGTAAAAGGATAATTCTTGATTCTGTTCGTCTTAATTTGGATACTCTATTACCTGCTCTTGGGCCCAGTTTGATTGATTTGGTGCCATAGACACCCAGGGGGTCATTCCTACCTTGGCGGTCATGGACCGCCAGGGCAGGGGACGGAGTAAGCACCGCCAACAGGCTGGCGGTGCTTCAGGGGCAATTCTGACCGCGGCGGTAAAGCCGCGGTCAGAAAAGGGAAACCGGCGGTTTCCCGCCGGTTTTCCCCTGCCCCAGGGAATCCTCCACAGCGCCGCCATGGGGATTCCGACCCCCTTCCCGCCATCCTGTTTCTGGCGGTTTTCATCGCCAGAAACAGGATGGCGGGAACGGGTCCCCATTAAGATTTTCAGTGTCTGCTTTCGCGACTGGTGCCACTGCACCCGTCGCACACCAGCAACTCCGCCGGCTCCATTCGGAGCCGGCTTCATCGCTGCTGGGGCTTTTCCGCTGGGCGGGCGGGCGGCCTTTTGGCGGTCGCCCGCCAGCCCAGCAGGAAAGTCAAAATGACCGCTGCGATCTTTTGACCGCGGTACGGTCTTTTGGTGGTCACCGCCTGGCGGGCGGCGCCCGCCGCCCGCCGGGGTAGGAATGACCCCCCTAATGTACTACAATCACCGCCATGCACCTCCCAAAAGTGTTTAGCCAATGGATATGTTCTGTCTTGATTCTTGATGGCTCTCAAATGTTGAAAAAATCTTGTTTTAAGTTTATGAATGGTACTACCAACATACTTCTTATTACAACAACATTCAATTACATATATAACATACTGGGTGTCACATGTGATTCTTTCCTTAATATCACATTGCCTGCCATCAAATGTTACATAGTTTTGAGTGTTTCGTGCATAGTTACAGGTCTTGCAATGGCCACATTTAACAAAACCTAGACTTTGTTTTGGATAGCCATGACCTGTTATCCATTGGGACAAAAAGACTCCTCGTTAAATGATCTCTCAAAGAATTAGTTTTGCGAAAAGTAATCTGAGGATGTTGACCAATTTTGTTCTTAATCTCCGGGTCTTGTTGTAATATGTGGCAATTGCGTTTCAGAATACCTCTTAAGATGTTATGTTGTCGATTACATTCTAGAAACAGTCTGGGGGGCGATGTCTGATCAACATCAGAGCTATCAAACTGAGCCTTATTTTTTAAAAGTAACTCAACTCTACTTTTACCTCTCACCCTATTACAGGCATAAATGAGAATTTTATAAGGATAACCCCTCCTAAGAAATCTCTGGAGCATATCCTCCATAACTATTTCAAAACCCTCATCTTCAGAACATATCCTGCGAGCTCGCAGGAATTGACTGTAGGGTATGCTCCATTTGAGAGCTTGGGGATGGACACTATTACCATGCAATATAGAATTGCTGGCAGTCGGTTTACGATAAACTGTAGTCATCAAAGTATAATTTTTAATGAACAATTGGACATCCAAAAACTCAATGGACTCTCTACTCCAAACTGCTTCAAGGTGAATATTAAACTGATTATTGTTCAGTGAATCAATGTACTGCAATAACAATTCTTCTTCCCCATCCCAAATCAGAAACAAGTTGTCAATGTATCGTACCCATAGTACAACCTTATCCATGAATCTATTGTGCGCCTCTGACCAAGCTATCTCCTTCTACCCCCATACCATGTAGAGATTAGCATAAGTAGGGGCAAAAGAAGCACCTATTGTTGTGCTCTGTTTTTGGAGGTAGAATTTGTTGTTGAATATAAAAACATTATGTGTAAGGCACAACGAGAACATGAATATCAACATCTTGTTGTGCTTAAAAAATTCGAAGGGACTTGTTTTGAGGAAATATCTGAATGCCTCAATACCAAATTCATGCTTTATCGATGTATAAAACGAGGCAACATCCATCGTAACCATTAAGTAACTCCTCTGCCAAAGATATTATGAATTTTATTCAAAAAGTCATTAGTGTCACATAGATATGATGGAAGTTCAGTGACATATGGACATAAAAATAGATCCAGATATCTTGAAGTATTTTCCAGTAAAGACGAATTCATGCTGAAAATAGGTTGCCCTGGGGGATGATGTAGATTTTTATGGATTTTGGGCAGGAAGTAAATGCAAGGGTTTTTTGGAAAGTCAGTTTTTATATACAAATATTCATTTTGATCAATCAAACTTTCACCCCGCCATTGTTCCAAAAGATCATGATATAACTTCTGATATTGTCCAGTCGAATTCATTCCCAGTTTTTCATAGTGGCATTCATTGATTAATTGTCGTTGAGCTTCCTGTATGTAATCATCCATTTCTATAATGACAATGTTGCCACCTTCATCAGAAGGTTTGATGATTATAGAATTATTGGCTTTCAAGGAATTCAAATCTTTCCAATCACTTACATTAAAGTGACTTGAAAACCTTCTGTTTGATTTAATGTTATTGATTTTACAATTCATACGAAATGTGTCTATGTCACCCACAGTAAGTTCATGGAATAGCTCAATTAGATTGCCACTTGGTAGCTGGGGGTTAAATCTACTGGAAGGTCTCATCATACTATTCTCGGTGTGATTGATAGTAAAACCCAACGTTTGTAAAATTTCTCCATCCTCACGCTCAATATTATGGATAGTACTCTTGTCTATGGTTTCTTCTGCTAAATCATTAATGGAAATCAATGCTGAAGTATCTTCATTAGTGAAACCTGAGGGTATTGAATTAACCTATTGCATACTCAATCCCGACATAGGAGATTTGCTGGAAAAATGTTTCATAAGGCGTAATTTACGGACAAATTTGTACAGTTCAATCCGAGTTGTAACATAATCCCACTCTAAGGCGGGACAAAAACTTAATTCTAAATTTAATATCCGTTGCTGATTGGATGTGAGAGTTGTTTTGGAAATATTCACAACAATGTTAGATTTTTTCCACACCAGGATTGGTTGAACTGTACTTATTTATCTTAGATATTTGTTGTTTTTTCCTCTGACTCCGCCTCATCTTGTACCTCCTCGCACTCGCCCTCTGTTTTTGCTTGTATGTGTCGTGGCTAATTGCTCACATCTGTAAGCTGAATATTCACATTCTCTCTGATCTCCATTTTGTCCTGAATTCTCAAATTATCATATTTCCGAGCGAAGGTGTAAATTTTATCATGATCGTAATCCAACTTGTCTCTGAGGAATTTATGAGCTTTGCGTGTCTTTATTTCATCTTCCTTCTTTTTAATACATACTTCCATTTTTTTAATAATGTTGGAACTCCCTGCTGATTCGGAATGCCCTCAAGCTCTTTAAGCGAGGTTTCAATAATTTCCATTTGTGCCTCCATTAGTCTTTTTGCTTGTGTGATGAGAGTGCCAATTAGTTTACGGGAACAGGCAGCAGTATGAGATCTCCATTCTTCTAATAGATCTGGATCCATATCCCCTAAAGTGGGTACTATCAAAATACGTAATCCTCTAGGTACCCTATCATTTTCCATGTATTTGGTGAGTGATGTCATTTCCCACCATTTTTTCAATTCCGAAATACGGGCTTTCTCCAAGTCTTTAATAATGTTACTACTTGCCCGTAATCTTGTGTTGACAGACGTAGTGATATCTGGGTCCCGAATAGTATCAAATAGTTCAGCTGCCGCCTGCTCCCATAATAGCCTACGCTCAGCCATGACTCACGTTAAAGTGCAAGACTAATGCAGTTCTTCCAGCAATTCTCAGTCCCAGCCAAAGACAAGAAGGGCAGGAGATAGCGTATAACTTCACTCAGGGGGTCATTCTGATCCTGGCGGTCCAAGACCGCCAGGGCCACGAATGACGGAAGCACCGCCAACAGGCTGGCGGTGCTTCCTAGCCCATTCTGACCGCGGCGGTAAACCCGCGGTCAGAAAACCGGGTCCGGCGGTTTCCCGCCGGTTTTCCCCCGGCTGGGCGAATCCACCAGGGCAGCGCTGCAAGCCTTCAGGAAGAGGCTGGCGGGAATGGGTGTCCTGGGGCACCTGGGGGCCCCATGAAGCTTTTCACTGTCTGCCTAGCAGACAGTGAAAAGCGCGACGGGTGCAACTGCACCCGTCGTACGCCCGCAACACCGGCAGTTATATTCGGAGCCGGCTTCTGTGTTGCAGGCCTCCTTCCCGCTGGGCCGGCGGGCGCTAACATGGTTAGCGCCCGCCGGCCCAGCGGGAAGGTTAGAATGCCGGCAGCGGTCTTTTGACCGCGTAGCGGGCAAATGGCGGCAACCGCCGCCCGCCAGAGTCGGAATGACCACCTCAATCCTATGTGCCATAAAGCAAGCGTCAATTTGCGCAGTCATATATATGTACACTTTTACTACTTTACTTATTGGTGCTTGTTTTCCATAGAATTAGGTATTTGCCAAAGCTGATTTATAAGACTAAGTCAAAATTTCAGATTTCAATAAATGTCATGATTTTATCAAGGTGCGCGTTTGTACCCTTTTTGGAAGATGTAAAGTGTTTAACAAGTCCAATACTTGGAGAATGTTTTTTATTAAGTTATTAAGAGTAGATGCACATGTGCCATCGAAAAATACAATAATTCAAAGTGGAAGTATCAAATGGTTGTATCTGCCTGGGCTACACCTACTGTTGGGGTAGACAGAATATAATTTGAGGGACATGTCAACAGGCCAGCGGTGAAAGAGTGTTGATAAAGAGGCTGTATATATGTATGTTTTAGACTTGACAGCCTTAGTCTTTCCATAGTCTTTCCTCAACTTTTTGCATGCCTCCCTCATTTTCTTATCTCATTTTTGCTGGTTGTATGACTGCACAATATACCACTGCTGACCAGTGCTAAAGTGTTTGTGTTCTCTCCCCTAAACATGGTAACATTGACTCTTACCCAATTGGCATATTTAATTTCCCCTTTAAGTCCCTAGTAAAGTGCACCAGATGTGCCCAGGGCCTGTACATTGAATGCTACTAGTGGGCCTTCAGCACTGATTGTGCCACCCGCATAAGTAGCCCCTTCGCCATGTCTCAGGTCTGCCATTACAGGCCTCTATGTGTAATTTCACTGCCACTTTGTAAGGAAATGCCTCCTTGGCATGGTTACCCCCTAACTTTTTGCCTTTGTTGATGCTAAGTTTTGATTGAAAGTGTGCTGGGACCCTGCTAACCAGGCCCAAGCACCAGTGTTCTCTCCCTAAACTGTACCTTTGCCTCCACAATTGGCAAAACCCTGGCACTCAGATAAGTCCCTTGTAACTGGTACTCCTGGTACCAAGGGCCCTGATGCCAGGGAAGGTCTCTTAGGGCTGCAGCATGTCTTATGCCACCCTGGGGACCCCTCACCCAGCCCATGCACACTGCCTCACAGCTTGTGTATACTGGTGGGGAGAAAAAGACTCCCATCAGAGTGCCATGCCAACCTCACACTGCCTGTGGCATAGGTAAGTCACCCCTCTAGCAGGCCTTACAGCCCTAGGGCAGGGTGCACTATACCACAGGTGAGGGCATTTGTGCATGAGCACTATGCCCCTACAGTGTCTAAGCAAAACCTTAGACATTGTAAGTGCAGGATAGCCATAAGAGTATATAGTCTGGGAGTTTGTCAAACACAAACTCCACAGTTACATAATGGCTACACTGAAATCTGGGAATTTTGGTATCAAACTGCTCAGCACAATAAATGCACACTGATGCCAGTGTGCAATTCATTATAACATACACCGAGAGGGCATCTTAGAGAGGCCACCTGAATACCAATCCGACTTCTAGTGTAGGCTGACAAATTTCTGCCAGCCTGCCACACACCAGACATGTTGCTGGACACATGGATAGAGTGTCTTTGTCACTCTGTGGCCAGCAACAAAGCCTGTACTGGGTGGAGATGCTTCTCACCTCCCCCTGCAAGAACTGTAACACCTGGCGGTGAGCCTCAAAGGCTCACCCCTTTTGTTACAGCGCCCCAGGGCATCCCAGCTAGTGGTGATACCCCCCCCCTCCGGCCCCTGCCCTCACTTTTGGCAGCAAGGCTGGAGCAGATAATGAGAAAAACAAGGAGGAGCCACCCACCAGTCATGGCAGCCCCTAAGGTGTCCTGAGGTGAGGTGACCCCTGCCTTGAGAAATCCTCCATCTTGAGTTTGGAGGATTCCCCCAATAGGATTAGGGATGTGCCCCCCTCCCCACAGAGAGGAGGCACAAAGAGGGTGTAGCCACCCTCAAGGACAGTAGCCATTGGCTACTGCCCTCCCAGACCTAAACACACCCCTAAATTTAGTATTTAGGGGCACCCCAGAACCTAGGAAACTATATTCCTGCAACCTGAGGAAACAAGAAGGACTGCTGACCTACAAGTCTGCAGAGAAGGAGGAAGACAACAACTGCTTTGTCCCCAACCCTACCGGCCTGTCTCCAACTTCGAAAACCTGCAACCAGCGACGCATCCGACAGGGACCAGCGACCTCTGAAGCCTCAGAGGACTGCCCTGGACTAAAGGACCAAGAAACTCCAGTGAGCAGTGGCCCTGCTCAAAACCAGCTACTTCTTTGCAACAAAGAAGCAACTTCCAAAGACTGCACGTTTCCCGCTGGAAGGGTGAGACTTCTCACTCTGCACCCGACGCCCCGGCTCGAGATTCTGAGAAGGAACACCTCTGGGAGGACTCCCCGGTGACTGCGAGCCCATGGTAACCAGAGACGACCCCCCTGAACCCCCACAGCGATGCCTGCAGAGAGAATCCAGAGGCTCCCCCTGACCGTGACTGCCTGTAACAAGGGACCCGACGCCTGGAACCAGCACTGCACCCGCAGCCCTTAGGACCTGAAGGAACCGAACCTCAGTGCAGGAGTGACCCCCAGGCGACCCTCTGCTTAGCCCAGGTGGTGGCTGTCCCGAGAAGCCCCCCGTGTGCCTGCCTGCACCGCTAGAGTGACCCCCAAGTCCCTCCATTGAAATCTATGCAAAACCCGACGCCTGATTTGCACACTGCACCCGGCCGCCCCTGTGCCGCTGAGGGTGTGTTTTGTGTGCCTACTTGTGTCCCCCCCAGTGCTCTACAAAACCCCCCTGGTCTGCCCCCCAAGGACACAGGTACTTACCTGCTGGCAGACTGGAACCGGAGCACCCCTGTTCTCCATAGGCGCCTATATGTTTTGGGCACCTCTTTGACCTCTGTACCTGACCGGCCCTGAACTGCTGGTGTGGTAACTTTGGGGTTGCCTTGAACCCCCAACGGTGGGCTGCCTATGCCCCAGAACTGAGACTTGTAAGTGTTTTACTTACCTCACAATCTAACCTTTACTTACCTCCCCCAGGAACTGTTGATTTTTGCACTAAGGTGGTCATTACAACCCTGGTGGTCGGTGTTAAAGCAGCGGTAAAACCGCCAACAGGCTGGCGGGAAAAAAAATGGAATCACGAACAAGGCGGAAACCACCAACATAGACAGCCACTTTAACACACCGACCGCCAGGGTGGTACAAACAAACACCGCGGCGGTAAACGCCAGCAGACAGGCGGAAGACAATGTACCGCCCACGTTATTACAACAGGCCAATCCGCCACCTTTCCGGGGCGGATTCACCGCGAACAAAAACACGGCGGAAACAGGACTTAAAAGGGAAAACGCTCACCTCTACACACCCCACGAGGAACCAGGACGCCATGGAGCCAGAACTCCATATTCTACCTGCATTTGTCTTGCTGATCCTCTACCAGGAACACGAACGCCGGCGGCGAAGACCACGGTGAGTACTGCACCTACGACACAGGGGAGGGGGAAGGGAAAAGAGAGTGACACACACACGCAACATGCAAAACTCCCACCACCACCCTCACCCACTACAACACGCACACAAATACATGTTGATGCATTACAGTTACACCCCCAACCCCCGCCGGAAGAATGCAAAGACAAAAGGAAATTATTGTAACAATTGTAATCAATTAAAATCCAGTACTCGAAAATATATATATACAATATTAACAAATATATACACCAAGAATTCAAGTCCATGTACTGCACATACATAGTCAGTGGACCACTGGGCCCAAAATGCACAAAAAACACAAGATACCCGATCAAAACGGAGAGAACACTGCAGGGGATTCAGATAGAAATACAACAGGCACCTCAGGGGGAAGGGAAGGGGGGACACCTCAGACGGATGAGTGCATGAGGCCAGATCCACAAGGGGGCTCCATGCCCACTGCTTTATCCTGGGGAGTGCAAAGCCACAGTCTCTCAAGTCTTTTCAGTGGGTGGTTTGCCCACTGCTTTATCCTGGGGAGTGCAAAGCCACAGTCTCTCAAGTCTTTTCAGTGGGTGGTTTGCCCACTGCTTTATCCTGGGGAGTGCAATGCCACAGTCTCTCAGGTCTCTCCAGTGGGTGGTTTGCCCACTGCTTTATCCTGGGGAGTCCAAAGCCACAGTCTCTCAAGTCTCTCCAGTAGGTGGTTTCCCCACTGCTTCATCCTGGGGAGTGCAATGCTACAGTCTCTCAAGTCTCTCCAGTGGGTGGTTTGCCCACTGCTTCATCCTGGGGAGTGCAAAGCCACAGTCTCTCAAGTCTCTCCAGTGGGTGGTTTGCCCACTGCTTTATCCTGGGGAGTGCAAAGCCACAGTCTCACAAGTCTCTCCAGTGGCTGGTTTGCCCACTGCTTTATCCTGGGGAGTGCAATGCCACAGTCTCTCAAGTGGATAACAGTCTCCACTGGTTCTAGAGGGGGCTTGGTGCCCAGAGTGCTTCATCCTGCCAAGGACAGATATAGTGGATGTGAATCTCCACTGGTTCTGGAGGGGGCTTGGTGCCCAGAGTGCTTCATCCTGCTCGTGGTGGCCTCAGTAGCGGCAGTGCTTGCGGCGCTCATTTGCCTGCGGTGCTGGTGGGTGGCTCAGTGAGCCTGCTCGTGGCGGCGGCGTCCTTGGCAACGGTGCTGGTGGCGGCGGTGTCCTGGGAAGCGGTGCTGGTGCCGGCGGTGTCCTTGGCAGCGATGCTGGTGGCAGCGGTGTCCTGGGAAGCGGTGCTGGTGGCGGCGGTGTCCTTGGCAGCGGTGCTGGTGGCGGCAGTGTCCTGGGAAGCGGTGCTGGTGGCGGCAGTGTCCTGGGAAGCAGTGCTGGTGGCAGTGGTGTCCTTGGCAGCGGTGCTGGTGGCGGCGGTGTCCTGGGAAGCAGTGCTGGTGGCGGTCTTGTCTGCCGTGCAGGTTGGCGGCTACTTGCCTTTCTTTCTGTGCCCCTTCCCCACCTTGGATGGTGGCGCAGCTTTCTTCCCACTCTCAACTGTAGTCCTAGGAGGGCCCTTGGTGGCAGGTGTTTTAGCCTTCCCCCTCCGGGCAGTGGCCAACTTCTTATGCTTCTGAGGTGGGGGACTGTCCGTGGTCTGGCTCCTTGGCACACTGGCTGCCCTGCTGCTTGGCGCACTCCAGAAGCTGATTACTGCTGGCACCACTGTTCCCGCTGATGTGGTGGCTGAGGTGCTGGGTTGGGACCTGGAAAGGCGTGCCCTGGGGGAGGTGAGGGGAAGAGGTCAAGGTTGGACAGGAAAAGTTTTTTAGACACACTGGGACGGGTAGATGGAGGGGGTTTGAGAGTGGAGGAAGAGGTAGTGGTTGTAGGAGGTGTACGTTTGCTGACTTTGGGTGAAGGTGCATGGGCTGGAGGCTGTCGTGAGGTGGATGGCTATTGGGTGGGTGTGTGACTGCGTTTGTGTACCTTGGGACGTGGGCTCACAGACACACTAGGAGAGGACACAGTGGATGTGTCAATGGTAGTGGGGGTGGTGAGTGCATGTGAGCGGTGTGTGGTGATGGGTGTGCTGGTGATGGACGTAGTGGCTGAAGATGTAGTGCATGCAGGTGTGAGTGGAGATGTGACAGAGAGGGAGAAGGGAGACGAGGAGGAGGGGTACACAGTGGAGGCAGTGGTTGTTGGTATGTCTGCATGGGTATGATGCTTCTGTGAGTGCCTGTGTGGTGCTTATGTTTGCCAGAGCTACCCTTGTGTGTTGAGGTGGGTGCATGCTGGTCTGATGGTGTGCTTGGGATAGGCTGAGGTACAGGGGTTTGGGTCTGGGTGGAGGAAGTTGGAGGGGGGAGGCTGGACACAGGGACAATGGCTGCCATCAGTGCTGAGGCCAGAGTCTGAAAAGCTCGCTGTTGGGCTGCCTGACCAGAATGAATGCTCTCCAGGTAGTCATTTGTCTGTTGCAACTGCCTCTCTACACCCTGGATGGCATTCCGAATGGTAGACTGCCCAACAGTGAGGGATCTGAGGAGGTCAATGGCCTCCTCACTGAGGGCAGCAGGGCTGACAGGGGCCGGGGCCGAGGTGTCTGGGGCGAAGGAGATGCCCACCCTCCTTGGTGAGCAGGCACGGGGCACACGCTGAGGGGTTGCTGGGAGGACGGTGCTGGTAGGGAGGGTGGCGGCTGTACCTGTAGATGAGGGGGGCACAGAGGGGCCCGCCACCGCAAGGAAGCTCACATCAGAGGAGGAGTCTGTGTCACTGGTCTCAGCTCCTGTCCCCGCCGTGGAGCTCCCCCGCCCTCCGTCCCACTGGTGCCTTCAGACTCCATTGTCTCGCCCTCCAGGGCCATGTGGGATGCAACTCCCTCCTGCTCCGGTGCCACTGGTTCGCCGCCTGATGATGCTATTGCACACAAGAACAGGGAGACCACAAAAAGGGGGCGAAAGACAGAAGAAAGACATCTTCAGTGCATGCAGTACCACTACCGTTGGCGGACACTACAGACACAGAAGCCCTCTGCATTACGCCGTGCACTTAGAGTTCCCTAATTAATCTCAGGGACATGGGGTATAAGGCCTATGCCTGATTGCTGCACACATGGAAGTCACACGAGCCTGACTAGGTATATTTGGCTCAGAACGCTGGTGGGGTGGGGTGCCAAATGTCCTGCCTTATGAAGGGACCTTGCCTACTAAACTCGCCCTGGCCTAGGGGAACCCACAGCCCACCTTCCCCACCCAGACACCTCCAAAGCGAGCTGATTGAGCTGAATGAGAGTGTACTCACCCCCTTGTGGCTGCTGTGATGCCCTCAAGCGCGCCTCCAACTCCGGATACACCACCACCACGATCCAGAACATCAGGGGGGTCAAGGTGTGACAGGCACTCCTCCCACGTTGGGAGGCCATCCCCAGCTGGGCCTCCACCGTCTTCTTGCTCCAGCAGCGAACGTCCTCCCATCTCTTATGGCAGTGGGTGCTCCGTCTCTGATGGACCCCCAGGGTCCGGACTTCCTTGGTGATGGCATGCCAAATATCCTTCTTCTGGTGGGCGCTGACCTACAGGAATAGTACAGGGGAAAAGGAGAAGATATAACCGTCTGGACCATCACAGTCATTGCCCCGCGTTCCTACCCTTGCCATGACGCACATGCACTCACCGTCGTTTCAAGCACGCCTCATTCTCCCACCCCCTATCTTCCATCCACACCACTCCACACAGGCATTGCCCATACAGCATGCTCACAGTGTACTTACCTGTTTGTCTGGAGGACCGTAGAGTAGGGTGTACTGGGGGAGGACCCCATCCACTAGTTTCTCCAACTCCTCCGAGGTGAAGGCAGGGGCCCTTTCCCCAGACACATGAGCCATTGTCTCTTCCATACTGAGGTCACAGCAGCATTTGCAGTGTAGGTCCTATCCTGTCGAAGATCAGGTATCAAGTGAGTGAACAGATAGAAAATGGCAGTCACGTCCGCGGCGGTGCGTACCGTCACCACCGGCGTAAATCGTCATTGGCTCCTGGGACCCATAGGGCCCAATGTTAACCAATGCAGGATTGCGCTGCTGTCTTCGACCGCCTACCATGACAATGTACAACGCCAGAGCAGTTACCTCATATCCCCTTGTCCCACATTACAGGTCAGGCAACCGCCATTTTAGGGGGCCACATGGCATTATTTTTAAATGCGTCACACATATCTAGGCCTTGCATACACACTAAGACAGGCACATAGCGGATTTAAAAATGTGTGCAATAAAGTTGTGTTTTCGTACCTCAGAGTTGGCTGACCCTCTGCTCGCTGTTCTCCTCCATAGAGCACGTCCGCTGGGGCAGGTGAGGAGATGGCGGCATCCTCTGGTGTACAGACCGCTGGTGGACCTGTCGACAATGGAGGAGCGACATGTAATTGTCACCTACAGACTGGACTGTGCCACAATCCATGAACTGTGTGCCCAGTTGGAGCCGGACCTGATGTCAGACATCCGCCATCCCACAGGTATCATCCCTCTAGTGCAGGTCCTGTCAGTACTCCATTTCCTGGTAAGTGGGTCTTTTCAGACGACAGTGGCCATAGATTCAGAGATTCCCAACCTATGTTCTCCAACGTGTTGTCCAGAGTGTTGTCTGCGCTGCTGAAACACATACGCAGCTACATCCTTTTCCCTCAGGTGGAGGATTTGCCTACAGTGAAAGGTGACTTGTATGCCCTGGGACACATCCCCAACATCATTGGTGCCATTGATGGGACACATGTGGCATTGGTCCCCCCCACAGGAGTGAACAGGTGTACAGAAACCGGAAGAGTTACCATTCAATGAATGTGCAGATGGTGTGTTTCCTGGCTCAGTGCATGACGCTTACATTCTGAGGAATAGCAGCATCCCTTATGTGATGGGGCAACTCCAGAGGCACCATGTGTGGCTATTAGGTGAGGACATGGACCCTATACAGTGTGACTAGGTGACTGGGTCTGAGGTTGTCCCTAAGGGTTAGTGTGTGTCTAACAGTTGTCCCTCGACATTTGCAGGTGACTCTGGGTACCCCAACCTGTCCTGGCTATTGACCCCTGTGAGAAATCCCAGGACAAGGGAAGAGGAACGCTACAATGAGGCACATGGGCGAACCAAGAGGGTTATAGAGAGGACCTTCGGCCTCCTGAAGGCCAGGTTCAGGTGCCTCCATATGACAGGTGGTTCCCTATTCTACTTACCAAAGAAGGTGTGCCAGATCATCGTGGCCTGCTGTATGCTGCACAACTTGGCTTTGCGACGACAGGTGCCTTTTGTGAAGGAGGATGGTCCTGAAGGAGATCTTATGGCAGCTGTGGAGCCTATGGACAGTGAAGACGAGGAAGCAGAAGAAGAGGATATCAACAACAGAAATACGGTGATTCATCAATACTTCCAGTGAGACACAGGTAAGAAGACATCACTGCCTGCTACATCTGATACACTCGTTCTACCTCTCATCTGTCTGTCACTTTCACCCAGTGTATGGACCCTGACTTGTCACTTTCCCTCTCGATTTCACAGATGTGGGTCCCACTGTGTGACCTCTGCTATGTAACCTCATGGACTAGAGCTGTGTGACATAGGTATGTTGACAATAGAATGGACATTGCTATTTCCCTCAGTTATTGCAAATACACATTTGTGAAAGCACAGACTGACTCCAGATTGTTTTGTGATTTAAGGGTGTTTATTGCAGTGCACATTAGTGGAGGGGGTTATAAAATGGTCAGGGGTCATGGTGGAGGAATGTCCATGGAAGAGTCCAGTCTATTAGTCTCACAGGTGCATTGTCCAAAGGGGCATAGGAAGTGGAGCTGGGGCAGTTTAAGGATGGACAGGGTGACAAAGTGGGACGTAAGGATTACATTTAGGGTAGTCTAATTTCTTGGGGGGTGTCTTGGCATTGTTCTCTGTCTTTGTCCTGGATCTCAGGGAATGCTTGCAGGGTGGTTCTCCATCTGCAGGGGGTGGGGTGCTGGTGTTGTGGTCCTGTGGCGGTGCCTCCTGTCCACTAGCGCCGGCAGAGGTGGTGGGCAGTCATCTAGATCCAGTTGGACAGAGCTGCTGTGATCACTGTGGGTCTCTTCTGGGGGGGGAGTGGGCACGTCTGGAACTTCCTGTCGAGTGATGTTGGGTAGGGGTCCTGCAGGGGTGTAAAGGCATGATTATTGCATCTGTGTGTGCTATGGTGTGCTATGGGTGGGTGACCCTGTACCACAGTGCTTGCATTTTTGTGTAGGACCTTGTGTGCTAATTGCTTAAGGGTCTGTGTGGGTATGTGAAGTGGCCATGCATTGGTGATGGGTGTCCATGCGTTGTTGTTGCATGCACGGCTTTGTGTTGGGATGTGTGGTTTGTGATAGTGGGACGTATGTGAGGAGTTGGAGTGATGGGGGTGAGGGTGAGGGTGGGGGTATGTGATAGCATGCAGGTAGGGTGGGGGATATGGTAGTTAAGATTTGACTTACCAGATTCCATTCCTCCAGCTACTCCTGCGAGGCCCTCAGGATGCAGTATAGCCAAGACCTGCTCCTCCCATGTTGTTAGTTGTGGGGGAGGAGGTGGGGGTCCGCCGCCAGTCCTCTGAACCGCAATGTGGAGTCTTGAGACCACGGAACGCACCTTCCCCCGTAGGTCGTTCCACCTCTTCCTGATGTCATCCTGTGTTCTTGGGTGCTGTCCCACTGCGTTGACCCTGTCCACGATTCTGCACCAAAGCTCCATCTTCCTAGCTATGGTGGTGTGCTGCACCTGTGATCCGAATAGCTGTAGCTCTACCCGGATGATTTCCTCCACCATGACCCTGAGCTCCTCCTCAGAAAACCTGGGGTGTCTTTGCGGTGCCATGGGGTGGTGTGGGTGATGTGTGAGGTGGTGTGTGTTGTGATGTGTGGGGTGATGTTTAGGGTTGTGTGGTGTTTTGTGCATGGATGTGTATGTGTGATGGTGTTGTGTGCCTCTGTATGGTGGGGTTGTCTTTGCTGTGCTGTCTCTCTGGCCTTCGTCTAAATTTCTGGTCGTAAGGGTTTGTGGGTGATGTGGGTGTGTGTTTTATATTGTATTGGGTGTGTGGGAGTGGTGTGTGTATGTGCATCAGGTGTGTGTATTTGGAATTGTCCAATGTGGTAGTGTTTTGTAAATGTGTGTGTATTTTGAGCGCAGCGGTGTGTACCGCCAATGGAATACCGCTGTTGAAAGACCGACGCGTGGATTTGTGGGTCGTGATAGTGTGGGCATATTCCTGTTAGCGTGACGGTGTCGGTTTTGTTATCGCCAGTTTATCACTGACCTTTGGTGTGGCGGACTTATGTGGGTGTCTGGATTTTGGCGAATTCCGAGCTGTGGGTCTTAATAGCTGCGGCGGAATTCCGCTGGGGTGTTTTGGCGGTCTTCTGCACGGCGGTAAGCGGGATTTATCGCCAATGTTGTAATGAGGGCCTAGGTGTTGAATTTGAAAAAAACGTATTGCCATTTTTACAAAGACTGTATATGATATTGCTTTTATTCAAAACCTATTGGCTTGGAGTAAGTCTTTGAGTGTGTGTTCCTCATTTATTGCCTGTGTGTGTACAACAAATGCTTAACACTACCCTCTGATAAGCCTACTGCTCGGCCACACTACCACAAAATAGAGCATTAGAGTTATCTAATTTTGCCACTATCTTACCTCTAAGGGAAACACTTGGACTCTGTGCACACTATTTCTTACTTTGAAATAGTATATACAGAGCCAACTTCCTACATTGGTGGATCAGCGGTGGGGTCTAAGACTTTGCATTTGCTGGACTACTCAGCCAATACCTGATCACACAACTAAGGGCCAGATGTACGAAAGGATTTTACCAATTCTGTGTCTATGGGAAAAAGCTTTCGTACATATGGCCCTCAATTCCAAAAATTGTCATTAGAAACTGATTTTTGAATTTTAGCTATTTTTCTAAATGTTTTAAAGTCCTGCTAGGGCCCTGTTTAAGTCCCTATTAGCATTTCTTTTAGAGTTTAAAAGTTTGTAAAAGTTTAGATTAAGTTCCAGAAATAGTTTTAGATTCTTAAAAAGTATCCCAACTTAGTAATGTCTAGCACAGAAGAGATGGTGGTGGAACTCAACCTCACCCCTTACCTGCATCTAGGGATGTCAGAGTTAAGGACTCTGTAAACTAAAAAATATAAAGCCTGGGTCAAACCCTACCAAAGTGAAGCTCCAGGAGCTTTCCGCAGAGTTTGCAAAAAAACACCCCTCTGAAGACAACCCTACAGAGGAGGAAACTAGTGACCAGGAGGATAATTACCTCCCTCCTGTCCTAGTTAGGGAGGCCACCTTTACTTACCTCCCTCAGGAACTGTTGGTTTTTGCACTGTGTCCAATTTAAAAATAGCTTATTGCCATTTTTACAAAGACTGTATATGATATTGCTTTTATTCAAAACCTATTGGCTTGGAGTAAGTCTTTGAGTGTGTGTTCCTCATTTATTGCCTGTGTGTGTACAACAAATGCTTAACACTACCCTCTGATAAGCCGACCCTACCCTCGACCACACTTCCGCAAAATAGAGTATTAGAGTTATCTAATTTTGCCACTATCTTACCTCTAAGGGGAACCCTTGGACTCTGTGCACACTATTTCTTACTTCGAAATAGTATATACAGAGCCAACTTCCTACACACTTCAACTTGGCATTTAAAACTACTTGCCACGATTTAAATCTCCCTTTTCATACATATAAATCACCTTAAGGTAGGCCCTAGGTAACCCATAGTGCATGATGCTATGTAAGTAAAAGGCAGGTCAAGTACTTATAGGTTTTACATATCCTGGTAGTGAAAAACTCCCAAATTTGTTTTTCACTATGGTGAAGCCTGCTCCTCTCACAGGCCAGAATTAGAGATTCACTTATATGTTTTAAGTGGTAATTTCTGACCTGAGAGGAATAGTCTTCTCATATTTGGTATGGTTAGAGTGAGAAAACCTACTGATTGGTGAAGTTGGATTCTACATTACTATTTCAGAAATGTCATCTCTAGAAAGCAAAAAGAACACATGGTGGACAGAATGCTGAACAATGCAAACATTCACCCCCCAGGCTCAGAAATCTGGGTTTAACCACTGTTTTTGTGTCCACCACACCACCCCAGTCATATGCATATGAGTACTGTCTGTGTTCCACATGGGAACAGTCCAGCCCGAACGGCCATGCCAGGTCCTCCCTGGACTGAAAACAATCAACCTGGGACCAGTTTCACAGTATTACCCTTCATCAGGGAAACTTGAATCCAGGAGCACAGTGAGCACGGGACCCACGTCTGGGCACAACCTTCCCACTTCGGGTGATCAATGCAAAAAGAACAGATGATAGATGGAATGCTGAAAAATGCAAACTTGCAAACTTGAACAGGGACAAAACTGATTTGCATATGGCTGAGTCCAAACTAGGTGATAGGCAAAAAAAAAAACAGATCTCTGTGACTGGGGGTGAATGTTTGCATTGTTCAGCATTACGTCCATCATCTGTTCTTTTTTACTTTTAGAAAGTAGGCATTTCTCTGCACTTACTGACATCTGTGCCTCAAAGCCTGTCTGTGCTGGCTGACAGCTCCCAAAGTGCACTCCACACAGACAGCCATATACTCAGGACACTCAGCTGCATCTGCTTGCAGATGGGTTTCCCTGGGCTAGAAGGGTGGCTCTCTCTTACACTTCAAAGGCCAGTGCCCTGTCCTCACACAAAAGGAACAAAGAACTAATAACCCCTCAAAGGGCTCCGGGTAGACAAGGCTGGGTTGAAAGGGAAACTTGTGTACTTGTACACTTCAAAACCACTCTTTGAATTTCCTCCACTTCAAAGGCACTTTTGGGTATATATACTGGGTCTGTGACCCCACCAAATCAGACACTTCTGAACCTACCACTAGACTCCGTCAGAGGGACTGCCTGGCTGCCCAAAGTACTCATCTACACTGCTTTGCTGGAAGGACTGCTGGCCTGCTTGTTGCCCTGCTGCCTTCTGACCCCTGACTCTGCTGAAAGGACTCTGTCTTCCTCCTCAAGCACTTTACAAGGGCTTGGATTGAGCTTGCCTCCCGCTATTTGGTCTCAGGGCTATCAAAGACTTCACCAAAGAGAAGAAAATCCTGCATGTCAGAAAATCGACACAACGCTTGCAAAATATACGGGTGCATAATGGATTTTTTTCATTTTAGTCCTATTTCATTCAGATAAATATTATCTATTTTCCTAAACTGATGTGGAGTACTTTTGTGGTGTTTTTCACTGTGTTACTGTATGAGTTATTGCACAAATACCTTACACATTACCTTCTAAGTTAAGCCTGTCTGCTCTGTGCCAATCCAGAGGATGAGCACAGAATAATTTAGGCTGTGTTGTTACTTACCCTGACTAGGATTGTGGTCCCTACTTGGACAGGGTGCATACCTCTGCCAACCAGAGACCCAGTTCCTAACAGTATATTTTTGTATGATTGTTTTTTTTAAATATGAGGCTGGCAAAAGGTTGGACCTAATAAATTGCCTGAGCCAAATATTTAATTGTATAAGCTTGAAAAAGCATAACAAGCCAGCAGAGATTTGATTTTTTTTCCATTTTTGCCCATAACAATGTCTCAACTACTGAGTCAAACATCATCTGGAACTCCACAAAAACAAAAGCATAATGTCTCCTAAAGACACTATTATGTTGGGTCAGTGAGTAAGCCCACTGCACGATAGAGCGGGAGGGATGTCCCTATATGATAACCTTGCAAATGTGTTCCCCCTGGTGAAGTCCATGACATGAGGGGAAAAAGTAATAAAAATGCCCGGGGCACGCTCCTCATGGTCATTTCAACCACCTACAAGTGTATGAGTTGGTCATTTATCACGCTGCTACATATTCTACACAAGGGTCCACAGCACACATAACAATTGGCAACAAGGCGGGCAGATACTGCTGCCTCACCTCATGTCTTTCTTGGCTGATGTCTGCCTCCCGCTGCTCAGTTGGCGGTCGAGCTCTACCACGCTCTTTCAGTTCCTCAGTGTTGGACCTGGCTTTTTGACAGGTACATCCCCAAACTTTTTGCCTCCTTCCTCCTATTTTTTCTGACCTGTTGTTGTTGGCTTTTGACCTCTGGGCACTTTACCACTGCTAACCAGTGCTAAAGTGCATATGCTCTCTGTGTAAATTGTACTACTGATTGGTTTATCCATGATTGACTATTTAATTTACTTGTAAGTCCCTGGTAGAGTGCACTACATGTGCCTAGGGCAGGTAGATTAAATGCTACTAGTGGGCCTGCAGCACTGGTTGTGCCACCCACCTCAGTAGCCCCTTAACCTTGTCTCAGGCCTGCCACTGCAAGGCCTGTGTGTGCAGTTTCACTGCCACTTCGACTTGGCATTTAAAGGTACTTGCCAAGCCTAGAACTCCCCTTTTTCTATACATAAGTCACCCCTAATGTGTGCCCTAGGTAACCCCTAGAGCAGGGTGCTGTGTGGGTAAAAGGCAGGACATGTACTTGTGTGGTTATATGTCCTGGTAGTGTAAAACTCCTAAATTTGTTTTTACACTACTGTGAGGCCTGCTCCCTTCATAGGCTAACATTGGGGCTGCTCTCATACATTATTGAAGTGGCAGCTGCTGATCTGAAAGGAGCAGGAAGGTCATATTTAGTATGGCCAGAATGGTAATATAAAATCCTGCTGACTGGTGAAGTCGGATTTAATATTACTATTCTAGAAATGCCACTTTTAGAAAGTGAGCATTTCTTTGCACTAAAATCTTGTTGTGCCCTTCAATCCACGTCTGGCTAGGTTTAGTTGACAGCTCCTTGTGCATTCACTCAGACACACCCCAAACACAGGGTACTCAGCCTCACTTGCATACATCTGCATTTTGAATGGGTCTTCCTGGGCTAGGAGGGTGGAGGGCCTGCCCTCACACAAAGGACTGCCACACCCCCTACTGGGACTCTGGCAGACAGGATTGAACTGAAAGGGGGCTTGGTGCATTTCTTAGACACTCTTTGAGGTCACCCCCACTTCAAAGGCACAACTTAGTATAAAACAGGGCCTCTGCCCTACCTCATCAGACATTTGCTGGAGAAGAAACCTGAACCAGAAACTACATCCTGCCAAGAAGAACTGCCTGGCTGCTCAAAGGACTCACCTGTCTGCTTTCTACAAAGGACTGCTGCCTTGCTGTTGCCCTGCTGCCTTGCTGAACTCTTGTCTGGCTGTGAAAGTGCTCTCCGAGGGCTTGGATAGAGCTTGCCTCCTGTTCCTTGAAGTCTTAGGGCCAAAAAGACTTCTCTCTTTTACTTGGACGCTCCGTGCGCCGAACATTTCGACGCACAGCTTGTTTCGCGGCGAGAAAAACGCCGCACTCCGACGCTGATCGACGCGACGCTCTTGGGACGATCGAAGATCCGACGCACGGCCTCGCAAGGACAATGCCGCCCGACCTCTAGAGGAGAAATCGACGCGACGCCTGCCGTGAGATCGTAATTTCAACACGCAGCCCCGCAGATCGAAGTCTAGAGGAGAAATAGACGCGACGCCTGCCGTGAGATCGTAATTTCGACGCGCAGCCCCACAGACCGACGCGCAGCCGGCGAACAAGCAGGAAAATCCACGCACAGACCCGGGACATCTGGTAATCCCCGCGATCCACAGAAAGAGACTGTCCACGCGCCGGAAAACGACGCCGACTTCCCCGCGTGGAAAATAACGACGCAAGTCCGTGTGTGCTGGGGAGAAATCGACGCACACACCCTTTTTCCACGCACCTCTTCTCTTGTGGCCCTCTGAGGAGATTTTTCCACTCCCAACCAGGTACTTGTGCTTGAAAGAGACTTTGTTTATATTCTAAAGACTTAAGAAACTTTCTATCACTTTTCAGTGATATCTTTACAAATTCGTATTGCAACTTTGATCGTTTTGACCTGAAGATACCCAGATAAATATTATATATTTTTCTAAATACTGTGTGGTGTATTTTTGTGGTGTTATGCTATGGTGTTGTATGATTTATTGCACAAATGCTTTACACATTGCCTTCTAAGTTAAGCCTGACTGCTCGTGCCAAGCTACCGGAGGGTGAGCACAGGCTGATTTTTGATTGTGTGTGACTTACCCTGACTAGAGTGAGGGTTCTTGCTTGGACAGAGGGCAACCTGACTGCCAACCAAAAACCCCATTTCTAACACTCAGCATGCAGCACAATGAACTGGACCTTGTCCTGAGGTGTCTCCCTGCTGGTTGTGATCACTGAGCAGAACTACAAAGATTTCCTGCTGCACCAAGCTAGACAACTCCCTGATGAGCCAGCTTTTTATGCCTGCCTGAAAGGTCTGGCCAGCACCTGCACGCCACCCGATGTCAATGATGAGATTCAAGCCCAATTCACCCAGGGTTGTTCACCTGTAAAGCTAAGAGAAAGCATTCTCCAGGTCCCAGGAGTGCCCATGGCAGACATGCTGATGACGCGGAGGTCTAAAAAATTGTCCAAGGTACGAGCAGCGCACATTGCGATGTCAAGTGAAGATGGAACCTGTCAATGCAGTCGCTGCCTGAACACCTGAAAAGAGGAAAACACACACCAGACCCAATTCAAAGCTCAAAACGTGCTATGGATGTGGAGGTTCGTACCCTCACCAAGGACCATGTCCAGCACAAGGAAAGGGGTGCTCGGCATGCAACAAACTGAACCGCTTTGCAAATGTATGCCGTTCCTTAACCCCTTCGCTGCCAGGCCTTTTCCCCCTCCTGTGCCGAGCCTTTTTTTGGCTATTTGGAGCAGTTCGCGCTTAGGCCCTCATGACTTTTTGTTCACATAAGCTACCCATGCCAAATTTGCGTCCTTTTTTCCCAACATCCTAGGGATTGTAGAGGTACCCAGACTTTGTGGGTTCCCCAGAAGGAGGCCAAGAAATTAGCCAAAAAACAGTGAAAATTTCATTTTTTTAAAAAATTTGGAAAAATGGGCTGCAGAAGAAGGCTTGTGGTTTTTTCCCTGAAAAGGGCATCAACAAAGGGTTTGCGGTGATAAAATCACCAGCTTCCCAGCTTTCAGGAACAGGCAGACTTGAATCAGAAAACCCAATTTTTCAACCCAATTTTGGCATTTTACTGGGACATACCCCATTTTTACGATTTTTTGTGCTTTCAGCCTCCTTCCAGTCAGTGACAGAAATGGGCATGAAACCAACGCTGGATCCCATAAACCGCAACATTTCTGAAAAGTAGACAAAATTCTGAATTCAGCAAGGGGTAATTTGTGTAGATCCTACAAGGGTTTCCTACAGAAAATAGCAACTGAAAAAGAAAAATATTGAAATTGAGGTGAAAAAAACATCAATTTTTCTCTAAGTTTTACTCTGTAACTTTTTCCTGCAATGTCAGATTTTCGAAAGCAATATACCGTTACGTCTGCTGGACTCTTCTGGTTGCGGGGATATATAGGGCTTGTAGGTTCATCAAGAACTCTAGGTACCCAGAGCCAATAAATGACCTGCACCCTGCAGTGGGTTTTCATTCTATGCCGGGTATACAGCAATTCATTTGCTGAAATATAAAGAGTAAAAAATAGCTATCAAGAAAACCTTTGTATTTCCAAAATGGGCACAAGATAAGGTGTTGAGAAGCAGTGGTTATTTGCACATCTCTGAATTCCGGGCTGCCCATACTAGCATGTGAATTACCGGGCATTTCTCAAATAGACGTCTTTTTTACACACTGTCTTACATTTGGAAGGGAAAAATGTAGAGAAAGACAAGGGGCAATAACACTTGTTTTGCTATTCTATGTTCCCCCAAGTCTCCCGATAAAAATGATACCTCACTTGTGTGGGTAGGCCTAGCGCCCGCGACAGGAAACGCACCAAAGCGCAACGTGGACACATCACAGAAAACAGACCTGTTTTTAGCAAAGTGCCTACCTGTAGATTTTGGCCTCTAGCTCAGCCGCCACCTAGGGAAACCTACCAAACCTGTGCATTTCTGAAAACTAGAGACCTAGGGGAATCCAAGATGGGGTGATTTGTGTGGCTCGGACCAGGTTCTGTTACCCAGAATCCTTTGCAAACCTCAAAATTTGGCTAAAAAAACACATGTTCCTCACATTTCTGTGGCAGAAAGTTCTGGAATCTGAGAGGAGCCACAAATTTCCTTCCACCCAGCGTTCCCCCACGTCTCCCGATAAAAATGATACCTCACTTGTGTGGGTAGGCCTAGCGCCCGCGACAGGAAACACCCCAAAGCGCAATGTGGACACATCACAGAAAACAGACCTGTTTTTAGCAAAGTGCCTACCTGTAGATTTTGGCCTCTAGCTCAGCCGCCACCTAGGGAAACCTACCAAACCTGTGCATTTCTGAAAACTAGAGACCTAGGGGAATCCAAGATGGGGTGATTTGTGTGGCTCGGACCAGGTTCTGTTACCCAGAATCCTTTGCAAAGCTCAAAAATTGGCTAAAAAAACACATGTTCCTCACATTTCTGTGGCAGAAAGTGCTGGAATCTGAGAGGAGCCACAAATGTCCTTCCACCCAGCGTTCCCCCACGTCTCCCGATAAAAATGATACCTCACATGTGTGGGTAGGCCTAGCGCCCGCGACAGGAAACGCCCCAAAGCGCAACGTGGACACATCACAGAAAACAGACCTGTTTTTAGCAAAGTGCCTACCTGTAGATTTTGGCCTCTAGCTCAGCCGCCACCTAGGGAAACCTACCAAACCTGTGCATTTCTGAAAACTAGAGACCTAGGGGAATCCAAGATGGGGTGATTTGTGTGGCTCGGACCAGGTTCTGTTACCCAGAATCCTTTGCAAAGCTCAAAAATTGGCTAAAAAAACACATGTTCCTCACATTTCTGTGGCAGAAAGTTCTGGAATCTGAGAGGAGCCACAAATTTCCTTCCACCCAGCGTTCCCCCACGTCTCCCGATAAAAATGATACCTCACTTGTGTGGGTAGGCCTAGCGCCCGCGACAGGAAACGCCCCAAAGCGCAACGTGGACACATCACAGAAAACAGACCTGTTTTTAGCAAAGTGCCTACCTGTAGATTTTGGCCTCTAGCTCAGCCGCCACCTAGGGAAACCTACCAAACCTGTGCATTTCTGAAAACTAGAGACCTAGGGGAATCCAAGGAGGGGTGACTGGCGGGGCTCGGACCAGGTTCTGTTACCCAGAATCCTTTGCAAACCTCATATTTTGGCTAAAAAAACGCATTTTCCTCACATTTGAGTGACAGAAAGTTCTGGAATCTGAGAGGAGCCACAAATTTCCTTCCACCCAGCGTTCCCCCAAGTCTCCCGATAAAAATGATACCTCACTTGCGTGGGTAGGCCTAGCGCCCGCGACAGGAAACGCCCCAAAGCGCAACGTGGACACCACCAAAATTTTGGAAGAAAACAGAGGTGTTTTTTGCGAAGTGACTACCTGCAGATTTTGGCCTCTAGCTCAGCCGGCACCTAGGGAAACCTACCAAACCTGTACATTTCTGAAAACTAGAGACCTAGGGGAATCCAAGGAGGGGTGACTGGCGGGGCTCGGACCAGGTTCTGTTACCCAGAATCCTTAGCAAAGCTCAAAAATTGGCTAAAAAAACACATGTTCCTCACATTTCTGTGGCAGAAAGTTCTGGAATCTGAGAGGAGCCACAAATTTCCTTCCACCCAGCGTTCCCCCACGTCTCCCGATAAAAATGATACCTCACTTGTGTGGGTAGGCCTAGCGCCCGCGACAGGAAACGCCCCAAAGCGCATCGTGGACACATCACAGAAAACAGACCTGTTTTTAGCAAAGTGCCTACCTGTACATTTTGGCCTCTAGCTCAGCCGCCACCTAGGGAAACCTACAAAACCTGTGCATTTCTGAAAACTAGAGACCTAGGGGAATCCAAGGAGGGGTGACTGGCGGGGCTCGGACCAGGTTCTGTTACCCAGAATCCTTTGCAAAGCTCAAAAATTGGCTAAAAAAACACATGTTCCTCACATTTCTGTGGCAGAAAGTTCTGGAATCTGGGAGGAGCCACAAATTTCCTTCCACCCAGCGTTCCCCCAAGTCTCCCGATAAAAATGATACCTCACTTGCGTGGGTAGGCCTAGCGCCCGCGACAGGAAACGCCCCAAAGCGCAACGTGGACACCACCAAAATTTTGGAAGAAAACAGACCTGTTTTTAGCGAAGTGCCTACCTGTAGATTTTGGCCTGTAGCTCAGCCGCCACCTAGGGAAACCTACCAAACCTGTGCATTTCTGAAAACTAGAGACCTAGGGGAATCCAAGGAGGGGTGACTGGCGGGGCTCGGACCAGGTTCTGTTACCCAGAATCCTTTGCAAAGCTCAAAAATTGGCTAAAAAAACACATGTTCCTCACATTTCTGTGGCAGAAAGTTCTGGAATCTGAGAGGAGCCACAAATTTCCTTCCACCCAGCGTTCCCCCACGTCTCCCGATAAAAATGATACCTCACTTGTGTGGGTAGGCCTAGCGCCCGCGACAGGAAACGCCCCAAAGCGCAACGTGGACACATCACAGAAAACAGACCTGTTTTTAGCAAAGTGCCTACCTGTAGATTTTGGCCTGTAGCTCAGCCGCCACCTAGGGAAACCTACCAAACCTGTGCATTTCTGAAAACTAGAGACCTAGGGGAATCCAAGGAGGGGTGACTGGCGGGGCTCGGACCAGGTTCTGTTACCCAGAATCCTTTGCAAAGCTCAAAAATTGGCTAAAAAAACACATGTTCCTCACATTTCTGTGGCAGAAAGTTCTGGAATCTGGGAGGAGCCACAAATTTCCTTCCACCCAGCGTTCCCCCAAGTCTCCCGATAAAAATGATACCTCACTTGCGTGGGTAGGCCTAGCGCCCGCGACAGGAAACGCCCCAAAGCGCAACGTGGACACCACCAAAATTTTGGAAGAAAACAGACCTGTTTTTAGCGAAGTGCCTACCTGTAGATTTTGGCCTGTAGCTCAGCCGCCACCTAGGGAAACCTACCAAACCTGTGCATTTCTGAAAACTAGAGACCTAGGGGAATCCAAGGAGGGGTGACTGGCGGGGCTCGGACCAGGTTCTGTTACCCAGAATCCTTTGCAAAGCTCAAAAATTGGCTAAAAAAACACATGTTCCTCACATTTCTGTGGCAGAAAGTTCTGGAATCTGAGAGGAGCCACAAATTTCCTTCCACCCAGCGTTCCCCCACGTCTCCCGATAAAAATGATACCTCACTTGTGTGGGTAGGCCTAGCGCCCGCGACAGGAAACGCCCCAAAGCGCAACGTGGACACATCACAGAAAACAGACCTGTTTTTAGCAAAGTGCCTACCTGTAGATTTTGGCCTGTAGCTCAGCCGCCACCTAGGGAAACCTACCAAACCTGTGCATTTCTGAAAACTAGAGACCTAGGGGAATCCAAGGAGGGGTGACTGGCGGGGCTCGGACCAGGTTCTGTTACCCAGAATCCTTTGCAAAGCTCAAAAATTGGCTAAAAAAACACATGTTCCTCACATTTCTGTGGCAGAAAGTTCTGGAATCTGGGAGGAGCCACAAATTTCCTTCCACCCAGCGTTCCCCCAAGTCTCCCGATAAAAATGATACCTCACTTGCGTGGGTAGGCCTAGCGCCCGCGACAGGAAACGCCCCAAAGCGCAACGTGGACACCACCAAAATTTTGGAAGAAAACAGACCTGTTTTTAGCGAAGTGCCTACCTGTAGATTTTGGCCTGTAGCTCAGCCGCCACCTAGGGAAACCTACCAAACCTGTGCATTTCTGAAAACTAGAGACCTAGGGGAATCCAAGGAGGGGTGACTGGCGGGGCTCGGACCAGGTTCTGTTACCCAGAATCCTTTGCAAAGCTCAAAAATTTGCTAAAAAAACACATGTTCCTCACATTTCTGTGGCAGAAAGTTCTGGAATCTGAGAGGAGCCACAAATTTCCTTCCACCCAGCGTTCCCCCACGTCTCCCGATAAAAATGATACCTCACTTGTGTGGGTAGGCCTAGCGCCCGCGACAGGAAACGCCCCAAAGCGCAACGTGGACACATCACAGAAAACAGACCTGTTTTTAGCAAAGTGCCT
Organism: Pleurodeles waltl; assembly: GCF_031143425.1. Lineage (NCBI taxonomy): Eukaryota > Metazoa > Chordata > Amphibia > Caudata > Salamandridae > Pleurodeles > Pleurodeles waltl. The sequence goes on along the minus strand of NC_090443.1, from coordinate 993,206,804 downwards.
ACCTGTAGATTTTGGCCTGTAGCTCAGCCGCCACCTAGGGAAACCTACCAAACCTGTGCATTTCTGAAAACTAGAGACCTAGGGGAATCCAAGGAGGGGTGACTGGCGGGGCTCGGACCAGGTTCTGTTACCCAGAATCCTTTGCAAAGCTCAAAAATTGGCTAAAAAAACACATGTTCCTCACATTTCTGTGGCAGAAAGTTCTGGAATCTGGGAGGAGCCACAAATTTCCTTCCACCCAGCGTTCCCCCACGTCTCCCGATAAAAATGATACCTCACTTGTGTGGGTAGGCCTAGCGCCCGCGACAGGAAACACCCCAAAGCGCAACGTGGACACCACCAAAATTCTGGAAGAAAACAGACCTGTTTTTAGCGAAGTGCCTACCTGTAGATTTTGGCCTGTAGCTCAGCCGCCACCTAGGGAAACCTACCAAACCTGTGCATTTCTGAAAACTAGAGACCTAGGGGAATCCAAGGAGGGGTGACTGGCGGGGCTCGGACCAGGTTCTGTTACCCAGAATCCTTTGCAAAGCTCAAAAATTGGCTAAAAAAACACATGTTCCTCACATTTCTGTGGCAGAAAGTTCTGGAATCTGAGAGGAGCCACAAATTTCCTTCCACCCAGCGTTCCCCCACGTCTCCCGATAAAAATGATACCTCACTTGTGTGGGTAGGCCTAGCGCCCGCGACAGGAAACGCCCCAAAGCGCAACGTGGACACATCACAGAAAACAGACCTGTTTTTAGCAAAGTGCCTACCTGTAGATTTTGGCCTGTAGCTCAGCCGCCACCTAGGGAAACCTACCAAACCTGTGCATTTCTGAAAACTAGAGACCTAGGGGAATCCAAGGAGGGGTGACTGGCGGGGCTCGGACCAGGTTCTGTTACCCAGAATCCTTTGCAAAGCTCAAAAATTGGCTAAAAAAACACATGTTCCTCACATTTCTGTGGCAGAAAGTTCTGGAATCTGGGAGGAGCCACAAATTTCCTTCCACCCAGCGTTCCCCCAAGTCTCCCGATAAAAATGATACCTCACTTGCGTGGGTAGGCCTAGCGCCCGCGACAGGAAACGCCCCAAAGCGCAACGTGGACACCACCAAAATTTTTGAAGAAAACAGACCTGTTTTTAGCGAAGTGCCTACCTGTAGATTTTGGCCTGTAGCTCAGCCGCCACCTAGGGAAACCTACCAAACCTGTGCATTTCTGAAAACTAGAGACCTAGGGGAATCCAAGGAGGGGTGACTGGCGGGGCTCGGACCAGGTTCTGTTACCCAGAATCCTTTGCAAAGCTCAAAAATTGGCTAAAAAAACACATGTTCCTCACATTTCTGTGGCAGAAAGTTCTGGAATCTGAGAGGAGCCACAAATTTCCTTCCACCCAGCGTTCCCCCACGTCTCCCGATAAAAATGATACCTCACTTGTGTGGGTAGGCCTAGCGCCCGCGACAGGAAACGCCCCAAAGCGCAACGTGGACACATCACAGAAAACAGACCTGTTTTTAGCAAAGTGCCTACCTGTAGATTTTGGCCTGTAGCTCAGCCGCCACCTAGGGAAACCTACCAAACCTGTGCATTTCTGAAAACTAGAGACCTAGGGGAATCCAAGGAGGGGTGACTGGCGGGGCTCGGACCAGGTTCTGTTACCCAGAATCCTTTGCAAAGCTCAAAAATTGGCTAAAAAAACACATGTTCCTCACATTTCTGTGGCAGAAAGTTCTGGAATCTGGGAGGAGCCACAAATTTCCTTCCACCCAGCGTTCCCCCAAGTCTCCCGATAAAAATGATACCTCACTTGCGTGGGTAGGCCTAGCGCCCGCGACAGGAAACGCCCCAAAGCGCAACGTGGACACCACCAAAATTTTGGAAGAAAACAGAGGTGTTTTTTGCGAAGTGACTACCTGTAGATTTTGGCCTCTAGCTCAGCCGGCACCTAGGGAAACCTACCAAACCTGTACATTTCTGAGAACTAGAGACCTAGGGGAATCCAAGGAGGGGTGACTGGCGGGGCTCGGACCAGGTTCTGTTACCCAGAATCCTTTGCAAAGCTCAAAAATTGGCTAAAAAAACACATGTTCCTCACATTTCTGTGGCAGAAAGTTCTGGAATCTGAGAGGAGCCACAAATTTCCTTCCACCCAGCGTTCCCCCACGTCTCCCGATAAAAATGATACCTCACTTGTGTGGGTAGGCCTAGCGCCCGCGACAGGAAACGCCCCAAAGCGCAACGTGGACACATCACAGAAAACAGACCTGTTTTTAGCAAAGTGCCTACCTGTAGATTTTGGCCTGTAGCTCAGCCGCCACCTAGGGAAACCTACCAAACCTGTGCATTTCTGAAAACTAGAGACCTAGGGGAATCCAAGGAGGGGTGACTGGCGGGGCTCGGACCAGGTTCTGTTACCCAGAATCCTTTGCAAAGCTCAAAATTTGGCTAAAAAAACACATGTTCCTCACATTTCTGTGGCAGAAAGTTCTGGAATCTGAGAGGGGCCACAAATTTCCTTCCACCCAGCGTTCCCCCACGTCTCCCGATAAAAATTATACCTCACTTGTGTGGGTAGGCCTAGCGCCCGCGACAGGAAACGCCCCAAAGCGCAGCGTGGACACATCACATTTTTTCATTGAAAACAGTGCCTACCTGTAGTTTTTGGCCTGTAGCTCAGCCAGCACCTAGGGAAACCTACCAAACCTGTGCATTTCTGAAAACTAGAGACCTAGGGGAATCCAAGATGGGGTGACTTGAGGGGCTCTGACCAGGTTCTGTTACCCAGAATCCTTTGCAAAGCTCAAAAATTGGCTAAAAAAACACATGTTCCTCACATTTCTGTGGCAGAAAGTTCTGGAATCTGGGAGGAGCCACAAATTTCCTTCCACCCAGCGTTCCCCCAAGTCTCCCGATAAAAATGATACCTCACTTGCGTGGGTAGGCCTAGCGCCCGCGACAGGAAACGCCCCAAAGCGCAACGTGGACACCACCAAAATTTTTGAAGAAAACAGACCTGTTTTTAGCGAAGTGCCTACCTGTAGATTTTGGCCTGTAGCTCAGCCGCCACCTAGGGAAACCTACCAAACCTGTGCATTTCTGAAAACTAGAGACCTAGGGGAATCCAAGGAGGGGTGACTGGCGGGGCTCGGACCAGGTTCTGTTACCCAGAATCCTTTGCAAAGCTCAAAAATTGGCTAAAAAAACACATGTTCCTCACATTTCTGTGGCAGAAAGTTCTGGAATCTGAGAGGAGCCACAAATTTCCTTCCACCCAGCGTTCCCCCACGTCTCCCGATAAAAATGATACCTCACTTGTGTGGGTAGGCCTAGCGCCCGCGACAGGAAACGCCCCAAAGCGCAACGTGGACACATCACAGAAAACAGACCTGTTTTTAGCAAAGTGCCTACCTGTAGATTTTGGCCTGTAGCTCAGCCGCCACCTAGGGAAACCTACCAAACCTGTGCATTTCTGAAAACTAGAGACCTAGGGGAATCCAAGGAGGGGTGACTGGCGGGGCTCGGACCAGGTTCTGTTACCCAGAATCCTTTGCAAAGCTCAAAAATTGGCTAAAAAAACACATGTTCCTCACATTTCTGTGGCAGAAAGTTCTGGAATCTGGGAGGAGCCACAAATTTCCTTCCACCCAGCGTTCCCCCAAGTCTCCCGATAAAAATGATACCTCACTTGCGTGGGTAGGCCTAGCGCCCGCGACAGGAAACGCCCCAAAGCGCAACGTGGACACCACCAAAATTTTGGAAGAAAACAGAGGTGTTTTTTGCGAAGTGACTACCTGTAGATTTTGGCCTCTAGCTCAGCCGGCACCTAGGGAAACCTACCAAACCTGTACATTTCTGAAAACTAGAGACCTAGGGGAATCCAAGGAGGGGTGACTGGCGGGGCTCGGACCAGGTTCTGTTACCCAGAATCCTTTGCAAAGCTCAAAAATTGGCTAAAAAAACACATGTTCCTCACATTTCTGTGGCAGAAAGTTCTGGAATCTGAGAGGAGCCACAAATTTCCTTCCACCCAGCGTTCCCCCACGTCTCCCGATAAAAATGATACCTCACTTGTGTGGGTAGGCCTAGCGCCCGCGACAGGAAACGCCCCAAAGCGCAACGTGGACACATCACAGAAAACAGACCTGTTTTTAGCAAAGTGCCTACCTGTAGATTTTGGCCTGTAGCTCAGCCGCCACCTAGGGAAACCTACCAAACCTGTGCATTTCTGAAAACTAGAGACCTAGGGGAATCCAAGGAGGGGTGACTGGCGGGGCTCGGACCAGGTTCTGTTACCCAGAATCCTTTGCAAAGCTCAAAATTTGGCTAAAAAAACACATGTTCCTCACATTTCTGTGGCAGAAAGTTCTGGAATCTGAGAGGGGCCACAAATTTCCTTCCACCCAGCGTTCCCCCACGTCTCCCGATAAAAATTATACCTCACTTGTGTGGGTAGGCCTAGCGCCCGCGACAGGAAACGCCCCAAAGCGCAGCGTGGACACATCACATTTTTTCATTGAAAACAGTGCCTACCTGTAGTTTTTGGCCTGTAGCTCAGCCAGCACCTAGGGAAACCTACCAAACCTGTGCATTTCTGAAAACTAGAGACCTAGGGGAATCCAAGATGGGGTGACTTGAGGGGCTCTGACCAGGTTCTGTTACCCAGAATCCTTTCCAAACCTCAAATATTGGCTAAAAAAACGCATTTTTCACACATTTCGGTGACAGAAAGTTCTGGAATCTGAGTGGAGCCACAAATTTCCTTCCACCCAGCGTTCCCCCAAGTCTCCCGATAAAAATGATACCTCAGTTGTGTGGGTGGGCCAGGTGCCTCCAACAGAATAAGGCCCAAAACTTGTAGAGATACAGGGGATAGTACTGCGAGTTTATAAGGACATATTCTTTTATACATCTTTAGACTGACTCTGCTTTGGGGACCCACATACGTGAGGTGTCATTTTATTTGGGAGACTGAGGGGAACACTGGGGAGTAGGAATTTTGTGCTGGAGTGGTGATCGTACGAAGAAAAGTCAGGAAAATATGCTTTTTTTAAGCACATTTTGAGGTTTACAGAGGAGTCTGGGTAAGAAAATGTTGGGGGATCCACGCAAGCCACTCCTCCCTAGACTCCTTGGGGTGTCTAGTTTTAAAAAATGTCTGGGTTTGGTAGGTTTCCCTAGATGAAGGCCGCACACAGGACCAAAAACATAGGTGCCCTCTCCCCCCCCAAACACAGGTAGTTTTGTAATATATCGTTTTGATGTGCCCACATACGTCCGTGATGTGCCAAACACTAAAATTTTGAAAAGAAACACACTTAGGTTATGTGAAAAAGACCCCTCACCCACCAACCAAGTTGGTGGCATGCTTCATCATCGGGGTCCCACCTGAGGCACCTAGCGTGTCATAGGTGTGCTGCGACGCCTGATTACAGCGGAGCAGGTTTGGTCATTTTTACCACACATACTGGTTGGATTTGGCACGAGGGTGAGTGATGGTTCAGTGGATCAAATTTTACTAACAAGAGCTTTCACAAAAATGAAAAGCACTGTTAGTAACTGAAAGGCAAAAAACTGAACCAATGACTCACAGCTCGTGAGCTGTAAAGCCGCGACAAGGCACCAACCGCTTTACAGTCCATTCACACAACTTTCATACATGACACACACAAGGCCATTCACACCGCCAGCCACGGGCCCAGCACATTACAACACTCACATCGACAGACAGCGCCACTCAAGGGCCCATCACTTACATACGCCCACATGCCTGATACAACAATCACACCAGCTGATGGGAGTGTGTGGACTGGTGTTTGGCTTGCAGTGTGTTGCAGTAGCCAACATCAAGTCAATATGTACAGTCTCAGCCAAGCCCCACTCCACACACAATGGCATCATATTTTTTTTTTTTTAACAGAGGAACCCCTAACTAAGTAGAAAGAATTACAAAACAACAAACACAAAAGCTCTAACTAACAACATGACAGAAATGCTAACCATGAAACTAAACACATGAAAATACAAAACAGACATGAGTTTACACTCATGGTTGTTCCCAGAAATTCTTCTGGGTGTGGTAATTCTTAAAACAAGCACCGACACACAGCCCAGGCTTTGAAGGACAATCTGGGCAGTACATTCGAGTCTCCCTCCGGATACCTCTTCGAAAACACACTCTACATTTCTTAGCTGGAAAGTCTTTTTTGGGTGTGGGAGGAATGTGCTCAGCAAAGTGGCGATCTTTCAATCTAGCCACATCCTCCACCACTGCTTCTCTAGGAACTCTGGCCTGTTCCACCACAATAAGGCTCTCTATCACTGACTCCTGAAATTTCACAAATGTCATCTTTGAGTCTGGAGACCTATCCCTAAACACAATAAAAGACTTGAAGGTTGCTAAGTGGAAGAGGTGAAGTGCTAACTTCTTATACCAAACATAAGACTTACGAATAGCAGTATAAGGTTCCAACCTCTGGTCAACTCTATCTACACCTCCCATGTGCTTATTATAATCTAAAATGCACACAGGTTTGCGCACTTCAGCAACCTGGCCCCAAACAGTCACAGGGGAAGTACTCTCATCATGGATGGTACTTAGCATGTAGACATCCCTCTTGTCTGAAAATTTCAAAGCTAGCAGCTCCTCGTTCCGCAAGGCACAGCACTGTCCCCTCTCAAGTTTTTTACAGACAAGCTCCCTTGGATAGCCTTTCCGGTTAGAACGGATTGTGCCACAAGCAACTGTGTCCACTCTAAACAATTCCTTGAACAACTGCACACCAGTGTAGAAGTTATCTACATACAAATGGTGACCTTTGTTGAACAGTCGTCTACCAAGATCCCACACTATTTTCTCAGTAACTCCAAAAGTGGGAGGACAACCAGGGGGGTCAATATTGGAATCCCTACCAGTGTACACACGGAAACTATACACATATCCTGTCCTACTTTCAGACAGCATATACAATTTAATTCCATATCGTGCCCTTTTGCTAGGAATGTACTGCCTAAAAACCAAACGACCCTTGAAGAGGACCAAAGACTCGTCCACACTTATCTCTTTGCCTGGAACATAGACCTCCGAAAACCGATCTACAAAATGATCAAGGACAGGCCTAATCTTAAAAAGACGGTCAGAATCTGGGTGATCTCGTGGCAAGGCTAATGCATTGTCAACAAAATGCAGCATCCTAAGAAGAAGCAAATACCGATTACGACTCATGGTAGCTGGAAATATAGCTGTTGCCATCAAGGGACTAGTAGACCAATAAGAAGCCAGTGACGGCTTCCTTATCAACCCCATCAAAAAAGTCAAACCCAAAAACTTTTTTAGCTCCTCCAAATTTGTGGGAATCCACTGGGCAGCTCTAGAGTGTGGCCTAAGTCTAGCAGCGTTGTCCCTCAAATGCTGCTCCGCATACAAATTAGTCTGCTCAACAATCTCTTCCAAAAACACATCATCCATGAATAACTCAAAGAAATTGATAGGCATAAAGTTCTCTGTATTGGCGTTACACCCCGGGAGACCAGTAAAGGCAGGCAACTCTGGCTGCTCCATGTTTGGGGCAACCCAGACATCAGGTCTTCTAACGGGAAACCTTTCAGCCCCAGGTTGCTGCACTATTGGCACATCAATGTCCTCCTCTAAAACAGAACCTTCATCTGCACTGAGTGTGGCTTCATCATCAGAAGATTCCCCTCCAACAGAAACATCACTGCCAGAATCTCTGACTTTCTCCTCTGCCTCAGATGCAGAGTCCGTCTCATAGTCATGATCAGACTGTGACTCAAAAAGCATACCAACCACCTGCTGAGCGGTCATCCTGCGGCTAGCCATGATCTCTCCTGCTAAAATTAACTGGACAAATTCACCACCAACAACCAGCACTGTGTAAGACAAGTAACAAAGTGTAGCTTTGTTAGTAAGAGTTACAAACTCAAAAACTATACCGCTCACTTGCCTGAAAAAGCTTGATTCACCAGCAACTACACAGCAATCACCAATGATATCCCACTAAAAAGAAAGAAAGAAAGGCAAATTAGAAATAAGACACAACAAATATCATTGTGCACAAACCTAAGGACAATTTCACACACAATCCTGCATTTAGTACACCCCCTACAAACATGTCATTCATGCATGGCAACAATACTCCTTTGGAGTAAATTGTTTTTACTTACCTAAAACATGCAACTGTGCAAACTGCAGGTCAACCACCGCCAAAACCGCAAGGAGCCACAGCAAATAAAGCAAAAGCTTTGAACTAGAACAAAAAGGAGGACATTTTTTTTTATCACAAATGCAAAGACTTCTTCAGTTGACAAACACCCCACCATCAAACATTTTAGAAATTGGTGCCTAAGTGGATTCTGTCATAGGGGCAGATGGGCCTACTAAAAAAATAGGCCTGTGTGCCCCAAGGAAGCCAGAAAATACCTTTAGTACTGTGTCCCCATGGAGAGCGACCCTTGCCAAAGGGGACAGCCCTCAAACAAAAAAAAACAAAAAAAAACACACACAACACTATCCCTGGTGCCTAAGTGGCTTCTGCCCCCTTGGGGGCAGGTGGGCCTAAGAAAATAGGCCCATCTGCCCCCAGGGGGTGTAGAAATGGCCAACAGGTCAATGCCCCCCTGGGGGGGCGCCCCGTGACCAAGGGGACGCCCCCCCACAAAAATAAACACATAAAAAAAAATCCCTGGCGTTCTAGTGGTTTCTGCCCCCCTTGGGGGCAGATCAGCCTAAAAATAATAGGCTGATCTGTCTCCAAGGGGTGCAGAAATGGCCTGGGTACCTGTGCCCCCAAAGTGGGGGGCGACCCTTGCCCAAGCCCCCCCCCATCCACTAACACACACACACACACACACTATCCCTGGTGTCTACGTGGCTTCTGCCCCCCTTGGGGGCAGGTGGGTCTAGAAAAATAGGCCCATCTGCCCCCAGGGGGGGCAGAAATGGCCAACAGGTCAATGCCCCCCTTGGGGGGGCGCCCCGTGCCCGAGGGGACGCCCCCCCACAAAAATAAACACATTAAAAAAAATCCCTGGCGTTCTAGTGGTTTCTGCCCCCCTTGGGGGCAGATCAGCCTAAAAATAATAGGCTGATCTGTCTCCAAGGGGTGCAGAAATGGCCTGGGTACATGTGCCCCCAAAGTGGGGGGCGACCCTTGCCCAAACCCCCCCCCATCCACTAACACACACACACACACACACTATCCCTGGTGTCTACGTGGCTTCTGCCCCCCTTGGGGGCAGGTGGGTCTAGAAAAATAGGCCCATCTGCCCCCAGGGGGGGCAGAAATGGCCAACAGGTCAATGCCCCCCTTGGGGGGGCGCCCCGTGCCCGAGGGGACGCCCCCCCACAAAAATAAACACATAAAAAAAAATCCCTGGCGTTCTAGTGGTTTCTGCCCCCCTTGGGGGCAGATCAGCCTAAAAATAATAGGCTGATCTGTCTCCAAGGGGTGCAGAAATGGCCTGGGTACATGTGCCCCCAAAGTGGGGGGCGACCCTTGCCCAAGCCCCCCCCATCCACTAACACACACACACACACACACTATCCCTGGTGTCTACGTGGCTTCTGCCCCCCTTGGGGGCAGGTGGGTCTAGAAAAATAGGCCCATCTGCCCCCAGGGGGGGCAGAAATGGCCAACAGGTCAATGCCCCCCTTGGGGGGGCGCCCCGTGCCCAAGGGGACGCCCCCCCACAAAAATAAACACATAAAAAAAAAACCCTGGCGTTCTAGTGGTTTCTGCCCCCCTTGGGGGCAGATCAGCCTAAAAATAATAGGCTGATCTGTCTCCAAGGGGTGCAGAAATGGCCTGGGTACATGTGCCCCCAAAGTGGGGGGCGACCCTTGCCCAAGCCCCCCCCCATCCACTAACACACACACACACACACACTATCCCTGGTGTCTACGTGGCTTCTGCCCCCCTTGGGGGCAGGTGGGTCTAGAAAAATAGGCCCATCTGCCCCCAGGGGGGGCAGAAATGGCCAACAGGTCAATGCCCCCCTTGGGGGGGCGCCCCGTGCCCGAGGGGACGCCCCCCCACAAAAATAAACACATAAAAAAAAATCCCTGGCGTTCTAGTGGTTTCTGCCCCCCTTGGGGGCAGATCAGCCTAAAAATAATAGGCTGATCTGTCTCCAAGGGGTGCAGAAATGGCCTGGGTACATGTGCCCCCAAAGTGGGGGGCGACCCTTGCCCAAGCCCCCCCCCATCCACTAACACACACACTATCCCTGGTGTCTACGTGGCTTCTGCCCCCCTTGGGGGCAGGTGGGTCTAGAAAAATAGGCCCATCTGCCCCCAGGGGGGGCAGAAATGGCCAACAGGTCAATGCCCCCCTTGGGGGGGCGCCCCGTGCCCAAGGGGACGCCCCCCCACAAAAATAAACACATAAAAAAAAAACCCTGGCGTTCTAGTGGTTTCTGCCCCCCTTGGGGGCAGATCAGCCTAAAAATAATAGGCTGATCTGTCTCCAAGGGGTGCAGAAATGGCCTGGGTACATGTGCCCCCAAAGTGGGGGGCGACCCTTGCCCAAGCCCCCCCCCCATCCACTAACACACACACACACACACACTATCCCTGGTGTCTACGTGGCTTCTGCCCCCCTTGGGGGCAGGTGGGTCTAGAAAAATAGGCCCATCTGCCCCCAGGGGGGGCAGAAATGGCCAACAGGTCAATGCCCCCCTTGGGGGGGCGCCCCGTGCCCAAGGGGACACCCCCCCACAAAAATAAACACATAAAAAAAAATCCCTGGCGTTCTAGTGGTTTCTGCCCCCCTTGGGGGCAGATCAGCCTAAAAATAATAGGCTGATCTGTCTCCAAGGGGTGCAGAAATGGCCTGGGTACATGTGCCCCCAAAGTGGGGGGCGACCCTTGCCCAAGCCCCCCCCCATCCACTAACACACACACACACACACACTATCCCTGGTGTCTACGTGGCTTCTGCCCCCCTTGGGGGCAGGTGGGTCTAGAAAAATAGGCCCATCTGCCCCCAGGGGGGGCAGAAATGGCCAACAGGTCAATGCCCCCCTTGGGGGGGCGCCCCGTGCCCATGGGGACGCCCCCCCACAAAAATAAACACATAAAAAAACATCCCTGGCGTTCTAGTGGTTTCTGCCCCCCTTGGGGCAGATCAACCTAAAAATAATAGGCTGATCTGCCCTCAAGGGGGGCAGAAATGGCCCTAAAAGACATGCCCCCCAAAGGGGAGCGACCCTTGCCCAAGGGGGCGCCCCCCCATCCACTACACACACAATCCCTGGTGCCTAAGTGGCTTCTGCCCCCCTTGGGGGCAGATGGACCTAAAAAAAATAGGCCGATCTGCCCCCAAGGGGGGCAGAAATGGCCAACAGTTCTCTGCCCCCTTGGGGGGGGCGCCCCTTGCCCAAGGGGGCCCCCCCTCCCAACATACCTGCACAGAAAATATAATTCCCTGGTGATCCAGTGGTTTCTGCCCCCCTTGGGGGCAGATCCGCCTAAAAAGTAGGCCAATCTGCCCCCAAGGGGGGCAGAAATGGCCGTAACTAATTGCCCCCACAAGGGGAGCGACCCTTGCCCAAGGGGCCGCTCCCCGCCAGCAAGAAACACGAGCAAACAACAAAAAAAAAAATCCCTGGTGTCTAGTGGGCATTCCTGCTGCCCGATCGCAATGCGATCGGGCAGCAGGAATGCTCAAAGAGACACCGGGGGAAAGGAAAAGCCTTTCCTTTCCCCCGGTGCCTCTTTAGCCCAAACCCCCCACCCACCGGGAAGAGGAACTCACCTCTTTCCTCGTCGCCGCACAGGAAGCAAATGGCTTCCTGTGCGGCGAAATCCCCATAATGAAGTCAGCGCGCGATCGCGCGCTGACGTCATTATGGGGGGGTGGGGGGGTCGGGGGTGGAAGGGGAAGGGCTTCCCCTTCCATCCCTGACTTTGGGGGGGTGGGGGGAAGCACACAGAGGGAGCGAGAGCGCTCCCTCTGGGCTGTGTGCCGAGGACGTAGTGGTTACGTCCTCGGCACAGCAGCACTGTGCCGCGGGACGTAACCACTACGTCCGCGGCACAGAAGGGGTTAACGCCCCACAAAGGACAGAAGACAAAACCTGTCAATGTTGAGCACCCTCGAATATCCCAGATGATGAGGGAGACATCGAGGATGACGACATCAAAGTTGCGGTTCTCGTCATACGTGCTGTGCAACCAGGGGGACATCCCCGAAAACGCATCCCAAAATGCAACGTGTTGACTGCTGGCCATCAAGTGCAGGTGCTGATCAGCACTGGAGCATCCATTAACATCATGGCGCAGTCAGTAATGCAGACACTTCCTGTGAGGCGTATCTTGTGCCCCACATACATGTAGGTATTTGCATATTATCATGAGACTCCCCACACATATGTAGTCCATATTATAGTAGATATATGGCTATGGCTAGTATGATTACCACAAGTTTGAGGATAATATGCTTACTACAAACTTAACAAATTTACGGACTATGATTGTCATGAAAAATTAAATACTTTTTTCATGAAGAACTAAGTGGTGGAAAACTGCAATATATGGCATCCTGCAAGGTTGTGTGATATAAAAAGTCCTCTACTATAATATGGAATACATATGTGTGTGAGTCTCATGATAATTCTGCCTTACCAGGAATTTGTCCTGGTGTTTTGAGGATTAGGGGGCTGGTCCTCAAGACTCACACACCTTGTACATGGACAAATTTTCAACTTAGCAGAGTGTAAAGATGCGGCAGTGATCGCCTCGGCCATTTTTTCCTTTTTTATCAAGTATTTGCATATGGCTCCACTCCCTTTGGCCAGTGTGTTCACGACAGATTGCTCACAAATCTTACTCCATTCGTGCCAAAGTGTATGTCACAAAAGAAGGGTCGGGAATGGTAAAGCTGCCGTGTGGCAGAGCTTCTTCAACTGGTCGCTTTTCCATTCAGTGTACACCAGGAAAGTGTGAGTTATATGGTGAGAGAGTTTGCACCTCTGTTTGAAGGTATAGGGTGCCTCAAAGACTGTCTGATACATCTCCAGGTCGGCAACTCGGTCCAACCCATGGCACTAAAACACAGCAGTGTGGCCTTCCACCTGAGACCAAAGGAAAAGGAGGCACTGAATAGGTTAGAACAGGCTGATATCATTGAGCGGGTCAACTGTCCAACTCCACTGGTGTCTCCAATCGTGGTGGTGCACAAACCCAAACAACCCGGGGAAGTTCAGATTTGCGTTGACGTGCCTACCCAATTTAGCCATTAAGCGAGAACGTCACTTAACGCCCACTGTGGCTGACATTGTGGCAGAAGTGAATGGATCCAATTGGCTTTCCAAGATGGATTTGTGAGCTGCCTACCACCAGTTGAAGCTAGAGCTAGAGTCTCGAGCCATCACTACCCTCTCCACCCATGTGGTCCTACGGAGATAAAAGCACCTTTGTTTTGGAGTTTTCAGTGCAGCTTAGGACACTATCAGGAGCATTCTGGCTGGCCTTGAGGGGGTCCTCAACATCAGTGATGGCATACTCATACATGCCCCCTCGCTGGAAGAACACATTAATAACCTGACAGACACTTTCCAATGACTGCACGACAATGGTCTCTCGCTTTACAGAGAAAAGTGTGCCTTCCTCCAGAAGCAAATAGCATTCTTTGGCTATTGATTCTCCTAAAATGGAGTACAACCCAACCCAGTCAAAGTTCAGGACATCTAGTCAGCACCGGCACCCACCACAGTTACAGGAGCGAGAAGCTTGCTAGACATGGTCACATACTGTAGATGATTTATTTGAAACTTGACGGACCTGACAGCAGCGTTAAGAGAACTAACAAAGAGCAATACAGTCTGAAACTGGTGGCATATACTAGCCATGTGCTGACAGAGACTGAAACTGTGTTCCCACATTGAAAAGAAGACCACTGGCGTACACTGGGGCTGCCATCACTTTCACCTATATCTATATAGCCAGCTTTTCATTGTTCATATGGATCACAAACTCTTAAATCCACTATCCATGGGGTCATCCTCTAAACCACCACTGAGGATCGAAAAATTGATTCTGCAGGAGTCTCATTTCACAGTCATCGACTGCCCTGGAACCAAGCAGATTATCCAGATGTTGAGGTCATGGACTCAACCACCGCAAGTCCAACAATACAGAGGTTGGAGAGGATCATGGCCACCCATGGGTTCCTTGAGGAACTGAGCACAGACAAAGGCCCTCTGTTGTCAAGTCAGGAGTTCACAGATTACCCTCAGTCCTGGGGCATTAATCACCAGAAGCTCACGCCACGCTGGCCACAGGTAAATGGAGAAGCAGAATGATCCACGGACAAAATATGGATTGTGCCTTTTATGCTTTCCACATGGAACACTGTCTGACACCTCACTCGACAACACACGTCAGTCCCAGCTCCCTGTGTTTGAACCGACCAGTGGATGATGTCATTCCCCAGATTTTCGGGTCGTCAGCGATACAGACAAGTTGCTGGAACACTGCAACTATGCCGGATACAGAATGACTGCAAGTCCAGATTCTGCCGAGCGAAACAAAGTTCTGTCACGGTTGGAGATGTTGTGATGTTGAAGAATAGACATCCCAGGAGTAACTTTTGAGATTGAGCCATGGAAGGTACAGTCAGTAAAATGGAAAATAATCACTGCTCAGAAGGCTGGAGAGACTATCTCAAGGAGCATATCTTGTTTTAAGCAATGCTGGTCTCCTCTGAGCAGCCCCAGGATGGATCTCTCTGCAATCCCAGGGATTGCAACAGAGACTGATGACAAAGTCCCGACCGAGCTCCCTAGACCACCAGGACCATCTCCTGTTGTAAATTTGCCTCAAGCAGCTAGGAGGTCCTCGTTCCCGGAGCAGGATCATGATGTGCCGTCAGATTCCAGCAGATGCCCACGGCTGGCAAGGCAGGATGAGACAAGAGAAGAAGCCACTTGTCAAGGAGCCAGGAGATATCATCTCCAACTTTGCCCTATGAGATTTTCTAGTCTGAAGAATTTGGTTTTAAATTGAATCAATGCTGTACTCTCTCCCTTTTCGTGTTTTCTCTCAATAGCTCCCTATTGCTGCCCATGTTTTGTCCATGATCAGGGGGTCACCATGCTTATTAAGTCTGACTTGTCCCTGTGTTTTATTTTATTTGAGGTAAAAGAGGAATGTTATGTTGTGTCAGTGGGTGAGCCCAGTGCGCGATAGAGGGAGGGGATGTTTCTATATGGTAACCCTCCAAATGTGATCCCTGATTTCCTCCACTGGAAGTAAGATTCAATTAATTTGTTTAGCTGGATCACCAATAATTTGGGAAAGGGTAAGTCAACCCATCAGGAACATATTTAAATTATGAAGAATATTGCCTGTTTGGGCCAACAACGTGCTGATGTCAGCCAGATCAGGTTACGACTGAGAGAACGCTTCTCTATGCCAGCTTCTCTATGCCAGCTCGCGCACCTATGGAAGAGCCAATCACACTAAGGGCATTAGAGACACGAGTGGCGGCCATTCCGGGCAGTGGGCGGATAAACTTGAAATCCATATAGGCACCACCCTAGAAAAGTAGCCCACCCCACCACCCACAGAACAGAGTTAAGCAATGTTTAGCAACAGCAGTACAAACGGAAGTGCAACGTGAATAAAGTACACAAATGAGGAAAAACTCCGATATGTTTCCGATTCTGGCGTGTTTCTGAATCTTCTCATGTTGAACAGGTATCCTGTTGCTTCAGACAGCATCTGTGTGTCCTTTGCAGCTTGGTTCGCCCTTTATAAATACCCCCAGTGAAAATAAACTAAAATAAAAATAGGAAACTGTTTTGGTTGGGTGTATATCAAATCACCGGATTAATATTTGGGATCCATCACAGCAAAATCTACTAGACATAATTACACCACACATACAATGAATGCAGGGCTTCCCCCTACCTAGGTTTTTATATTAGATGATGTAAATATGTTCACTGTTTTTTGTAGTTCCTAGAAAAATAGAAAACATGTAGTTTGAATTACTCTGCCCCTTTAGTTATATCTAGACAGGTCCTTAGACATAATTTCTGAGTGTTTAATGTGCCTACCCGTTCTGCAAACCCACGTTCAGTGCCCACAAAATTGCTGTAATTTGATTGGCCATCACAACAGCATCTATTTTTGGATTCGTTTGCCATTATGCTGTCCGCAACAGTTTGAGACTCTTCAATAACAAATATTAACTGGGGTACTATACGTACCCACCACATAATATCTGAACCCCCCGGGACATGAGGGGGGCAAACTAAACTTCGTGGAGTTGGGTAACGTCCAATTTCTCCAGAAAATACACCTGTATTTTTTTTTTCATGAAAGGTAGGTCATCTGTGCTCCTAAAACCTCTGAAACTGGCGGGGTTAGTTAGGGTCATAAGCTTCACCGCGAGATCAATATGGGACTCTTGATGAATGCAAGCATGCAGGGCCGGCTTTAGGTTGGTGCGAGCGGTGAGGTCCCACCGGGTGCTGACCTCAGGGGAGCGCTGTGTTTAGCAATAACTTACGAAACTTGCGATTTAATAGCACCTGCTGAAAAGTTCCTTGTGCGTCCAGCTTTCAGGAAACAAGTAAAATGTCAAGATAACGTTTGTGAATAATGTTCCTGCAAGGGAGAGAGATGGGAGTTTTGTCTAGGGGCAGCTTTAACTCGCCATAAAGTAGCTAGAGGGTTAAAACGCCTGCTGCAAAGAACAGAACCATATTTTATGTGGGTAGCTGAGTGGATTAGTAAAGCCAGCCTTTACAAGCTCCTTAAAACGAATGTATGTGAAAGGGGGGCTATGGAAAGACGACGGGCACATTTGTCTGGTTGCAGTGAGGGAATCCAAGGAGGTGGTCATGGGGTAGGGGTGCCAAAAATGACTGTCGCACAAGGTGCCACCAGCGCTAAAGCCGGCCCTGCAAGCATGGATTCTGGGGCCATATACACCACTGCTCACACAGTGCAGTGGTGTGTGAAAAACAGCAGTGCTGCATTGCACATACAAGAAAACGTGCTAATGATGTAGTTGAAAACTCTTGCGCAAAAATTGCCACTTTAGCACAAAGCTAAGCACTGTGCTACGGCACAAACATGAGGAAGCAGCATGTATACTTAATGTGCTTGGTGTACACCATCAAGTATAAATCTCCCTTAAATTACACATTACGTATGCAAATTCCACACAATGTCAAAACTGTGTTATGGGCTAGGGCTTCATTCAAAGCCAGGTTTAGCTATTGTATTTGATTGACTTTGTGTTAAATCGTAAGGCGGTTTGGGCTGGCCTATCCACCCCCTTTGCATTCATTAAGAATGAGGTTGATCCTATGCGACGCAAAGTGTCCTGGCACGGTGGCAACATCAACTTTCCAAGTTGCTTGACTCTACCGTTGTCACCACTTTGTGTCACGCATTATAGGTTAGCGTCACACGAGCGCTCGTTCTAGGCTGTAGTAAAGTTGGGAAAGGGTGGTTAAGGTATTCTTTCATGTGACATTTTTCTAAGGTAACATTTTTTTGTGTGTGTTTGTATCTGTGTTGGTTTATACGTGTGTGTTTGAAATGTGCCACTTTGCAAGAATACGCCAATTTACCATTACACACATTTATTTTACTTCTGATAAAATTACTAAATCGAAAAGTTTCATTATTGCTTCATATGCCAAGCCATATGATTCTATCCTAACCTCATGCATACATTTCCTGGTGAAATCAGGAGTGATATCACAAGACTTTGTTTACCCTGAAGAAGGCAAATGAGTGCTTGGTATTAGAAACGTTAGAAGGATAACTTTATTTTGTATGCGACTACCCTGGCTCACTTGATTATTTGCAGGAATTACCAGAAGTCTGAACCATCCATGCATGATCACTGGGGTTATGAGTTAGTGATAGTTGATGCCATCGAGAAGTTAATTTGGTCTTTTAACCAACAACTCAAGAAACTACAATCAATTTGCCAAATTGAACCATGGCAGGGCCAAAGTGGGAGTAAGTCACAAATCGGTGTAATGCAATTAAAGATGATATATAATGGTGGATCAGGATGTGCCACATGATAAGTTAAAATGGATGAAAGATATATGTTGCACATTATGTTCAAGTGAAATGTATGTATATTAACTATGAGGTAAATAATAGAATACATGCTTTAGATGACAATACCTGTCATGGGGAAGAGAAAGTGAATCCTGGATAAATATCTGTGCTTCCCATTTATAAAAATGCACCGGTTTCCGCCGTTCATCCTCCCTCCACATGTACAAGGAGCGATGCTGCTGGAGTCAAAAGTTGGGGATGAGGTGAAATAGTGCGAGAAGCAAATAGTCACTATACTGACTAACTTCTACTTGTTCTTTATTGACATCATGGTTGATCTGTACATGGGCCCAATACTCCTAGTTGGTTCCTTTAAGTCTGCAAGCGAGCAACCTGCTGCTCCGCTAGTAGATGCTCCACTAATAGAAATGCATTAGGTGGGCCTATTGTAATCTTGTACACCTGAGTGTACTGGTGAAAGGGGTCACCAAAGCAAATGGCTTCTGGTCTGGACAACTTGGCTCTTCCGGGCAGATCACCCATGGAATGAGTTTTGTCTAGAGCAGTGGCTCTTAGCCTTTTGACTTCTGTGGACCCCTCTTAATCATTACTGGAAACCACCCCTGGCGAATCATTGTTAGATTCTGGAGACCTCCACTAAGTCATTATTGAAATCTGGGGTCCCCCATCCTATGGAATTTTGATGATTTGAACCGCAAAACAAAACACAGAATTGAGGAATCAGGCATTCATCAAACAAATACAGAAACTATGAAATATTGTATTCAATTCATAAACATATATAAAAAACATTTTAATGGAAAAGGGCAGCTTTTAAGGCAACCCATCATCCGTATTTTATACTGTCTGATGCACTTGTACTACTCCCACAAATCAATCTGAAGATACAAATTTAACATGTAGCCACCACTTTCAAAATCCTTCACATTTACAGAACATTTTTACATTTTAAATTTACATTTTGCTTCTTTGTGCACACTTTATTAATCAATTAATATTATTTTAATTACGAAGTGATCGAGGACCCCTTGAGTAGATGTTGCAGACTCTGAGGCATTCCGCTCTACAGTTTAAGAACCAGTGCTCTAGAGGGAAGTGATCTTCTGGGCTCAATACTTAATTTAAGTATTTATGCAACCCTCCCTATTGGACCTGTATTGCGAAAATGGGCGTATGGGGGGATCAGGGAGGACACAATTTGTTTGTGATGATGTTCCCATTGTACTTTTCTCCTAAGTATGTTTGTGTTATACAAACCCCAAGCCTAATAACACCATGGTAATGCTGTATTTAGTATACAGCGCACCATGGCACACTTTAGCACAATAGCATAAAAAATGATGCCATTGTGGCACTTTGCTGCACTAGCCCCAAAAATGTTTTTGCTAGTCCAGCAAAGCTCAGGGAGGCCCATAGGAAATAGAAACAGCGACACTTTAATGCCTGCCCCGGGAAGGTGTTAAAAAAGTGATGCTAGAATGGCACAGTGAAATCTTGTAAATTTCGCTCGACCATTTGTTTTTGGGCTCTCCTGTGGGGGAACGCCCCCTTGCATACATTATACTTGGGGCAGGTATAATGTGGCGCAAGGGTTTACAAAGTGGCGCAATGCTAGCATTGCCCCACTTTGTACATAGAGCGCAGGGCGAGGGCATGCTTAGCGCCGCCATAGTGTAAAACAAATTATGATACAGCGGCACTAAGGGGTTTGCAAATATACCCATAAGGGTGTGCAATATTCCGAATTTGCCTCCTCTTGTAGTTTGCAAATTGCCTTTACTACACTAAAGTAAAGGGGTGCTAAACATGTCTGCATACACAATGTAATCATGTGGGTCTAAATATCAAAGAGTCCCCGTGGGTGAGTTTCTCTCAAAAAAGAAAGGGTATGAAGTTCAAAGGTGAGAATATCTCTTGCTACAGTGAATGTAGCAATATCCCCCGCTCCATGGTATCTCTCCTCTGTGATGATCAACAAAACTAGTGGGCTACCTAGGGGCTTCTTTGATAAAAGCAACTGAGGATCAATGCACAGATATTTGTCTTAAACCTAAGCAGATAGCCATGCACCTGTTAAATGTCCTAACCCTAATTAGAACATTGGAATGTTTGGAGATCCCTTTTGGACAATGGAGTGTTCTGGGATTTTACTGGCTGGTAAAAGCCAGGGGCGTCAACATACTAATGTTCTTTGTTCACAGCAACAGCTGTGAACAAAGACCTCACGGAGCCCGAGGGGATTTCAATCCCCTCAGGTTTTGAGAGGCCTTTGTTTTATTTATTAGAACATTCTGCCCTCTGGTGGCGGAATGTTCTAATAGACTTATAGCCCTTTGTAGCTGGGCTATGCCGTCAATTAAAGCCTTTAATGGCCGGTATAGCCCGCAATAGCAGGTTCTAACTCTATAGCAGACAGCCGTGGACCCAGCTTATTGTAAAACATTGTACATTTCCTGGAAATATAGAGTTAACAGTGTAAAACTGAGAGTTCTGCTCTGCCTAGTTGGCCTGTCTTTAGTGATTGACATCTAAAAAGCAGAAGTGACAGACATGCAGAAGTTAGTACTGAGCTTCATCTAGGTAGGGAGATAGTTTGGATAGCCAGAAAGATGCTAATGGTGCTTAAATCTAAGGAAGATTTGATGTGCCCTTCTCAGACATCATAAAATACCACCAGTGAACACTAAAGAAATGGTCCTGTAGGGAAACAGAAAAGAAGAGTGGGCACAAGGAGCAGGCAATAGAGGGAAGCATGGCTAGCTCAAAAATTGTAGCCTAAGAGGTTATATCTGAGCCAGATCATGAGGACATCACTTGAACCACAGAACAGATGAACAGCTATGATGCATCTCACCACCTTGTATCCTTCCCCATGCACCCATGTCCAGCTAAGTGAAAGGAGAAAGATTGGTCCTCTGAAACTTGCAACCGGGAGAGGTCCAATACTGCTTCTGGCTAACATGGCCATATGGCGTGAGAGACACCTGACACCTGTTGTACACGACCTGGTGGCACAGCAGAATTAAGGGCAATTACAACATTTTCCACTCTTGTATACTTACCTGCACTCACCATGGATGGATCCCCCCATCCATGGGTGTCCTCCAGGGGTGGGCTATGGTGGCAGGGGGTGTCCCTAGGTGCAGGGAAGGCACCTGTAGATTGCTTTCATGGTCTCCCACTATGGAAAAGAGTCCACAGGTCCCTTAACGCCTGCCCTGACTCAGGTGTTAATTTTTTACGCAAATCGGAATTTATATAATTTTCCGGCTCTGCCTACCAGCCATGTGCCATTTTTGCCCGGTTGGATAAATATGGCGCACAGGTGTTTAAGTCATTTTTTGGATGTGAACGCCTACCTTGCATGTCATTAACACAAGGCGGTTTCAAGCATCCAGAAAATGAAGTACACTGAAATATTTTGTATTAATATGGTCTAAGTTGTGCGCCGCATTTGCGTAAAAAAAATTAAGCAAATCCAGCGCAAGCAGAGTATAAATATGCTCCTTAGTGTTGCCATTTCATTCCAAATCTCAGGGTCCTTACAGCCCCCTTCATGAACTGACCAAGGCTTACAGGATCTGGGAGTTGGGTTCTTCACAAGAAGAGGCATTCCCAGCAAGCAAGCAAGCAGTCTTGTTGCACACTAGGCTGGCCTAATTTGACCCATGTCGCGAATCAGAGTTGTCAGTAGAAGCGAGCTCCACAGGCCTCGGGCAGTGTTATCTCAGAAGCAAGACAATGGTGAATGGGCCCCAACAGCATATGACAGCCGCACATTGACTGAAACACAACAAAGGTATTCCTATTTTGAGAAGGAGGTCATTGCAACTCATTGGGTATGCCGTCACTTCCATCTCTACCTCTATGGGCACCATTTCACAGTTCAATCCGATCACAATCCCCTCCTCTCACTGTTCACCTAATCTTCTTCCAAACCACCCCGAGAATTGAAAAGTGGATCTTTCAATGGCAAGAATACAATTTCTCCATGGCTTACCAGCCGGGAAGTCCAAAACCCAGCAGACTTCTTTCCAAGCATGCCAGACTTGCCGCCAGCAAGGAATCCAAAGTCAAGGAAGTGGAAGAATATGTAAAGCTGGTGGTCGAGAGGTCTCAACCGCTGCCTATTTCCCTTTCAGAGATCATCAAAACAACAAAAGAAGATGAGTGTTTTCAGCTAGCGCTGCCTGAGGTCACACTAGGCAATTGGGATGAGATGGAAAGGAACCTATGCTTTCACACCGCAAAGGATGGGCAAAATCTACTATCCCTGCAGCACGTTTGCAATGAGTTGGCCATCTCGCCAGAAGGATGCTAACTGTGAGGGCCTCGTTTGGTGATTCCCTGACAACTCCAACATAGAATAATGGACTTGACAGAGTCAGCACATCAAGGTGTAGTCAAGACGAAAGCTAGGCTCCGGGGCACAGTCTGGATTCCCAGCCTCAACACTATGGTGGAAAGAACTATGAAATAAAGTTCCATGTGCCTAGCAGCAGGCCCTGCTGAGCCACCAGCTCCTATTATCACCCCGTCCAAAAACCCCATTCCGTTGCACCAAGCCTGTGCAAATTTTGGCAAACTCCCATATGGCCGACACATGTTAGTCATGATCAACGATTTCTCAAAATGCCCAGAGGTAGAAACCATGGAGTCTGCAACAGCTAGCCAGACCACCCATGGTCTTCTGTGTGAACTTTGCACTGACAACAGACCTCCTTTCTCCAGTCAAGAGTTTGCAGAGTACCTGAAACCCAGAGGTATTGTCACCAGAAGATCACATGCAGGTTGCCTCAGCAAATGGAGAGGTAGAACTCTTTATGAAGACTGTAAACAAGGTACTTCGCATCGCACTGGCCGGTGGCCAGAACCTGGATTGTGCATTGTATGCTTTCTTGCAGGAGTACAGACTTACTCCTCAAACCACCACGAGAGTCACCCTTAATGAACTGTGCATCAACTGCAAGCTAGTGGTCACCATCCCTAATGAGAAAATGCCTGCGGCCATCCGGAAGGAAGTATATGACGCTCTGAATTGCCAAAAGGGATGGAACGACCACATGTTCTCCGAACAAAGAGCACGAACTCTGCAGGTAGGCGATGCAGTCCTCATCTGTAATAGACACTCAGGAAGCAAATTTTGCCTACATTTTGAACCGCACCTATGGAAAGTCACAAGAATACAGGGGGCAATGGTCACCGCTGCCCAGGGGAGAGGAGACAGTCACCAGAAACATTGTTTACTTTAAACGTTACAACCACTCAGATCATCATGGTCATGTGAGGAAAATCCTGAGCTGGCCACGAATTGTCCAGAGGACGTTCCCTAAGATGATCTCAGCTTGTCTGGAAGTCCACAAAGAGACCCCAACACTTCTAAACAACCACTGTTGACACAGGGTGAGTCAACTCTCGTCCCCAACCCTGTAGACAAAAAATCCCAAGACAACATCACCAGTCAACATAAGGGAGCGTTGAGATATTACCTCAGACACTGTCCAGCCATCTCCACAAAGCTAAAGGATTGTGTCATGAATTCTAACATTACTGTCAGTGACTAAATGAGAGTGCCTCTCTTCTGTACACTATTTGTTCTTTTGAGGCAGTTTTTCACTATGAGGCTCAGGTGCGCCATGCAGTGCACACCATGTTTTTTTTGTTTGTTTAATTTTCATTTAGTTAGGGAGGGATGTTATGTTGTGGGATGGATTAGCCCACGTTGTTTGACTCATAGAGGGGTGATTTGTAGCCGAGCCCTCCTCTGATGAAGATTATGGTCTTAACCGTCACATGGGTGATGGCTGGAATAAAACAAAATAGTCACATGGGTGATGGCTGGAATAAAAAGACCCAGCGGACTAGGGCCCATAAGTAATACCTAATAACTATGGGGGTCATTATGACCCCGGCGGTACTGCCACATTATGACATTGACGGGGGCAGCCATCCAAGCCCCCCTTCCAATACAACACCCTCCATAAACGCACACTTGCAGACGTGCCACGCATACACACACTCACTCACACAGGAATAAACACATTCATTCACGCATGCATCCATTTATTCTCTCACACATCCGTACACACATTCACACTGGCACGCAGACACGCATTTACATTTACATTCATACATGTATTCTTACACATGCATACACTCACGCAAACCACACTACACATACATTCGCATTCACGCACACACACCCACATCCATGCACACACACACAACACACCCCACCCGCCTCCCCTGTCGGAAACCCAACTTACCTGCATCCAGGGGGTCTTCCGGCAGGGGACAGGATGGGTCGTTGCTACCGCCAGTAGCGCCCGCCAGCAGAATACCGCCGGACCGTATTATTTTTCATAATACGGTTGGCGTAGTGGTCTACTGGTGTGGCGCGCCTGGTGGTAGCAGCGCCACCTTAACACCATCCGCCAGTATGGTCACAGCCAGATATCTGCCCTTTTTGTGGCAGAAATCCTGCTGTGGTCATAATTTGGCGGACAGCTGTTAGCCGCAGCGACAGTCTTTTGGCAGCCGTCGCCGCAGTGGTAGGAGGCATTTACTGCCAATTTAGGGTCAATGTGTCCTGTGTTAGTCAATTTAGCGCTGTGGCAGCCCCCCACTAATTACACAAACAGGCATCAGGGGCCAGGTGCAAACTACGCAACAATCACCACATCCAGCGCTCGGGCACTACATCTTTTTCATTAAGAAGAGGGTAGAAGCCAGAGTTGGACTGGAACAGATATAAGCATTTGCATGAGTTTGTGCTTGCTGCAGGCAATGAATTTGAAAATATAAGAGAAATCAACAGCAAAATTGTCCCAACAGATAATAAAACAGACCAACAACAACAAAAAACCCGACCCACACAGTGACCTGTCAGAAAGGCCCTTTGAGTGCTGCCAGATTTATCAGCAGATTTTAGAAAAAAATTGTTTCTGGATCAAACGCTACTAAAGACACTGCTGTGTTGCCACACAGTGGAAAGCCCTTCACAAATATTAACTGGTCGCCTTTCTGTTGCTTATTTCTGTATTTAGTTGTCAAAGTAGTGGCAATGAAGTGAAATCTTTCCTCACAAAGATTTAACATATGTAAAAATGCCAAAATATTACAGTAAAACTAACACATAATGGGGGTCATTCTAAGTCTGGCGGGCGGCGGAGGCCGCCCGCCAGACTTCCCCCACCAAAATACCGCTCCGCGGTCGAAAGACCGCTGAGGGTATTTTGGGATTTGCCCTGGGCTGGCGGGCGACCGCCAAAAGGCCGCCCGCCAGCCCAGGGCAAATCATCCTTCCCACGAGGACGCCGGCTCAGAATTGAGCCGGCGGAGTTGGAAGGTGCGACGGGTGCAGTGGCACCTGTCGCGTATTTCAGTGTCTGCATAGCAGACACTGAAATACAAAGTGGGGCCCTCTTACGGGGGCCCCTGCAGTGCCCATGCCATTGGCATGGGCACTGCAGGGGCCCCCAGGGGCCCCGCGGCACCCCCTACCGCCATCCTGTTCCTGGCGGGAGACCCGCCAGGAACAGGATGGCGGTAGGGGGTGTCAGAATCCCCATGGCGGCCGAGCGCGCTCCGCCGCCATGGAGGATTCACATGGGCAGCGGAAAACCGGCGGGAGACCGCCGGTTTTCCGCATCTGACCGCAGCCGAACCGCCGCGGTCAGAATGCCCTGTGGGGCACCGCCGGCCTGTCGGTGGTGCTCCCGCCGACCCTGGCCGCCGGGGTCAGAATCACCCCCAATGTGACACATAACACCACATAAATTTCCTTTTAATGGCACATAATTTAGTCAACCCTGATACTAAGGGCCTGATTTTAAACTCGGTGGACGGGTTACTCCGGCACAATGGTGACGAAAATCCCGTCCACCGAAATCTAAACCCATTATATCCAATGGGATTTAGATTTTGGCAGGCCGAATCTCCATCACCATTGTGACAGCGTAATAGGTCTCCCAAGTTCTAACTCATACTTTGGCCAGTCTGACCTTGTTTAGATCCCTGACCTTCTGGTACAAGAGGCTGAAATGAAACTTTGCCTTATTGTACGTAGCCTTATACTGTTATCCAGAGAGTGGGGGCAAAATGAGAAACTGTCTTGTTTTCATCCTCAATTCTTTTTTCAGCAATCATGATGCTGTTATTGTGTACCTTCAAATAAGCCATATCTTAATAGTTATTTGGCCTGTGCTTTAAAAACGAAATAAAGTATCTAATAAAAAAGAGGAACAGTAGCATCTCAAGAATGCCTGTCTCAGTTCGTCAGCTCTGTCAATTGTACGGTTTATTTGGAGATTAGTAAACTCTGAAAATTTGTCAAATAAGCTTGGTGTCCTTTGTAGCTCTGGAGGGCATGTACTTCTGCCTTATGTTTACACAAGTATACCATAGCAATTTTGAACCCAGCCTCACAGCACACACAACAATCATGTGTGTGCTCTGAGGACTTTCTGTTCTTTGAATTTAGGCCTAGTGCAGGGCTATGAAGTCGGAGGGGCCCACCAAGTACAACAACTGTTTCGCCATAGGGCTGCTGTGGGCTGACAGTGTGGACTGACAGTGATGGCAGTGATATCGATTCTAGTTACTAGAACAGTCCTTTTTAGCTATCACCTGAGCCTGTTATCAATACCATGCATTTACACTGTTTGCCTTTGCCCGTCCCTGAATGGCATGGATGTTGCGTATGTGCATTAATATGCATGTGGAAGATATGTGTGGAGTCCATGTGATGCTAATGGAAATGGCCACTCTAGCTTCCATTTTGTGAATTTCAGGACTATTCTCAGACAGCCAGAAGGCAGCACAGTGGGCCAGATTGAAGAATGTTTAGGAGAGAAGGTAGAGAGTCCCTTTGAAACTTGGGAGTTGCCCCCATACACTTTCTTGGACCATTTTTCCCAGGCAGGACTACACACCACAGGTTAAAAGGTAGTTAAGTGGGATAGTGTTGGGTCCCTAGTTAGCCCTTGTCCAAGTAGGGATCACAGTCCTAGTCAGCGTAAGTAAAAACACAGTCCAAATTATCCTGTGCTCACCCTCTTGTAGCTTGCCACAGAGCAGACCTGCTTAACTTAGAAGGCAATGTGTAAAGTATTTGTGCAATACCTCATACAGGAAAACAGTGAAAACACCTCAAAATGTACTCCACATCAGTTTGGGAACATAGATAATATTTATCTGAAGACAATAAGACCAAAATGACAAAAACCCAATATGCACGAGTCAAGATACCACCTTTTAAAGGTTTAAATGAGTCTTAATCCTTAAGAATCAGTGGTTGTTTCCTTTTAACACACAGTACCTGGGGTGCATCAAAAATAACAGCCCACTGGGGGCCGCAGAGGAGTAGATGCATCAAATAATAAGGGGACACGTCAGATTTTCCAGCACGTAACAGACGATGCATCATTTCTTTCCATACTACAAGGTGGTGCATCGATTTCCAGGAGCACAGCCTTGGTTCCTTACTGCGATGTGGGGATATTTTGACGCCCAGGGATGATGCGTTGAAATACTTGATGCACTGGTAGAAGAAGCAATCACTGCATTGATCCAGTAGGTGATGTGGTGATTTTGCAGCCGTGAGGCAGGCACTGTGTTGATTTCTGCAGGCGTTGCATTGATTTTCCGAAACACGGGGAGTTTCTTCTCTTGGGTGAAAACTTTGTGGCCCTGAGACTTCAGAACAGGGGACAAGCTCAATCCAAGCCCTTGGAGAGCACTTGTGGGGAAGTCAGAGTCTTCCAGCAGAGTCCGGACAAGTAGGCAGCAGGAGAGCAAGCAGGGGAGCAGTCCTTCTCAGCAAAGCAGTTCAGATGACTCCTTTGGGCAGCCAGGCAGTCCCTCTGACAGATTCCAGTTACAGGTCCAGAAGTGTCTGAATTGGTGGGGTCAGAGACCTAGTATATATACACCAAAAAATGTATTTGAAGTGAAGGAAACTTCAAAGCGTGGTTTAGAAGTGTACAAGGTTCCCTTTCAACCCAGTCCTGTCTGACAGGATCCCTATAGGGGGTTATCAGTCCTTTGTGTGATGGCAGGCTATTGGCCTTTGAAATGTGAGAGCCCCTCCTCCCTTCCTGCCGAGAGAAACCCACCTGTATGCAGATGAATGCAGATGCAACCGGGTCCTGCGTATCCTGTGTTTATGGCTGTCTGGGTGAAATGCAGAAGGGGAACTGTCAACCAGCACAATCCAGACATGGATTGGAGACAGGCACTAAACATGACAGGGCCACTCCTTTCAAATCAGAATCTACCACTTAAGGGTAGATAAGGGCAGATCTAATGCTGGACTATGAGAGGTGCAGCCCTCATAGTAGTGGAAAACGAATTTGTGAGTTATTTACTACCAGGACATGTAAAACACATAAGTACATGCCCTGCCATTTACTTACACAGCACCCTGCCCTAGGGGTTACCTAGGCCCTACCTTAGGGATTACTTATATGTAGGAAAAGGGGAGTTTAAGGCTTGGCAAGTAGTTTTAATTGCCAAGTCGATGTGGCAGTGAAACTGCACACACAGGGCTTGCAATGGCAGACCTGAGACATGGTTAAGGGGCTACCTATGTGCGTGACACAACCAGTGTTGCAGGCCCACTAGTAGCATTTAATTTACAGGTCCTGGGCACTTCTAGTGCACTGTAGTATGGACGTACAAGTAAAAATAATATGGCAATTGGGTAGGAGAACATGCTAACATGTTTATGGGAGAGAGCACAATCACTTTAGCACTGGTTAGCATTGGTAAAGAGTCTTAAAATCAGCAAAAATAGGGTCAGGAAAATGGAAGGAGGTAGGCGAAAAGTTGGGGAGGACCACCTCAAGGCTGTCAGGTCTAACATGTGCCTCGGGAGCTCTCATCACTAAGGCAGAAGAATCTAGAGAGACCATCAGCATTTGCAATCTGGACTGCTTCTTAGAAGTCAGCTCAGTTAAGGGGCAATAATGGTGGAATGTCCCTTAACAAATCTTCTGTAGTAGCCAGTGAGGCTTAGGAAGGTTCTCACTTCAGTCTGGGTTTTAGGTAGTTGCCAAGCAATGACTGCTTCAATCTTGGCCTGGAGGGACTGCACCTTGCCACCACCTACCAGGTGTCCCAAATACACCACGGAGCCCTGCCCAATCTAGCACTGACTGTCCTTCATTGTCAGTCCTGCCTCCTGCAGGGCATGGAGCACCTCTTTAAGGTGATGCAGGTGTTCCTCCCAGCTGGCACTGTAGAGGGCAATGTCATCTAAGTAGGTGGCACAGAATGCCTCTTTACCAGCCAGGACGCTGTTAACCAACCGTTGGAAGGTAGCAGGGGCATTCTTCAAGCCGAAGGACATCACCTGAAATTGGTCTTGTCCATCAGGGGTTGAGAATTTTGACCTTTCTCCTGCCCCCTTAGACAAAGTAATCTGTCAGTACCCTAATGTAAAATCAAAGGTTCTGAGGAATTTGGCAGTGCCTAGTCTGTCAATGAGCTCATCAGCTCTGAGGATGGGTTTGGGCGTCAGTCTTCGTGATGGAATTGAGACCTCAGTAGTCCACACAGAACCAAAGTTCTGGTGTGGCGCCCAGTGGGGCAACCTTTAGTGCCAATACCACTGGGCTGGACCAGAGACTGTTTGAGGTTTCAATCATCCCTAAAGCTAGCATCTTGGCAACTTCTTCCTTAATGCTGGCTTTCACCCTGTCTGCCAAGCCGTACATTTTGTTATTTACAGGGGCTGTCTCCCATGTGAATGTCATGGACGCACGGATGTATGAGTCCAGGAGTGAGTGAAAACAGGAAGGAAAACTGTTGCAGTAACTGGTAACAATCACCTTGCTGTTTAGGGTCAGGGAGTCAGAGAGGTTGAAACCCTCCACTGGCCCATCGCTTTCCTGTGCAGAGAGGAGGTCAGGGAGAGGTTAACTCTCCTCCTCCACACTCTCATTTGTCAGAGGGAGCATGCTCACATTGGGCCTTTAAAAGTGAGGCTTGAGTCTGTTCACACGGAGCACCCTTAGGTGGTTTCTAGGGGTCTGGAGGTCCACTAAGTAAGTGGCCTCCCCCTTACACTCCTTTATTTTGTATGGACCAGTCAAGTGGTCCTGGAGAGCTGTGGGTTCTACTGGCTCCATGACCCATACTTTGTCGTCGGGTTGAAACTCCACCAGTGTGATCCTCTGGTCATACCAGCATTTCATTACCTCTTGACTGGCCTCCAGATTGCTTTTGGCCTTTTTCTAGAAGCAGTGCATCTGGTTGAGGAGGGCTAACATAGCTGACCACATCCTTGGGGAGTTTCCTGGGAGCTTTCTCCCACCGCTACTTGTCAGTGTTTAGAGGTCCCCTAACTGGGTGGCCATATAGGAGTTCAAAGGGGCTGAACCCTACTGCTTTCTGTGGCACCTTCCTAGAGGCAAAGAGAAGACATAGCAAGAGAATGTCTCACTTACGCCTCATGGCCCCAGGAAGGCCTACAATCATGCCCTTCAAGGTCTTGTTGAATGTCTCAACGAGACCATTGGATTGAGGCTGATAGGGTGTATTGAATTTGTAAGTTACACCACACGCATCCCATATGGACTTCATGTATGCAAACATGAAGTCAGTGCCTCTGTGAGACACTGTCTCTTTGGGGAACCACAGAAGGGTAAAGATCCCCATCAAAGTTCTGGTCACCACAGGTGCAGTCACCATCCTCAGAGGGATTGCCACTGGGTAATGTGTGGCATAACCCACCAAGTCCAGGATGAACCTGTTGCCTAGGGCTGTCTTGGAGTCCAATGGACCAATGACGTTGATGCCAAGCCTTTCAAACGGGGTGCCAATGATGGGATGTAGGATCAGGGAAGCTTCCAGCTTTTTCCCTGACTTCCCACTGGCCTGGCAGGTGGGACAGGACCTACGGAATGTATCTGAGGCTGTCTTTATTCAGGGAAAATAGAAGTGGGCGACAAGCCTGGCAAAGGTTTTGTCTTGCCGTAAATGTCCTGCCATAGGTACGTCATGAGCCAGACCCAGTAAGAAGGCCCTGTAAAACTGGGGGACCACCAGCACATGTGCTTCCTCAGCACCCAGATCCTTCGGCTCACTATTTAAGAGATCATTCTCCCAGTAGATTAAGT
This sequence comes from Pleurodeles waltl, assembly GCF_031143425.1. NCBI lineage: Eukaryota > Metazoa > Chordata > Amphibia > Caudata > Salamandridae > Pleurodeles > Pleurodeles waltl. The sequence continues at coordinate 993,175,629 of NC_090443.1, read as the reverse complement.
GATCCCCAGAGGCTTCACCTGCTGCATTGCCGCAGGCCTGTTGCCTCAAGCCCTCACGAGTCGGACACTCCTTCTCTGTTTTTCAGAATTCCTCCCTGGTGGGCTCACCCTCAACTTGCCAGCTGGCAAGCACAGGTGGCTCACCTAGAGTGGCAATGTCTTTCCCGGTTGGCTCATGGGCCTTCTCCTCAGGGACTCTGTCAACTTCCACTGTGGGAACTTCAGGAACCGGTTTCATGCGCCCCTTGCCTCTCTCCTTGGCAGCTGTCTGGGACATTCTTCTAGTCTCAAGCCACCCTTGACTCCCCTCCCGGACAGCCATGGACCATGTAGTCGTGCAGACCCACTGAGGCTATTCCATCATCTCAAAGTGAGACCTGAGCACTGGCAGGACTCACAGCTACTTTCAGAGTATCTGAGGACCCCCCCACTCAAAGGGAACCAGAGCCACCAGAGATGGCTCTCACGATTGTCGACAACTATGACTTGGTGGAATGTGTTCAGTAGGACCTGCTCTGCTGACACTTGAAAGTTGTCATGCTGGTTCCTCTGTCACACAGAGCCTCCACCCATTGCCCATTAATGGTGACCCACTTCCTATACTTAGAAGTATTGGTAGGCATGTGGGCTTTTGGCACCATCTCTGCCTCCTTCAGGGACACTATGGTTACCTCTGTCTGTTCCCCAAAACTATCTGGGACTACCTCCTACCCAAGCGCTACACTTGCCAACCTAGGTTTCTGCCCACCAGTGGGGGGCTGTGACCTATTTGGACATTTGGAGTCGCCCTTAGAGTGGTCATACTTGGGGCACTCTGCACATTGGTCAACCAACCTCCCTGTCTTGTGATCAAATAACCCTCTCTTCTTAGGATCAGACTGGGACTGGTTACCACTACTCCCTTGGGGATAATTTTGGGGGCCTTTAGAGAATCCCTTATTTTTAAGTTTTTCTCCCCCCCTTTCTTCTGTTGGGAACCCTGACAACTTTTGTGGGAGTCCCCTCAGATACTTTTTTCGACACTCTGGTGCTAGCTCAGAGGTCTGCCTCCTCAGCAATCTTCCTGGGATCAGTCAGCTTACTGTCAACTAGGTGCTGGCACAACTCTGTAACATAAGTACTGAGCATGTGCTCTCTCAGGATTAAATTGTACAACCCAACATAATCACCTGCTTTGCTGCCCCACACCCAGCCATTCAGTGTCTTACTGGAGAATCAATTAAATCTTCCCGGGATTGGTTGGGGAGTTTTTGACTGTACCTGAGTCTTTGGCAATACTGTTCAGGGGTCTGTCCAAACTTGGCAATCAAAATGTCTTTCACAGGAGTGTACTTGGCCTGGTCCCCAACCTCTAATGTCAGGAGTATTGGCATGTGTTTCCACAGGTTCGCCCCCCCCAGTGCTCTCTAGGAACTCCATGTGAGCTCAGTGCAACTTCATAAGCAGAAAACCACTAAAAAATGTCATCTCCCACCACATAAATGGGCACCAAATCCTTGGGTATACAAATCTTCTTGTCTCCAACAGGTACTGTATGTTTGTATGTTGCCACCTTCACTGCTGGGCACAGACTGCCTAGACTTGAGCTCCAGCTCTTTGAGACTCAGTTCATGAGCCAGAAGTAATTTCTTCTCTGCAAAAACTTTTTCAGCTCCTCTTTCACCTATTCTTTCATCTCTTGCTTTCTTCCCCTCTGCCTCCATTTTTAATTTTGATATCTGCACTTCTTTCCTCTCTCCTTTCCTCTGTGGTCAGGCTATGACTTGAAACACTGCTTCCTGGTCTCACAGGAGGTACACATTCAGGGGTGTCATCCCCTACTGCTTTTGGCAGCTCCTTGGAAGAGCCCTTCTCAGGCTCCCCCAACTCATCTTTCTCTTGGGTGCGGGACTCTCCCCAGGCCCTCTGCACCTTTTGAAACTCTCCTTTCTTTGAAGCTTCACAGGCACGTACCCCATATCTTTCCAAAAGACCTTCAGCTGGGAGACTGTGTGATTCTCCAGCTTAGCCAGTACAACTCCTCCGCCCCACTTGTGGAAGCAGGCAGAGAAATGATGTATAGGATGGGAAAAAATGTCAAGCAGGGAAATCAAAATGGTATTTAACTGTGGATAGGTAGCATACACATAGCTATTGTATGGCACTGCACAAACACAAGTCCTATCCTTACCACTGATCACAATGTTAGAAATTGGGTCTCTTGTTGGCAGCAGTATACACCCTTGTCCAAGTAGGGACCCCAATTCCAGTCAGGATAAGTCACAACTCATTCCAAAATATCCTGTGGTCACCCTCTGGTAGCTTGGCACAGAGCAGGCAGACTTAACTTAGAAGGCAAGTGTGAAGTATTTGTGCAATAACTCACACTGTAACACAATGAGAAACACCACAAAAAGTACTCACAACAGTTTAGAAAAACAGATAATATTTATCTGCATAAAAAAGACCAAAACAACTAAAATCTGATACACACAAGTCATCACTTTTTAAAGGTTTAAATGAGTCTTAATCCTCAAGAATCAGTGGTTGTATCCTTTTAACACACAGTACCTGAGATGCATCAAAAATAACGACGCACAGGGGCCGCAGAGGAGATGTGTTGAAAAATAAGGCGCTGCATAGGATTTTCTGGCTTGGCACAGACGATATGTCATTTCTTTCAACGCTGCAAGGTGATGCATCGATTTTCAGGAGCACAGCTTTGATTCGGCACTGCGATGTAGGGATATTTTGATGCTCAGGGACGCATTGAAAATCCTTGATGCGCTGGTAGAAGAAGCAGGTGCTGCATCGATCTGGTAGGCAATCCAGCGATTTTGCAGCCTCAAGGCAGGCACTGCATCGATTTCTGCAGGCGTCGATATTCTGATGCATAGGGGTTTTCTTCTCTTGGGGGAAGTCTTTGTGGTCCTGAGACTTCAGAACAGGAGGCAAGCAGAATACAAGAGCATTTGTGGGGAAGGTAGAGTTCTTCCAGTAGAGTCAGGGGCCAGCATGCAGCAAGCAGATCAGCAGTCCTCCTCAGCAAAGCAGTCCAAATGAGTCCTTTGGGCAGCCAGGCAGTCCCTCTGACAGTGTCCAGTTGCAGGTCCAGAAGTGGCTGATTTGGTGGAGTCAGAGACCGAGTATATACACACCCAAAAATGCCTTTGAAGTGAGGGGAATTTCAAAGAGTGGTTTTGAAGTGCAGTAGGTCCCCTTTCAACCCAGCCTTCTGTGCCAAGATCACTGTGGGGGGTTGTCAGTCCTTTGTGTGAGGACAGGCGACTGGTCTTTGAAATGTAAGTGAGAGCCCCTCCACACTTCCTGCCCAGGGAAACCTATCTGTATGAAGATGAATGCAGATGCAGCTGAGTGTCCTGTGTTTATGGCTGTCTGAGTGGAATGCACAAGGGGAGTTGTCCACCAGCACAGCCGTGGACTGGAAACAGACTGTAAGGCACAGAAGGCAGTAAGTGCAGAGAAATGGCCACTTTCTAAAAGTGCCATTTCTAAAAGAGTGATATTAAATCCAAATTCACCAGTAAGCAGGATTTTCTATTACCATTCTAAACATGAGAGGGCTACTATTTCAGATCAGAATCTACCACTTAAAAGTAGATACGGGCACTTTAAATGCTAGCCTATGAGAGAAGCAGGCCTCACATTAGTGGAAAATTAATGTGTGTCTTTCACTACCAGGACATGGTGCCACATAAGTACATGTCCTGCCTTTTACTTTGATAGCACTCTGCCCTATGGGTTACCTAGGGCCTACGTAAGGGTGACATATGTGAGAAAGGGGGATTTTAAGGCTTGGCAAGTAGTTTTAAAAGTCAAGTCACAGTATCAGCGCAACTGCACACATAGGCCTTGCAATGGCAGTCCTGAGATATAGTTAAGGGGCTACCTATTTGGGTAGCACAACCAGTGCTGCAGGCCCACTAGTAGCTTACAGTACACTAGTACAGGCTCTGGGCATTTCTAGTGCACTGTACTAGGGACTTACAAGAAAATTAAATATGCCATTTGGGTTGGAGCCAATGTTACCATGTCTAGGGGAGAGAGCACATGCACTTTAGCACTGGTCAGGAGTGGTAAAGTGCGTGAAGTCCTAAAACCAGCAAAACCAGGGTCAGAAAAATGGAGGGAAAGAGGAAGGCAAAAAGTTGGGGGATGACCACCCGAAGGCTGTCATGTCTAACAGACAGGTTCTATTTATTTTGTACCCTTGTTGTGGGTCTTTCTTGCCTGGAGACTCCCTGTTCCATCCTACTGTGATGCTCACATTTTGGACACAGCCCATGACCGAACTAGATTGGCTTAAAATAGCAAAAATGCATAACTAGGCAGAACATCACTAAACTGAACTGCTGGTACACACAATTTCTGCCTACAACTTGGGTATGCCAAGGGGACAGCGAGTCCCAGTCACTGTGTCAAGATGTCTTGACCAGAAGCCTGGGACTTCACATTAATGGCCATTAGGACCAAGGCTAGGGTACAAATTGGCAACTCCAATTGCCAGGTTTGGGACCAGTAACTCCTAGAAGAATTGACTAGCATGCCAGGAGGGACTGTCCACAATCTACTTTGACAGAGAGAGGTGACTGACTATTAAGGAGGAGCATTAGAGGTGCTCTTGCACAAAGGAGACTCTGCACAGAAGAAGCAAAGGCTGTACGGAGCTCAGGTGAGGCAAAGTGAGGCCACTGTTGCAAGACTGGGCTTGACCTACACAGAGAGCAGAGTTGACCTACACAGAGAGCAGAGGTGAGTCTCTCCAATATGGGTAACCTTGACACCTGTGGCTGAGGATGTCTGGAAATTTCTACTCCGTGAACTAGTGCCAAGAAGTATTGAAGTGCCACAACCACCTGTGACAGCTGGATGCAGTTCAACATACAAGAAACATCAAATGCTGAAGCCAAAGGAACGTTACTGCTGCAACCCAGGGTTCGCATCTGTTTATTTGAGGAGCTTCTGAGACTGTGCCCAAGGAAGGCTCAGGCGGCAAGTGGCTCTGCAACGCCCGGCACACCTACTATGGACGTGTGCTGGTGCTACTGTGACTAGCCTGAGGTTGTGGGTACCAGTCAGCCAAGGACCCTACCAAAGGATCCCTGCTTGTGCTGGCTGAGAGCCTACATTGGCAGTGACACATGCATGTAATGCTGAGGCAGGAGATTCACAAAGTAGGCAACAGAGGCAAAAAAAAGGTACTGTACCATTATTCCCCAAGTGTCGGAAAGGGGGCAGATTTAAGTGAAGCTGAATGACCATCCAATTGTGGCTTTAGAAAACTAGGATGACACGAGGTAGCCCACCAAGGTAAAGAGAGATTCCCCCACAGGACCAAAGGGCAAGACACCTTATTCAATAAGGACTCTCCACCAGTATACTATGGGTACTGCCCTCTCTAGCACCCCATGTGTGTGTTTGTGTGTGCTGGACACTGATTTTATTAAATGTGATATACTCTCTGTTGAATTAGGAGTCTCTAATGATACACCACCTCCCTGAGTAAGCGTTGAAATGCTAAACACCAGTATCCGGGGAGTCAATTGCTACAGGGGTGTACATGGTGATCGATTTTGGGACCACTACTAGTTTTAAGCTCTGGCACATCAGGAGTAAATGGCTCTGAATCACGGGATCTGAGCATAGTAGCCTGTGACTGCCCCAGGACTCCTGAAAAAGTTCCCACAAGAACATAAGTAACTCAGAAAATATTTCTCTGATAAACGTGTTCAAGGATAGCTCCCATAGGCAGGGATATTCTGTATTCGTGTACAGCAGTGAAGATACCATAGTGGAGAATATAATAGCAAATTTCAGTGGGATACTGGAGCTACAAAATAAGCTGTCATGGGGCTGACGACTAACAGGGTCTATCTGCTACTTCTTGGTCTATACGTCCAGGTCTTCACAGACTTAGGCCCGTATTTATACTCCGTTTGCGCCGAATTAGCGTCGTTTTTTTCGACGCAAATTCGGCGCAAAACTAACGCCATATTTATACTTTGCCGTTAGACGCGTCTAGCTCCAAAGTATGGGCAAATAGCGTCATTTTTTTGCGTGAACGCCTTCCTTGCGTTAATGAGATGCAAGGAAGGCGTTCCCGTCTAAAAAAATGACGGCGACGCAAATGCGTCGTATTTATACTCCCGGGCAAAAATCACGCCCGGGAGTGGTCGGGTCAAAAAACCCCGCATTTGCGCCACTTTTTAACGCCTGGGTCAGGGTAGGCGTTAAGGGGCCTGTGGGCTCAAAATGAGCCCACAGGTGCCCTCCCATGCCCCCAGGGACCCCCCCTGCCACCCTTGCCCACCCCAGGAGGACACCCAAGGATGGAGGGACCCATCCCAGGGACATTCAGGTAAGTTCAGGTAAGTATAATTTTTTATTTTTTAAATTTTTTTTTGGTGGCATAGGGGGGCCTTATTTGTGCCCCCCTACATGCCACTATGCCCAATGACCATGCCCAGGGGACATAAGTCCCCTGGGCATGGCCATTGGGCAAGGGGGCATGACTCCTGTCTTTACTAAGACAGGAGTCATTTAAATGGCGTCTGGGCGTCGAAAAAAATGGCGCAAATCGGGTTGAGGCGATTTTTTTGCCTCAACCTGACTTGCCCTATTTTAAGACGCCCTAACCCCATTTTCCCCCTACACAGGCGCTGCCTGGTCTACGTGGTTTTTTTCCACGCACACCAGGCAGCGCCGGTCTGCTAGCGCCGGCTAACGCCATTCCATAAATACGGCGCCCGCATGGCGCTTCAGAATGGCGTTAGACGGCGCTAAATTTTTTGACGCTAAACTGCGTTAGCGCAGTTTAGCGTCAAAAAGTATAAATATGGGCCTTAGGGTCTGATTTATAAATGACCGGATAGGCTGTTGTTCCCCCAGGGGGGAGGTGTAAACTACAGGTTGGTTTGGTAGAGAAGTAGAGCTAGGCTAGGTCGCCAGTTTAGTAGGACTGGGCGGTGTTCCCAGAGGTGACTTTATTATCGACCCGTCCTTAATTCCTGCATGAGGAGTACGTGCTTGACCCTGGAGGGGAGCTAGACGGTATTTTGGGCCCCCTGCCTAGTTACTGAAGAAGGAGGCAATCGTCTTCTTCTCAAGTGCTTTTAGCCTGTGCTTCCGCCCGTTCCGTCTGCACTTCTTCTGGGAGTAGATGGTGAATAACTTTTGGCTGGAATTTCTGTTTCCTAGAGGGGCCACTCAATGGATCGGAGTCTTACAAGGATGTTTTAGGGGACTCTGCTCTTTGTTTGCTGAGGTTCATGTATAGGTTCCTGTTCATGTGACTTGGAAGACTCCTGTTATTTGACGCTGTGGAGGGCTGTCACTCCTAATGTTGATAGAAGACTTGGGGTTGGCTACCCCGGTTTGGGTCAGCGCTCTTTTCATATCCTCAAAGACGCTACTTAGGGTTTCTGGTAGGTATCCCACCTTATTCAGCATTGGAGAACAGGTACAGGGACAGACAGGTAGCCAAGAATCTTCAGAATTTGAGGCTCTAACTATCAGATTATTAAGGTCTGCAATTTTTGAGTCAATTCCTGAAGTAAAAACTGCAAGCGTATTTAACAATTTGATCTGAGTATCCATTTTAGTAGACTGGAAGTTTAAGACTTCCGCGGTGAGCTAGAGGGTGCTCTGTATAATGTTAAAAACTGTTGGTATATGTAGATCTGTGGCAGTCTCAAAGGTGTAGTGGTGCCAGGTTGGTGTAGGGGAGCGCGGGGTAGAGCAGGACTGGTTCTACCCCAAAACCCCGTTTCCCTCTCCATATATTGCTACCATTGCCTCCCATTCCAGGGAGGTGAGCGAAGAAGGATTCTGCTGTGTACAACTTGCTAGTTTGTCCTGGGGTGCAGAGCTGTCTAAGGGGAAGGGCGCTGAGACAAGATCTGTCCGTTGGGTCCTTTGGTGAGTGTTGACCAGGCACTGGGTCTACTTGGCCTGTGCTGAGAGAGGTATCACTGGTGCATATGGGTAGTTCGAATTCAAGCCTGGCGAGCAAGATTGGTCTCAACTAGCGTGCTGGGTTGGCTGCCTTCTGATAATACAAGAGAGGAGGGAAGGAAGTGAGTGGATTCTACTATATTGCATTTGTCTGCACAGAAGTCACAGCTGTCAATTTCACCTGTAGACAGGAATTCTGTTCCAGGGCCATGAAAGTGCACCTATGCCACTGTAAAGGAATTAGTTTGCCATTTGAAGAGCAGATGGCTCCAGTGGAGAGAACACTGGTGGGCTTGGGAGAAGTACGACAAGCTTAAGGTTACACAGTGTATTTGCAGCTAAACCAAAAGCAGTTACTTTTGATGATAGTTGGCTCCAGGAGAGATGGTAGGCCTGCAATACTTCTGTCTTTGGGTAAGTATCCTGAGGGGCACCTGGAGTGGCGCAGACAGGCAGTTGGGGAGGCGGCTGAGGAGGATGGACCACAAGCGGGTCTCACCGGGGTCCCACAAACCGCACCCAGACCTAGCTGGGCCACTTAATTGAGAGTCCCGTAACGCACTCTCAGCAGCAGCCTACTATGGATGCCGAGCTCGTAAAATCTCCTTCACAGCACAGGGTTCTTGAAGATGCTTGCTACCGCCCAAGCCCTGAGCCGCCTGAGCCGCTCCGAGCCGCCTACCCGACCCCGCGGTGGCCACCTGCTTACCCGCTCCCCTACCTGCCTGCCCGCCCGCTCATGATGTTTGATAGCTTGAGAACTCCTGGTTACCTCCTGGTTACCTCAGGTTGCAACAGAGAGAACTTTTCCACTTAGAAACAAATTGTCAATGGTAAAGGTAAATTGGCTATGAAACTGTGGTGATGGAGTGCCTATACCGTATAATTGTGAAAACATTTGCGTTTAGGAAACTGCAAACACATTTTTTGTACATGTGGCCCCAAGTTTCTTGGAGTCTCTTTCCTTCACATTACGTGTCCATATATGTGGAATTTATAGTGCATGAACCTACCCAAAAGGCAATGGAGCTCTCTACAGGGTCTAAAGCAAAGGCAGTAAACCTGTGTTAGAAGGTTTGCAAGAGCAAAAGTGGGCTATTATTGCATTATTATGTACTTTTTTAGAGTGGTGTGCCTTCAGCTCTTTCTTAAATTGAAGCTTGTTTGGGACTGTCTTGTTGGATGTGGGGACGCTGGCGCAGAAAGACTATTGTTCTGTTTTTTTCCTGTTTTGCACTTCTTTGTCGCCAGTCTAATGGTGTCCTGGTTGTCCAGCCAGATAGCCTGGGTGCTTTCCATTTTATGAACTGGAGGTCTGATTTAGAGTTTGGCAGAATCAAGGTCCGCCAGCTTAATTTACAGATGGATGGACCTTACATATGTCAGCGACATATACTACTCCATTTCCAACCGTCTGATGGAGTAAAGTCTGTCGGAGATTTGGCCAGTTGACAGGTGATTTAGAGTGGACAGTTAAATGGCCAGTTTTTACTCTCATACCGCAGTGAAAATCATATAAGTGAGCAACATTCAAAACATTTAAATGACCTACACGACATGGAAGAAAACTCCAGTGGTCTGGGGAGGTCACTGTTTTTGTGTTTTTTCAAAATACAAAATCATGGTTTGGGATTTTGTTTTTGAAAAATCAAAAACATATTAAAGTGTGACAGTCCATCAAACTTTTAATACATAGACAGAAACCACTGTGTTGGGGCTTTCTGCCAATGTTCAGAGCTATTCTTAGCAGGCAAAAGACCCTCGGTATAGCAGGAGGTAAATGCTCTGCCATACCTATGGACTTACCTTCGCCAACCAAACTCTAAATCACCCTTTATATTCTTCCTAAGTCTGGAGGCTAAAGACTGCACAAGACAGTCTGGAGCAGAGAATAAGCTCCAAGATCAGAAGGAGAAGGGAAATACTTCCTGGAAACCCCTATGTGACACTGATGGTGCAGCTGTTGGCGCAGCTCCTTAACTCAATTCCTTAGTTTTTCATTAGATGGAAGGATTTCATCCAAAACCTTGTTCCCTGTCAAAATGTGCATAAAAAAGATATTTTTCGCTCTTGACTATAAAAGTCAGTATTTAAGGCCTTGACTGCCATTTTAATCAGAGTAGAATAAAGAGTCTGTTCAGCCATAGCAGGCTTTGTGAGTAAGGTCATTTGGTTTGACGAGAAATGTCCAAGATATTATTAGCTAACGGGTTTCGACTCCAGCTCTCACTCCCCCATTTATTAGGCACTACCCTAAAGCATAAAATGACAGTAAATTGTAAGAATATAAACAAAACGAGAATACCCAGCTGTATAATAGTGGGCTCAGTGTGTAGGAGGCTGGCCTGGCTTATAGTGGGTAGCTTGTGGTACTTACACTTTGTGCCAGGTCCCGTTATCCCTTATTAGTAGATTAGAGGTGTTCTAGCAGCTTACGCTGATAGGGGTAGCTATAGCAGAGCAGCTTAGGCTGAACTAGGAGACATGTAAAGCTCCTACTATACCACTTAAATCACTTAGCACTATATCATAAGAAAACACAATACTCAGAGTTACTAAAAATAAAGGTACTTTATTTTAGTGACAATATTCCAAAAAGTATCTCAGAGGATATACTCCCTTAGGAGGTAAGTAATATACACAAAATATACACACAAAAACCAAATCAGGTAAGTAAACAGTTAGAAAAGTAGTGCAAACACTGTAGAACACAATAGAATGTAATATGAGAAAATAGACCTGGGGCAACACAAACCATATACTCCAAAAGTGGAATGCGAACCACAAATGGAACCCAGGCCTAGTGTAGTGTGTAGAGGGTTGCTGGGAGTGTAGGAAAACACTAAGGGTGTCCAATATACCCCACCCCAAGACCCTGAAAAGTAGGAGTAAAGTTACCCTACTCCCCCAGAAAGATAGTTAAGTCGAGATAGGGGATTCTGCAAGGACAACAACTGACTGCAAAGCACTGAAGACGGATTCCTGGACCTGAGGACCTGCAAAGGAAGGGGACCAAGTTCAAGAGTCATGCAAGTGTCGAGGGGGGCAGGAGCCCACTAAACCCCGGATGAAGGTGCAAAAGAGCTGCCTCCGGGTGGAAGAAGCCAAAGATTCTGCAACAACGGAAGGTGCCAGGAACTTCTGCTTTGGTCAGAAGATGTCCCATGGCGTGCTGGAGGATGCAGAGTTGTTTCCACACAGAAAGACCGCAAACAAGCCTTGCTAGCTGCAAGAGTTGCGGTTGAGGATTTTGGGTGCTGCCAGAGCCCAGGAAGGACCAGGGGGTCGCCCATTGGAGGAGGAGACAGAGGGGGCACTCAGCAACACAGAGAGACCACGCAGAAGCAGGCAGCACCCGCAGAAGCACCTGAACAGGCGTTCAGAAGATCTGAGCACAACGGTCAACTCAGCACAACAAAAGGGAGTCCCACAAAGTCGAAGTCCAACTCAGCGAGTTGGGCACTGCAGGACGGAGTGCTGGGGCCTGGGCTAGGCTGTGCACGAAGGAAGTCTTGCAAAGGTGCACAGAAGCCCTAGCAGCTGCAGTTCACGCAGTACACAGGATTACTGTCTGGCATGGGGAGGCAAGGACTTACCTCCGTCAAATGTGGACAGAAGGACCACTGGACTGTCGGGGACACTTGGACCCAGCTCCTGTGTTCCAGGGACGTTTGTCAAGATGAAAGGGGACCCAGAGGACCGGTGATGCAGAAGTTTGGTGCCTGCGTTAGCAGGGGGAAGATTCAGTCGACCCACAGGAGATTTCTTCTTGGCTTCCAGTGCAGGGTGAAGGCAGACAGCCCTCAGAGCATGCACCACCAGGAAACAGTCGAGAAAGCCGGCAGGATGAGGCGCTACAATGTTGCTGGTAGTCTTCTTGCTACTTTGTTGCTGTTTTGCAGGCGTCCTGGAGCAGTCAGCGGTCGATCCTTGGCAGAAGTCAAAGAGGGAAGTGCAGAGGAACTCTGGTGAGCTCTTGCATTCGTTATCTGGTGAGATACCCACAGGAGAGATCCTAAATAGCCCACGGAGGAGGATTTGCTACAGAGAAAGGTAAGCACCTATCAGGAGGGGTCTCTGACGTCACCTGCTGGCACTGGCCACTCACAGGTGTCCATTGTGCCCTCACACCTCTGCATCCAAGATGGCAGAGGTCTGGGACACACTGGAGCAGCTCTAGGCACCTCCCCTGGGAGGTGCTGGTCAGGAGTGGTCACTCCCCTTTCCTTTGTCCAGTTTTGCGCCAGAGCAGGGGTGGGGGGATCCCTGAACTGGTGTATACTGCTTTATGCAAGGAGGGCACCACCTGTGCCCTTCAAAGCATTTCCAGAGGCCAGGAGAGGCTACTTCTCTCAGGCCCTTCACACCTACTTCCAAAGGGAGAGGGTGTAACACCCTCTCTCAGAGGAAATCCTTTGTTTTGCCTTCCTGGGACTGGGCTGCCCAGGTCCCAGGAGGGCAGCAACCTGTCTGAGGGTTGGCAGCAGCGGTAGCACTCACAAAGTCCAGTGAAATTGCCCTGAACAATGTGGGGGCACCTTGGCTAGTGCCAGGGTGCCCTCACACTAAGTAACTTCGCACCTAACCTTCACTAAGTGAGGGTTAGACATATAGGTGACTTATAAGTTACTTAAGTGCAGTGTAAAATGGCTGTGAAATAACATGGACGTTATTTCACTCAAGCTGCAGTGGCAGTCCAGTGTAAGAATTGTCTGAGCTCCCTATGGGTGGGAAAATAAATGCTGCAGCCCATAGAGATCTCCTGGAACCCCAATACCCTGGGTACCTAGGTACCATATACTAGGGAATTATAAGGGTGTTCCAGTGTGCCAATCAGCATTGGTCAAATTAGTCACTAGCCTGCAGTGGCAATTTTAAAAGCAGAGAGAGCATAAACACTGAGGTTCTGGTTAAAAGAGCCTCAGTGATACAGTTAGGCAGCACACAGGGAACACATACAGGGCATACTTTATGAGCACCGGGGTCCTGGCTAGCAGGATCCCAGTGACACATAGGCAAAAACAAACATACATACAGTAAAAAATGGGGGTAACATGCCAGGCAAGATGGTACTTTCCTACACAGAGGAGCATATGGAGGATGATATATGGATGCGTCCTCTGAACATCCGAGTATGTATGAATTCATCATTTTGATGACATTGAAAGTGTGGACATCGTGGTTTTATGTTGAGAGTTGAGTTTTATATTCTGTGCAGGTTGAGTGCCCTGGCACCAGCTTTAATATTAAATCGCATAGACCTAAAATAGATGCTGTAAGGTGGAAGTTAAGTCCCTATCCTCTGGCCTCACAACTAGGCCACATCTATCCACCACCCTCACGCATCCACCACTCCACGCACCCACGAGCCACTACCAACCACTTGTAAGCATGCTACTCAACATCTCTCCCTCAACAGAAGCACCACTGAGGTTTAAGACCTCACCCACACACATGCACCAGACCTCATCTTCCTTAAAATAACATGGCTCAACCCATCATCCGCCCCTGACATCACTAACGCCATCCAAGCAGGCTACAAGATCCTGCACCAGGACAGAACTTCAGAGCTTGCAAGAGGCATCGCAGTAATTTACAAAGACAACATAAAGTGCATCGTCACCAATGACCTGCAAAAATCCTTCATAGAGCACCTCCAGTCCAAGATCTAGACCGATGGCAAATCAACCACAAAGGAAATCCTCGCCTACCAACCACTGGGCACCCAATGGAATTTCAGCAACCTTAGCACCCCGCCGCCCTAAGCTTCAAGATCTTCCTCCTCTTCTATATCAACTTTCATCAGGATGACACCACGGACCCCAACTCCACTGATCTTCTATACAGCCTCCTCAATATCGGCCTTATACAGCTTGTGAATGGCATACAGCAGGCCACATACTAGCCCCCATCTTCTCCTCCAGTAATACAACCGAAGTAAGCCACTCCCTTCCGCTCATCTGGACAGACCACTTCATAATTTATTTCAACATTCTTACCCCTTGCACATGCCGACAGTGACATGCCTCACCCAGTGTCGCAACTTGAATAACATTACCCAACAAGCATGGATCAACAGCCTCAATCATCCTACACTCTCCAATGACGCCAACAGAAATGCCCAGTGCCTCAACAACCTCTGCACCAACAGCTGTGCTCCCCTCAAGTCCAACAAACCTAGGAGAACCTGAACACCTGCAAAGAGACACCCTCAGGAATGCAAAGAGACACTGCAGATAGCTGGAAACGAAATGGCGAGCCGCTCAGAAACACACCGACATGAACACCTACAAGAACTCTCTTAGATCCTACCACCACAAACTGAAAGAAGCCAAGAAGAGGGCCTTATCTCACAGAATCCAAGCCAGCAACAACAAACCTAAAGAACTGTTCACAATCATTAAAGAACGCACCCACCCCGCAGCTACATCCAGTTCCATCACCCCATTGTAGAATCTCTTCAATCAACTCTCAGACTGACAGAATCTTTAACATGTACAAAAATGTTGATCCTCCTCCTCTTTCCGCGACCATTCCTCATTCAGTTGCTCTCACCTCTGGAGCCCCCCCTAATTGGACCCCGATTAACACCAAAGAAACCACAGAGATAATAGCATCCACCCACTCAGGTGACACCACGAATCCCTGCCCGTTCAGCCTCTTCAGCCTAGGCAGTGTTGGTGCAAAATTGTTAATAATGCTTTTAGTGACCCAGACATCAGGTGACATTTATATTCACATTTTAAAAGCCTAACATAGAAAGTTGCATTAACAAGCATTTTAAAAGTGCACACATTTTAGTTTCTGTACTGGTCATAATTGTGCCCACCTGATTTAATAATGTGCTAACCAGATTTAAATGATGCCAAAGTATTATTTAGATATTAGAGTAACTGACAGTAGTCAAACAAATTTGATTTATAATGTTTGATGTGTGAATTATGAGTTTAAATATGTGTACATAGAAATTAATTTGCTTCTCTGCCGTACTTAATGTGATGTCTTCAGAAAGTTTGCAATATTAAATGAAATTACATTTCATTTGCTACTATATCAACTAACATTGAATCTATAAGTTTGGATATTAGGTGTGTTTAATTATTTGTAATATGAATGTTTTCATGTTTCTTCTGTTAGCACAACTAGGCCTGCAAACCTCGTATTTGCAGTCATGGATGAATCATTCTTCCTTCTCTGCAGACCTCGTACTTGCAGTCATGGATGAATCATTCTTCCTTCTCTAACATTAATTTTTCCATTAGGTTCAATCAATCAATGAATCAGAGTATTTGTAAAGCGCACTACTCACCTGTGAGGGTCTCAAGGAGCTGAGGGGGGGCTGCTATTGCTTCAACAGCCATGTCTTGAGATGTCTCCTGAAGGTAAGTAGGTCCTGTGTCTGACACAGGTTGGTGGGAAGAGTGTTCTACGTTTTGGCGGTAAGTAGGGAGAATGATCTGCCACCGGCGGCGTTCGGTGTATGCGTGGGCGAGGGCAAGGTCGGCAGAGCGAAGCTGTTGGGTCGGTGTAGAAGGAGAGCCGTCTGTTGAGGTATTCTGGTCTGGTGTGGTGCAGTGCCTTGTGAACGTGGGTCATTATTTTGAATGTGATTCTCTTGTTAACCGGGAGCTAGTGTAGGTCTCTCAGGTGGGCTGTGATGTGGCAGTAGCGGGGGATGTCCAGAATGAGGCTTGCAGAGGTGTTCTGTATGCGTTGCAGTCTTTTCTGGAGCTTGGCTGTGGTATCTGCATAGAGGGCATTGCGATAGTCCAATTTGCTGCTTACGAGGGCTTGGGTGACCATCCTTCTGGTTTCAGTGGGGATTCATTTGTAGATCTTACAAAGCAAGCAGAGGGTGTTGAAGAAGGATGAGGAGATAGTGTTCACTTGCTGGGTAATTGATAGTGATGAGTCCAGGATGAATCCCAGGTTGCGTGCGTGGCAGAGGGTGGCGGTACAGTTTCCGGTGTGGCGAGCCGCTCAGAAACACACCGAAATGAACACCTACAAGAACTCTCTTAGTTCTGGGAGTTGTCCCATGCGGAGGGGGTGGAGCCGAAGATGAGGACCTCAGTCTTGTCTGAATTCAGGTCCAGGCAGCTGTTCTTCATCCATTCGGCAATGGCCTTCATTCATTCGTGGAGGTAGGTCTTGGTGATGGTGGGGTCCTTGGTGAGGGAGAGGATCAGCTGGGTGTCATCGGCGTAAGAGACGATGTTGAGGTTGTGCGATCGAGCGATGTTAGTTAGCGGAGCCATGTAGACTTTAAAGAGGGCCGGGCTGAGGCACGATACCTGGGGTTCGCTGCAGATGATTCTGGTGGCTTCAGAGCAGAATGGAGGGAGGCGGACTCTCTGAGTTATGCGGTTGAGGAAGGAGGTGATCCAGTCTAGGGCTCTGTCACGGATTCCTGCGGCGATGAGGCCTGTGCGTAGGGTGTGGTGGCAGGCGGTGTCGAACAGGACTGAGAGGTCCAGGAGGATGAGGGCCGCGGCTTCGCCGTTGTCAAGTATGGTCCTGATGTCATTGGTGGCGGCGATGAGGGTGGTTTTGGTACTGTGGTTACTGCGGAATCCGGATAGGGATGGGTGGAGAGTGTTGTTCTCCTCAAGGAAACAGGTCAGTTGTTTGTTGACAATTTTCTCTCTGACTTTTGCTGGGAAGGGGAGCATGGAGATGGGCCAGAAGTTTCTTGAGGAGGGCGTTGATCTCGGTGTGTTTCCAGCTCTCCGGGACGGTGGCGGTCTCAAAGGAACTGTTGATGATCTTCTGGAGTTGGGGATGCAATGACAGAGCTTGCTTTGTTGAAGATGTGGTGAGGGCAGGGGTCAGATGGTGAGCCGGAGTGGATGGTGTTCATGATTTTGACAGTGTTGTTGTCGTTGACATGGATTCGGGAGAGTAGGAGGCAGGTGGGTGATGAGTCTGTGTTGTCGATGGTTGGTGGAGGGGTTTGAGTACTGAAGCTGTCGTGGATCTCTGCGATCTTGTGGTAGAAGAAGGTGGGTAGGGAGTTGCAGTTATCTTGTGATGACGGTGTGTCATTGACATTGGAGACGGGGTTGGAGAGCTCCTTCGCAATGTTGTAGAGATCCTTGGAGCTGTGTGTGTTGTTGTTGATGCGTTCTTTGAAGGCGGTTCTCTTGGCGGTTTGGATGAGTTGGTGGTGTCTGCGGATGGCGTTCTTGAGGGCTGTGTGGTTGTCTGGTGTCTGATCTTGGCGCCACTTCTTTTCGAGTCTTCGGCATGTTTGCTTGGATTCTTGGAGGTCGGCGGTGATCCAGAAGGCCTTTCTGTCGGTGCATCTGCTAGAAGGTTTCTTGATCAGGACAAGAGTGCTGGCACAGTCGTCGATCAATTGCCTGAGGTTGAGGGCTGCTGTGTCGATAGGTGAGTTCCGGGCGAGGGTAGTGATCAGCTGGTCTTCTGTGACCTTCTTCCATTTGTGGTGGGGAATCTGTTGCGGGTGATGGTGTGTAGTGGGTTTCTCGAGGGAGAAGTGGATGCAGCGGTGGTCAGTCCAGTGGAGTTCGGTGGTGTGGCTGAAGGAGACGTGTTTGCTGGTGGAGAAAATGGGGTTGAGTGTGTGTCCTGCGGAGTGGGTGGGTGTTGTGACGAGCTGCTTGAGCCCAAGGTTGGCGAGGTTGTTGAGCAGGGTGGTAGAGTTGTTGTCGTTGGTGTTCTCGAGGTGGAACTTCAAGTCCCCGAGGAGTATGTAGTCTGTGGATGCGACAGCGTGCGTGCTGATGACGTCGGTGATGGAGTCGCTGAACTGCTGTCGGGGGCTGGGGGGCTGTAAACAAGGGTCCTTCTGAGGGTGGTGTTTGGGTCGGTGTTGATCTGGAAGTGCAGGCGTTTGGTGGTACTGAGGCTGTCTTCGGTGCTGGTCGTGATTCTGAGGGTATTCTTGTGGACAATGGCAATGGCTCCTCCTGGTCTGTTGGTGCGGTCCTTGCGGGCGACCTTGTAGCCGTCCGGGATGGCTATGGCGATGTCAGGTGCTGAGGAAGGGTTCATACAGGTCTGGGTCAGGAAGGCAATGTTTGTGGAGGTCTGGGGAGGCTGAGTTGAGTAGATTCCAAAGCTCGACAGCGTGTTTGTGGACGGAGGTTCTATTTGTATGACTAGTGAAGGGTCCCATTGTTCAATGTACAAGACTTGTTTCTCAGTGACCTCGATTCTGGAACATTTAGGCCTGTGGACTAAACGTTAAAGCAGTTGATACTGTTAACATGAACATTCACATGGGAACTGTTGAAATTATTCTACATTCTAGGAAGAATTTGAATAGTATCATGTGATGTATAAAATTGCTAGTGACTATTGAATTCACACGGAATTCACACGGAAGCAGGAGATGAATTCAACCAAACCTGAGAACTCCATGCCATGTTGCAAATTAGTTGGGATTTGATTTCTAATTGGACATTGACCCTTTTGTGTGATATGGACCCACCAAACTGACCAATGGAAATGTTTTAGGTATTTTGAATTAAGAGAAGGACTTTTGCAAGTTTCTAGTTAGTCTTCTTCTGGCCTTTGCCCTGAGCAGTGCTTTTTGCTGTACTCTGTGCAGCCCATGTTCTGCATTTTCCCTGATGGTGCTCCTAACAGACTGATGATCTACGTGCTTTGCTGAAGAATCTTAATTGAATGCTGGTCCTAGGAGAGGCATAGTCCAGTGGTTCCTAACCTGTGGTCTGGGGATCCCTGGCGTCTACGAAGCCTCCTCTGGGGAGCCGCGACTGCTTAGAAAATTGAAAAATATTAACAGATTAGGTCCCCAGCTTTCAGTAATGACTCTGGGGGGGGGTCCCCGGATTCTGTTAATGATTCAGTAGGGGTCCCCGGGTTCCAGTATTGAAAAAGTGGGGGTCCACAGAAGTCAAAAGGTTGGGAACCACTGGTATAGTCTATTGCAAATGCTTTTTTCCCTGACCTGTATTTCCCCAGTAGAAGTTAGCATGCTGACACCTGCCTATTTTATTTTTCTAGTTAGTCTAACTTAGCCTGAGACAGATGATTTTAAAATTATCTTTGTCTCTCTGTTTGACTTTTGCCTACATGTGTTAGCCCGGTCCACACATGCTTTTCTTAATTTGGTAGGGACAACCTATGCCTGTATGTAAATCTTTGTAATTTGGTTTGAGTAATTTCTTTACAGTCTGATTTAAAGTATATCTCTTTTTCACAAGTTATGTCATTATTAATATGTATTCTTCTGCTTGAATGTTTAATGGTGTTGCTGTTGAGCAGATTAAAATTGTTTCGTCTATTTAGTCAACCCATGGTTTTCACTTATCTTTACAATTTGAATTTGCGCACAATTTATGTGACTTTTACTTTGTGGTTATAAATTAAAGCTTTGAAACATTCTTCCTGATTGGAGTTTTCCTTATATGGCCGCATTGGTAATGAGTTTAAAACCGTTGTTGGGTTTGAAATTATTGTGTACGGTTAACCATAATCCTCACTGGGTCAAAAGATCCCTTGACCGCAGAGAAGCATTTTTGAATCCTGTAAAGGGGAAAAATGTGTTAACAGCAGCAGCACAATAATCTTGGTACAGTCCATCATAAATACATCCATCGCCACGGCCACATACCCAGATGGCTGGAAACACATAGATGTCACCCATCCCATAAGGAAACCATCTGTAGACTTAAATGTCCTCAGCAACTAAAGAACCATCTCTCTGCTTCCTTTACCCGAATAAACCCATGGAAAAAGCTATTAACAGCCAGCTTTCTCATTACACCAAACAACACACACTCCTTGACCACTCATAGTCAGGATTTCATAGCAACCACAGCACTGAGTTGGCCCTCGTTGCAGCAATGGAAGAGATTTGCGCTGTCCACAAGCGTATACATTCTGCAGCCCCAATTCTGCTCTATCACTCCGCCGCCTTCGACATGGTTGCCCACCACATACTCATCATCAGACTCCACGTAACAGGAATTCGAGGACCAGTGCTCCTGCCTGATGGGAAGAAAACAAAGGCTCAGGCTACCTCTGTTCACCTCCAAACTCAAAGACGTCATCTGCAGAGTCCCACAGGGGTCATCCCTCAGCCCCACCTTCTTCCACATTTACATGGCACCCCTTGCGAAAAGCACCTGCTCTCACAGACTTAGCATCATCTAATATGCTGATGACATGCAACTCATCCTGTCCCACTCAGAAGACCCCAACATCACCAAAAACAACTTCAAAAATTGTATGACGGAAGTTGGCAGATAGATGTGCACCAACTGCCTGAAACAACATACAAAAATCAGAAGTCCTGATTTTCGGGCCCAACAACTCCCACTGGGACAACAACTGGTGATCCACTGAATTGGGACCCACCCGCCACCCATGACTTAGCACAAAACCTATGCATATTCCTGGACAACAAACTCTCCATGAGACCCCAAATCAACAGTGTCACACAGGCCTGCTTCAACATCCTCTGCATGCTCAGAAAGATCTTCAGATGGCTCCTCCTTGACACCAGGGAGACAGTTATCCAGGCTCTGATCACAAGCATGTTAGACTACGACAATGCCCTCTACTTTGGAATACT
This sequence comes from Pleurodeles waltl, assembly GCF_031143425.1. NCBI lineage: Eukaryota > Metazoa > Chordata > Amphibia > Caudata > Salamandridae > Pleurodeles > Pleurodeles waltl. Next base: position 993,155,108 of record NC_090443.1, on the reverse strand, counting down.
TGCCCACCTCACACACAAGCTCCAAACCATCCAAAACTCAGCCGCAAGACTAGCTCTCAACCTTCCCCACTGCACCCCCAATATGCCTCACAACCCGGAAACTCCAATCTACCTCGTTAGCACCCACAAACATCACCCGCTTTCGCAGAAGCAGGTGAGGAGATCGCTGATGCTCCACTTTAGCAGCTAAGACCTGGAACCACCTCCCCCAGGACATCAAAGCAAGACCTGGTTCTTCGACTGATGCTTCTGATTTTCTGCTCCTATTTGCACCCAGAGACCCTCACGGGTAATTAGTTTGCTCTCTACAAATCCTTTTTACATTACATTTCAATTAGAAAGGACAACATAGAACTTAGGGTCAGGTGTATCAAAGTTCCATTTTGCATTAACTAAACAGCTAATCTTAGGTAATCGCTAGATGGGTAATTCAATATGAAATGTAGCAAAATACCGATTCCCTAATAGAGATTTCTTAAAACTTGCAACCGCTGTTAGGGAATAGCTATTAGGGCATGAGACTCCATTCGTTCCTATGGGACGGATGGCCTACAGGTGCGAATGGTTTTGCATTTCCTAATTTGCAAATTCCTTTTAGGAATTCACAAACTAGGACATGCAAAACCAAGGATGCTGAGGGCCTAAGTCCCCCTTTTATGCACCCCCCAATAAATTTGCCCTAGGGACATGTGTGCACTTCATGGCACTTAAAAAAAAAAAATGTTTTTTGTAATTGCACATGGTTACCACCAACTTGGAGTTGGTGGTAATTGCATTACCTAAATGGCCAGTTCGCATAGGGAATCACAAATAGGAATTTCCTATTTGTGATTTCCTAATTAAGGAATCACAAATGCGATTCCCTATTCAGAGGCACAATTTTATGGAATTGCTAAAAATTGTGATTCCCTAAAATGGAACTGAGATGCCTTTCATACATAGTGAAAGGCTATTTTGCGAATTCAAAATAGTTTGATACATCTGGCCCCTTGACTTTATTCCTGCCCCTGAGAATAGAAAATATTATTTATCCAGAAGCGATCTAGCATAACCCAATGATTAACAGTGCTTCATTTATAGAAGAAAGAGCTCCGGTGCCCAAAGCTCTGCTCAGAAACCTGTGGCCTCTGCATTAAATGTGGGTGCCCTGAATACCAAGGCTGCTTATGCTTAAATCCAAACCATTACTCATTAACCCACCACCACACACTCCCTGCTCCTTTATCTTACTATTGTAAGCTCCTGCTTTTCCCCTTTTGATGATTTTTCTGTCTTTTTTTCCCTCTGTCATTCTGCTGTACCTGCTTTTCTCTCTGTTGCTCTCTGTGAATGTCTGATGCACAAGCAAAACTGCCAGTCCCCAAAATTGAGTTTCGGTGGCCCCCACCACCAACCACCAGCTCAAATTAAGCACTACCACTGAATATATGTCTGCTAACTAAGGAACAGGTACCTTCATCATTGCATTTCAATGGAAAGGATGGTTTGACATGATTTAAAGCAACAGAGGGCCAAATGTATCAAGCATTTTTCCAGTTGCTATTTGCAGAATCGGACCGTTTGCGCCCAGAAAAATGCATTTTGGTATGTATTAATCCCAAATTGCAATTCGGTAACATGTTACCAAATCGCAGTTTTGAAGTGCAAATACATACTGATTTAGTATGTGTAAGGGGCACATTTAGGGCATCCCTTCCAAATACTGAATCAGAATGAGCTGTATGAAGGTTTTGCAATCGCATTATGGTCACAAATCATCCGCGCACTACCACCAACTTAAAGTTGGTCGTAACCCATTTGCAAATGAGAAGGGGTTCCCTTGAGTATGTTTAAAAACATTTTTAAGGGTGGGTAATGGTCCCAGAGACCATTGCCTATTCTTATAAAATAAAAATGAAAAGTTTTTTCTTTTTAAACGTATTTTGTTTTTCTTTAACGAAAATGGACTGCATTTAAAAAGAAAAAGATTGCCTTATTAAAAAGCAATCCTGGATATGGTGGTCTGCTGACCCCAGCATTCCGCCATCCCTGTGATGGCTGTTAATCCTAATGGATCACTAATTGTGACTTACCTTGTTAATATGCAGTAGAAGGGTCTATTTGCAACCCAATAGGAATCACTAATGAAAGTAAAAAAAGAGTTTTTCATACGTTAAGAATAAATGCTATAGTTAATTTGTGATATGGCTAGAGTGATTGAAATGTGCATTAACTGCTTAAAGTGAAGTAGCTGCACTAGTTACTTATTGTCCTGCTACTAATACTTGCTCATTGATTGATTTGGTGTTGCAAATCGATCATCAGCAAAAAGAAAGATTACTAAGGAAAACCATGCCTAAGTGATGGACACCAACGGCTCCTCTGAAGTGTCCCTAGGCGATTACTTCTAAAGAACCAGTGTATATTAGACATATATGGATGCCAATTCCTAGAGAAGTGAAATAAAAAAGACAGAAGACCGGAGCTTTCACATACTGTGGGCAACCTGGCCACTTTGTGAAAAATTGCCCTCAGTAGCAAGGAAAATGCACAAGCCCTGTCTAGAGCAGCAAACCAAGACCAGGCGAGAATGGAACTCAAGTGTCTGAAGAAAGTCTTGAACATTTCTTGTTGAAGGTTACTTTGGTGACTTCCATGGGTTCATTAGACTAATGGGCCCTGTTAGATGTGGGAGCACCAAGATGGTTTGTGGTATTACAATTAGTGAAACCCATCATATTGTTCCTCAAAGAAAACAGAAACAAGAACGCTTTAAAGGATTGATGGCAATTCCATTACCTCAAGGGAGGTGTGCAAAGAAATGGAAATCTCAATAATGACTATATTTGAGGACACTGCAAGGCTGTTTATTTTGACCTCATAGATACTTCTAATCTCTACATCATATTAGGCACATCTAGATTACAACAGCACTATTGACAGGTGTACCCGAAAATATCACAAGTTTATTTCACATCTGAATGTTGTAAAGAAAACTGTTTTCCCAAAGTGTCGCTATTCCATCTCATCAACGTAAATACTCTGGATGCATGCACTGATTTTGAAAACATATTTAGTTAAAAAAGAGTCACCCCAAAGTGAGTATGACATGTTCCATAGACCTAATACTAGATGCCAAGATATCATGTATCGACTATCCTTTGACATAAAAAGAGGATGTTCATCTAAAATAATATGCTGAAGAGAATCTGAAGAAAGCTTTTATTCATTATTCTACCTTATCCACAGGAGAACTTTTTTTCTCCAAGTAACAAATGGAGATCTGAGACCTTCTGTTGACTACAGAGAATTAAATGCCATCACAATGAACATCAGGCATTCCTTACTGTCAACCTTAGTATTGTTTGACTAAGCATGCTTACTCTTAATCTCAGAAGAGAAAACATTCTTGATTGAGTTAGAGCAGGAGATGAGTAGGAAACTGTTTTTTATACAGTGTACAAGCATTTTGAGTACTTAGTTATGCCTTTTCGATTAATGCACAGCTCATGCTTCTTTCCAATACCTGTTCAATGATATCTTTTGTGACATATAAGACACCTTCACCAAAATATACCCAGATGATATTTGTAAGAAATTGTGCTTTTGTTTGTGAGGGGTGAAAACCCTTCTAAAGCAATAACCACTGTTCTTGTCAGGGAGAACCACAAAAGTCACCATATTAACCTGTGCTTAACCCTCTTGTAGTTTGGCACAAAAGTAGTCAGGCTTAACTTAGAGGCACTGTGTAAAGTATTTATGCAGCACACTACAGAAATAAAGTGAAAACACTGTACAAGAGGTATCTCATACCAATTTAGAAAAATAGAGTAAAATGTAATAAGTAAAAACAAGACCAAACAACAAAAATCCAATCAGAAGAACCAGAGCTATACAATTTAAAAAGGTGTAAGTAAAAATAGCATCAAGAACTAGAAAGTTGTAACTGTGGGGTATCTTGTTGTGCTGGTCTGGGACAAAATCACGAGCTCAGGCCGACTGCAATGGTGCCAGATACAGGGACCAGGTTAGTCCAACTGAAAAAGATACCTTCTCAAAGTCTGGTGCATAGAGTTAAAATCTTCAAGATTTTACAGGAGGGGCCCAATGATTCCAGCCAAGGGTTTAGGGAGATCAGGAACTCACTCAAGCATGGGCCAGCGGGCTTAGGCAGGTCCAGTTGCAGGTCCAGGTAGAGCCAGTTGCAGCAGGTCAGCTGGGCAGTTGCAGGTAGGTCTCTGGAGCTTCTTGTCTTCCATTAGTTAGAACGGGAGGTCAGCCAACTGATCCAATCAAAAAACAATGTCTTCTTTGCTTTCCATAAGAGGGGAAATAGTTTAACCTATGTTTAACTCTGAATAACATCTGAAGGCATTAAAGACCACATACGACTATACACAATGTAATGTCTTACTGGTAGCAAACATGGTCATTTGCAGGCGCGGCCCTTCCTTTAGGGTGGAGGGGACACGCCCCTCCACCCTTTGCCCCTCATGAAGAGTGCAGGTCAAGCTCAACAAAGGTCAGCCTGACAGACACTCTTCATGTTCAGATCAGGCAGCCAGGAGCAAGACGTGCGGTTTGTGCAGACTCCTGGCTGCCTGAGCTGAACTCTGCTGGGCTGAAGAGGTCACAGCTCCTGTGGGCGTGACCTCCTCAGCTCAGCAAAGGTGCCTCGAGGCCCACCCCCGGGTGACAAGGGAACTGTCACCCATTGACTTTGACCTGCCCACTTCAGGTTTAAGCCCCAAAGCGCCCAGGGCAAGTGTCAATCAGTGATACCTTGTCACAGAGTGGAGAGGGGTCAGTAGTCTTACTGACCCCATCCCACTCTGTGACAAAGTTGGGAATGCTGCCTTCCCTCATTGGCTGACCTTAGACAGCAGTCCCAACCCTCCTGGGACCTCTGAGGCTGAAGGTAAGTGTGTGTGTGATCTTTTCAAATGAATGTTTGGTGTGCGCATGTATGTTTGAATGTTGATGTTAATGGATGTGTGCGTGCATGTGTGTGTGTGTGAAAGAATGAGTGAGTGTGCTTCCCACCCGCCCCCTCCCTCCTAAAACAACCAGCCACCACTGGTCATTTGGGAATACTGGTTTAACGTTCCAAATAGTACAGATCGACACCCCTACCCCCTGCCCATGGACCCAGAACGGTTGGCCTGCACACACAGGGGGTGATTCTGACCGCCGGGGCCAGGGTCGGCGGGAGCACCGCCGACAGGCCGGCGGTGCCCCGCAGGGCATTCTGACCGCAGCGGTTCGGCCGCGGTCAGATGCGGAAAACCGGCGGTCTCCCGCCGGTTTTCCGCTGCCCATGTGAATCCTCCATGGCGGCGGAGCGCGCTCCGCCGCCTTGGGGATTCTGACACCCCCTACCGCCATCCTGGAACAGGATGGCGGTAGGGGGTGCCGCGGGGCCCCTGGGGGCCCCTGCAGTGCCCATGCCAATGGCATGGGCACTGCAGGGGCCCCCGTAAGAGGGCCCCACTTTGTATTTCAGTGTCTGCTATGCAGACACTGAAATACGCGACGGGTGCCACTGCACCCGTCGCACCTTCCCACTCCGCTGGCTCAATTCTGAGCCGGCGTCCTCGTGGGAAGGATGATTTGCCCTGGGCTGGCGGGCGGCCTTTTGGCGGTCGCCCGCCAGCCCAGGGCAAATCCCAAAATACCCTCAGCGGTCTTTCGACCGCGGAGCGGTATTTTGGTGGGGGAAGTCTGGCGGGCGGCCTCCGCCGCCCGCCAGACTTAGAATGACCCCCACAGTCTCTTGCACCGTACAACCAACACATTTACAATATTGCATCCCAGGCTAAATGTGCAGCGCACCCTACCTACCCCGTGAACTGCAGAGTGAAATTCCTGCACCCTGCAGCTTGGACGTTTTCATCAATGACTCCCAGTCCACGCTGCCCATGGCAATCATTATATTACAATCCTTTATTTGATTTACCTTTGCCTACCAATCAACAGCTCATCAGAGCTGACCAATATCTCAGCTACAAACCATGTGCATAACAAATACAGGAAATAGGTAGGCTAGTGTGAAAAAAATGACGTTAGTCGGGTGGGGCTGGCGGTATGGAAGAAGGTTTTGCACCAAAAAATGAAGTTAGGCAGGTTAGAGTAAAAAAAATGACTCTAACCTGCCTAGAGTCAATTTCTGACCAAAACCATCCATACCACATGACTCCTGTCTTAGAAAGGACAGCAGCTATGCCCACCACCCCAATGGCCAGCACAGGGGACCAGGGTCCCCTGGGCACGGCCACTGCACCCTGTGCAATGTATGGGGGCCCATTTCAGGGCCCCCTGAGGCACTTTAAAAAATAAAATAAATACTTACCTGTACTTACCTGGGATGGGTTCCCCCATCCTCTGCCGTCCCTCTAGTGTGGGTGGGGGTGTCCACGGGGCCTGGGGAGGGCACCCTTGGACTTATTCCATGGTGTTCCACCATGGAAATGGGCCCACAGGTCCCCTAATGCCTGCCCTGACCCAGGCGTTAAAAAATGGGGCAAAGGAAGCTTTGCCCCATCTTTTGACCCCTCCTTCCTCCCGTGCACCCTTTTTGCACAGGAGTATAAATATGGCGTAAGGCCATAGAGTCATTTTTTGCACGGGAACGCCTACCTTGCATCTCATTAAGGCAAGGTAGGTTTCCACGTCCAAAAAATTACTTTAACCCCATAAATTAGTTCGTTTTGCACCAAATTAGAGTAAAAACAATGACGCTAATTCGGTGCAAACAGAGCACAAATATGCCCCTTAGCTTCTTACAAACTTTTAAAATGGGCTGTAATGATGTGTTAACATGAATTTCAGATTCTACATGTTAAATGCCAGGGCGGGTGAATGCTGCCGTTGGGTGCTGCAACAAACTGAATTCAGTCAAGTGTTTAGCCCCGAGTCACTTTATGTGCAGATGCTTCCCGAATGTTAATGTTGAGAAAAAGAAAAATCCATGGATTATTTTTGGGAAGTTTTCAAAAACGTTATCACCATCACCATAAGAATGCAGCCTCCAGTCCTGCTGTGACGGGGACTGCATAGCTCCCCGCAAAAGCAACCGACAGAAATAAAAATAAAAAAAAACGGTTCTAGATTGCTAGAAATTTACATGAACGGCAAGATTCTCTTTTTAAATAATGAACTTATGTTAATATCTGTGGAAGGTGCACTTCAGCCCCCTGCAAAATCCCTCATTCTGAAACAGACATTTACAAAGCAGCCAATACTGAAACAAGCATTTGCAATACAATCAGTGTCGCGTTTGCTCGAGTTAGAGCTATTAGCCTTGTAGACTAGAGGACGCGTGGCAATGCACATGTTCAGCGACTGCCACCACAAATCTCAAGGGAAGGGTGGTCGAGGTTTGGATGGGGAAAATATAAAAAAAAAAACAAGAGTGATCACGCCATGTAAAACCTAGCGCGATTGCGCTGCACAGGAAATAAAAAGATAAAGTAGTCCGTAAACCATTTGAAAACATGAACCCTCGTATGTTTTCAGTAGTTGCCTGGTGTGCTTGAGGAAGGCTAAACACCGGAAAAGGCATGACATATGCATGCCTTTTACTAATGAAATCAAATGAATTTTAAAAGGCAAGCCCACAAAACATTGAAAGTGATGGGCGTTACATGGGCGTGGTTAAAAGCCCACAGAGAGACTACAACAAAGACCAGAGCGCTTGCGCGCTCAACCCTAAACAGGTCTCCCACCCTTTTTAAATGCCAGCCCTCTGGGTTGGGCCAGAGACCTGGGGGGGTGGCTCTTTTTTTTTGGGGGGGGGGAGAGAGGCACATGTAGCCCTCTACCCAAAAACTTTTTTAGGACCTGGGACCCTATCCCGCGGGGCTGTTATCCATGACATTGGGGTGGGGAGCATGTCCCATGCCTGAGTCTTTTTAGGCCCCCAGAAACCCATACCTCAGGGCTAATTCTTTTTTTTAGGGGATAGGGGTGTGCGCCCCCTTCTCCTCTAACCTCTTAAAGGCCCCAAGGACCCAGGGCCAAAATTAACTTTTTCACCCAAGGCCAAGTTTTACATTTTGGGAAAGGGGTGTGTGACCCTCTCCCTGAGCCGCACATCAGCCCCAGGGACCCTGTCCCTTGAGGCCTGATGACTGCTGCAGTGTCCCAGGGATCCCATCCCTATGGATACTACTGTGTTCCCTGGCTGGGAAAGTGCAGGCAGGGAACATAATCTTTATTCCCTACCTGCAATCTCCACTGCAGGGAACACAACTTTGCTCCCACTTAGGCAGGAGCAAATAAATGAGCTGCTCCCACCTGAGAAGATGCAAAGTCAGTGAGCTGGCTCCAGCCAGCACCAGTGCACCCACTAAAAAAAAAAAATATGCTACCTCCCGTCTGCACTCAGTATGTGTCCTGGTTCAGGAGACGTCAGGGGCCACAGGAGCCAGCACTTTAGATGTTGTGGTGGCCTAGGGGTGTATATATATCATCTACATGCGGTCACCATTGAGAAGTTATAGTTAGGCCCTAGTTTCCATAGAAAAAGCATTTTTTGACTTGCCTATATCGTTGGTACCATTTGACGAATCTTCACAAAGTTTTCCCCAAATATTTTTAAGTTAGGTCGTGTGCATGGAAAGTTTTGGGACAATCCATCAAGCGGGGACCGAGAAAAGGGGAGCAGGTCCAAAAATGTGTATTCCCATCTTAACTCCCATAGACTCTTTAGATACACCTGCAGCCTATCCACTGGATGGGCCACCAGTTTTGGCAGAAAGGTAGCTTTTTGTTATTTGATGTAAATCAGTCTAGTAGTTATCTAGATAATAAATGAAATCCAAATTTGTATATCTAGAGACGCAAATACTTCTTGAAGAATTTGTGAGGATTTGCTAATGTGCGCATGAATAAAAATGCAGTGATTGGCTGGCTGCAACCTAAGCAGAAAGTTGCTGCTGCTATTCTATAATACCGACACCACTACCAGGGCTTCAAAGCAAATGTGGAAAAATTATATAAGGGGTCAAGTTGGATGTAACCTGACACCCTTGGTTTTGTATTGGGTTGATCTTTGGACACAGTAAGGGAATGAAAGGTATTTTTGCACCACACGCAATATTTGCTAATTTGTTGCGATGCCCAGAGTGTCCCCCATGCTGTTGCGACAAATTTGCGAATATTGCAAAAAAATCTACAATAAAAAAGACTTTCACACACTCACACTTATACACCCTTTCATACACTCATAGAGGTACTTATAAACACACTGACAGACCTCACAGATCCACTCAGAGACATATGTACTCACTTTCACTCACACTCACAGATCTACTGAGGTATTCATGCACACACTCACAGACCCACTTAGAGACTTGTGTGTGCATATATATATATATATATATATATATATATATATATATATGCGTGTATTGCATGCGGAGGGCACAAGTTATAGTTACCTTAGGCTGCAAGGTATAATTACTTGAAATAACTAACTATAACAGGTGGAATTCTATGGTTTTGTACATTTAAAATGTGAGCCAAACTATAACGTCCCTGTAACCTTTGTTTTTTTAATTCAATTTCTATGTTTCTTTTTATTCTATTTCCTAATTATAACGTCCCTGTAACCTTTGTTTTTTTCAGTGAATTCCTTAGTTTTTTTTTGTGAAAAGTAGTTTTCATAACTTTACGTAAATCCAACCATCAGCGTGCATGGCCAAAGGCTGTGCACAGCAGGGGTTGGCGGCAGGACCTGGCCCCTGGCCAGTTCCTGCAGCCTAATGGCGATTGCTACTAGGTAGTTATAGTTAGGTCCTAGTTTCTATAGAAAAAGTGTTTTTTTACTTGCCTATATCTTTGGCTCCTGTTCATCAATCTTAACAAAAGTTCCCAAAAATATGCAACACTCACTTCAACTGCGGTCTGTAAAGTTTTAGGGAGATCCGTCAAGCGGGGGCTGAGAAAAAGGGGGGGGTCCTAAAATGTGTCTTACCCATGTTCATTCCCATAGGGTTTTTGAACAGGAACACAGCTCTAACCACAGGAAGAATTACACCACATTTGGCAGAAAAGTAGCTCTTGGTTCAGAAAGCACCCTTTTTCTTACTTGATGTAACTCCATTTAGTCGTTTTTTAGATATTAAAGAAAATTCCAATTTGTATATATAGGGATGCGAAGGCTCCACGAACCTGAGATCTGATCGGCTGCCAACACTTCAACAAGGAATTGTTAGCAGCTATCTTGGGACTCGGCAGACAAAAAGATAAAAACATTTAAAAGGGCCAGAGTACAAACACCGTGAACCCTCAGCTCTGATGCAGGGGTCCCTGAGGGAGCCCCCCAGGGCAAAAAAGCACTTTAAAAAAAGGTTTTGCTGCAAATTGCTGCAAATTTGCTATGGGGTCGCAATGGGAGGCAGTATTTGTTTTAAAAAAAACAAGCGTGGCCACCACCTCCTAAGGGCAAAAGAGTTATTTTTAAGGGAGGGAGGCCCATGTGGCCTCCCCCGCAGCCAGCTCCCCAGGGCTGAATTTGTAATTTATGCGGGGTGTGCAGCCTTCCACCCTCGGCCCCAAGGACCCCACTACCCCGGTGCTCAATTAAAATATTGAAGGGGGTCTGATGAGGACTCCTGGCCCTGGGGACCACCACATCCCGGGGGCTATTTAAGGATAGAGGGGGCCAAGGGCCCCTCTCGTGGAGCCAATAATGGCCCTAGGGCTATAGACCTGTCTAAAGGATCCTACTGGAATTACCATGGGAAATGCAATGTTTATTTAGCCCCTTTTTTCTCGGACCCTGCTTGACGGATCACTCCCAAACTTTCTGTCAGCAACAACAATCACTGCAACACTTTTTTTGGAAACTTTTATGAAGATTTGTGAAACAGTGCCAAAGTTTCAGGCAAGTCAAAAAATCAGTGGTCACTTCACCTACTGTCTGGAAAGTTTCAGGAAGATTTGTCAAGCAGGGGCTAAGAAAAAAGGGGGGGGGGTCCCTGTAGGAAAGTACCATCTTGCCTGGCATATTACCCCCATATTTTCACTGTATATATGTTGTTTTAGTCTATGTGTCACTGGGACCCTGCCAGGCAGGGCCCCAGTGCTCATAAGTATGTGCCCTGTATGTGTTCCCTGTGTGATGCCTAACTGTCTCACTGAGGCTCTGCTAACCAGAACCTCAGTGGTTATGCTCTCTCTGCTTTCCAAATTTGTCACTAACAGGCTAGTGACTAAATTTACCAATTCACATTGGCATACTGGTACACCCATATAATTCCCTAGTATATGGTACCCAGGGTATTGGGGTTCCAGGAGATCCCTATGGGCTGCAGCATTTCTTTTGCCACCCATAGGGAGCTCTGACAATTCTTACACAGGCCTGCCACTGCAACCTGCGTGAAATAACACCCACGTTATTTCACAGCCATTTACCACTGCACTTAAGTAACTTATAAGTCACCTATATGTCCAACCTTCACCTGGTGAAGGTTGGGTGCAAAGTTACTTAGTGTGTGGGCACCCTGACACTAGCCAAGGGGCCCCCACATCGTTCAGGGCAAATTCCCCGGACTTTGTGAGTGCGAGGACACCATTACACGTGTGCACTATACATAGGTCACTACCCATGTATAGCGTCACAATGTTAACTCCGAACATGGCCATGTAACATGTCTAAGATCATGGAATTGTCCCCCCAATGCCATTCTGGCATTGGGGGGACAATTCCATGATCCCCTGGGTCTTTAGCATAGTACAGGGTACTGCCAAACTGCCTTTCCGGGGTCTCCACTGCAGCTGCTGCTGCTGCCAACCCCTGAGACAGGTTTCTGCCCTCCTGGGGTCCAGGCAGCCCTGGCCCAGGAAGGCAGAACAATGGATTTCCTCTGAGAGAGGGTGTAACTCCCTCTCCCTTTGGAAATAGGTGTCAGGGCTAGGGAGGAGTAGCCTCCCCTAGCTTCTGGAAATGCTTTGATGGGCACAGATGGTGCCCATCTCTGCATAAGCCAGTCTACACCGGTTCAGGGATCCCCCAGCCCTGCTCTGGCGCGAAACTGGTCAAAGGAAAGGGGAGTGACCACTCCCCTGACCTGCACCTCCCAGAAGAGGTGCCCAGAGCTCCTCCAGTGTGTCCCAGACCTCTGCCATCTTGGAAACAGAGGTGTTTGTAGCACACTGGACTGCTCTGAGTGGCCAGTGCCAGCAGGTGACATCAGAGGCTCCTCCTGATAGGCTCTTACCTCTCTTGGTAGCCAATCCTCCTTCCTAGGTAGCCAAACCTCCTTTTCTGGCTATTTAGGGTCTCTGCTTTGGGGATCTCACCAGATAACGAATGCAAGAGCTCATCAGAGTTCCTCTGCATCTCCCTCTTCACCTTCTGCCAAAGGAGCGACCGCTAACTGCTCAGGACGCCTGCAAAACCGCAACAAAGTAGCAAGGCGACTACTAGCAACCTTGTATCGCTTCATCCTGCCGGCTTTCTCAACTGTTTCCAGGTGGTGCATGCTCTGGGGGTAGCCTGCCTCCTCTCTGCACCAGGAGCTCTGAAGAAATCTCCTGTGGGTCGACGGAATCTTCCCCCTGCAACCGCAGGCACCGAAAGACTGCATCACTGGTCCTCTGGGTCCCCTCTCAGCGCGACGAGCGTGGTCCCTGGAACTCAGCAACTCTGTCCAAGTGACTCCCACAGTCCAGTGACTCTTCAGTCCAAGTTTGGTGGAGGTAAGTCCTTGCCTCCCCACACTAGACTGCATTGCTGGGTACCGCTTGATTTGCAGCTGCTCTGGCTCCTGTGCACTCTTCCAGGATTTCCTTTGTGCACAGCCAAGCCTGGGTCCCCGACACTCTAACCAACCTTCTGAGTTGTCCTCCGGCGTCGTGGGACTCCCTTTTGTGACTTCGCATGGACTCCGGTTCACTCTTCTTCCAAGTGCCTGTTCATGTACATCTGCGGGTGCTGCCTGCTTCTGTGAGGGCTCCCTGACTTGCTGGGTGCCCCCTCTGTCTCCTCATCCAAGTGGCGACATCCTGGTCCCTCCTGGGCCACAGCAGCACCCAAAAAACCTCTACCGCAACCCTTGCAGCTAGCAAGGCTTGTTTGCGGTCTTTCTGCGTGGGAACACCTTCCAAAGGAGAAGTCCCTAGCTCTCTTCTTTCTTGCAGAACTCCAAGCTTCTTCCATCCGGAGGCAGCTTCCTTGCACCCTCAGCAGGCATTTCCTGGGCTCCTGCCCACTCTCGACACAGTTGAGACTATTGGACTTGGTCCCCTTGTCTTACAGGTACTGAGGTCCGGAAATCCACTGTTGTTGCATTGCTGGTGTTTGCTCTTCCTGCAGAATCCCCTTATCACGACTTCTGTGCTCTCTGGGGGTAGGAGGTGCACTTTACACCTACCTTTCAGGGTCTTGGGGTGGGCTATTTTTCTAACCCTCACTGTTTTCTTACAGTCCCAGCGACCCTCTACAAGCTCACATAGGTTTGGGGTCCATTCATAGTTCGCATTCCACTTTTGGAGTATATGGTTTGTGTTGCCCCTATACCTATGTGCTCCTATTGCAATCTACTGTAATTTTACACTGCTTGCATTACTTTTCTTTCTATTACCTTCATAATTTTGGTTTGTGTACATATATCTTGTGTATATAACTTATCCTCATACCGAGGGTACTCACTGAGATACTTTTGGCATATTGCCATAAAAATAAAGTACCTTTATTTTTAGTACTTCTGTTAATTGTGTTTTCTTATGATATTGTGCATATGACACCAGTGGTATAGTAGGAGCTTTACATGTCTCCTAGTTCAGCCTAAGCTGCTCTGCCATAGCTACCTTCTATCAGCGTAAGCTGCTAGAAACACCTCTTCTACACTAATAAGGGATAACTGGACCTGGCACAAGGTGTAAGTACCTCTGGTACCCACTACAAGCCAGGCCAGCCTCCTACAGTCCCAAAACACGTTTTTCCCATTTACTTTTCCATGAGGGATTTTGACCAGCAATAGCGCCCAAACCACTGGATATATTACACAAAATTTGGCAGAAAGGTAGCTAGAGGTCCCGAAAGAGGCCTTTATCATTATTTGGTGTAAATCAGTGGTTTTAGAGAAATTTAAAAAAAAAAAAACAAGTGCGGGCTCCAGCAGGAGAAATGCAAGGAAACCACAGTGACTCCCTCTCCTCAGGCTTACATGGCAATGCTTTAATATATAATGATGTCACTCACTTGTGTTCTGGCCTGGGCTTGGAGTATTTCCTCTTGACTTCGGACGTCAGTTACCCAAAAATAGAATCAAATACAACATCATTTTTTAATCATAATTGTTTCAACTTGAAACAACTATGATTCAAAAATAATGTTGTTTTTCCAGCGGCGGCCACTGCTAATCTGAAGTGGGGTTGGGGCGATGTTGGGGAGGAATAACAAATAATAAAAAAAAAGACTTACCTCTTTCCGCAGCTGCCGCCATCCTCTCCTGCCACCACGCTTGTCCTCCTTGCCTGTTCTGGTGTCACCAGCAAGTGGGGTGATGCTCCTTTGACATAGCAAAGGAGCCACCCCTCTTGTTTTCAACCTAAGATGAGCACGCGTTGAGCCCAGCTATTCATTAAAAGTAATGAGATAGGACAGCATAGAATGGATGTGCGCGCCGGCAGAGGGCCCTTTTATTTAGAATCCTCAATAAATCTGTCATTGTCGGATATAGGTCAGTTACTCCGTTTTGCATGACTTGAGCCAAGCCAGCGTAAGAGATTGAGCATTTTTAGAAAAATGTACTTAAATCATAATGCTCACCGCATAAGCCCCTGCATCAAGGCAGCCTGGCTGTACCCTGCATCAGGCGTTTCCATGGAGGCTTGAAGGTTTGGGGGGCTGGTTTTGTAGCACTGCAGCAGTTCTAAAAGCACTGCGGAGTTCCTCGTATCCAACAGTTTTGAGGATACAATAAAAGTGCCAAGATTATTATAGTAATTAATTTACCTACTGGAGAGAGATTGGAGTTCTGCCTGGTGGCAGTGTTGACTCATCTAAGGTAGCAGACAGGGTTAATATGCCTGCTGTAAAGAAGTATACTATGCAGATCACAAAACAGTATTTTATTTGCAATGCTCAGTAAGATACTGCTTTTATCACAGAGATCCTCTTGTTACTGATCCATAAATTACAATCACAATCTAGCACAATGAGCTATGAACTGCCATCAAAGAGCTGCATGTAAAATTTCTGGACAAACAAATAAGCCAGATGCTAACTCACTGACTCCTTCCTCCACATGCTACTCTTAGAGGATCTCCCACTGAAGAATTCTCAGCTTATATTTCCTATATCTGTAGTATGTTATGTTGAAGTCATCTTTCTGTACTAGCCATCTCTGTAACTAAAGTACTGGAAATAAGTGGCTTTACAGGAGGAAATTCTGCGGCATGGTTAACTAACCGCTGTGGCACGAAAAAGGCTCCTTATGCAGAATGTTTTGTAAGGAAATGCAGTTTATGTGGCAGCAGTGGCATGTTGTGTGTCATTTTTAAATGTTTGGGTGTTGATGGAAACAAGATCACAATGCAACGTTTGGTAGTTTTCAACAGCTTTGGCTGCACACTGCACTCTAGAGATGATGCAACTAAAGCTAACTACGTCATTATCATATGAAATATCTTTATTGATGTCATAACTACATTTTCACAATTGCTTTAGTAACATTCTTGATTTCGCAAATTTGCTTTAAAAGACACCGTTTACCCACTCTTTTGTCAAACTTTTCTTGGGGGTAGAAACCCCCCAAATCCGCTTTAATGCCGGTCACGCTCGCTCGCTACACTCACTCCTCACAGGACACTCTGAACTTTTACACCCCACCACTTTCAAATGTCACCAGCCACCACTGGTGGAACAGTCTACGCAGCAATTAAAATCACCTAAAACCAATAAAATAGATGAATTTAAAACACTGTGAGAGAAGAATTCACTGTATTAACTAATAACATTCCTGTTCTGATTTTTTACTATTGTTTACATGAAGAATATCTAAACATGAGGCCTACTTTTCTTCCCTTCTGATCTGAATATTTTAAACCCAGAAGATAATGTCAAGATCAAAACAGTACTAGACTACTCGTGGAGCCAGTCTTGCGTCAAGATAAGGATAACTAATACAGAATTAGGAATCAGATCTGAGACCACCACACGTTATTTTGGAAGCTACCTTCAATTCAAAATTGCACATATGTAGGCAGTGGTAATCATTTTATAGAAAGGTTCCCATTTCGGATATCCAAAGTGTGCCTTCTAGGTTCTCACGAGCTTTCTGTCCCCTAGTTATCCACACAATTCAAAGGGTTAAATGTTAATAGCTCAACTTTAGAATATTTGATCCAACCCTATTCTGTGTCAAAATGGAGAACATGGGTGGCACCAGTTGCTGACTACTGTGCACACGTGCCCCTGCCCCACTGAAACATGGAGTCCTGGCATCTTTGCACATGTATTCACATCCTAAGAACTAGAGTATGACCTCAGTTCTTAAAAGTGAGTAAACAGTGCACATTGTATCCACCATTTTAAAAAGAAAACACATCCAGTTTAAAAATTGCCCTTCACCTCCATCAGCCTTACAAAATGTAAGAACATTTATGAGGGAGTATGTACAAAAGGGACCCTTAGTTGCATGGATGCTCTCCAGCCTGATTAAAATATGGTGCAGTGGCATCCATGCACATGCTCAGTGTGCACTCCCACCCCCAAAAGTAGAGCACTACCCATAGAAACTGTAAGCAGGAATGCGGGAGGCAGCAGCAGCACCCCCCGAAATAACCATGCTGGAATTTTAAAGGTTAATCCGCAGCAACGATGCTTTGAAATAGTTTCTTGTTACATTTGCTGTGCAGTCAAAGCCAGAGGTCACATATCAGACTATTTCATCTGAGGAAATGCTACGTATTATCTTAACATGGATGTTGGTTTTTGCATTTTGTTTTCTGACTGCAAAATGAGAGGATTTTTGTAAACAGAACTATGTGGCAATTTTGCATGAGTACAGGGAGTGTTAAGTAAAGGCTATAGTATATTATTTGTTTCTAACACAAAACATTTTAAATATATCTAAATACACTGTACAAATATTTCAACGATTTTGTAAAGTGAACTATGTGGCAATCTTGCATGAGTACAAGGAGTCATTTTTTTAATGAAACACTATTTTTGTGATTCTGAAGTACAATTGAAAGCAAAGATTTTTAATAGGATTAAAACAAGTCAAGACACTTTACTTAGTGATGTGCAATGATAATTAATATCTGAAAATCTATTTTTAGCTATATAGATTTATCGGTAAAACTGCATGTCTGCGAAAATGTAGTGCTCATTTCAATGGAAAATGTGCTGTCTGGAAATGACAGTGCCATACCATGCTAATATAAATTATTTTTGATGGTGTGCTCCATACTGCACCACTGGCTGCGCACCACAGTCTCCCAACTTTACTGCTGAAATGACGTGACTCATTTGGTAAACTTGTTGTTTATGTGACCTTAGGATTTTTCAGAATTCCTATGACTTCAGTGATGTAACAGTGATAGCCGTATCTTCGCTCTGAAAATTGTTCCAGCACCTCGCTTTTAAAATCTAATAAATAGTACACATTTCACACACAGTTTTAAAACGAATACATCCACTTTGAAAACTGCCCTTAAATCTCCCTCCGCTGTAAAAACATCTTGTTGGAAATCGCCCTTTTTGCAAGGTTATCCCCAACCTTTTTGCCTTCTTCCTCCTATTTTTTTCGGATCTCTCTTTGCTGGATTTAGGACTCTGGGCACTTTACCATTGCTGACTAGTACTAATATGCAAGTGCTCTTTGTCTAAATTAGATTGGTGATTGGTTTATCCATGATTGGCATATTTGATTTACTGGTAAGTCCCTAGTAAAGTGTACTATGTGTGCCTAGGCTCTGTAAATCAAATGCTCCTAGTGGGCCTGCAGCACTGACTATGCCACCCACAAGTAGCCCTGTAAATATGTCTCAGACCTGCCATGCAGTGTCTGTGTGTGCAGTTTTAAACTGCCATGTCAACCTGGCAATTGCACCCACTTGCCAGGCCCAAACATTCCCTATAAGTACATGTAAGGCACCCCTAAGGTAGGCCCTAGGTAGCCCCATGGGCAGGGTGCAGTGTAGTCAAAACATAAAAACTACAGATGATGGGCAGAATGCAGAACAAATCAAACATTCACCCCTAGTCACAGATCTGGGTTTAATCCATCAGTTTCTTTGCTTGCCATGCCATTCCAGTTTGGACCCAGCCATATGCAAATCAGTCTTGATCCTGTTCCCCAAGGGAACAGTCCAGCCTGAACAGCCAGACCAGGTCCTCCCTGGACCAGAAACAAGCATCTTGGGACCTGTTCAGGGTATCACCATTCATCAGCGAGGATAGCCTGAATCTGGTGACATAGCAAAAAAGATAGGACATGTACGGGTGAGTTTTACTTGTCCTGGTACTGAAATACTGTCAAATTCAGTTTTCACTATGGCAAGGCTTATCTTTCCCATAGTTTAATATGGGGATTTCCTTTAAATATATTTTAAATGCAGTTTCCCATTGGGAGCAGATAGAGATGTGGTGTTTGGGGTCCCTGAACTCACAATTTAAAAATAGATCTTTTGGTAAAGTTGTTTTTTGGATTGTCTGTTTGAAAATGACACTTTTAGAAAGTGGGCACTTTCTTGCTTAACCATTCTGTGCCTCTGCTTGGCTGCTGAATCCATATCTGGGTCAGGCTGTTTGTGATTTCACTCTTAACAGTGACACAAAAGGAGCTGAGGTGTGTCCTGCATATCCCGATGAGTCTTCCCGGGCTAGAGTGGGAGGGAGGAGCTGACACCTGCACTTGAAAGGGCTGTGTTTGATCTCACACAACACAGTCTCTAACCACCTAGAGCAGTGGTTCCCAACCTTTTCACATCTGTGGACCCCCACTTTATCATTATTGGAACCCAGGGACCCCCACTGAATCATTATTGGAATCCGGGGACCCCCTACTAAACCATTACTGAAAGCTGGGTACCTAATCTGTTAATTTTAGTTTATTTTCTGAGCAGTCACGGACCCCCTGAGGAGGCTTCGCGGACTCCCAGGGGTCCCCGGCCCACAGGTTGGGAAACACTGACCTAGAGTGTGGCTGGGACAGGGCAAGGAAGAGGCAGGGTCTTGTGCACTACAAAGACTTTCCTTTGAAGTTTGCCTATTTCAAAGGCCGAAATTAGTATAAGTAGTGAACCCAAAGCCCTAGACTTTTAGAGCACTTCTTGATCAGGAGGAACCTCTGCCAAGGAGAAGAGCTGAAGAACTGTGAGGAGGAATACTGCCCATTTGCAATGTGTGCTTTGTTGTATTGGTCTAAAGGTTCTGCTTCTGCCTTGGAGAGAGCAAAGACTGGACTATGCTTCTTGTGAAGATTCTCCAAGGGCTTGGCCGGAGCTTGCCTCCTGTTAAGAAGTCTCAGGGACATCAAATACGTCATCTGCCAGCACCTGGACTCTCTTGCTGAGACCCCCGACTTGGACAGGGTGTAAACTGACTGCCAACTACAGACCCCATTTCTAACACAACTTTGCAGGCTTTAGGAAATATGTCAGGACACTCGTGAGGTGGCATTTGCAAAAGTACAACTTATCTGCAAGAAAGGGTCTTAGGTTGAGAGAGATGAAGTAGATGGAGGACAGATAGAGGGAGATGAAGTGGCAACGGAGCAGTGAGGTGTACAGAGAGGAGTGATGCAGAAAGAGATAAAAAGCAAAGAGTGGAGGTTGACAAAGAGAGTGGTAGAGAATTATTTAAGGGTGTGTGTGAGAGAGAGGAGGGATAGAGAGCCACTTTGAGAAAGAACTGTTGTAGACAGATGAGGTAGAGAGAACTGTGATAGGAGATAGGTGCAAGGAGCCATACACATATGCAGATATAGGTAAAGAATGAGGGATGAGATAGAATGGGTGTTACAAAGGAAATAAACAGAAAGCTTATTGTAATTTCATGGCCACCAATGCTATGATTCAGTCTGTTCAGGCTCTGTATGCTCACCAAGCTTCTTTAAAGGGGGTATGCCCATCTGTCAGACTGAATTAAGAGTCTTTGTTTTCATGCACACTCTTATTATTACCACCCTTATCGCTGTCTAGATCATCTAACTAGGGGCCCCATGGAAGCTGGGCCAATTTCCTAAGAAAACCTGGAAAGCTAGGAACATTTCCCAAGAAAATAAGAGAAAGTCTGAGCACCTGTTTTTTTTAACAAATGAATCACTTTCAAAAACTACCTAAATAACAAATAAGTGAAGGTTTCAAAACGTTGATGTGTAAATGCTTATTATTTTGAAAAATACAAAAGACTTTATCATAAGTAAATTACTAGCTCACTATTAAATCACAATTTCAGGCTCTGTGCTTTTGACCTGACAAATTCTAACCGATCTAAAAATTCTGTCTTTTTCTTTTGCAGTGTGGTTACTTCCCTGGAAGCCAACACAGAATGACATCAGGAAGCTGGACTTCTCAAAAAAACAATACAACTTCTCGCACGCAAAGAAGAGAAATAATGTCACACATCAAAATCCTTTGTTTCGCAAATAACCAATAAAGTGTTGGTGATCGACTTTAAAGCAAACTTTTTGTGTGGTGGTGTTTTCAAAGTCAATTGTAGGAGAAGAGTGTCACGAGTTTGAGCAGACTCCAAGAAGAGGAAAGACACCTTGTTTTCATTTTAGTAACTTTAGAAGCCAGGACTGAGAGTACACACATTATCATGGCTGCAGTGATCATGGTGGAAATGTGTGTTATCTACTTAAGCAAACTGTTGTGCAGACAATGCAGCACACCTCTCATTAACTTCCTCGTCTGTCTTCCTCATCCTAGACCTTACAAAATGTCACTATAGCTCCCATGCACGCATTCACCCATTAGAGACAAAAAATCAATTTGTATCCCTCCCAAGATGGCTGTCAAAAGAACTCTACTCTCTGGCCTATAAAGGAGGAACCAATTTGCTCGGCCGTCTTGTCTTATTCTTTGTTCCTGTTAGGCGATCACCTTAGAATGAGGCAAGTGGTTTTATTTTCAGGCTTTACCTGCACAGCACTTGTGATGTGCTTCTGAAATCTATTGTTAATATATATCTTAAAAGGGCTTACACCCAGCCCCCTTGCTTTTCATTGGTTCCTGTGCTTGCCACTTTTCTCCATTTCTTTTGGCTGTAGCATGATATTTTTTATTCTTCCTCTGTGTTTGCGCTTATCAGTGTCCCAAGGCCCAACTAATATTTTCATCTGCTTTTGAAGCAGAACTTTTTTTTGATGTTTTTCCAGCACAGGGCGCATAGCCAACAGCTCTCAACGTGACCCCCCTCTCATACTGAACTGCATGTGCCCCATCAGTTTGATGCTGGCTCTTCTCTTATTATCTTCGTCCCGCTCACAAAGCCTGACCCTAATATGGCTACCTTTCAGGACGTTATCTTGCATGAAAGTACCTCTCTATGAAGTGCGTGCATTCCCACGCATCAGTTTTAGGCAGGCTCTTCTTTTTGTCACACTCACACATCCTCCGCAGCAGAACAATGAGGCACCGTAGACCGTTCTCACATTATTCTCTCTATTTCTATATTTCAATTATCAGAGTTGCACTGTCTTTATCACAGTTTTTACACCATGGCGGCACCATGATTGTACTTTTCGTAATTATGTTACCGGATTTACATTGGCTGCATTTTGGCAAGTATTTATACTTTTTGACGCAAAACTGTGCTAACGCAGTTTTGCGTCCCAAAAATTAGCGCTGGCAAACGCCATTCTGAAGCGCCATGCGGGCGCCGTATTTATTGAATGGCGTTAGCCGGCGTTAGCCGACCGGCGCTGCCTGGTGTGCGTAAAAAAAAACGACGTACACCAGGCAGCGCCGGCGTAGGGAAAAATGGCGTTTGGGCGTCCAAAAATGGGGCAAGTCAGGCTGAGGCAAAAAAATCGCCTCAACCCGATTTGCGCCATTTTTTTGGGGCGCCCAGACGCCATTAACATGACTCCTGTCTTAGCAAAGACAGGAGTCATGCCCCCTTGCCCAATGGCCATGCCCAGGGGACTTATGTCCCCTGGGCATGGTCACTGGGCATAGTGGCATGTAGGGGGGCACAAATCAGGCCCCCCTATGCCACCAAAAAAAAAAATACTTACCCCAACTTACCTTTTCTTCCCTGGGATGGGTCCCTCCATCCTTGGGCGTCCTCCTGGGGTGGGCAAGGGTGGCAGGGTGTGTCCCTGGGGGCAGGGGAGGGCACCTCTGGGCTCATTCTGAGCCCACAGGTCCCTTAACGCCTGCCCTGACCCAGGCGTTAAAATCCGGCGCTAATGCAGGTTTTTTAGCCCCGCCCACTCCCGGGCGTCATTTTTGCCCGGGAGTATAAATCCGACGCATATGCCTCGGAGTAATTTTTTAAGACGGGAACGCCTACCTTGCATCTCATTAACGCAAGGAAGGTGTTCACGCCAAAAAATGACGCAAACTCCATGAACTTTGGCGCTAGACGCGTCTAACGCCAAAGTATAAATATGGAGTTAGTTTTGTGTTGAATTTGCGTCGAAAAAAACGACGCAAATTCGGCGCAAACGGAGTATAAATATGCCCCTTTATGTCTGTTCTACTTCTAGATGTATACAAACCAGGCTTTGGGTATGGTTTAACTTTCCTCTGAGCTTTCTATCAGTCCAGTCTCTATGGTTATTCATTGATGTCACATGGTCGACTTAATTTTGTTTGGGGGTTTTGCAGTAGGGAATATTTCAGGCACAACTATTCTGCAGTTCTTTAACCACGCTGCAGACCGTTGACATGTTGGGACAGCACAGAAGTCAGTAAGGGCTAACTGATCATTATGACAGGGCGTTCACTTCTTATATGTAATGTTCATGAATACAGTGTATTGCTTTTTATTTTATGTTTGGTAGGGGTACACTGCTTTGAACTGAGTTCCTGTCAATGCGGGGTGTTTATCTGATTATCGGGATTGACACCAGTGCCCTTTTTTAAGTAAATATGTGTGTGAAAACGCCTTTCCCATGACAGATACCAATATGTCATTTATACTGGATCTCAATGGGAAGACGTGGAGCTTCTACATTCATCCTACAGGACACAAGTGTATGTGGCTACGGTACACTACGTAGACCTTTGGTTGGTGTCTTGAGACGGGCAGTGTCCCTGAAGGTAGAAATCCATGTGCTGCATTATTGAGTGAATATATTGGTGCACTCAGTGCCCAAGAGCCATATGTGACTAGGACACGTCGCAGATGAAGACTTGCTGCAGTTTCTTGTGTAAAGTGCTTTGGTAAAGGATGGGCTCTCATCAACATAATTGTATTTGCTCAACCTGGTTGATGATATATCTAGTGTTGCAGCGCTCCAACTCCTGACGAGGCTGTGAAGTGTTTCGATAGTCAGAAGGTTCCAGAGCTCCTAGTAGAATACATGGCTGAAATTCTGTGGGATTGTAGGGTTGTCCAGATGGATGGCATTGGGTGCGCTGAGTGAGCACCATAGCACGATCCTTCCTTGATGAAATAAACTTGTAGCTGTGCTTAAGCATAAGGTGTTGCAGAAAGGTACGAGTACTGCACTAGACACATATGGAAGTTGTTTAAACTGACTATGGCTCTACTGCTGCATGGGAGCTCAACTCATTCTTAACTAATTCTTAACACATGGTGGCACTGATTTAATGTGTGTGAGGCACAAGAAAATAAAATGTGCTTTTTGCATCAACAGTATGCAGACATGGCCTAAGAAACATGCTGGAGGTGTCCTCATTCTGCTGCCTTCACTGAACCAGTTGCTCCATAAGCTGAGAATTCCCTTCACACACTGGGGCTCTGGTCATCTAGTATCCGAAAATATAACAGGTTTGTAATTCATGCCAATCAAAATGATAACTGGTTGGGTAAAATATAGATGTTGCAGTTTTTATGACAGTTTCTTGGGTAAAATGTAAAAACGTATTTTTTTTAGTTCATTGTAAGTTAAAAAAAATGCTTGGCTGGGAAGATCAACATTAGACTAAGGGGGTTATTCTAACTTTGGAGGAGTGTTAATCCGTCCCAAAAGTGACGGTAAAGTGACGGATATACCACCAGCCGTATTACGAGTTCCATAGGATATAATGGACTCGTAATACGGCTGGTGGTAAATCCGTCACTTTTCCGTCACTTTTGGGACGGATTAACACCTCCTCCAAAGTTAGAATAACCCCCTAAGAGTTTCAGTATACGACCACATCACCAACGAGTTTACAGCCTTTCAAATTCCCTTGCTTTTCTCCTCTCTCCCAGAATCCACCCTGCATCCCTAGTGATGTGTCCCTGCACGTGTTACAATCATCCAAAGCTCTCACTAGCACACATTGTTAGGCTTTTCCGAGCTTGCCTCCTTTGTTCAAAGCTTGCAGTGGTAATCATTGAACAATTCTTCTAATGAACGATTCTCTCTGTAAATCCATATCAGATAGTTTTGACATTCTCTACCAGCATCATCCTTTACAGCATCACTATTTCTGGGAATCTTCTATTCAAGACTTGTGCACCAGAACTTGAATTCTTCCTTATCTGTGGGGTTGAAGAAAGTGTGTTTTTTCTTATCTGTTCATAAGGGTTGTATTCATATAATGCTTTCTGAGAAAGTAACATCGCCATGAATCCCTACTAATGGCAATGCAGCACTATTTAAATCTGATAACACACACTAAAGCATTCCTGATGAGCTGTGACACTTCTTCCCACAGCACAAGTATTTTGGGACTTAGTCTAAGGCCCTGATTTATACTTTTTGGGGCAAAACTGCACTAAATCAGTTTTGCACCAAAAAGTTTAGCACCGGCTTGCACCATTTCTGTGCACCAGCCGGGCACCATATTTATGGAATGATGCAAGCCGCTGCAAAAGGTAGGCTAGTGTAAAAACAAACAAAAGTAATGATGTTAGTCTGGTGGGGCTGGCGGTATGGAAGAAGGGGGTTTTACACCAAAAAATGACGCTAGGCAGGTTGGAGTAAAAATAAATTACTCTAACTTGCCTAGAGTCATTTCCTGATGCAAAACCATCCATAACACGTGACTCCTGTCTTAGAAAAGACAGGAGTCATGTCCACCACCCCAATGGCCAGCACAGGGGATCAGGGTCCCCTGGGCATGGCCATTGCACCCTGTGCCATGTATGGGGGCCCATTTCAGGGCCCCCTATGGCACTAAAAAATAAAATACTTACCTGCACTTACCTGGGATGGGGTCCACCATCCCCCGCTGTCCCTCTGGTGTGGGTGAGGGTGTCCTTGGGGCCTGGGAAGGGCACCTGTGGACTTATTCCATGGTGTTCCACTATGGAAATAGGCCCACAGATCCCCTAATGCCTGCCCTGCCCCAGGCGTTAAAAAATGGGGCAAAGCAAGCTTTGCCCCATTTTTTGACCCCTCATCCCTCCCGTGCACCATTTTTGCACAGGAGTATAAATATGACGTTAAGGCAATAGAGTAATTTTTTGCACAAGAACGCCTACCTTGCATCTCATTAAGGCAATGTAGGTTTCCACTTCCAAAAAATTACTTTAACTCCATAAATTTGGTGCTAGATGGGTCTAGCGCCAAAGTATAAATATGGAGTTAGTTTTGCACCAAATTAGATTAAAAAACAATGACACTAATTCGGTGCAAACAGAGTATAAATATGCCCCCAAATGTCCTCTCTTGTTCCCTATATGACAACATCCCCGGGGTATGCGCCTACCTGTAATTGTCTTGAACTCAAGTGACAATTGCATGAAGATAAGATGTTAGAGTTTGAATCCTTGAAGCGATAGTTCTTGCAGTTTTTGGCCTTCATCTGCCTCTTCAGTGCTATCCTTTCCCAATCATCCACGTTTTGTTGGAATTTCACTTGGGTGTGTCATAATGCCAGGAAAAGCTGGACTGAGTTAACAACCCCCCACCCCCCACTGCACAACGCTAAGACAAAAAATAGTTTATTATTAATTTTATAGGTGAAAACTAATGCATTTACCAAAACTTGTTAATATTTTTTAGATGTGTACAGCAGCTGTACCTGGTGCGTCCGGGGCACTTAACAATACAAATAAGGACGTAGTCGCTGCTTTCACTCCCAGTTGGTGTTTCATTCTGGTCGGCAGAGCCAGCGGACTGTGGGGGCATAAACATTTTTGTTTTTAAGTACTTCCTTGAGACAAGATGTGACCATGCTGCCTGGATGTAACATGACAGCAGATCTGAAATATCACATCAATGCTGAGCAATGGGATGGGAAATAAAGGCGAGATGTACAAAGAATTTTCCGGTCACAAACGCCCCATCCACTGGTTTAACAAAGGCCCCAGCAGCCCTTGCAGTGAAGGGGGCCCCCAAGCTCCAGAGGGTCCCCTCAGCACAGTACCCTGGCCTGAGAGCTCCTGAGTGACTACGGAAAGGGGCCCCTCCATGTTTTTTGCAGGGGGGGTCCCCTCAAGTTCCATTATGCCACAGGGTGGGCCGTATGCGACCAGAAAATTGCTTTTGCAATGTACAAAAGGCACAATGTGACTCTGTAACTTTTTACCAAATCACACTTTACTTTTGCGATTTGGTATTAGAAAGGGGCGGGTAGGGCGTCCCTTCCTAATACTGAATCGCACTGGTACATAGGAATGTTTTGTGACTGGTATGTGGTCGCAAAACATTCATATTTTACCGACTCCATAGAGGAGGTAGTAACTCATTCGCAAATGTGAAGGGTTCCCCAAAGGGAACCCTCTCCCTTTGTGAATGCATGCAAAAACTTTTTTAAGGACAGACAGCGGTCCCATGGACCACTGCCTACTCCTAAACAATGAAACTGAAACGTTTCATTTTTCTTTTTTGAAACACGCCCTGTTTTCTTTTAAAGAAAACAGTCTGTATTTATAAAAACAAGTTGTTTTATTTAAAAGCAAACATGGACATGGTGGTCTGCTGTCCCCAGAAGGCTACCATCCCTGTGTTTTTAGTGGTTCCCAATGGGTCGTAAATTGTGACCTACCTCATGAAAATTAATGAAGTAGGTCAATTGCGAGCCCATTAGGAATCGCTAAAAGTGTCAAAGACACATTTGGGCCCATATTTATACTCTGTTTGCGCCGGATTTGCGTAATTTATTTTGGCGCAAATTCGGCGCAAACCTAACTCTATATTTATAATTTAGCGCTAGACCCGTCCAGCGCCAAAGTTATGGAGTTTGAGTCATTTTTTGTACGTGAAAACCTGCCTTGTGCTAATGACATGCAAGGTAGGCATTCCCGTGCAAAAAATTACTCTAAGGCATGTGCGCCTTATTTATCCTCCAGCGTCAAGATGACCTACAGGAGGAAGCGGGACTTAAAACAAGGCGCCGAGACAGATTTGCACTGTTTTTTAACGCCTGGGTCAGGGCAGGCATTAAGGGACCTGTGGGCTCATTTCCATGGTGGGAGATGATGGAAGCAGTCCACAGGTGCCCTTTCCTGCACCCAGGGACACCCCCTGCCACCCTCGCCCACCCCTGAAGGACACCCATGGATGGGGGGACACATCCATGGTGAGTGCAGGTAAGTATAATTTTATTTTTTTATTAAGGGGCATAGGGGTGCCTAACTTGGGCCCCCCTACATGCCACTGTGCCCAATGGCCATGTCCAGGGGAAAGGAGTCTACTGGCCATGGCCATTGGGCAGGGGGGCATGACTCCTGTCTTTGCTAAGACAGGAGTCATTTCCATGGGGGTTGTGCACCAAAAAATGGCGCTAGTCAGGTTAGAGACAATATTTTTTATTACAACCTGACTTGCACCACTCTTTGGCGCACAACACCTAGTCTTCCCTTCGCCTCCGTTGCCCGGTTACCGTCATTTATTTTGACGCTGTAAGGAAATGCCTCCTTGGCATGGTTACCCCCTGACTTTTTGCCTTTGCAGATGCCAAGTTATGATTTGAAAGTGTGCTGGGACCCTGCTAACCAGGCCCCAGCACCAGTGTTCTTTCCCTAAACTGTACCTTTGTCTCCACAATTGGCACAACCCTGGCCCCAGGTAAGTCCCTTGTAACTGGTACCCCTGGTACCAAGGGCCCTGATGCCAGGGAAGGTCTCTAAGGGCTCCAGCATGTCTTATGCCACCCTGGGGACCCCTCACTCAGCATATACACACTGCTTGCCAGCTTGTGTGTGCTGGTGGGGAGAACATTATTAAGTCGACATGGCACTCCCCTCAGAGTACCATGCCAACCTCACACTGCCTGTGGCATAGGTAAGTCACCCCTCTAGCAGGCCTTACAGCCCTAAGGCAGGATGCACTATACCACAGGTGAGGGCATTTGTGCATGAGCACTATGCCCCTACAGTGTCTAAGCAAAACCTTAGACATTGTAAATGCAGGGTAGCCATAAGAGTATATGGTCTGGGAGTCTGTCAAACACGAACTCCACAGCACCATAATGGCTACACTGAAAACTGGGAAGTTTTGTATCAAACTTCTCAGCACAATAAATGCACACTGATGCCAGTGTGCACTTTATTGTAAAAATACACCCAGAGGGCATCTTAGAGATGCCCCCTGAAAACATACCTGACTTCCAGTGTCGGCTGACTAGTTTTTGCCAGCCTGCCACACACCAGACATGTTGCTCGCCACATGGGGAGAGTGCCTTTGTCACTCTGTGGCCAGGAACAAAGCCTGTACTGGGTGGAGGTGCTTCTCACCTCCCCCTGCAGGAACTGTAACACCTGGCGGTGAGCCTCAAAGGCTCACCCCCTTTGTCACAGCGCCACAGGGCATCCCAGCTAGTGGAGATGCCCGCCCCCCCGGTCACTGCCCCCACTTTTTGCGGCAAGGCTGGAGGAGATAATGAGAAAAACAAGGAGGAGTCACCCCCCAGTCAGTACAGTCCCTAAGGTGTCCTGAGCTGAGGTGACTCTTACTTTTAGAAATCGTCCATCTTGTAGAAGGAGCATTACCCCAATAGGAATAGGGATGGGCCCCCCTCCCCACAGGTAGGAGGCACAAAGAGGGTGTAGCCACCCTCAAGGACAGTAGCCATTGGCTACTGCCCTCCCAGACCTAAACACACCCCTAAATTCAGTATTTAGGGGCTCCCAGAACTGAGGAAGATAGATTCCTGCAACCTAAAGAAGAAGAATGACTGCTGACCTGAAGCCCTGCAGTGAAGACGGAGACGACAACTGATTTGGCCCCAGCCCCACCGGCCTGTCTCCCTACTTCGAGGAAAACTGCAACAGCGACGCATCCAACAGGGTCCAGCGACCTCTGAAGCCTCAGAGGACTACCCTGCATCTAAAGGACCAAGAACCTCCTGAGAACAGCGGCTCTGTTCAAGAAACTGCAACTTTCTGCAACAAAGAAGCTACTTTTAAAGACCACACATTTCCCGCCGGAAGCGTGAGACTTTCCACTCTGCACCCGACGCCCCCGGCTCGACCTGCGGAAAACTAACACTACAGGGAGGACTCCCGGCGACTGCGAGCCCGTGAGTAGCCAGAGTTGACCCCCCACAGCGACGCCTGCAGAGGAAATCCAGAGGCTCCCTCTGACCGCGAATGCCTGCTTCAAGGAACCCGATGCCCTGAAACCACACTGCACCCGCAGCCCCCAGGACCTGAAGGAATCAGTGCAGGAGCGACCCCCAGGTGACCCTCTGCCTAGCCCAGGTGGTGGCTACCCAGAGGAGCCCAACCTGTGCCTGCCTGCATCGTTGAGGAGACCCCCCGGGTCTCCCCATTGATTCCTATTAGAAACCCGACGCCTGTTTGCACTCTGCACCCGGCCGCCCCTGTGCCGCTGAGGGTGTACTTTCTGTGCCTGCTTGTGTCCCCCTGGTGCCCTACAAAACCCCCCTGGTCTGCCGTCCGAAGACGCAGGTACTTACCTGCTGGCAGACTGGAACCGGGGCACCCCATTTCCATTGAAGTCTATGTGTTGTGGGCACCACTTTGACCTCTGCACCTGACCGGCCCTGAGCTGCTGGTGTGGTAACTTCGGGGTTGCCTTGAACCCCCAACGGTGGGCTACCTTGGACCCAACTTTGAACTCTGTAAGTGTTTTACTTACCTGTGAACTAAACATTTACTTACCTCCCCCAGGAACTGTTGATTTTTGCAGTGTCCACTTTTAAAATAGCTTATTGCCATTTTTGTCAAAACTGTACATGCTATTGTGATTATTCAAAGTTCCTAGAATACCTGAGTGAAATATCTTTCAATAAATGTATTGTTTATAAATCTTGAACCTGTGGTTCCTAAAACAAACTAAGAAAATATATTTTTCTATATAAAAACCTATTGGACTGGAATTTGTCTTTGAGTGTATGTTCCTCATTTATTGCCTGTGTGTGTACAACAAATGCTTAACACTACCCTCTGATAAGCCTACTGCTCGACCACACTACCACAAAATAGAGCATTTGAATTATCTCTTTTTGCCAATATCAGAACCCTTGGACTCTGTGCACACTATTTCTTACTTTGAAATAGTACATACAGAGACAACTTCCTACAGACGCTAACCGGGCCGCAGCGCCGGCTAACGTCATTCCATAAATAAGGTGCCCGGCTGGTGCTTTCGAATAGCGTTAGCCGGCTGTAAACTTTTAGAAGCAAATCTGCGCTAGCGCTGGTTTGCGTCAAAAAGTATAAATATGGGCCTAGGTCTTTTGTAATTTTTTAATAATTAATTGCAGATTCGCTATTAGGAACTCGTAAAATGAAACCTATGTACATGTACATGTGACCCTAAGTTCTTCTGTACTTAAATATTGTTTTTTCCATGTCAGTATTGTGTTTGTCACAATGGAGCGGCAAGCATACAGCAAAGAGAAAGAATGTGCCAGAAAGCTTTCCTTTAGAAAAGGTAATTTCTTCAGTTGAGGCTGTTCAGGCAATATAGGGCACTGTTTTGGTCCTCAAGTTGATAATGATAAAAAAAAAATCTGTAAAGTTAGGTTTTAAAGACTGGGATGGACAGCTGCCTATCAACGTTCCTAGCACTTCCACTTCTCATGATCCTTAATGTGATCATTTAGGGCAGAAGGAAAACAGAGACACCAGTGCATCCAAGGTGCCGAAGTAAAGGTTATTTCACACCTTAACCAGAGCCTCTCCTTTCTGGAGGACACAGTACAGCCAAAGAAGACAATTTGTTGATCGCAAGAAAGAACCAGATTCATTGCCTATCCATAAAACACTTACTATCGAGGGAATGGTTGGATGTTAAAAAGGCGAACTTTACAAATTTCTAGCCAAGAGATGCCCTCTTCAAAGCTTTCCTAAAGAGCTTCCTAAATCTGTGAAAGTGGATTCCTTAAAGGCAGGGCTGGCAGCAAGGTGAACTAATATTTCCTTCTCTACTGGCCCAGTCTATAGGAAGGTTGAAAGGGCAGTTACGAGAAGTTATGCTACCATGCTGCTTCTAACTTTGCCCTCAGAGATGGGACATATGCATTTGTAATTTGCATTTGTAAAGAGCGTTATACCAGGAGGCATCAAAGCACTAGAAACCAGGCTATAAGAGAAAAAGCAAAGATGGAAAGGCGCACAGCAGCGGGGGAGCAAGACCAACCAATTATGCTTATGCTGCCAAGAACAGCCAAGTTTTTACCAGCCTCTGAAAAATCATATAGGTGTCCGTTCCTCTGATGTCATCAGGCAGCTTGTTCCATAGCCAGGCCGCAGCTATTGTAAAGGCTCTTTCACCCCATCTTGTTTTTCAGAATCTGGGTACATTGATCTTTCACTGGCCAGTACATCCAAACGACCTATAGGAACATACCAGGTAAGGTAAGACCTAAGGTAGTTTTAGCCCAGCTGATAGAGGGCCTTGAACACCAAGCATAAGGCCTTAAAGCTGAATCGCTTCCTCACAGTGAGAGAGTGAACAGTCCTCAAACTTTCCCTCAACAAGTTAATCTTAGATAGTCCCAGGACTAATCGTGCCACCACATTTTGGCTAACTTGAAGCTTGTTGAGGGAGTGCTGATTTAGATTTAGATAGAGGGCATTACAGTATTCCAGGCGAGAGGTGATGAGTGCCAGGACTACTGACACCCTGAGCTCCATTGGTAAGAAAGGGAGAATTTTCACAATGTCTTGGTCAACCAGAAACAAGAGTTCACAGTTTTATTAACCTGGCTCTCAAAGGTCAGAGCATTTTAAAAAATAATACCCAGATTTCTTGCTGCCTTCACGGGGACCGGAAGCTTTCCACAGGACTCAGGCCACAAACAGCTATTCCCAATTGAATCGATGGCACTGAAAATCAGAACTTCCGTCTTTTCTCCACTCACTTTTAGCCAATTTTGCTTTACCTAAATGCTCATCTCTACCATGCAAGCCCTGAATTTGTCATACACCTCTAACCAATCCTCCACAATTGGCACGATGATTTGAGTGTCGTCTGTGTATGATGGCACTTGAAGGCCCCACAACCGCATCAGCCGTGCCAATGGAGTGACTATAAGGTTAAATAAAGTAGGGCTGAGGAGAGAGCCCTCTGGGACTCCACACGGCTCTCGGAACGGACTCGCTCTAAAATCCCCACAGCTGACTATGCTTGTTCTATTCACTAAGAAAGACTCTAATAATTTGAGAGCCTCAGTACTCAGCCAGGCCTGTCGCAGCCTTTGTACCAAAAGACATGGAGAGATGGTGCCAAAGGCTGCAGACAGGCCAAACGTCACCAGAATGGCTGCTCCACCTTGGTCCACATGCCACTGAATAAATTCTGCCGCTGTAAGCAAAGCGGATTCGGTGCTCTAATTACTCCTGAATCCATGCTGAGAAGGATCCAGGCACCCGTTCTCACAGAGAAATTGGGCAAGTTCTTGATTCAGGTGTTTCTCCAGTAATTTAGCTAGACCAGGTAGCAGCAAAATTGGCTGCAGATTTTTCAAATCATCCGTCTCTCCTTTGGGCGTTTTCTTCAGAAGGATGATAACAGCCTCCTTCCAGCACTGGGATTAAATACCAGATGTCAACACAGAAGAACAGAATTTTTCCAGGGATTCTGCAATACCTCTGGGCCAGCTGCAACACCCTCTGCGGTCAAGGGTCCTCTGGTGATCCTGAGTTGATATGCATTAGCAAGGATTAGATCTTATCCTGGGTAAAGGGAGAGAAACTAGCTAATAAGACCCTGCTGGACTGCTCCTCAAGGCTCCCTAACCCTGACCTGATGGTTTGGAGGTCCTTAACTTCAGGGAATTCAGAGAAGATATTTAGAATCTTATCCCAAAAGGGTAAAATTGCTGCAAACAATGAACGGGTCTAATAGGTGGTTCCAGCTCCTCCAGAACTAAGCTTTTGAACCAAGAGGCTGATATACTAGAAGTCCTGACATAATCTGAGTACTCTTCTTATGAATTGGAAAAAAATCCCACCTTATAGCCCTCCACGGCCGGGGAACCTCTAGCTTCTAAAGTACAATTCAACTCTTGTCTAAATATGATGGCGAGGCCCCTTTCCCTGCCATCTCTCATATCGATCCTTGTAACAGCATAATCCAATAGGGTAGTAATCACCAAATCAGGATCTGAATCCTCTCCCGCCCAAGTTTCTGTAATAAAAAGGCAATCTAACTGATTGGAACCAAAAAAATAGTTAATTTCCATGCTATGCTTAGGCATCAACCATCCATTAATCAAAGCGCATTTGAGT
This sequence comes from Pleurodeles waltl, assembly GCF_031143425.1. Classification (NCBI taxonomy): domain Eukaryota; kingdom Metazoa; phylum Chordata; class Amphibia; order Caudata; family Salamandridae; genus Pleurodeles; species Pleurodeles waltl. Next base: position 993,121,396 of record NC_090443.1, on the reverse strand, counting down.
CTATACTTCTCAGTACGTTCCTCTGCTTTATCTTTTTTATGTTTGGTTTCAGTACTAAACTCCTGACATGGTTCCTCACTCCCATTTGTCCAGTAACAGGCTGAGCAGCACATTCTGCCTGTTGTCATGGAAACCATAACCTCACAGCACTCCCTATTAGATTTCGGGCTCAGCTTGAGAAGAATTGCCTAGAGTATTCCAAGCACCCTATACCTGAAGCCAATCGAGCAGCATCCCTGGTGCCGTTCAGGCGCGGATGATCGCAGACTGGCTTGGCAGCAATCCTGCTGTGCACATCTACGTATGGGCATGCTTAAATGGTCTGCCAAAGGCCATGTGACCCAATAACTAGAGCGCTGCCAGACCATACAGCGTGGCATGTCCAAAATGGCCACTAATGAAATAAAACATGCTCTAACAGGCCATGAAACAATGTCTCAGTCTAAAGACCCACCACTGAACCAATTAAAATGTCTTAGGCCCCTGCAAATTTCATAGCAGAACATATAAAAACACACCCAACAAAAGTTGAATAGTGCACTAGGCAGGGTTTGCAATATCTCCTTACCTCTGCCTGTATAATACTGTCCCTCCTCCAGGACATTGAGGTGCGCTAGCCAGAAGAACTGCAACAAGGGGAGGACTGCACTGCCAGATTATCAATGATGGAACAGCAGGTGAGACTCCTTTAGGCCATCATCTTCTGATGTGCTGTGTGCCATTTCTGCCACGTCAGGTGCTGCCATTTCAGGCATGTATCATATTTGGATGTGTTCATGGAAGGCTGGTGATGCACAGAAGTCACTCCAGAGTCACCTCAATGGAATGAAACATTTGATGCTCAGCTGGGAATCGTAAATTGCTGGCACCTGTAAGAACTCCCTGAAGGGGAAGAGGTTTTGGTTTTCAGCAGGCATTTTAGTTAGTCTTCTTCGAACAGGGGTTCCAATCAGCCCTTTCACAGCAGGGAATGGGGCCGTGGTGGTTTCTTTGCTAACAAATCCCAGCAACAGCCTGCAGTTCCTCCCACTCCTCCATCAAATATGAAGGCCCGACTATCTGGCAAGGGTAGGAGGATGAATCAAGTCCACTTATGGAGCCTTGAAATCAGAAGTTTCAGACGCATGGGTTCTTTGTCTTTTGAAGGAAGGCTACCATATAGAATTTCACGTCCTGTCTTGGACTTCAAGTATGTAAATTAGTATATCCCCTATCAGCGATTCAAGATGGCGAGCCTTGAAAATATCTTAACACTTGTCGGTGTAGGCATGTACTTTGCCTCAACAGATCTTTTAGATGCCTACTTACACATCACCCCACAATGTCAAAAGTAAAATGCCTTTGATTCCTTGCACTGGGTCACCACTTCCAAGTTTATGTGTTACGTTTTGGGTTTTTTTCACTAAGACTGTTGCACTTTTGGTGGGCAACCTTTACTCCCTACGACTGTTAATGGTCCCATACCTGCATGACTGGTTAACATATGGCTTTTTTTTAAAAGGTCAAGAAGCCGTCTAGTCAGTGTGAGACTGAATCACGTTTTACTCCTCAACTTAGACACATCATATCTGACGTCGGAGCTTCAATTTATAGGAGCATTGTTCAAGGCCAACCAGGGAAGTTTTTCCACACCCTCTTCAGAAGCTTATGGGCAGTCTTAGACTCCTACTGGAATCTAGGAAGTCCTTGGTGAGACAGTGGGTGACAGTGCAAGGGCATATGGCATCTGCCTTACACCCCGGGCATTTCTGCATCTATTTAATCTCATCTACCATCTTTTTGCTTTTTTGGATCAAAGTACCCAGGATTATGAGACCTTAATTTCTGTCCTGCCCTAGTGATACAAAAACGTCAGTGGTAGCTGGATCCTGTGAAGATATGCAAGGGGGTACTACGGTCACCTTCCCTTCCTCTGACCAGTACAAGCAGTGCCAGTTTCCTAGGCAGAGGGGCAACGATGGAGACTCATTCAGTCCAGGGGCACTGATCATTTGAGGCACACGTTCCCTTCCTTGGTAGATATGTCACTACGCCCTCATATCTTTGAGGATATTGTGAGGAGGTTTGGAACACCTTCGGTGGACCTATTTGTGACCTCAAAGTAGGCATTAATGGAGGGCTTCCATTATTTAGAATGGGCCCCTATGTACTCTGCAGGAGTAGCGCCAATATTATGAAACTATTCCTGCAGAGTACATCAATAGAGTCAATAAAATTACGCTACTACCCCCTACCCTGCGCCATGGAGCTTTGTATCTTAGATATGGCGCACACATGTTGGTGGTAGGGGGCGCTAGGGGGCACAAGGAAAGTGGCGCTGCACTAGATGCAGCACCACTCTTCTTAAATATGCCCCTATGTTTTTCAGACTGGAAAAGTATTTTCGAGCTGACCTTTGAGGTAAGATTAATAATAATTTATTAGACAAGACACAATTTGCAACCCCCTGTGATTGACTGCATTCAGAGGGATAGTTGCCTGTAAGGGACAGTACACCACCATCCCTGTCACTGCATTACAAACAGTTGGTAAGGATAAGTTACTTACCTGTAAATCCTAGTTCTCTTCCAGGGGTATCCTCATCAAAGTCATAAACATTGAATATTCCCGCCCTCGTGCGGGGACCCCGGAGCATACATAAAATACACACATGTAAAAGTATGAAATATGCACAAAAAATATATATATAACATTTTTAGTAGACAATTTTCATACCAAACTCGTGTATACGTGTGTACAACAGCAATGCAGACTATATCCATAAACGGGCTAAAATGCTTTATTTCTATGGATTTTTTTTTTTTTTAAACAGCCCCTTTCAAAATTACAATAAGAGAAAAACTTTCCAAAGCCCCAATTTTGAAAGGGACTGTTTAAAAAAAACAAAAATCCATGGAAATAACACATTTTAGCCTGTTTATGGATATAGTCTGCATTGCTGTTGTACACACGTATACATGAGTTTGGTATGAAAATTGTCTACTACAAATGTTATATATATATATTTTTTGTGCATAGTTCATACTTTTACATGTGTGTATTTTATGTATGCTCCGGGGTCCCCGCACAAGGGCGGGAATATTCAATGTTTATGACTATTGATGAGGATCCCCTGGAACAGAACTTATCAATTGTTTGCAATTGCAATTACGCTCGTAAACTATTGATACATGCCTTTCTGAATCGGAAGGAGAAGTGGTTTGCCCCTTCCATTTTGCAATTCGGAAGAGAACGCAAAAGCTTTTTACGAATCAGAAAGAATTTCCTGATTCATATCAAGGACTTTAGTAAAAAAGTAACTCTTTGATTTTGTGAATCACAAGGTTCACAATTGCATAAGGGCTTTGTAGATCAGGCCTTTATTGCTGACTGCCTTTTGAACTTGATGCATGGAGGTTTCAACATACAGTATTATTAACATTTTCACTCCATCCTAAAGAAGTCGAAAGAATCCCTAGAAGGCCAAAATGGCAAAGATGCTAGGTAAGAAACTCTTGCAACCTTTTTTTCTTTTAAATAGGACACCCCTAAAGGCATTACTCAGTTAAACTGATTGGCTGGCAACAATATTGTGCAGGTTAGAGGGTATAGGAATGATTTTTTTACAGTGTACATTTCTAAGTATATTTTCCATCATACATGTCACATTGGTCCAGTGCTTAATTTGTGCTTGTTGTTTCCGGTGCGGAGCACCGGCACTTATTTCTGAGGGCCGGCACTTAGTTTTCTGTCTCAAGCATTTCATGCGAGCAATAGACATGTCGGAAAGACGGAGGAAGAGAAAAACAAAAAAGCGTCAGAAAGGGGAAAAGCAGGAAGCTGCAAGAGTGAGATGAAGGGGCAGGGAGTGGATGTAAATGGATTGAAGAAGCCCAAGGTGGCTTCAGGATTACGCTTCCTCAGCATTATGTGCTCGCACGTTTAATTGCAGCAGCCGCATGTTGAAGAGGAGAGCTTCGACCACCAGCACCTTTTAATTTACAAATTAAGCACTGCATTGGTCGATTTTGTATTATCATATGCAATTTGTCTGGTAGAAGAAGCACAGAAAACGTGTGATGTGAATACATTTTTTGAGGAAGTATTTGCAAATTTAATGAACACATTGTTTTTTATGAATTTTGGAAGAAGAGAAGTCTGTTTTGTGTTAAAGAAAATACTTCGCTATATTTCTTATATTTTTTTTTCACAATGTTTTAGGGTTGATTATTCAATGTTTGTACTGTTGGGACGGGATATTCTTACTCTGTCCGTAAGTTCGAAATGCTTTCCAAAAAAAACCTTAATTCATCAGCATTCTAGGACATGCTGGTAATAAATGCTGAAGGTATTTGCCATACCCTGGTGGACACTCCTGGAGTTTGGATAGCCATTACAGCAGGTGAAGTGCAAGGGGGGAGATTACGGCCCGTATTTATACTTTTTGACGCTAAACTGCGCTAACGCAGTTTAGCGTCAAAAAATTTTGCGCCGGCTAACGCCATTCTGAAGCACCATGCGGGCGCCGTATTTATTCAATGGCGTTAGCCGGCGCAAGCAGACCGGCGCTGCCTGGTGTGCGTGGAAAAAAACCACGTACACCAGGCAGCGCCGGCGTTGGGAAAAATGGCGCTAGGGCGTCTTAAAAATGGTGCAAGTCAGGTTGACGCAAAAAATCGCCTCCACCCGATTTGCGCCATTTTTAACGACGCCCAGACGCCATTTACATGACTCCTGTCTTAGTAAAGACAGGAGTCATGCCCCCTTACCCAATGGCCATGCCCAGGGGACTTATGTCCCCTGGGCATGGTCATTGGGCATTGAGGCATGTAGGGGGGCACAAATCAGGCCCCCCTATGCCAAAAAAAAATATTTAAAAAAAAAAATTATACTTACCTGAACTTACCTGAATGTCCCTGGGGTGGGTCCCTCCATCCTTGGGTGTCCTCCTGGGGTGGGCAAGCGTGGCAGGGGGGGTCCCTGGGGGCATGGGAGGGCAGCTGTGGGCTCATTTTGATCCCACAGGTCCCTTAACGCCTGCCCTGACCCAGGTGCTAAAATCCGGCGCAAATGCGGGGTTTTTTGCCCCGCCCACTCCCGGGCGTCATTTTTGCCCGGGAGTATAAATACGACGCATTTGCGGCGCAGTAATTTTTTTAGACGGGAAAAATGACGCTCTTTCCTCATACTTTGGCGCTAGACGCGTCTAACGCCAAAGTATAAATATGGCGTTAGTTTTGCGCCGAATTTGCGTCGAAAAAAACGACGCTAATTCGGCGCAAACGGAGTATAAATATGCCCCTACATTTTTTGATGATGGAAAGAAAGGAACATGTTAGTTACCTTTAAGTGACCATTCAAAGCTTTTTAGGTTGAAAATAGGTTCAGAATAGTACAATAAGTTTACAAATTGTTTACTTTAAGAACTGAGTTTTGGTTTCAAGAATGACCCCTGATCACTAGCTGAAATCCTTATTGCTTCAACATACACACTCCACCTTCGAATACTGCACTTTCTCTCACTGGAACAGACACTTCTTCTTGTGAATTCTGCAATGCTTGGTAAAGCTAGAAACGCACCCTTCTTAATGCATTCCTTCAGGGGAGGTGGGTGGTACTTGTGAATCTACAACACATAAACTGTTTGCTATTTCTAACTAACATTTTCCGTTTGTGGGACAAATTGGGTTGTTGGTTGACTAGGGTGTGAGTCCTGAACAACTAACGGCCACAATATCACTTGCACAGTTAGCCACAAAAATTACTAAATTAATATGTGCTTAGCACTGGGTAGCATGGCACATAAGGCAGTCAGGCACAACTTAGAGACAATGTGTAAAGTGTTTATGCAGCACACAAACAATAATAAAGTGAAAACACAACACAATATAAATTCCAAACCAATTTAGAAAATTCTAATAAATTGTTTGACTCCAAAACAACAAAGATCCAATTAGTAGAACCTGAGTAGTGAATTTCTAAGGTTTAATTTTACAATAGCGCCTAAAAGATAAAAACGCCAACTGCGAACATCTGGTTGCGCAAGACCAGGTAAAAGTCAAAAGTTAAAGCCAATTGCGATAGCGGCGGTTTGGATACAAGAAGGGTATGGTCAGCACTTACCTTTAGACTTAAAAAGAATTCTGAAGAAAAATGTCTGAGGAGGTAGAAGTTCAGTGGGGCAAGGCTGCAGGAGCGTCCAATGAGGGAGCTTTGTTGTTGAATGGCCATGGAGCAAAGCCACAGGGAAGATTTTTACCTTGTGACTTAGTCGCCGAAAATGAAGTTGAAAACCTCAAGATGGGTGAAGCAGAGGGCTGTAGCCAAAGACAGTTCCACGAGGTCAGATACCCCATTAGCGAAGGACTGCTGCAATGGTTTTGCTGCTGCAGAGAAGAACGTTGAATGAGAAGCCACAAAATCAATCCGAACGTCAATGCACCTCGGGCGGATAGGCAATCAAGTTGGTCCCACTCTCCTAGTTCTATCAAGGACTTTTTGGCCAAACTTTGTCTAAGCCCTCAGTTTTGGAACATGGCATCTGGGCACCTGTAGCACCACAACCAAGGATCCAGGAGTGGACCGAGACCTAATGGGGGCTGATGACTCACTCTGGATAGGTCCAGGTGCGGGATGAAGATGGTGGGAGCCTGTTATGTCCCTGTGGCTCTGAACAGAAGGCCAGCAAACTAGCCTTTGTAGTCACTTCTGGCAGTCCTGGGTGCGGAAGTAGATGCAGGACTCATCAGCAAGGCTGGCCTCTGAGGGCTCAACGCAGGCTCCAGGCAGCAAAGCAGAAGCCGTCTGAAAGAGTGCATAGCAGGTCACAGCACCAAGCAGTCCCCTGAGAGTCCTTCCACAGGTCCAGTAGTGAACCAAAGTGTGGATCTAACAGTCCTATTTTTATACCCTAGTGCCCTGTTCTTATAAGGTGGGAGAAGTTTCTGGAAAGGTTCTTTGAAGGTATAGGAAATTCATGATTCCCTTGGCTCCAAGCTGGCTGCACTGACAATACAAGGACGTTATAGTTAGTTTTTTTTGACCCATACAAAACCATAGAAATTCAGCAGTTATAGTTATACTCATACTTATGTTAAGAACCTATAACTGGTTGCCCAAAGTACTTTCTGGCACAAGTTATTGTTTCTTCAGATAAGTATAACTATAACTATAACTGCTGAATTTCCATGGTTGTGTATGGGTAAAACTTCGACCTAATGTCCTTGTAACCTTTGTTTTTTTTCAGTGATTTTTTAATGTTTTTTTTTAACGCACATATTAATATTTATGTCAGGTTGTAGAAACCCAATTTAGGGTCTTACTTTTCTCCAGGATCTTAGGAGGGCCCAATGAGGATCCTCCAATCTGCTGTTCACCCGAAAAAAATGGGCAATTTTTTTGCCTGTGACCCCTCCATGTGTCCTATGGGGTCGGAATACATGTATCCTCACCCCTTATATGTTTTAGACTGGCAAAGCGAGAAACAAAATGGTAGCCACAATTTTTCTGTCAGGCAAGCCAATCTGGCCTTGCTTTTCCTCTGAATCCACAGAGGACCTAAGGAGGATCCGCATGCATATATATACAAATTTGGTTTTCCTTTAATGACTAGAAAACTACTGAACGGATGTACACCAAACAACAAAAAGGCCTCTGTCTGGACCTAGAGCTACCTTTCTGCCAAATTTGGTGTACTTCCTTCAACTGGTTTCGGTGCTATAGCTGTTCAAAATCCTTATTGAAAAATGAAAGGGGAAAATGCGTTTTGGGACCCCCTTTTACTTGCTTCCAGCTTGACGGATCAACCCAAAACTTTACAGACAGCAGCTTAAGTGACCACTGTTGTTTTTTGGAAATGTTCAAGACGATTCATCAAACGGCACCAATGTTACTAGCAAAGCAAAAAACGCCTTTTCTATAGAAACTAGGTCCTAACTATTACTACATAGTGGCAACTGCCACTAGGTTTTATAAATATATATATTTAAATATATGCATATATATTTAAAAATCTATGTGTATTTTTATTTAAATATATATACATTTAAATATATATGTGTGTGTGTATATATATATATATATATATATATATATATATATATATATATACTTTGCCACCCAAAACCCTTTCCACCTTTAATCATAAAATGCTCTTATCACCCTAAAACCCATACCCACCATAAAACCTAAAAATGCCCTGGCCACCCAAAAACCCACATCCACCCTAAACTCCCCTTACCATCCAAAAATCCATACCCAACCTAAACTCTAACCCCTTACCACCCAAAACCCATGCCCACCCTAACACCTAAAAATGTCTTTACCACCCAAAACCCATTCCCACTCATATCCCTTGCCACCCAAAAATCCATACCCACCCTAAAGCCTAAAAACACCCCTACCGCCCAAAAACCAATACCCACCCAAACACCTAAAAACACCCTTATCACCCAAAAACCCATACCCACCCTAAAACCTAAAAACACCCTTACCACTGAAAAACCCACCCTAAACACCCCTGACCACCCAAAAAACCATACCCACTCTAAAACACCCTTCCAACCCCAAAACTCACACCCACCCTAAAACCTAAAAATACGCTTACCGCCCAAAAACCTACACCCACCCTATACTATAAAAATGCACTTACCACCCAAAAGCCCACACCCATCCCAAACCCACTTACCACTCAAAAACCCATACCAACCCTAAAATCTAAAAATGCCCTTTTCACCCCAAAACCCACACCCACCCTAAACTCCCCTTACCATCCAAAAATCCAGACCCAACCTTAACCCCTTAAGATCCAAAACCCATACCCACCCTAACACCTAAAAATGCCTTTACCACCCAAAAACCCATAACCACCCATATCCCTTGCCACCCAAAAATCCATACCTACCATAAGACCTAAAAACACCCTTTCCAACAAAAAACCCACACCCACCGTAAAAACAAAAAATACGCTTACCACCCAAAAACCTACACAAATACCCTCAACACCTTAAATCCCTTACTCACCCTAAACCCTAAAAACAACTTACCACCCAAAAACCCATACCCACCCTAAAACTTAAAAATGTCCTTACCACCCAAAAAAACATACCCACCCTAAATCCTAAAAATGCCCTTACTACTCTAAAACCAATACCCACCCTAAAACCTGAACATCCCTTATCACCCAAAAACCCATACCCACCCTAAAACTTAAAAATGCCCTTACCACCCTAAGACCAATACCCACCCTAAAACCTAAAAATGCTCTTACCACCCAAAACGCATAGCCACCCTAAAACCTAACAACACCCTTATCACCAAAAACCCATGCCCACCCTAACACCTAAAAATGTCTTTACCACCCAAAACCCATTCCCTCTCATATCCCTTGCCACCCAAAAATCCATACCCACCCTAAAACCTAAAAACGCACCTACCGCCCAAAAACCAACACCCACCCAAACACCTAAAAACACCCTTATCACCCAAAAACCCATACCCACCCTAAAACCTAAAAACACCCTTACCACTGAAAAACCCACCCTAAACACCCCTGACCACCCAAAAAACCATACCCACTCTAAAACCTTAAAACACCCTTTCAACCCCAAAACTCACACCCACCCTAAAACCTAAAAATACGCTTTCCACCCAAAAACCTACACCCGCCCTATACTATAAAAATGCAATTACCACCCAAAAGCCCACACCCATCCCAAACCCTCTTACCATTCAAAAACCCATACCAACCCTAAAATCTAAAAATGCCCTTTTCACCCCAAAACCCACAACCACCCTAAACTCCCCTTACCATCCAAAAATCCAGACCCAACCTTAACCCCTTAACATCCAAAACCCATACCCACCCTAACACCTAAGAATGCCTTTACCACCCAAAAACCCATAACCACCCATATCCCTTGCCACCCAAAAATCCATACCTACCATAAAACCTAAAAACATCCTTTCCACCAAAAAACCCACACCCTACGTAAAACCTAAAAATACGATTACCACCGAAAAACCTACACAAATACCCTTAACACCTTAAATCCCTTACTCACCCTAAACCCTAAAAACCACTTACCACCCAAAAATCCATACCCACCCTAAAACCTAAAAATGTCCTTACCACCCAAAAAACCATACCCACCCTAAATCCTAAAAATGCCCTTACTACTCTAAAACCAATACCCACCTTAAAACCTGAACATCCCTGATCACCCAAAAACCCATACCCACCCTAAAACTTAAAAATGCCCTTACCACCCTAAGACCCATACCCACCCTAAAACCTAAAAATGCTCTTACCACCCAAAACGCATAGCCACCCTAAAACCTAACAACACCCTTATCACCAAAAACCCATCCCCACCCTAAAACCCATAAATGCCCTTACCACCCAAAATCCCATACCCACTCTAAACCATAAAAATGACCTTACCATCCTAAAACCCATACTCACCCTAAACCCTAAACACCGCTTATCACCCAAAAACCAGTACCTGCCCTAACCCCTAAATATCCTATACACACATGTAAATAAAAGACTTAAAACACTGAATATTTACATGTAAAACTTTTACCACCCTATACCTTTACCATGCATGCCTTTACAAAAATAAAAAATGAATACTTACCTTTAAAACCTTTACCACGCAAATGCCTTCACCATTCATGCCTTTAGAAGGAATTTCGTTGCAAAAGCATGTGTGGTAAAGGTATATTTGTGGTAAAGGCATGCATGGTACAGGCATGTGTGGTAAAGGCGTATGTGTGGTAATAGCTTCATGGTAACAGTCATATGTGTTAATGACCGCGTTCTAATGGCTGTTTATCCTATTCATGTGCAAGCAGGGCTGTGCTTTATTGTGTTACTGTTTGGGAAGAATTAACAAAGTCTAACTGTCAACTACACCTAGTCATCTGACCCGAGACAGGCTGCAGGCACAAAAGGCTAAAGGCAGGAAAATGGCAACTTTCTAAAAGTGGCATTTTCAAAATTGTGATTATAAATCCGACTTTATCATTAAAGGGGGTTTATCATTACAATTTTATAGGTATCAAACATGACATATCGACTTCCTCTCATTTAGGACTTACAGCTTACTAAATGTAATATGGAATTCCTAATGTTATCCTATGGGCTGGGTAGGCATCACAGTACTGAAAAATTAATTTGGGAGTTTTTCAATCAGTAACAGGACATGTAAACCTTAAAAGTACATGTCCTACCATTTATTTACATAGCACCCTGCCCTAGGGCTAACACTGACATCTGGAAGGGAATTTCTGCATGTCAGTGTCCAGTATGGAGCACATTGTACTGTATTTTCTGGCATTAGGAAGTATTATGAATGCACTCCTTCTGTTAAAAGGACTGCTTTCTTTTGAACGTTTTTCTGTTTCGTCGTGGACCTCATTGCATTGGTTGGCAGTATTGAAATGTTCGGGTTGCTAAAGAGCACCGATACCCTTCACAGCATTGGTGTCTTTCTTGATCTTCTCAAATGGCTTCATCCTCAAACAGGCTGAACAAGTAGGATCCATCAAATGGCAATTCTAAAATGAATCAGTGTGCCTTACTGGGCAACCCAAAAACATGCAGCCAGGAAAAATGAGGCAAAATAACACTGGTGTTTATCTGGCGGCATGCCTTATTAGCCACATACAACCCACAACAGAACATCGTAACCCCTGCTACAGTCGGAATGGTTAAGGATATTCCGCTGACACATGACATGCTGAGAAGCGTCCTTCATCGCGATCTTGAGAAATATAACAAACCTGAAGCCTATTGGATTTTTCCAACTCAATGTCAAAATTGAAATGACATATTTTCCATACCCAGGCCCTCAAGCAGTCATTCCCACATGGCCTGGAAAGTGAGTAAACACGATTCAACGGCTGGTACTTAGTTGAGGTAAAGATTCAATGCCTTTTTTTTATGTCCAAGCCTTGCCAACATTACTTATGTTCTTCGGTGACGTCTGCTATTTGATACACTTCTTTCAATTATTTTTTTTCCATTACAATACAGTTTTAAGATAGAGCAGTTCACTTCAGCTTCAAATGTGATAGCAGGCAAAAAAGTAATCAAAGTTGAAGCCTACATGCATTGCAGGTTTCAGCTAATGACCACAGGTCATTGTCAAATTAACTCAATTACTGAATTAAACAACTAGTAATATTGTGAACTGTACACTACAATACAGGATAGTGCATACATAAGATCTACAACAACATGTGCAGCACACATTAAACTAAAGCCATTTATTTTGCACCTGTGCTCCTGTGTTAGAACCTTTCAATTCGCTTCCTGTCTTTATCGGATGTGATTTTTCTGTTCTAGTGGCAAATGATACAAACATTGGCTGAGCCATTTTGACTCACCTTTGAGGCCAATTGTGTCTGTCCATGCCTTTTGTAAATGCAAACTCAAAAAAATACAATGGCGGTGCCCATGGATTTATGCTTGTGATGTGGGTGCCATTTATTTAATTTACTGAGTCAAGATAGACCAAAAATATCTATATTAGCGAGTAAGGATTTTTTTTTAGAAAGCAGAAGGGCAAGCAGCAGTATGCTGCATGGCCTTCCCAAAAAAAGTTCAAATAAAAAAATATATCTACGGGAGCCGAGGGCAATGAAGACACAGTAGGGCTGGGAACCAATTTGTAGTGGGCAGGGGGAGATGAAAATCAACACTCGAAGGAGAGCAACACAGGGGATGGGGAAGCCAGAAACCGCTAAACAGAGCACAGGAAAAAGAAGAGAAGGACATGGGCGTGAGAGAGCAACACGAGGACAGGGAGGAAAGCACACAGGTAAGAGAACATTGTGTACGGGGGCAGAAGCACACACGGGAGACAACTAGAAAAAAAATGCATTCTCACTGAGCGCTTAAGCAACATAAAGTAATACCCAAAAAGGAAACAGTGGCAGGAGAGAAGTAAAGAGGCTATGCTCCAAGGAAGGGACAAACAGAAGATGGACAAAGCAAACCACTGAAAAGGAAGCAAATAAATGGGATGTACTGTAAAGCCAGCCAATGGTAAGCAATGAGCGGACCTTAAGCCCACTGTAACGTTTTGATAAGATAATAATATGTTGTTTTCAACCACACACCTGTGCTTTCTAGTAGGCTAGACATAAAAATGGAAACTAGCCTCAATATAATAATAGCTACAAAAACAAACAGGAAGGAGAGTGTTGTTTTGTCAATTTTTGCAATTTTGCGAAAATTATAATAATAATTGCAAATAACAAAATAGAATGCATCTATCTATTATTAATGTGCTTGTCTTAATTGTAACCATAATAATGTTAATAAACATTTATGTAGCAATATTGGCATAATACAAGCTTAAATTCAAGTACTGATGACAGCGAGTTGATGATGGTGGTGGGCTGAGAGGTTACGATTGAGCACGCCTCTCGCCTCTCATGTGGATATTTAAATTTTTGGAAACAGAGAAATTTGCATGGATATTTTTGAGAAAGCTGTTTTACACAAAACGTATGGATAGCTAAGAAAAGAGACAAGTGTTTTTTTTAGCAACAAGCCCACCCCCTATAGTCAAGAGTTGCCTGCAGGCCGCAACACTAAAAATGAAGGTTCCACTCCAGATGCCACCTTAGGTTCAAATTTAACAGCAGGGTTTCAGATGTGAAAGAAGCTTGCACTTAAACTGTGGATACATTCTGCACTAAAAATGAGTTAACGCACCAAGATATTAACACTGCGGTGGGTGAGAGAGGTTAAGAACGGACTTTTAGAGGTTAGTGATAATGGAACCTGTCGCTAACCAAGTCTTCATCATTTACAGGGTGGTTCTTTGTGGACATTGGGGAATCTTCAGGGTTGGATATCAGGCAACAAACACGGTCTTATAAGGCTCCCACAGCCATTTTGTTCTCTAATTCCCTGTCAAGGAGGACTATACAAATCCTAAGTGCCAAAAAGGAAAAATGAACATTATCCTCTGTTTGCTTCGAGAAATCTCCCAGGACATCATGGAAATTAACTCAGCATTTAAAAAACCCAGATTTGGGATTTTGTCTTTGGAAACAGTAAAATTGCAAACTGCTCCACCATATTGCCATGGTGTTAGAAATGGGGTCTTTGGTTGACAGTCAGGTTACCCCCTGTTCAGGCAAGGACCCTCAATCTAGTCAGGGTAAAGGAGAATCACCCTCAGCTAACCCCTGCTTACCCCCTTGGTAGCCTGGCAGAGCAGTAGGCTTAACTTCAGAGTGCTAGGTATAAAGTATGTGTACCAACAAACACAGTAACTTAAGGAAAACACTAAAAAATGACACAACACCAGTTAAGAAAAATAGGAAATATCTATCTAAATAAAACAAAACCAAAACAACAAAGATCCGACATACACAAGTCAAGTTATGAATTTTTAAAGATTAAACTCAAAAATAGCGCTTAGAAACAAAAATGCTTCGATGAGGTGTTAACACGGCGTCGTGACGGAGTCGTTCCCAACAAGTCGACACCAGCGGCGCCGGACACGGAGTCGCGTAGACCCCCAAGTACAGTACCTTTGGTGAAGAGTGAAAGCAAGCCGATGCGCGAAGTCGGGGATCGCAGCATCTGTGCGGAACGTTGAATCCGCGCCCTTTCGAGCGGCATCGGTCACGACGTGGTGCGGCGACTTTCACGGAGTCGCGGACGTCAGCGGGGCTGCAGTGGTGTCGGGTCTGCGAAGAGCGTCTGGTTCCAACGAAGGTCATGGCATAGGGTGCAGGCGGTGTCCCCGGATTCAGCAGTGGCGTCGGTCCGGAGTCGTCCGAAGTCGATTTCCTTGGATTTCCACCAGCTTTCCTTTCAAGGGCCCAGGGACTGGATAGGGCACCACTTGTCAGAGCAGGAGTCTCTCCAGAGACTCCAGGTGCTAGCAGAGAGAAGTCTTTGCTGTCCCTGAGACTTCAAACAACAGGAGGAAAGCTCTAAATCAAGCCCTTGGAGATTTCTTCAAAAGATGGAAGGCACACAAAGTCCAGTCTTTGCCCTCTTACTCTGGCAGAAGCAGCAACTGCAGGATAGCTCCACAAAGCACAGTCACAGGCAGGGAAGCACTTCTCCTCAGCTCTTCTCCAGGCAGAGGCTCTTTCTTGTTTCCAGAAGTGTTCTAAAGTCTGTGGTTTTGGGTGCCCTTCTTATACCCCGTTTCTCCTTTGAAGTAGGCCTACTTCAAAGTAAAGTCTCTTTGGAATATGAAATCCTGCCTTGCCCAGGCCAGGCCCCAGACACTCACCAGGGGGTTGGAAACTGCATTGTGTGAGGGCAGGCACAGCCCTTTCAGGTGCAAGTGACCACTCCTCCCCTCCCTCCTAGCACAGATGGCTCATCAGGATATGCAGGCTACACCCCAGCTCCCTTTGTGTCACTGTCTAGTGTGAGGTGCAACCATCCCAACTGTCAACCTGACCCAGACAGGGAATCCACAAACAAGCAGAGTCACAGAAATGGTAGAAGCAAGAAAATGCTCACTTTCTAAACGTGGCATTTTCAAGCGCACAATCTTAAAATCAACTTTACTAAAAGATGTATTTTTAAATTGTGAGCTCAGAGACCCCAAATTCCACATGTCCATCCACTCCCAAAGGGAATCTACACTTTAATCAGATTTAAAGGTAGCCCCCATGTTAACCTATGAGAGGGACAGGCCTTGCAACAGTGAAAAACGAATTTTGCAATATTTCACTGTCAGGACATATAAAACACATTACTATATGTCCTACCTTAACCATACACTGCACCCTGCCCTTGGGGCTACCTAGGGCCTACCTTAGGGGTGTCTGACATGAAAGAAAAGGGAAGATTTAGGCCTGGCAAGTGGGTACACTTGCCAAGTCGAATTTACAGGTAAAACTGCACACACAGACACTGCAATGGCAGGTCTGAGTCATGATTACAGAGCTACTTATGTGGGTGGCACAACCAGTGCTGCAGGCCCACTAGTAGCATTTGATTTACAGGCCCTGGTACCTCTAGTGCACTTTACTAGGGACTTACTGGTAAATCAAATATGCCAATCATGGATAAACCAATCACATACACATTTTGTAAAGGAGCACTTGCACTTTAGCACTGGTTAGCAGTTGTAAAGTGTCCAGAGTAACAAAAACAGAAAAATCAGAGTCCAGCACACATCAACAACCTGGGGAACAGAGGCAAAAAGTTAGGGGAGACCACGCCAAGGATGAAAAGTCTAACACGTGGCATGACTGAATGGCTGGCACTGAATGTTTTTGTTGAAGCTACTCAGGCATCGTAATTGGCAACAGTTTGATGTAAAAGGTACCACTACAACAGCAATTAACTCAAAGTCTGGCCGGCTGGTTTAGCCGTGGCACTGCCTCCACTGCACAACATAGAAGACATTGTGCAGGCTTTACTTTCTGACTCAAGACATTTGCATGACTGGATTGAGGGTCATGAGTAGAAAGGCCTGTTTTTATAACATTTGCTTGATAATAATTCTTCAAGAGAGCTAGACTGGGGACATGGTGTATATTTGTGGATAATTTTATTAAGGAACATATCTCAGATGATTTGCTAACACCACACTTTAGTATGGAAATTAGTTGGTCCCAAACCATGCTCACCTAAATAATTATCCTGGAAACAGTAAAGTATCCCTCAGGTACGGAGGGTAAAAGCTGAATCAGACTAAGGAAAATCAAAGTGTGACATTTTCTTGAGTGTACACTTAACGTACAAAAGGCTAGGAAATAATTTCCTGCATTGAATACAGCACTAATAATAGCAAAGATCAAATAACACGAGGTTGGCAAAACATTTTGGATCATGCACAATGTTTCCTGATCTATAAGTGGTATTGGAGTTTATGAAATGAGTGACACCTTCATGTAATCACAGACGAAGTGACTCTCTACACAAGTAACTGATTGTGAATTAATAATGTGAAGCAAACATTGCAAAGTGTATACTGCATGGGACTGGTTTTTGTGAAGGCACCTAATCTGTTACATGCCAGCACTTCTTAGTAGCAAGCACCTACTCTAGCAAGTACTTATACTTCTCTCTTACCATTTAATGCACTGTTCAAAATTGAAGCAGAGTCTAAACATACTTGTGAAGCATAATGATTTAAGATATATGTTGTTTATATGCTTTTGATTCAATAGGGTTATCCTGTTACATTTGGGAATGCTACAGATTCAACAAGTAAAGTGGTCAAGGAAGGCACCCGGAACGGAAAGAGAATTGCCAACAGACCTCCAAAAGCCACATTGTTTAAACATCATGCATTGCATCATCAGCGGGAGTTGAATCACAGCACCGAACTACATACATGTTTGTTAGTAAAGAGATGCGTAGTGAGGTTAAAGCTGGCCAAAGGTATCAAAGCTCACTTATGTATCTCATTTAGCTAAAGGTTTCTGAAAAGTAGACAAAATTCTGAATTCAGCCAGGGGTCAGTTGTGTAGATCCTACAAGGATTTCCTACAGAAAATAACAGCTGAAATAAAATAATATTGAAATTGAGGTGAAACAAAACAGCCATTTCTCTCCACGTTTTATTCTGTAACGTTTTCTTGTGGTGTCAGATTTTGAAAAGCAATATACTACTTAGTTTGCTGGACTCTTCTGCTTGCGGGGATCTATCAGACTTGTAGGTTCATCAAGAACCCTAGGCAACCAGAGCCAATAAATGAGGTGCACCTTGCAATAGGTTTTCATTGTATACTGGGTATACAGCAATTTATTTGATAAATATAAAGAGTCAAAAATAGGTATCAAGGAAACCTTTGTATTTCCAAAATGGGCACAAGATAAGGTGTTGGGACTCAGTGGTTGTTTGCACATCTCTGAATTCCGGGGTCCCCATATTAGCATGTGAATTACAGGGCATTTCTCAAACCAACTACTTTTTTACACACTGTCTTACATTTGGAAGGAAAAAATGTTGGGAAAGACAAGGGGTAATAACACGTGTTCTTCTATTCTGTATTCCCCCAGGGTCCCCTGATAAAAATGATACGTCACTTGTGTGGGTAGGCCTAATGTCCGAGTCAGGAAATGCAACATGGACACATCACATTTTCACATTGAAATCAGACGTGTTTTTTGGAAAGTGCCTAGCTGTGGATTTTGGCCTCTAGCTCAGCCGGAACCTAAGGAAACTTAGCACACCTGGACATTTCTGAAAACTAGACACCTAGGGGAATTCAGAATGGGGTGACTTGTGGGGCTCTCACCAGGTTCTGTTACCTAGAATCCTTTGCAATCCTCACAATTTGGCAAAAAACCCACTTTTTCCTCACATTTCGGTGACAGAAAGTTCTGGAATCTAAGAGGAGCTACAAATGCCCTTCCATCCAGCATTCCCTCAAGTCTCCCAATAAAAATGGTACCTCATTTGTGTGGGTAGGCCTAGTGCCCGCGACAGGAAATGCCCCAAAACAGAACATGGACACATCACATTTTCCTAAAGAAAACTGACCATTTTTTCGCAAAGTGCCTAGCTGTGGATTTTGGCCTCTAGCTCAGTTGGCACCTAGCAAAACCTAGTAAACCTTGATATGGGGTGACTTGTGGGGCTCGCACCAGGTTCTGTTACCCTGAATCCTTTGTAAACCTCAAAATTAGGCAAAAAAACACTTTTTTTCTAACATTTCGGTGATGGAAATTTCTGGAATCTAAGGGAAGCACAAACTTCCTCCTACCCAGCATTCCCCCAGGCCTCCCGATAAAAATGGTACCTCACCTAGGTGCCTGCAACAGGAAAAGGACAAAAACGTGTAGAGATTGAGGGGATAGCACTGCAAGTTGATTAGCACAATATTTGTTTAATACATTTTTAAGCACACTCCTCTTTGGGGACCGACACACGTGAGGTATCATTTTACTTGGGAGACTGAGGGGATTGCTAGGTGGTAGGAAATTTGTGCCGGCGCAGTGATCCTACAAAGAAAAGGGAGGAAAGTATGCTTTTTAAGCAAATTGTGAGGTTTACAGGGAGTATGGGTAAGAAAATGTTGGGTAATCCACGCAAGTCACATATCCCTAGACTCCACCGGGTGTCAGGTTTTCAAAAATGTCTGGGTTTGGTAGGGTTCCCTAGATGACCGCCCCACCCAGGACCAAAAACGCAGGTGCCCCCCCTGCAAAAACAGGTAGTTTTGTAATAGATCATTTTGATGTATCCACATCCTTCTGTGATGTTCCAAACACTAAAATTGTGAAAAGAAACACACTTAGGTTATGTTAAAAAGACCCCTCACCCACCAACCAAGTTGGTAGTATGCTTCTTCATCGGGGTCCCACCTGAGACACCTAGCATGTCACAGGTGTGCTGCAACGCCTGATTACAGTGGAGCAGGTTTTGTCATTTTTACCACACATACTGGTTGGATTTGGCACGAGGGAGAGTGATGGCTCAGTAAATCAAATTTTATTAACAAACGATTTCACAAATATGAAATGCAATGTTAACAGCTCGTGAACTATAAAGCTGCGTCAAGGAACCAACCGCTTTACAGTCTATTCACACTCTGTCATACATGACATGCACAAGACCATTCCCGATGCCAGCTGCGGGCCCAGCACATTACAACACTCGCATCAACAGACAGCACCATTCAAGGGCCCATCACTTTCATATGCTCATATTCCTGACACAGCAGTCACACCAGCTGATGGGAGTCTGTGGCATTTGGCTAGCAGTGTGTTGCAGTGGCCAACAGCAAGTCACTATTTACACCGCCAGCCAAGCGCCACTCCATGCATACCGCCAGCCAAGCGCCACCCCAAGCACACCGCCAGCATAGCAGGCTTTGAAGGACAATCTGGGCAGTACATACAAATCTCCCTCTGGATAGCTCAATGAGCACAGACTCTACAGTTCTTAGCGGGAAAGTCTTTTTTGGGGGTGGGAGGAATGTGCTCAGCAAAGTGGCGATCTTTCAATCTAGCCACATCCTCCACCACTGCTTCTCTAGGAACTCTTGCCTGTTCCACCAAAATAAGGCTCTCTATCACTGGCTCCTGAAATTTCACAAATATCATCTTTGACTCTAGAGAACTATCCTTGAACCCAATAAAAGCATTAAAAGTTGCCAAGTGGAAAAGGTGAATCGCTAACTTCTTATACCAAACGTAAGACTTACGAATAGCAGCATAAGGTTCAAGCCTCTGATTAACTCTATCTACACCTCTTATTATAATCTAAAATGTACACAGGTTTGCGCACTTCGGCAACCTGACCCCAAACAGTCACAGGAGAAGTACTCTCATCATGGTTGGTAGTTAGCCTGTAAACAACACTCCTGTCTGTAAATTTCAGAGCTAGCAGCTCATCATTCTGCAAGGCACTGCACTATCCTCTCTCAAGTTTTTTACAGACAAGCTCTCTTGGATAGCCTTTCGGGTTAGAATGGATTGTGCCACAAGCAACAGTGTCCACTCGAAACAATTCCTTGAACAACTACACCCCAGTGTAGAAGTTATCTACGTACAAATGGTGACCTTTGTTAAACAGTCATCTACCAGGTTCCCACACAATTTTCCCACTAAATCCAAAAGTGGGTGGACAACCAGGGGAGTCAATACTGGAATCCCTACCAGTGTAGACTTGGAAATTATACACATATCCTGTACTACTTTCAGACAGCAAATACATTTTAATTCCATACCGTACCCTCGTGCTAGGAATGTACTGCCTGAAAACCAACTGACTCTTGAACAGGACCGCAGTGCGATCGGGCAACAGGAATGCTAAAAGAGACATTGAGGGAAAGGAAAACCCTTTCCTTTCCTCCCGATGCCTCTTTATTAAGAATCCCCAACCTGCCAGTGGAGAAACTTACCTGTTTCTCCTTAGACGCGCTGAAAGCAAATGCATTTCAGCACGACCGGCACCCTCTGATGATGTCGTCATTGGATGGGGAGAGGGTGGAAGGGGAAGCGATTCCCCTTCCATCCCTGCCCTGGGGGGGTGAGTGGGAGTCACATGGAGGGAGCGCTAGTGCTCCCCAATGCTTCAGTGCCAGGATGTAATGGTTACGTCCTCAGCACAGGAGCACTGTGCCGCAGGACGTAACCGTTATGTCCGCGGCACAGAAGCAGTTAAGCTTTTACTTAAAACAGGCATTGGTAAAGCTTATTGTTAGGAAGATGATGTGATGGTTAATTACTGATTTCAATCATATGCCCCCAAAACAAAGAAAGAAAAACATTTGTATCATGATGCAATCTAAACAAGGTGGCTAGATACTTGCCATAAACAATATTAATTTTTAAAAAAAACCTTTGAACATCTAGAACACATCTACTTCCTAGAAGAAAGCGTACTTATAAGATATATAGATTTCTTTTTTTAGTTATAATGCACATCACGGGAAATTATCATTTTTACTGGTGCAAAGAAAAGGTAAAACAGCTATTGGTTGTGAATTACTGTAAGCTGAACATATAGTTTAAACACACAAGGATGACTAAAATAAAATGGGTCAAGGATAAGGAATGGAAAGAAAAAAAAAAATTGCAATGTAAAGTATTGGTCCATCAGGCTTGGAACTGAGGTGCACTTCTTTTGAGGTGTCTGTGCATTTGTTATCAGAAACATTGCTGTCACTCACGGTGCTGGAGAGTCAATGACTGAAGTAGTATGGGCTGGGAATACTGAAGCCAGAATAACAAAGTTGTGGCCATTATATGAGGGATAAAGTTTCAAAAGGTAAGTTTCTATATAATTTCTTCACATATATGTACCTCGGTGATATATATATAGATAGATAGATCTATATTGATATATATATAGATGCATCTCTCCCTCTCTCTGCTGTATGCTGTGGTGGTTGGAAGCAAAATGTGAATCACAAGTGAAAGACCAATAAAATAAGAGAGCTAACCTAAAGCCTTTCTCTGTTTTTAAATATGTGGTCTGTGTTTCAGTTTTTTATTAAGAGGCTGGCAAGACAGCACAGATTTAAAATGTTTCTTATACTGTTAAGTCCCTAGTATTGTGGCTGCCTTGCAGTTTGCTGTGTTTTACATCTTCTATCGAAATTCCCAGGTCTCGGGCTCAGTCAGACATAGTTAACTTGTATCTGCCTCTTGCAAATAGTTCTAAATTAAACCTCTTTCTTCATCCCACACATTACATTTCTTGCTTATTTTTTACAATTAAGAAGAACTGTAAATTTGTTGAAAATAAATCCACTCACTCTTTCTAATATCTAGCATTGAACCTATTTTCAGAATACAGAAATGCGGTATTTGTGGCTGGATCTCAACCACTGAATGGCCACATCTGCAGATTCCTACTGCAGAGGTCTCTGGCTTAAACAATTGATATATTTTTGTATGTTGATCTTTTTTGTAGGAAAGTGTCCACAAAAATTATTGTTGAAACAGACACTTGATAGCATTTAATGCACAAAAAAGACACATATGTATTTGTGTGGTGTGTATCACCCGGAAGTACATCCTGGAGCGTTGAGAAGCAGGTTGTTGGCCTAACTGGGGCCTATGAATAACCCGTTTTTCAATTTTGTATGGCATCCTAGGGATAGGCTGGTGGCTCTGAAGTAAAGGGGAAGGTGGTTACAGGGTTTAGGAGTCAGGTATGAAAATACACGACCACCGACTCTTGTTCTTCAGAAGTAGATGTGGATAAGCAGGAGGCTGGCAGAGCAGAGATGTCTGGTTGGCATGTGAGCACTGATGCAGCTGTTCAGGTATATGTGAGTAAAGAACTTAAATTGTTTGTTAACGGTGAGCCATTGAGGTCTTTGAATGTGTGGGGATATGTTTATGTGGGGTGGGAGTTTGAGAGTTTTTTTCTGGCTGTTGTGTTGTGAATCATCTGAAGTCTCTTAGTGAGCTATTTGTTCATTCTGATGTGGAGTGTTTATGTTGTTCAGCTTAATGGAGATGAGGGCTTGGCTGAAGGTTCTCGTGTTGAGAGGAAGCCATCTTAAGATTTTTCTGAGGAGCTTGAGGGTGTGGAAGCAGGAGGATGAGACCATGCTAACCCAGCTGGTCATCAAGATGTAACTGTCAATCATGATCCCTAGGGTCATAGCTTAGTTTGATGCATTTGGTATCAATCCTTGTACGTCCTAGTTCAGAGGACTAGAGAGCGGTCTCTTTCCCAAAGAGAACCACCTCACCTCTATTGCTGGAGTTTCAAACAATTGGTATTCATCCAATTTGGGACTTCTGACATGCACATGATAAACTATGTCTGAGTGCTGGAAGTGTCACTGGATCAGAAGAGGATAAAATATGTCATTGTGCTGAGTCCGTGGACTCGGATGATGTTGGCAAGTGGGCCATGTAGCGAGGAGATTTAAGAGGGTCACACTTGATATGTAATTACTTAGCACCTTTGCACTGGTATTTCACCCTACTTTGCTATTTATGAACCACAGCACCCTGCACATATAACTGCAGCATATTCCAGGTGTCACAGGTTTGCCCTGAAGCCTGTCCTTCCATGGCGAACAGTTGCCTCATTTTGAAAAACGTTGTAGTAAATAAAGCAGTACAACAAGGGGTGAGCACAATAATGCAAAAGGCACCCACAGTTATGTAAGAATAACCACCTTTATGCCGGTGCTGCAATCATGCTAGTGGTATCCTCCATAGGCAAAGACTGGCCACAGTTACACTAAGCCATCACTATAAAAGCCAAGGTTGGTCTTCTAAAGCCAATAACTATACTGCAAAATGCCATCTTGTCTAGACAGCATAAAGCTAGGGCAGCATTATTCCAAAGGGGGCACAAGATCCATGTATGTAAAGCAGCACAACTAAAAACCCAACACGCTGAAATATAGCAGTAAGTTCATGAAACACCAACCGGCGTCAAAAATGTTGATGCTAGTGCAGCAAAGCGTGGGGAAGCCCATAGAACAAAACACAACATCACTTTAATGCCTGCCCTGAGCAGGTGTTAAACAAATTACACTAGAGTGACGTAGTGAGATCTTGTAGATTTCACTGCACCATTCCTGCGGGCCTCCTAGTGGAGGGAATGTCTCCCTTGCATACATTATACCTCGCACAGATATAATGTTGTGCAAGGGTTTACAAACTGGTGCAATGGTCCTATTGCTCCAGTTTGTGAATATGGCGTGGGTGGGGGACTTTTCTGTGCTGCCGTAGCGTCAGAAAAAACTATGCTACAGTGGTTCAAGGGGTTTGTAAATGAGCCCCATAGTCTTTTAGCCATTAAGGAGGTCTTCTCGTTCTACTATTTTCACCTGATATTGTACTATCAGTACTTTGATGTTTATTCATAGAATCAGATGCCTCCTCAGCATCATTCTTAGGATCTAACAAATCAGATGCATCACTAAGCACCACCTCATCCTCATCCCTTGACAATAAATCAGAACATTCAACAGCAGAGTTGGAAGAGCTGTCTTGAGATGCAGTACCTTGTTTAACACTTGTTTATACATTCAGGAATGTCTTCTAAGGAATCTTGTTTGATAATTTGCCATTCTTCTTGCATGTTTTTCCAAATCTCAGAAGCTCCTAATGCAATTCTGTTGAGATCCCACACCTTACCATTACTCAGTCTGACAGAGTTCTTCAAAACTTCAATCACTTCATAAAATCTACTTTTACCTTTGACCACACATCCCGATTTCTTGACTCGACCCCAATCTTCTACTGTTACATTAAAACATTTAGGCCCGTATTTATACTTTTTTTGCGCCGCATTTGCGTCGTTTTTTTACGCAAAAACGGCGCAAACTTGCAAAATACCATTGTATTTTGTAGGTTTGCGCCGTTTGGAGTCAAAAAGCGGCGCAAATGCGGCGCTAAAAAAAGTATAAATACGGGCCTTAGTACCTCTTTTGGAGTCATAAGACATTTTGCTTTTTTCTTGGCCACAATAATTTTTTTCCATAGCATTCTCTACTGACCATTGCTCAACACCTGAATGGAAAAGCCACCCAGGATTGTACTTAGTTCTAGGGTTTCTCCCTCTCATCATTACAAAGGGAGATACTCTTGTGATTTATTTAACTGTAACTCTGTACGACCAGACTGTTTTGCCTAGTTGAATAGCCCAGTCTTTGGTACTTGCAAAAGCTAACAAAATTGCTCTTTTAATTACACGGTTGAATTTTTCAACCTTACCATTCCCACTAGGTTTGTACAAAGTTGGGGTTTTATGGTTTACACCAATTTTTTCAAAGTATAATTTGGCTTTTTTAGACAGGAATTGTACACCATTGTCACTTAGGCCCTCATTAGAACATTGGTGGTAAATCCCGTCTACTGCCACGGCGGCGGCCTTCAAAAGACCATCTCCGTGGGTACCTACCGTCAACCATATTATGACCACAGCCGGAATTCCACGGGAAGGCTGGCAGAATTCCGGCTACGGTCATGGTGACGGACGATGGTAAGGTGGCCCAGCTGCCAGCAGCAGCGCCACGCCAGTAGAACGCTGCCGACCGTATCATGACAGATGATACGGCCTGGCGGTGTTCTGCTGGAGGACACTGCTGCTGGCAGCATCACTACGTCCCGTCTCCTACCGGAGGACCCACTGCAAGCAGGTAAGCCGGGTTCTCCAACAGGGAAGTGGGTGGGGGGTGTTGTGTGTGTGGGGGGTGGGGGAGTGATTGTTTTTGTATGCATGCATGTAGGTGTGAGACGTGTGGAATGTGTGTGCGCATGAATGGGTGTGAGTGTACGTGTATGTTGTGTCATGTGCTTTTATGTATGTTAGTGTGTGTTGCGGTGTGTGTGTATGAATGTATGCACGCGTGGGTGGATGTGGGTATGCATGTGTGTATGAGTGTGTATGTCTGCGTGTGTAGGTGTGTGTATGTCGTGGGGACGTCTGGTGGGGGAAGTTGGGGGAGTACTCTTGGGAGGGGGAGGGGGCAGGGGAGAACCCTATAGGGCCAGGGAAGGAATTCCCTGGCACTGATAGTGCCTACCACCATGGTTTACGTGGCGGTAAAAAAGCCATGGAAACCACAGTGGTAGGTGACGTCATAATGAGGAGGGTGGGATTGTGACGCCCACCTGGCTGGAGACCGAAGTCTCCAGCCTGACGGATGTTACCGCCCTGGCGGACGGAGTGGTACATTGGTGGTTTGGCTTGAGCCAAACCGCCAATGTCATATTTTTGGGAAGGTACTGCCAGCCTGTTGCCAGTACCTTTCTCCAAAATAACGCCATCCGCCAGGTTCGTAATGAGGGCCTTAATATGGTGGTAGGACTGCCTTCTGATACAAAGGTTTGATCCAAAAATTCTAAAACTGAAACAGTATCAGCTTGGTCAACAAATTTAATTACAGGCAATCTTGAAAATATATCAATAAGGACTAAAATATATCTCTGAGGAGAACTTATGGGACCCATGATACCAACTGCCACAGATTCTGAGGAATGGATCCAATGCACATTGGAGGTCTAAGCGTTTGTAATGATTTATCTTCTCGCACACATTCATTGCATGATCTCACAAATCTCTCCACCTCAAGGTCTATCCTAGGCCACCAAAATACCTTTTTTACAGTAGACTTTATTCTTGTAATACCAAAAATGCCTCTCAAGTGCAAGATTCATAACCACAGTATTCAAACTAAATGGTGGTATTACTCTCTCACCTCACCATTGTCTTTAGTAAGTTCTGATCTAACTTCCAAATATGGCTTTATAGATTCTTCCAATTCATTCTTTTTTGCCCATTCACTAATTACATAGCTTAATACTTTTTGCAAAATATTGTCTTTTTTATATTCAGAATTCCATTCATCAATGTTCACAGTAGGCGCACCATAATCATGCACCAAAGCATCTTGAAACCCATACCATACTTTGTCTTCACACCCTTCTATTTCCGTAGGCATCCTAGAGAGAAAATCTGATATAACATTTTCTTTACCAGGCACAAAGTTATTTTGTAATCATAGTCTTGCATCTGCACAGATAATCTAACTGAGGTTTTAATAGTACCTTCAGTTGTCAGGATTTTCTCTAGTGGTTTATAGTCACATATTATTAAACGTGGTTTTCCCCACACAAAAGCTCTAAAATGCTTTAATGTCCATGCAAATGCTTAGGTTTTGTGTCCTACAGTTGGATATTTTTCTTCTGAGGTAGATAAGGCTCTAGATGCAAATGCTATATGTTAGACTTTTCATCATTGGTGTGGTCTCCCCCCTAACTTTTTGCCTCTGTTCCCCAGGTTGTTGATGTGTGCCCCATTTGGGGCAGGAAAAGACCTTTGAGAGGCTTGTCACCCACTTTTACTGGGCCCTAAAGCGCAGGCACTCAGATGCACATTCCAGGTCTTGTCAGACTTTCAGGCAAGTGGCAAGAGTGCGGGGAAATGTAAGGCTCCCCTCCAGCCTTTGCCTGTTGTCATTACTCCCTTTGAGAGGGTAGGCAGTGACATTGTGGGGCCTCTGGATCCCAAGACAGCCATGGGCAACAGGTTTATCCTGGTCTTGGTGGACCATGCCACCCGGTACCAAGAAGCCATTCCTTTGAGATCAATCACTTCCCCTGTGGTGGGTTGTGCTTTGATGGGGGCTTTTACCTGCATGGTGTTCCCCAA
The DNA here is from genome assembly GCF_031143425.1 of Pleurodeles waltl. NCBI lineage: Eukaryota > Metazoa > Chordata > Amphibia > Caudata > Salamandridae > Pleurodeles > Pleurodeles waltl. Next base: position 993,093,836 of record NC_090443.1, on the reverse strand, counting down.
GGAAGTGGTATCTGATAGGGGTACCAACTTCATATCCATGTATATGAAGTCACTGTGGAAGGAGTGTGGGGTAACCTACAAGTTCACCACCCCATACCACCCCCAAAGTAATGGTCTGGTTGAGAGATTCAACCGCACCTTAAAAGGCATGATCATGGGCCTTTCAGAGCCCTTGAGGCGGGAGTGGGGCGTCCTCTTGCCATGCCTTCTGTTTGCCTACAGGGCAGTGCCTCACAAGGGACTTGGGTTTAGTACCTTTGAGCTGATTAATGGCCACCCTGTGAGGGGACCTTTGAGTCTTGTTAAGGAAGCTTTGGAGAAAGCTCCTAGGAAACCTCCCCAGGATGTATTCAGTTACATGCTGGCTCTCAGACCCCAGACTGCCCACTTCAGGAGTCTCGCTCAGGAGAACCTGCAAGCAAGTCAGGAAGACATGAAACAATGGTTTGACCAGAATGCCACTCTGGTCGAGTTTCAACCTGGACAAAAAGTGTGGGTGATGGCACCAGTGGAGCACAGGGCGCTCCAGGATAAGTGGACTGGGCCATTTGAGGTGGTGGAGCGCAAGAGCGAAGTCACCTACCTGGTGGACTTGTGGTCTCCAAGAAACCCTTTAAGGGTCCTGCATGACAACCACCTCAAACCTCACTTTGAGCAGACTGAACTGTCCGTGCTCCTTGCGACAGATGATGGGGTGGAGGAGGAGAGTGAGCCTCTTCCTGACCTGCTGTCTGCAGGAGAAAAAGATGGGTCAGTGGAGGGAGTGATCCTCTCCCCCTCCCTGACTGAGGAGCAGCAAGGTGACTGTTGCCACGTATTGGGACAGTTTTACTCACTGTTTTCCCTGATCCCAGGAGTCACACACTTGTGCACACATGATGTGGACACTGGGGACAGTACACCCATTAAACAGAAGATTTACAGGGTGACTAACAGGGTCAGGGCATGCATTAAGGATGAGGTATCCAAAATGCTTACCCTAGGGGTTATTGAGCACTCCAGCAGTCCTTGGGCCAGCCCAGTGGTATTGGTCCCAAAGGCTGCTGCACCTGGTGCCACTCCAGAACTCAGTTTCTGTGTGGACTACCTGGGACTCAATGCGGTCAGCAAGACTGACGTACATCCCATCCCCTGAGCTGATGAGCTCATTGATCGGTTAGGCGCTGCCAAGTACCTCAGTACGTTTGATTTAACATCTGGGTACTGGCAGATTGCCTTAACTGAGGGGGCCATGGTGAGGTCAGCATTCTCTATACCAGATGGCCACTTTCAATATAAAGTGAAGCCATTTGGGATGAAGAATGCCCCTGCCACCTTTCAGGGGTTGGTCAACCAAGTGTTGACTGGGCTGGATGAGTTCAGTGCCGCCTACCTGGATGACATTGCTGTGTTTAGTGGCACATGGGAGGAACACCTGCAACACCTCTGGAGAGTGTTAGAGGCCCTGCAGAAGGCAGGCCTCACTATTAAGGCGAGCAAGTACCAAATAGGGCAGGGTTCTGTGGTGTACTTAGGACACCAGGTGGGGAGCGGCCAGGTGGCACCCCTACAGCCTAAGATTGACACAATTCTGGCTTGGGTGCCTCCCAAGACCCACACTGAAGTGAGAGCCTTTTTAGGTCTCACAGGATATTATGGGAGGTCTGTTAAGGGATATGGTACCATTGTTACACCTTTTATTACATGTCAGACACCCCTAAGGTAGGCCCTAGGTAGCCCCGAGGGCAGGGTGCAGTGTATGGTTAAGGTAGGACATATAGTAATGTGTTTTATATATCCTGACGGTGAAATATTGCTAAATTCGTTTTTCACTGTTGCAAGGCCTGTCCCTCTCATAGGTTAACATGGGGGCTACCTTTAAATCTGATTAAAGTGTAGATTCCCTCTGGGAGCGGATGGACATGTGGAGTTTGGGGTCTCTGAGCTCACAATTTAAAAATACATCTTTTAGTAAAGTTGATTTTAAGATTGTGTCTTTGAAAATGCCACTTTTAGAAAGTGAGCATTTTCTTGCGGATACCATTTCTGTGACTCTGGCCGTTTGTGGATTCCCTGTCTGGGTCAGTTGACAGTTGGGCTGGTTGCACCTCAAACTAGACAGTGACACAAAGGGAGCTGGAGTGTAGTCTGCATTTCCTGATGAGCCATCTGTGCTAGGACGGAGGGGAGGAGTGGTCACTTACACATGAAAGGGCAGTGCCTGCCATCACACAATGCAGTCTCCGACCCTCTGGTGAGTGTCTGGGGCCTGGCCTGGGCAAGGCAGGATTTCACATTCATTACTTTGAAGTAGGCCTACTTCAAAGGAGAAATTGGGTATAAGAAGGGCACTCAAAACCACAGACTTTAGAACACTTCTGGAAACAAGAGGAACCTCTGCCTGTAGAACAGCTGAAGAGCTGAGGAAGAAGAGCTGCCCTGCCTGTGACTGTGCTTTGTGGAGCTATCCTGCAGTTGCTGCTTCTGCCAGTGTAAGAGGGCAAAGACTGGACCTTGTGTGTCTTCCATCTTGTGAAGAAATCTCCAAGGGCTTGATTTAGAGATTGCCTCCTGTTGTTTGAAGTCTCAGGGACAGCAAAGACTTTTCTCTGCCGGCACCTGGAGTCTCTGGAGAGACTCCTGCTCTGACAAGTGGTGCCCTATCCAGTCCCTGGGCCCTTGAAAGGAAAGCTGGTGAAAATTCTAAGAAATCGACTTTGGGCCACTTCGGACCGACGCCGCTGCTGAATCCGGTGACGCCGCCTGCAACCGACTCCGTGAAATTCGCTGGAACGCGACGTCCTTCACAGACCCGACATCGCTGCAGCCCCACCGAAGTCCACGACTCTGTGGAAGTCACTGCACCACATTGTGACCGACGCTGCTCGAAGTGCGCGGATTCAACGTTTTTTAGACGCTGCGATCCCCGATTTCGGGCATCGGCTCGTTTTCATTTCTTCACCAAGGTACTGTACCTGGGGGTCTACGCGACTCTGTGTCTGGCACCCCTGGTGTAGGACTGTTGGGAACGACTCCGTTATGACGCCGTGTTAACACCTCATTGAAGCATTTTGTGTTTCTAAGCGCTATTTTTTAGTTGAATCTTTAAAAATTCATAACTTGACTTGTGTATGTCAGATGTTTGTCGTTTTGGTCTTGTTTTGTTTATATAAATATTTCCTATTATTCTAAAAAGTGTTGTGTCATTTTGTAGTGTTTTCATTAAGTTACTGTGTGTGTTGGTACAAATACTTTACACCTAGCACTCTGAAGTTAAGCCTACTGCTCTGCCAAGCTACCAAGGGGGTAAGCAGGGGTTAGCTGAGGGTGATTCTCTTTTACCCTGACTAGAGTGAGGGTCCTTGCTTGAACAGGGGGTAACCTGCCTGTCAACCAAAGACCCCATTTCTAACACTTTAATATGCTCTTTTCCAGATTTATCAGTCTGAGATAATATAACACCTAGGGGCAGATGAATCAAAGTACTGTTTTGCATTTCTTAAATAGCAAATTGTAATAAATCGTCATTAAAGAAATGCAAAATGTTATGTAAGGAAATATCGATTACCTAATAGCTATTACCTAAAAGTCATAATCTCTATTAGGGAATCGCAAATTAGGAAATGCAAAACCAAGGGTGCGGAGGGCCAAAGGCCCCTTTAAGGCACCTCAAAACTTAATTGTGCATATGACACTTTAAAAATTCATTTTTAATGCATTTTTAAAAATTGCACATCGTTACCACCAACATGGAGTTGGTGGTAATTGCATTTCCTGAATGTCCAGTTCCATGTAGGAAATGCTTGATACATGTGCATAAGAAATCACATATAGGAATTCCCTATTTGTGATATTCTATTTAGGGAATCACAATTTGCGATCCGCAAAATTGAGTCGCAATTTTAAGGAATCGCTATTTTAGCGATTCCTTATACTTACCCTGCAGATGCCTTTCATAAATCATGAAAGGCTATTTTGAATTCTCAAACGGTGGAATTTTGTGATTTGCACCATTTGCGAATACAAAATAGTTTGATACATCTGGCCCCTACTCCTTTGCTGCTAGGATATGTGGTAATGATGCTGTCAAAGAAGAAATACCAGCAATAGCAAATTTGATGTCACTGAAATTATGGTGACCATTCAAATTTGTTCTGTTTTTTTAACAATTACTGTATATGAAATATCTTTTCTGTAAAATTAGGAATTAATTTAGCGCAATAGTCAGCTAAACCCATAAAAGAGCATACATCATTAATTGATACAATTAAAGGTTTTAATTTGATTCCTTCCTTGATAATCATATGAGCTAGATAACATACTTCATTTTCAACAAATGTGCATTTAGAAAATTAGACAATTAATCCTCTAGATTCATACATTTTAAGAGTATCTATCATTCTTTCATCTTGTTCTTCCTTTGTGCTATCAAATACTAAAATATCATCCTGAAAATTGTTTACACCACTTTGTTTGGAAAACAACTTGAACATTAGATGCTGAAAAACAGCTGCAGCTGACGCCAATCCAAAAGACATATGTTTGAATTGGAAGCAGCCATCAGGTGTAACAAATACAGTGAATTTTTTAGAATCTTCATGCAAGAGAATCTGATGGTATACAGAAGAGAGGTCAGTAGTGGAAAACCATTTAGCACCATTAGGAGATGCAACCATCTCATGCATTTTAGGTAGGGGAAATTGGTCCACTATTATATTATTATTGAGATAGCCTAAATCTATACATAACATGATTTTGCCATTTTTCCTTCTGGCCATGACCACTGGAGATATCCAATCGGAGGCTTTTACAGGTTCAACTACACATGACAATACAAGTTTGTAAATTTTTTTTTAAACTTCTTCACGAATCATGAATGGTATGTTTCTAACTTTGTGAATTTTAGGAGTGGCATTTTCCTTAAGTGAGATTTGATGTTTAAATCATTTAACCTTTTCCAGTTTTCCACAGAATATTATCGGAAATTTAGGGGGTCATTACAACACAGGTGGTAAAAGCCGCTTACCGCCGTGAAGAAGACCACCAACACACCGCCGCGGCCGCGGAATTCCGCCATAGCCATTATGACCCACAGCTCGGAATCCGCCAAAATCTAGACATCCACACAAGTCCGCGACACCAAAGGTCAGTGATAAACTGGCAATAACAAAACCTCCACCGCCACGCCAACAGGAATACGCCCACACTATCATGACCCACAAATCCACGCGGCGGTCTTTCAACTGCGGTATTCCACTGGCGGTACACACCGATGCGCTCAAAATACACACACATTTACAAAACACATCCACATTGGACAAATCGAAATATACACACCTGATACATATACACACACCACTCCCACACACCCAATACAATATAAAACACACACCCACATCACCCACAAACCCCAACAACAATTGCGACAGAAGGCCAGAGAGAGACACCACCAGAAAGAACAACAGCATCCACAGGCACTCAACACCATCACTCACACAACATCCACGCACCTCACACAACACACCTCTAAATATCACCCCACACATCGCAACACACACCACCTCACACATCACCCACACCACCCCATGGCACCGCAAAGACACCCCAGGTTTTCTGAGGAGGAGCTCAGGGTCATGGTGGAGGAAATCATCCGGGTAAAGCCACAGCTATTTGGATCACAGGTGCAGCACACCACCATAGCTAGGAAGATGGAGCAATGGCGAAGAATCGTCGACAGGGTCAACGCAGTGGGACAGCACCCAAGTACTAGGGATGACATCAGGAAGAGGTGGAACGATCTACGGGGGAAGGTGCGTTCTGTGGTCTCAAGACACCAGATTGCGGTTCAGAGGACTGGCGGCGGACCCCCACCTCCTCCCCCAGAACTCACAACATGGGAGGAGCAGGTCTTGGCTATACTGCATCCTGAGGGCCTCGCAGGAGTAGCTGGAGGAATGGACTCTGGTAAGTAAAATCTTTAACTACTTCATCCCCCATCCTACCTGCATGCTATCACATACCCCCACCCTCGCCCTCACCCCATCACTCCCAACTCCTCACACATGTCCCACTATCACCAACAAACATCCCAAACCCAAGCCCTGCATGTAACACCAAAGCATGGACACCCATCACCAAAGCATGTCCACTGCACATACCCATACACCCCCTAAATCATTATCACAGAAGGTCCCACACAAGAATGGAAGCACTGGAAAACAGGGTGACCCACCCATTGTACACCATGGCACATACAGATGCAATAATCATGCCTTTACACCCCTGCAGGACCCCTACCCAACATCACCATACAGGAGGGTCCAGACATGTCCACTCCACCCACGGAAGAGGCCCACAGTGATGACAGCAGCTCTGTTCAACTGGATCTAGATGGCCAGCCCGGCCCATCTGGGACCTCGGGACAGTCGATTCCCCTCACACTGGCACAGGCCACTACAGAGCTTCCCCCCTCTGGAAACACCAGCACAGCACCCACCCAGCGGGCCCATTCCTCTGTCCCCAGGACACGTCAAGCAGCACTGTGTCCATCACTACATGGAACCCAGGCTAACCCTCCATCCCAACAACACCAGGGACCTGGGGGCAGTGGTAGTGGGCTCACGGTTCAGGGGACAGAGGCCCAAGAACACAGGGGAACTGGGAGGGCTGCTGTGCGACAGGGGGAGGACAGGCCCAGGGAACCCACTCTCCACGAGGCCCTCTCCAACATCATGGGAGCCTACCACCATTCCCAGGAGACGATGGCAACGGTACTGGCCAAGTTTCAGGAGACCCAGTGGCTGCAGGAGGAACAGTATTTGGGGTTCAGGGAGGAACTCAAATCCATCAATTCTACCCTGGGCACCATTGTAGGGGTGCTGAAGGTACTCGTCAACACCAGGAGGGACACTGTGGCACAACAAGGGGCCCCTGACACTAGCCTGGACGATGAACTACCCACCACCTCCGCCGGCGCTAGTGGACAGGAGGCACCGCCACAGGACCACGGCACCAGCACCCCACCCCCTGCAGATGGAGAACCACCCCGCAAACGGTCCCTGAGATCCAGGACAAAGACAGAGAACAATGCCAAGACCCCCGCCAAGAAATGAGACCACCCTGATTGTCATCCTTCTGTCCCACTTTGTCACCCTGTCCATAGTTAAACTGCCCTAGCTCCACTTCCTATGCCCCTTTGGACAATGCACCTGTGAGACTAATAGACTGGACTCTGCCATGGACATACCTCCACCATCACCCCTGACCATTTTACAATCCCCTCCACTATTTAGCACTTAAATAAACACTCTTAAATCACAAAACAATCTTGAGTCAGTCTGTGCTTTCACAAATGTGTATTAGCAATAACTGTGGCAAAATGCTATATCCAAAGTTATGTCAACATACCTATGCCACACAGCTCTAGTCCATGCGGAAACAAAGCAGAGGGCACACAGTGGGACCCACATCTGTGAAATTGAAAGGGAAAATGACAACTCAGTGTCCATACACTGGGTGAAAATGACAGACAGATGAGAGGTAGAAAAATTAAATCAGATCTAGCAGGCAGTGTCATCTTCTTACCTGTGTCTCACTGGAAGTATTGCTGGATCACTGTGTTCCTGTTGTCTATGTCCTCTTTTTCTGCTTCCTCGTCTTCACTGGCCACAGGTTCCACAGCTGCCACAACACCTCCATCTGGACCATCCTCCTGCAGAAAAGGCACCTGTCATCGCAAAGCCAAGTTGTGAAGCATACAGAAGGCCACGATGAACTGGCACACCTTCTTTGGTGAGTAGAATAGGGAACCACCTGTCATATGGAGGCACCGGAACCTGGCCTTCAGGAGGCCGAAGGTCCTCTCTATAATCCTCCTAGTCCGCCAATGGGCCTCATTGTAGCCTTCCTCTGCCCTTGTCCTGGGATTCCTCACTGGGGTCAGTAGCCATGACAGGTTGGGGTAACCAAAGTCACCTGCAAATATCGAGGGACAACTGTTAGACACACACTAACTCTTAGGGACATCCCCAGACCTAGACACCTAGGTGGTCATTCTGACCTCGGCGGTAAAAGGCACCTACCGCCGGTCAGAAATCCTCCATAATCCCGCCGCGGTCGCGGAAACCCGCCACGGTCATTCTGACCCGCAGAAGGCAAACCTCCGAAAATCCACAACAGACCGCCAGACCAGCGGTCGGCGGAAAAGTGGAGGTGACAAAACCTCCACCGTCACGCCAACAGAAATACGCCCATGCCATTACGACCCACGAATCCACGCGGCGGTCATTCAAACGCGGTATTCCATTGGCGGGACACACCGCCGCGGTCAGAATACACACAAACGAACAAAACTCAGCCACATTGGACGATTTGAATCCCACACACCTGATACACATACACACACCACTCCCACACACACAATACAATATAAAACACACACCCACATCACCCACAAACCCCTACGCCAAAAAATTCTGAAAGAAGGCCAGAGCGAGACACCACCATCCACAAACTAGCAGCCACAGCCACTCCACACCATCACCCACACACTATCCACACACAAAACAACACACACCACCACACTCAACACACTTAACTACACATACTCCACCCCACACATCATACACACCACCCCATGGCACCCCAAAGACACCCCCGCTTCTCAGACGAAGAACTCAGGGTCATGGTGGAGGAAATCGTTCGGGTAGAGCCCCAGCTGTTCGGCACACAGATACAATACACCAGCATTGCCCGGAGGACGGAGCTATGGCAGAGGATTGTCGACAGGGTCAACGCTGTGGGACAGCACCCCAGAAATCGGGAAGACATCAGGAAGCGATGGAACGACCTACGGGGGAAGGTGCGTTCCATGGTATCCAGGCACAACATCGCCGTGCAGAAGACTGGCGGAGGACCCCCACCTCAACCCCCACAATTTACATCATGGGAGGAGGAAGTCTTGAACATCCTGCATCCTGACGGCCTCGCAGGAGTCGGCGGAGGAATGGATACTGGTAAGTTGAAGCTTCACTACTGCTTCCCCCCCACCTGCATGCCAAATCATACCCCAACCCTCACCCCCATCCTCGAACCCCACCCTCACCCCCACCCCCATCCTCACCCCCACCCTCACCCCCACCACCATCCTCACCCCCACCACCATCCTCACCCTCACCCCCACCACCATCCTCACCCCCACCACCATCCTCACCCCCACCCCCAGCACACCTATTCCCTGCCAATGTCTCACCATCACAACCCACACATCCCAAAACCTAGGCCTGCATGCGTCCACTAAGCATGGACACCCATCACCAAAGCATGCCCAATGCATATACACATCCCCCCCACAAGCCACCCTCACCAAAGCCCCCACACACGAATGCCAGCACTTGGGGACACGGGAACCCACAGATACACCCATATGCCACACATTGAAACTATAACCATACCTCTATACCCCTGCAGGACCCGACCGTCAACACACCGCCGCGGAGGGCCCAGAATTCTCCACACCCCCCACCCAAGAGGCCGTCAGCGATGACAGCAGCTCTGTCGACCTGGACACCGATGACCAGCCCGGACCATCGGGGACCTCTGGACAGTCGGTTCCCCTCACACAGGCCCAGGCCACTACAGACCCCAACCCCTCTGGGAACACCAGCACAGCTCCCACCCAGCGGGCCCATGCCTCTGTCTCCAGGGCGCGTCAATCAGCGGTGTGTCTACCAGTACAGGGCACCCAGGATAACCCACCACCCCAACAACAACAGGGACCTGGGGGCAGTGGTAGTGGGCACACCGGCCAGGGGGCAGAGGCCCAGGGAAACAGGGCAACTCGGAGGGCAGCTGTGCGACAGGGGGGGGACGGGCCCAGGGAACCCACTCTCCACGAGGCCCTCACCACCATCATGGGAGCATACAACCGCTCCCAGGAGACGATGGCGACGGTACTGGCCCGGTTCCAGGAGATCCAGGTACTGCAGGAGGAACACTATCGGGGGTACAGGGAGGACATCAGAGCCCTCACCTCCACCCTGGTTACCATGGTAGGGCTGCTGCAGGACCTCGTCAACACCAGGACGGACACTCAACAACACCCAAGGGCCCCTGCCACTAGCCTGGACCAAGAACAGCCAACCACCTCCGCCGGCGCTAGTGGACAGGAGGCCCCCGCACAGCAGCAGCCCACCAGACCCCCACCTCCTGCAGGAGAAGAACCACCCCGCAAGAGGGCCCTGAGATCTCGCAAGAAGACAGAGTAGGATGTCAAGACCCCCGCCAGCAATGGATACCACCTGATGTCATCCCACTGTCCCACATTGTCACCCTGTCCATCCTTGAACTGCCCATGCTCCATCTCTCCACAGGCCTCTGGACAATGCACCTGTGTGACTGTTACTCTGGACTCTGCCATGGACATTCCTTCACCATAGCCCCCACCCACTTGAAACCACCCATCCCATTTAGAGCACTTAAATAAACACCTATTTTGCACAAAACTATCTGGAGTCTGGCTGTGATTTCAATATATTGTAATTGACATGACAGTGCAAATATGTCCTTGTACATGGTGAAGTCAACAAACAGCTGCCACAAAGCTGTAGTCCATGGGGAAACGAAGCACAGGACTCGTAGTGGGGACCCCAGATCTGAAATAGGGAGGGAAAAGCCACAACTCAGTCATCATACACTGGGGCAAATAGACAGGCAGCAGAGATGCAGGAGAGTAGTTCACATTTACTAAATTATCTTTGAATTGTTACCTGTGTCCTATTGGAAGTACTGTTCAATGATTCTGTCCCTGTTGTCTGTTTCAGCCCCGTCGTCTTCCTCCTCGTCACTCTCCTCAGGTTCCACCGCTGCCACAACACCACCGTCTCGACCATCCTCCTGCAGGAAAGGCACCTGGCGGCGCAAAGCCAGGTTGTGAAGCATGCAGCAGGCCACGATGATGTGACACATCTTCTTAGGTGAGTACATTAGGGATCCACCTGTCATATGCAGGCACCGAAACCTGGCCTTTAGGAGGCCAAAGGTGCGTTCGATCACCCTCCTAGTACGCCCATGGGCCTCATTGTACCGTTCCTCTGCCCTGGTCCGGGGATTCCTTACTGGGGTCAGTAGCCACGACAGGTTGGGGTACCCAGAGTCCCCCACTAGCCATACACGGAGTCTCTCTAGCTGTTCCATCACGTAAGGGATGCTGCTATTCCTCAGGATGTAGGCGTCATGCACTGACCCAGGGAATTTGGCATTTACATGCGAGATGTACTGGTCAGCCAAACACACCACCTGGATGTTCATTGAATGGTAACTTTTTCTGTTCCTGTACACCTGCTCCCTGTCTCTTGGGGGAACCAAAGCCACATGGGTCCCATCAATGGCACCAATGACGTTGGGAATATGTCCAAGGGCATAGAAATCACCCTTCACTGTAGCCAATTCGCCCACCTCAGGGAAAATGATGTAGCTCCTCACGTATTTCATCAGGGCAGACAACACTCTGGATAACACCTTCGAAAACATGGGCTGAGACATCCCAGAAGCAATTCCCACTGTTGTCTGAAATGAACCACTTGCCAAGAAATGGAGTACTGACATGACCTGCACCAGAGGGGGAATCCCTGTGGGTTGGCGGATGGGGGACATCAGGTCGGGCTCCAGCTGGGCACACAGTTCATGTATAGTGGCACGGTTAAGACGGTAGGTCAGGATAATGTGGCGTTCTTCCATTGTCGACAGGTCCACCAGCGGTCGGTACACGGGAGGATTCATCCGTCTCCTCGCCAAACCCAGCGGACGGTGCCTAGGAAGGACAACATGGAGCACACAGTCAAGCAACCCACAGGTACGTACTCACAGCTAGCACAGTAAACGATTCTCTATGCAGTGAATGGCATGTCTGAGTGGCTATTCAAGGCCTAGGCCTGTGTGACGCAGTTGAAATTGAGCCATGTGGTCCCTGGAAATGGCGGCTGCCTGACCTGTGAAGTGTGACAATGGGATGTGAGGTCAATGCGCTGGCGTGGCACACCGCGGCGGGCGGCGGGCGAAGACCGCGGCGCGAAGCCGCATTGGTTAACATTGAAGCCTATGGGTTTCAGGAGCCAATGGCGAAGGGCGCCGGCGGTGGCGGGACGCACCGCCGCGGTACGCACCGCCGCGGACGTGACCGCCATTTTCTATCTACTTATCCACTTGCGACTTGAATTTTCACAGGAGAGGACCTATACTGCAAGTGTAGCTGTGACCTCGGTCTGGAAGGGACAATGGCTGCTGCGACTGGGGAAAGGGCCCCTGCCTTCACTGGAGAGGAGTTGGAGAAACTTGTGGATGGGGTCCTCCCCCAGTATGCGCTACTCTACGGTCCTCCAGACCAACAAGTGAGTTTAATTCAATATGGATTTGGGGCCACTGGCTGGCTTGGGGGCCTGGTGGGGGGCCTGGCGGGGATGGGGGGCATGTTGGGCCTGGCGGGGGGCATGGCGGGGGGCATGGCGGGGATGGGGGGGCATGTTGGGGCTGGCGGGGGGCCTGGCGGGATGGGGGGGCATGTTGGGGCTGGCGGGGGGCCTGGCGGGGGGCCTGGCGGGGATGGGGGGCATGTTGGGCCTGGCGGGGGGCCTGGCGGGGATGGGGGGCATGTTGGGCCTGGCGGGGGGCATGGCGGGGGGCCTGGCGGGGATGGGGGGCATGTTGGGCCTGGCGGGGGGCATGGCGGGGGGCCTGGCGGGGATGGGGGGCATGTTGGGCCTGGCGGGGGGCATGGCGGGGAGCATGGCGGGGGGCCTGGCGGGGATGGGGGGCGTTGGGCCACTGGCAAGGAAAATGCAGACAAATTTGAACGTGGTATTTCTCCCTCCCTGTACGTGTCACATAGGTCCGCGCCCATGAGAAGATCGGGATTTGGCGTGCCATCGCCAAGGAAGTCCGGACCCTGGGGGTCCACCATCGACGGGGCACCCACTGCCGCAAAAGGTGGGAGGACATCCGCCGCGGGACCAAGAAGACCGCCGAGTCTCTGCTGGGGATGGCCTCCCAACGTAGGCGGGGTGCCTGCCGTCAACTGACCCCCGTGATGTTCCGGATCCTGGCGGTGGCCTACCCTGATTTGGATGGGCGCGTGAGGGCAGCACAGCAGACACAAGGGGGTGAGTACAAGCATTATCTACTCTGTTGTCGCGCAGTGGAGGTGTCTGGGTGGGGGAGGAGGGCTGTGGGTCCCCCTAGGCCAGGGCGATATCTGTAGGCTGGGCACCCCCGTAAGCCCCTGTGTCCCCAGCCACCACCCTCAGTAGTTTGTCAGTACAGCCATCCCTGGGCCGTGTCATCCATGGGTGCAGTTGTCAACTCTAGGCGTGTAGGGCATGTTCCACGGAATGCGTAGCGGACCCCAAGTGCGCAACTTAGTGCAGGGGGCATCTGTGTCTGTCATGTCCGCTAACTGTACCGGAGATCCATGTACTCAATATCCCTTTATTTCTCTCCCCCCCCCCCCCCTTTTTGTTTGTCTTTCTGTGCTTGTGTGCATCAGCATCATCAGGCGGAGGAGAAGTGGCATCGGGGCAGGAGGGAGCTGCATCTCACATGGCCCAGGAGGGCCATGCCACAGAGTCAGACTGGACCAGTGAGACGGAGGGCGAGGGGAGCTCCACGACGGGGACGACTGGAGCCTGCAGCGACACGGACACGTCCTCGGAAGGGAGCTCCCTTGCGGGGGTGGCACCATCCGTGCCCCCCGCCATTACAGGTACAGCCGCCACCCAGCGCACCATCTCCGCCCTCCCAGCAGCCCCTCAGCGTTCGCCCCGTGCCCGCTCTGCCAGGAAGCCGGGCATCTCCTTCGCCCCAGGCACCTCAGGCCCTGCCCCTGTTACCCCCGCTGCCCTCAGTGAGGAGGTCATTGACCTCCTCCGAACGCTCATTGTTGGGCAGACTACCCTTTTGAATGCCATCCAGGGGGTGGAGAGGGAGGTTCATCGCAGCAATGCGTACCTGGAGGGCATTCATTCGGGTCAGGCTGCCCATCAGCGATCGTTCCAGGCTCTGGCCTCAGCACTGACGGCAGCCATTGTCCCTGTCTCCTGCCTCCCTCTACTAACTCCCTCCTCCCAGTCTCCTGTTCCTCTGCCTGTCCCACCCACACCATCAGACCAGCCTGCACACACCTCAACACCCAAGAGAAGCTCATCCAAACATAAGCACCACAGATCACGCAGACATTCACACACGCAACATTCCGATGCAGACATGCCAACAGTCACTACCACCTCTGTGACCCCCACCTCCTCGTCTCCCTCCTCCCTCCCTGTGACGTCTACACTCACACCTCCATTCACCTCACCATCAGCCAGTGTTTCCATCACCAGCACACCCTCCACTCCAGTCCGCACACGTGCAGTCACCACCCCCACTGCCATTTACACGTCCCCTGTGTCCTCTCCCACTGTGTCTGTCACCCCCTCTTCCACACCACACAAACGCATACACCCACCCACCCAACAGCCATCCACCTCACGACAGCCTATCCCTCCTGCACCTGCACCCAAAGACAGCAAACGTGACTCACCTACAACCACATCCTCTCCCTCCACTCCCATTCCCACTGTACCTACCACTCTCCATTGTCCCAAGAAACTCTTCCTCGCCACTGCTAACTTCTTTCCTGACCCTGAGCCCCCCCCTCCTTCTCGTCGGGGTAAGAAGAGCACCTCAGCCACCATCAGCCCTGCAGCCCCCTTGACAAGGGTTCAGGGGTATTGGAGCCCACCAGCCCGCATGTCTGGATCTTCGCCCAGCAGCAAGGGGACAGCCAGCCCACCCCCTGGGAAGAGGAGCAGAAGGCGGAAGGGGCGCCGCAGGAGCCCGGCTTCTACATCCCCCCGGACACCACCCAGAGACAGTCACCAGCCACAGCTCCAAAGGGAGGAAAGGGCCACAGACTCCCGACTAAGGAGGGCAAGGGCAGCAAGTCGGAGAGGTCAGGCAGCAGGCCTGCTGCCCAGGAGGAGCCCACCACCCCCATAGCCGCTGCCCAGGGAGGACCCAGCCCAGCTGGCCAGGAGGGCCCCACCACCCACAGCCCAGGTGGGCATTGAAGGAGCACCATCCCCGCTGCCCAGGAGGGCACCACCAGGCAATGAGCAGTTGGCCATAGACCGGCCGCCGTCTCAAGAACCGCTGAACTGGGCCCCGCCGTCTCAAGCACCGCTCCGCTGGGCCCCGCCGTCTCAAGCACCGCTCCGCTGGGCCCCGCCGTCTCAAGAACCGCTGAAATGGGCCCCGCCGTCTCAAGAACCGCTGAACTGGGCCCCGCCGTCACAAGAACCGCTGAACTGGGCCCCGCCGTCTCAAGAACCGCTGAACTGGGCCCCGCCGTCTCAAGCACCGCTCCGCTGGGCCCCGCCGTCTCAAGAACCGCTGAACTGGGCCCCGCCATCTCAAGCACCGCTCCGCTGGGCCCCGCCGTCTCAAGCACCGCTCCGCTGGGCCCCGCCGTCTCAAGAACCGCTCCGCTGGGCCCCGCCGTCTCAAGCACCGCTCCGCTGGGCCCCGCCGTCTCAAGAACCGCTGAACTGGGCCCTTCAAGGCAAGACCCGCTGAACTGGGCCCTTCAAGGCAAGAGGCGCTGAACTGGGCCCTTCCAGGCAAGAACCGCTGGCCCTTTGGCAGACGTGGCAGGGCAGGATCTATCTCGGGCAGGGCTGCAGGATGTCCTCTGGCCAACATGCCTCCTCCAGTGGCAGTGGGGTCTGTTATGGACTGTTTGGACTGTGGCTTTGCACTCCCCAGGATGGCCCAGTGGGCAGGCCACCCACTGTATGGACTGTATGGACTGTGGCTTTGCACTCCCCAGGATGGCCCAGTGGGCAGGCCACCCACTGTATGGACTGTATGGACTGTGGCTTTGCACTCCCCAGGATGGCCCAGTGGGCAGGCCACCCACTGTATGGACTGTATGGACTGTGGCTTTGCACTCCCCAGGATGGCCCAGTGGTCATGGAGTCCCCTCGTGGATCTGGCGTCGTGTACTCAAGTGGCTGAGGTGCCCCCCCTTCCCTTCCCCCTGAGGTGCCTGTCCTATTTTCTTTCTGATGCCCCTGCAGTGTTCTCTCCGTGGAGTTCTTGTCGTGGGACTGGGCCTTGCCCCTTTGCACAGGACCCCTGTGGTCCACGGACAGTGGTTGGACTACATTTAGTAGCTGTATATATTTTGTACATAGTTTATTTATTTATTGGGATTACTGGTGTCCATATTTCAATATATCTGCCCGTTTATGATCTCTTCTTTTGGTCTTTGCATTATTTTGGGGGGGGGGGGTTTGTGGGTTGTGACAGTGATCTGTGGGAATGCATTGATGTGTGTGTTGTAGTGGGTGTGGGTGGGTGGGTGTGCCGGTAATCTTTTCCCTCCCCTGTGTCGTAGGTGCAGTACTCACCGATGTCTTCCGCGCCGCCGGGCGTGCTCCTGGTATATGAGCAGGTATAGGAGTGCGGGGATGACCTGCAGCTCGGGTTCCATACTGCCGGAATCTCGCGTGGAGTGCGTAGAGGTGAGCGTTTTCCCGTTCGTAGTCTGTTTCCGCCGTGTTTTTATCGGCGGTGCTCCCGCCCCGGAAAAGGTGGGGGATTGGTGGGTCGTGATAGGGTGGGCGGTACATTGTCTGCCGCCTGGCTGTTGGCGGGGACCGCCGCGCTGTTTGTTTGTTCCGCCGTGGCGGGCGGAGTGTTAATGCGGCGGGCTGTGTTGGCGGTTCCCGCCAGGGTCAGAATTGCATATTTTGGACCGCCGGCCTGTTGGCGGCTTGGCCGCCGCATTATCACCGACCGCCAGGGTCAGAATGAGGGCCCTAGTCACACTGTATTGGGTCCATGTCCTCACCTAATAGCCACACACAGTGCCTCTGGAGTTGCCCCATCACATAAGGGATGCTGCTATTCCGCAGAATGTAAGCGTCATGCACTGAGCCAGGAAACTTGGCATTTACATGGGAGATGTACTGGTCGGCCAAACACACTATCTGCACATTCATAGAATGGTAACTCTTACGGTTTCTGTACACCTTTTCACTCCTGCGTGGGGGGACCAAGGCCACATGTGTCCCATCAATGGCACCTATGATGTTGGGGATATGTCCCAGGGCATAGAAGTCACCTTTCACTGTATGCAAATCCTCCACCTGAGGGAAAACGATGTAGCTTTGCATGTGTTTCAGCAGGGCAGACAACAATTCTGGACAACACGTTTGAGAACATAGGCTGGGACATCCCTAATGCAATGGCCACTGTTGTTTGAAAAGACCCACTTGCGGAGGAGCCAAGAAGGCGCCGTGAGCGGACGCGCCTCAAAGAGCTCCGAGAAGACCCCTGTAAATTAAGATCCTGAATGCTCACCTCACCCCTCCCACACCTGTTACTGGAGATCGGTGAACCTCCCCCTTCCTTATACCCCCCCTGAAAGATTTTGCAGCAGGGACTGGCTGCCTGGGGGTTGCGGCCACCCCTCAGCGCTGCAAAGAGAATACGCGGCCTGGTGGAGGAAGGGCCTGTTAAGAAAATGACGCAGTGACTCTGCAGGCCCAAGAGAGAACAGCCGCGAATGGGCCGTGAGTGATGAAGGCAATTGGTGCTTGTGGGGCTGTCCCCCCCTGACGAGGCTATGGCCGGTGCGAGGAGGGCCCCCGGTACGGGATTGAAAGAAGCGCCTGGGGAGGGTCGCCCCCCCTGCGCCCATCGGAACGGCCGGCTGGAGCGGAACCCTGCTCTGCGTCCCCGCGGACAAGTGGAGGACCCGGTGAGGGAAGAGCCAGAGGAGGAAGAGATCGTCGGTCTCCGAGGCCTGCCTGGCTGCCCCTCCCCGGGGCATTGGGGGTCCCGGTAACGGGGGTGCCTCGCGCTGGGGCGAGCGCGGCCCAAGCGCCCATTGGAGCAGCCTGGAGGTGCTGGGGCATGCCCTGGGCCCACCGGAAGATCGGCTGTCCCAGGAGCGACTGGCTGGCCTGGGCCTGCCTCCCCCCCCCGGCAGCGCAGGGCCCCGCTGGAGCTGGGGCCGATGGGAAGCCCCGCGGTTGAGCGGGAGGCCCAGTGAGTGGTGGGGCCGAGACGGGGGAGGATCGGCTGTCCCGGGGAGGACCGGCTGACCGAGGACTCTCCTCCTCCGTGCAGTGGAGGGCCCGGCGGTCGCAGGAGCCGCGCGCCGGGGCCGGAGGCCCACACGCCCCCCTCTCCTCTTGCTGCGGACGTAAGACTCACAAGAGGTGACGGGGAACGCAAGGGATTTTAAAATAAGGCCATACACAATGAAGACCAGAGGTGAAAAGACCCAGAAGGTGCATAAGGCCGACATGAGACTGGGCACGCGCTAGTTGAAAACTGATAATCCGCCGGAACTTCATGAAGGGGGAAGCACCCTATACAGAACTTGGAATCAGCGATGACCCCATAAGATCGAGAGGAGAATCCTGAGGCTGCAGGGGTGGCTCGGGGGTGAGTCACCCACCTTGAGACCGTAGCGGTTTGCCCACTGTGGTAAAAGACAAGTACTCCTGCGGTGGGTTTACTGAGCCTTTCTGAAACCAGGGTACTGGGGACCCCAGATGGCATGAGAAAAAGACCCTAAGCCGCCCCAACAGGGCAAAATGGACAGATATACAAAAGTAGTGACACCCCCGGTCCCGGCGGGGGATACTGTGCCTGCCCCGGACAACAGCGAGCTCCTCTCGGCCATACAGGCCTCTCGGGCGCCCTTGAGGAACGGATGGGCGAGGTACACTCGGAGATGTCCCTACTCCGGCAAGACCTTCGCAAGGTAGTGGAGAGGGTCACGGCCGCGGAGACTCGCATCTCAGAAATGGAAGATACTGTAAGGGAGTTACGAAAAGAGGTAGCATAAATCAAAGTCATCAACAAAGATGAAATCTGGAGGCTGGAAGATTCAGAACATAGAGCAAGACGCAATAACCTCCGATTTGTGGGCTTTGCGGAAGGAGCGGAAGGGACCGATATGAACCGCTTCCTAAATAAATGTCTCAAAAGTGTTATCTTGCCCGAAAAGACCAGTAATTGCCCGCTTTCTTAACTATCAGGATAGAGACATGATCCTGTCAGAAATCCACAAGATGGGAGAAGTCAGGCACGAGAATACAAAGATCCTTGTCTTCCCAGACTACACAAGGGAGGTCCACAAACTGCGAAGAGCCTTTGATGCAGTAAAAGCACGGCTCTGGGGCCTCCAGCTTGGATATATGCTCCACTTCCCGGACAAATTGAAAATCCTGTTTCAAGGGAAATCCTTTTTTTTCAGTCTCCGGAGGAGGCCTGGACTGGATTGAGGAGAGACCCCGGCTCGGCAGTGGGAAATCTAAAGAACTTGAGAAGTCGCCCAGGACAGCAGTTGGCGCGAGACCCAAAGAATGGTCCCTACAAGTACGCAGAGGCAGGCGGAGACTTAGAACTGGAAGAAGCACGCCTTGGCGGATCCCCAGACATACAGATATGAGAGTGGACACAACAGACTCGGAGGGTGGCCGTAGTGTACGAGCCCGGCCACGAAGGGGTTGAGAAGGGAAAAGCCCGCAGATGTCTGAGAACGGGGGGCCGGGGTGGAGGGTCCCCGCACACATTGTTAGAGGCTATTGACAGAATGGAGGTGGAACAAGAGGCACGGACTCAGCCGAGTCCGGATGGGTAGACACAAAATAGTGTCAGAAAAAGGTGGTGAGGCGTCTTAATCTCAACCCAAACTTGTTAAAAGGTTATACACCCCTTATAGCAGGGTGGCTTGAATACTATAACTAGTTTACTTGGTTGAAAGGGTGGGTAAGGGAGAAGGCAATACAGACCTCCAAACTCCTGTGGACTAGAACTATGCAGTCACATGCTCACAGGGGTCAATGGGAGGCAGGGAGGGGGATGGGAGGGGAGTTTAGTTACAATCAGTTATACACTATAATCTTATTTCTAAGTTATATGGCAAGCCCTCAGGCACTGAGACGAGTAGATGAGAACCACGAGACACCAGAGAATATCCCCAAACGACACCCGAGGGTCTCCTAGTTGGGCCGTAAAGGTCGATATTGTGACCTCTATAGAACGTGATGGCACCTGGCAGTGTGGATAGGGTGATACCCCCCGGAAACGAAAAAGGTTTTAGTGTGCTCTCTTGGAATAGTAACGGTCTTGGAGATAGAGTGAAAAGAGGTCTAGTCTCCCAATACATTAAAAGACAAAAGCCAGATATAGGGGGTCATTCTAAGTCTGGCGGGCGGCCTCTTCCCCCTCCAAAATACCGCTCCGCGGTCGAAAGACCGCTGAGGGTATTTTGGGATTTGCCCTGGGCTGGCGGGCGACCGCCAAAAGGCCGCCCGCCAGCCCAGGGCAAATCATCCTTCCCACGAGGACACCGGCTCAGAATTGAGCCGGCGGAGTGGGAAGGTGCGACGGGTGCAGTGGCACCCGTCGCGTATTTCAGTGTCTGCAAAGCAGACACTGAAATACAAAGTGGGGCCCTCTTACGGGGGCCCCTGCAGTGCCCATGCCATTGGCATGGGCACTGCAGGGGCCCCCAGGGGCCCCGCGGCACCCCATACCGCCATCCTGTTCCTGGCGGGAGACCCGCCAGGAACAGGATGGCGGTATGGGGTGTCAGAATCCCCATGGCGGCGGAGCGCGCTCCGCCGCCATGGAGGATTCACATGGGCAGCGGAAAACCGGCGGGAGACCGCCGGTTTTCCGCATCTGACCGCGGCCGAACCGCCGCGGTCAGAATGCCCTGCGGGGCACCGCCGGCCTGTCGGCGGTGCTCCCGCCGACCCTGGCCCCTGCGGTCTCTGACCGCCGGGGTCAGAATGACCCCCATAGTGTTCCTACAGGAGACCCACCTCAAAGGTACAAGATGTAGGGGGTCATTCTGACCCTGGCGGTCGGTGATAAAGCGGCGGCCAACCCGCCAACAGGCCGGCGGTCAAAAAAATGCAATTCTGACCCTGGCGGGAACCGCCAACACAGCCCGCCACATTAACACTCCGACCGCCACGGCGGAACAAACAAACAGCGCGGCGGTCACCGCCAACAGCCAGGCGGCAGACAATGTACCGCCCACCCTATCACGACCCACCAATCCGCCACCTTTTCCGGGGCGATAAAAACACGGCGGAAACAGACATTTTCAATGGAAAACGCTCACCTCGACACACCCCACGCAGAATCCGGACAGCATGGAACCCGAATTGAACATCATACCTGCTCTCGTCTACCTGCTCATCTACCACGAGTACGAACTCCGGCGCAGACGTCAACGGTGAGTACTGCACCTACGACACACGGGAGGGGGGAGGAAGAAAGGTTATGGGCATACACATATGCGACCCCCCCAATATGTACACACCAATGCAGAGCAGGAAGTCACAGTGACACCACACAAACACCCTTTAAAAATACAATGACACAACCAAATTTGGAATACATTTTCATGTACAAAAAAAGCACCTGGAAATAATTGAGCAACCGTGAAAAATATTTACAAAAACCAAAAAGATATACACATCAGTGTATCACTGAAGTAACAAGTCCTGCACATCCTACGTGGGCCAAGGTTCTGCGAAACAAGGGCAAAGCCCACACACGAGACCTGAGTCCTTTGGAGAGAACACTGCAGGGGCATCCGATGTCAAAACTACAGGCACCTCAGGGGGAAGGGAAGGGGGGGCCACCACAGCTACATGAGTCCACGACGCCAGATCCACGAGGACCCACCATGCCCACTGTACCATCCTGGGGAGTGCAAAGCCACAGTCTCTCAAGTCTCTGCAGTGGGTGGGTTGCCCACTGTGCCATCCTGGGGAGTGCAAAGCCACAGTCTCTCAAGTCTCTGCAGTGGGTGGGTTGCCCACTGGACCATCCTGGGGAGTGCAAAGCCACAGTCTCTCAAGTCTCTACAGTGGGTGGATTGCCCACTGGACCATCCTGGGGAGTGCAAAGCCACAGTCTCTCAGGTGGATTACAGAGTCCACTGGTCAAGGAGGAGGCATGGTGGGCACAGTGAACCATAAACAGTGCCTGAGACGGCGGGACCCAGCGCAGCGGTGCATGACATGGCGATGTCCAGCGGAGCGGTGCTTGAGACGGCGGGGCCCAGCGGAGCGGTGCTTGAGACGGCGGGGCCCAGCGGAGCGGTGCCTGAGACGGCGGGACCCAGCGCAGCGGTGCATGACATGGCGATGTCCAGCGGAGCGGTGCTTGAGACGGCGGGGCCCAGCGGAGCGGTGCTTGAGGCGGCGGGGCCCAGCGGAGCGGTGCTTGAGACGGCGGGGCCCAGCGGAGCAGTGCTTGACAGGAAAGGCCCAGCGGAGCGGTGCTTGACAGGAAGGGCCCAGCGGAGCGGTGCTTGAGACGGCGGGCCCAGCGGAGCGGTGCTTGAGACGGCGGGGCCCAGCGGTGCTTGACAGGAAGGGCCCAGCGGAGCGGTGCTTGAGACGGCGGGGCCCAGCGGAGCGGTGCTTGAGACGGCGGGGCCCAGCGGAGCGGTGCTTGACAGGAAGGGCCCAGCGGAGCGATGCTTGAGACGGCGGGGCCCAGCGGAGCGGTGCTTGAGACGGCGGGGCCCAGCGGAGCGGTGCTTGACAGGAAGGGCCCAGCGGAGCGGTGCTTGACAGGAAGGGCCCAGCGGAGCGGTGCTTGAGACGGCGGGGCCCAGCGGAGCGGTGCTTGACAGGAAGGGCCCAGCGGAGCGGTGCTTGACAGGAAGGGCCCAGCGGAGCAGTGCTTGAGACGGCGGGGCCCAGCTGAGCGGTGCCTGAGACGGCGGGCCCAGCGGAGCGGTGCTTGACAGGAAGGGCCTAGCGGAGCGGTGCTTGACAAGAAGGGCCCAGCGGAGCGGTGCTTGAGACAGCGGGGCCCAGCGGAGCGGTGCTTGAGACGGCGGGGCCCAGCGGAGCGGTGCTTGACAGGAAGGGCCCAGCGGAGCGGTGCTTGACAGGAAGGGCCCAGCGGAGCGGTGCTTGAGACGGCGGGGCCCAGCGGAGCGGTGCTTGAGACGGCGGGGCCCAGCGGAGCGGTGCTTGACAGGAAGGGCCCAGCGGAGCGGTGCTTGACAGGAAGGGCCCAGCGGAGCGGTGCTTGAGACGGCGGGGCCCTGTTCAGCGGTACCTGTCTTCACGGCGGGGCCCTGTTCAGCGGTACCTGTCTTCACGGCGGGGCCCTGTTCAGCGGTGCTCTTCTGCACGGCGGGGCCCTGTTCAGCGGTACCTGTCTTCACGGCGGGGCCCTGTTCAGCGGTGCTCTTCTGCACGGCGGGCCCTGTTCAGCGGTACCTGTCTTCACGGCGGGGCCCTGTTCAGCGGTACCTGTCTTCACGGCGGGGCCCTGTTCAGCGGTGCTCTTCTGCACGGCGGGGCCCTGTTCAGGGGTACCTGTCTTCACGGCAGGGCCCTGTTCAGCGGTGCTCTTCTGCACGGCGGGGCCCTGTTCAGCGGTACCTGTCTTCACGGCGGGGCCCTGTTCAGCGGTACCTGTCTTCACGGCGGGGCCCTGTTCAGCGGTACCTGTCTTCACGGCGGGGCCCTGTTCAGCGGTGCTCTTCTGCACGGCGGGGCCCTGTTCAGCGGTACCTGTCTTCACGGCGGGGCCCTGTTCAGCGGTACCTGTCTTCACGGCGGGGCCCTGTTCAGCGGTACCTGTCTTCACGGCGGGGCCCTGTTCAGCGGTGCTCTTGCAGTATGTCAAGGGAGTCATACCTGGCCTGGACACCCTGCTCAGTCGCCCTCCGACCGTGCTGTGTCAGGCCCCTTCGGGGAGTGAGTCCTGGGCCCTTTGGTGTCGTCCCTTGCAGCCGGGATGGGGCTTGTGGGGCCCTCCTGCTCCGCGCTCCTGGTGGTTGTCCTCTCCGCCCTGCTGTCCTTCCGCTCCTTAGATGGGGCTCTCAGGCCCTTGCCTCCCCTGGCTGCTGTGGCCGGTGAAGTGGCCGGAGTCACCTCCTTGGGGGCAGCCGTCTCTGTCCGCTCACGGCGGCCCTTCAATTTCCGGGTCCTCTTGCCTGGGGGGGGGCTGGCTGTCCCCTTGCTGCTCACCGAAGTGTTACTGCCGCCAAAGGGTGGACTCCACATGCCATGCACCACTTGCACTGTAGTAGTTGGGCTGGTGGTGGCTGAGGTGCCCTTGGGACTTTTCCCAGTTGGAGGGGGTGGGTCGGGGGAGGGAAAGAGGTCAAAACTGGAGAGGTAATTTTTCTTGGGACCAAGGTAAGGGGTAGGAGTAGTGGTGAGAGAAGTGGAGGAAGAGGATGTGGTTGTATGAGAGCCAGGTGTGCTGTCCTTGGGTGCAGGTGACTGGGACGTAGGCTGTGGTGAGGTGGTTGGCTGTTGTTTGGGTGTCTGCCTGCGTTTATGTGTCTTGGAAGAGGGGGTGACAGACACAGTGGGAGAGGACACAGGGGACGTGTAAATGCCAGTGGGGGTGGTGACTGCAGGTGTGCGGGCTGTAGTGGAGGGTTTGCTGGTGGTGGAAGAACTGGCTGATGTTGGGGTGCATGCAGGTGTGAGTGTAGACGTCACAGGGAGGGAGGAGGGAGACGAGGAGGACGGGGACACAGAGGTGGTAGTGACTGTTGATATGTCTGCATCTGTGTGTTGCTTGGGTGAATGCTTGTGTTTTCTGTGGTGCTTGTGTTTGGATGAGCTGCTCTTGGGTGTTGAGGTGTGTGCAGGCTGGTCTGATGGTGTGGATGGGATAGGTTGAGGTACAGGAGACAGAGAAAGGGTGGAGGCAGATAGAAGAGGGAGACTGGAGACAGGGACAATGGCTGCCGTCAGTGCTGAGGCCAGAGCAGTGAACGCTCGTTGATGGGCAGCCTGACACGAATGAATGCCCTCCAGGTAGGCATTGCTCCGATGCACCTCCCTTTCCACCCCCTGGATGGCATTCAGAAGGGTAGTCTGCCCAACAATGAGCGTCCTCACAAGGTCAATGAGCTCCGCACTGAGGGCAGCAGGGGAAACAGAGGCAGGGGCTGAGGTGCCTGGGGCGAAGGAGACGCGCGCCTTCCTGGCCGAGCGGCCACGGAGCGAAGACTGAGGGGCTGCTGGGAGGGCGGTGCTGGTGCGCTGGGTGGCGGCTGTACCTGTTGTTGCGGGGGGCACAGATGGTGCCGCCCCCGCTAGGGAGCTCCCAAACGAGGACGTGTCCGTGTCGCTGGTGTCTCCACCGGCCCCTGTTGTGGTGCTCCCCTCGCCCTCCGGATCACTGGTGCCCTCGGTGTCTGTGTCAGTGCCCACCGGGGCCTGGTGACCTGCAGCTCCCTCCTGCTCCGAAGCCAAATCTCCTCCGCCTGATGATGCTAAAACACAAGAAGACAAAGATTTAGGGTGGGGGGAGAAATTAAACAAAGTTGAGTGCATGCCTTAGCAATACCCTTTGCGGAGAGGACAGACACAGGTGCCTCGTGCACTAAGTCGCGAACTTGGGGTACACTACTCAGTACTTCTGACTAGGCAAACAGGTCTAGGGACAACACACGCGCACATGTGTGATGCTGGAGCATGGGTAGCTGCACTTGGCACCCTACAGAGGTGGGGGGCGGGGGCACAGGGCCATGCCTAAGGGAGCGGACTACACTACAGAGAGCGCCCGGGCCTAATGTCACCCACAGCCCTCCTCCCCCACCCAGTCGCCTCCAATGCGCATACAGATAGGAGAATGTGCGGATACTCAGCCCCTTGTGTCTGCTGTGCTGTCCTCAAGCGCCCATCCAAATTAGGGTAGGCCACCGCCAGGATCCGGGACATCAGGGGGGTCATGGTGCGACTGGCACCCCTCCTAGGTCGGGAGGCCATCCCCAGCAGTGTTTCTGCGGTCTTCCTCGTTCCGCGGCGGATGTCCTCCCACCTCTTGCGGCAGTGGGTGCCCCGTCTGTTGTGGACCCCCAAGTTCCGGACTTCCTCTGCGATGGCACGCCAAATATCGATTTTCTGGTGGGCGCTCACCTGTTTGACATGTACAGGGTGGGAAAGAGAAACCGTCACATATCTGCATGTTTGGAGTACATGCCCCCCCCTCCCCAACCTTGTCATGGTTCCCATTCTCTCATCTGTCGTGCGTTGCACTCCCCATTCCCTCCACACACCACCAACTTACATCCCCCCCCTCCACACAGGCATAACCCATTCAATGTGCACTGAGTGTACTCACCTGTTGGTCTGGAGGACTGTAGAGTTGCGCATACTGGGGGAGGACCCCGTCCACGAGCTTCTCCAACTCTTCTGAACTGAAGGCGGGGGCCCTTTCACCAGTAGCAGCAGCCATTGTCACTTCCAGACCGAGTTCACAGCAGCACTTGCAGTATAGGTCCTCTCCTGTGGATGATCAGGTCTCGAATGATTAAGCAGATAGAAAATGGCGGTCACGCCCGCGGCGGTGCGTACCGCGGCGGTGCGTCCCGCGACCGCCGGCGCACATCGTCATTGGCTCCTGAAACCCATAGGCTTCAATGTTAACCAATGCGTCTTCGCACAGCGGTCTTCGACCGCCTACCGCCACGGTGCGCCCCGCCAGCGCAGTGACCTCACATCCCATTGTCCCACTTCACAGGTCAGGCATCGGCCATTTCAAGGGCCCACATGGCTTAATTTCTAATGCGTCACACAGGCCTAGGCCTTGCAATGGCACACATACAAACATATCAAACCATACATTTACCTGTACTGTGCAAGCTGTGTTGTACGTACCTGTGAGTGGATTGACTCTGTACTCCATATTCTCCTTCCTAGGCACCGTCCGCTGGGACTAGCGATGAGAAGGAGGAATCCTCGCGTGTACCGGCCGCTGGTGGACCTGTCCACAATGGAAGAACGCAACATAATACTACGATACCGACTTGACCGAGCCTCCATCCATGAACTGTGTGCCCAGTTGGAGCCAGCCCTGATGTCCCCCATCCGCCAACCCACAGGAATTCCCCCTCTAGTGCAGGTTCTGTCTGTCCTCCATTTCTTTGCAACTGGCTCATTCCAGACAACAGTGGCCATGTCATCTGGGATGTCTCAGCCTATGTTTTCCAAGATCTTATCCAGAGTGTTGTCTGCCCTGATGAAACTCATGCGGAGCTACATCATTTTCCCAGAGGAGGGTGATTTGCCTACAGTGAAAGCTGATTTCTATGCCCTTGGACACATCCCCAACATCATTGGTGCAATTGATGGGACCCATGTGGCTTTAGTCCCCCCAAATGACGATGAACAGGTGTACAGGAACAGGAAGAATTACCATTCAATGAATATCCAGGTGGTCTGTTTGGCTGACCAGTACATCTCCCATGTAAATGGCAAGTTCCCAGGGTCAGTGCATGACGCGTATGTTATGCGAAATAGCAGCATTCCCTATGTGATGGAACAGCTACAGAGACAGCGTGTGTGGCTAATAGGTGACTCTGGTTACCCCAACCTGCCGTGGCTATTGACCCCAGTGAGGAATCCCAGGACCAGGGCAGAGGAACGGTACAATGAGGCCCATGGGCGTACTAGGAGGGTGATTGAGCGAACCTTTGGGCTCCTGAAGGCCAGGTTTAGGTGCCTGTATATGACAGGTGGATCCCTAATGTACTCACCAAAGGTGTGCCATATCATCGTGGCGTGCTGTATGCTCCACAACCTGGCTTTGCGACGCCAGGTGCCTTTCCTGCAGGAGGATGGTCCAGATGGTGGTGTTGTAGAAGCCGTGGAGCCTGTGGAGAGTGAAGAGGAGGAAGACTCTGAGGACGACACAGACAATAGGGACAGAGTGATACAACAGTATTTCCAGTAACACACAGGTAAGAATCACCCACGCCATTTCACAATTGCTTATAGCCTCCTGCATCTGTACTTTCTGTAGTTCCCCACAGATGTTTTTCATTAATTTTTGCCTTTCCCTTCCCTTCTCAGTGCTGTCTGACTCAGTACCTGACTTCTGCTTGGTTCGCCCATGAAATACAGCGTATTGACATTGGTATGTTGTCATGACTAATTGACAGAACAGAAATCGAACAGTAATATGTAATACATTTGTCAATAATACAGCATGACTCAAAACAGATTTGTGTGCAAAATGTGATTTATTTACAGTGCTAGATATCGGTACATGTGATTCTAAGGGTGATGGGTGGGGGTGAAGGAATATCCATGGCAGAGTCCAGTTCTCAGTCTCACAGGTGCATTGTCCTTTTGCCTGTGAAGGATGGAGCATAGGCAGTTCATGGTTGGACAGGGTGGCAATGTGGGACAGTGGGAAGACTTGAGGGGGTATGTCCTGCTGGCTGGGGTCTTGACATCCTACTCTGTCTTTTTTTTTGGTCTCAGGCTCCTCTTACGGGGTGGTTGTTCTTCAGCAGGAGGTGGGGTTCTGGGGGGCTGTCGAGGTGTTGGGACCTCCTGTCCACTAGCGCCGGCGGAGGTGGTAGGCTGTTCCTGGTCCGGGCTAGTGACAGGGGCCCTGTGTGGTGCACCATGGTCCCGCAACGCGTCCTCTATCCTGTGGAGGGCCAGGACGATGGTCCCCATTGCGGTCCCGATGATTCTCAGCTCCTCCCTGAACCCCATGTAGCGTTCCTCCTGCTGTGCCTGGATCTCAGTGAACCTGGCCAGTACCGTCGCCATCGTTTCTTGGGAGTGGTGGTATGCCCCCATGATGGTGGTGAGGGCCTCTTGGAGAGTGGGTTCCCTGGGCCTC
The DNA here is from genome assembly GCF_031143425.1 of Pleurodeles waltl. Taxonomy (NCBI): domain Eukaryota; kingdom Metazoa; phylum Chordata; class Amphibia; order Caudata; family Salamandridae; genus Pleurodeles; species Pleurodeles waltl. The sequence goes on along the minus strand of NC_090443.1, from coordinate 993,065,159 downwards.
TCCTCCCCCCCTGTCGCACAGCAGCCCTCCGAGCTGCCCGGTTTCCCCCGGCCTCTGTCCCCTGGACGGTGTGCCCGCTACCACTGCCCCCAGGTCCCTGTTGTTGTTGGGGTGTTGGGTTAGCCTGGGTGCCCTGTAGTGGCAGACACACCGCTGATTGAGCTGTCCTAGAGACAGAGGCATGGGCCCGCTGGGTGGGAGCTGTGCTGGTGTTGGCAGAGGGGGTCGGGTCTGGTGTGGCCTGTGGCTGCCTGAGGGGAACCGACTGCCCAGAGGTCCCCGATGGTCCGGGCTGGTCATCAGGTTCACTGTCGACAGAGCTGCTATCCTCAGTGTGGGCCTGTTCCGGTGGTGGGATGGACACTTCTGGACCCTCCTGGCTGGTGTGTTGTCGTTCGGGTCCTGCATGGGGTAAGAGAGTTTGGTTATTGTTTCTGTGTGTACAATAGCGTGCGTGTTATGGGTGCCCTTGTCCCCCAGTGCAGGCATTCCCTTGAGGGAGTTGTTGTGAGGGTATTTAGTGGGGGGGGGGGTTAGTGCAGTGGTCATGCTTAGGTGATGGGTGCCCATGATTTGTGTTGGCATGCAGGAGTTGGTGTTGGGATGGGTGGGTTGTGCTGGTGAGACATTGTCAGGGAGGATGTGTGCTGGGGGGTTGGGGGTGAGGGTGGGGGTGTGGGTTGGCATGCTGGTGGGGTGGGGGGGATATAGTAGTTGAGATTGGACTTACCAGAGTCCATTCCTCCGGCTACTCCTGCGAGGCCCTGAGGATGCAGGATGTTCAAGACGTCTTGCTCCCACGATGTGAATTCGGGAGGGGTGGGTGGGGGTCCGCCGCCAGTCTTCTGGACCGCGATGTTGTGCCTGGAGACCATCGATCGGACCTTCCCCCGTAGGTCGTTCCATCTTTTGCGTATGTCCTCCCTATTCCTGGGATGCTGTCCCACCGCGTTGACCCTGTCCACGATCCGCTGCCATAGCTCCGCCTTCCTAGCTATACTGGTGTGCTGCACCTGCGAGCTGAAGAGCTGGGGTTCCACTCTTAGGATTTCCTCCACCATGACCCGGAGTTCTTGGTCTGAAAAGCGTGGGTGCCTTTGGGGTGCCATGGGGTGGTGTGGGTGAGGTGTGGGGTGGTGTATGTGATGATGAGTATGTTGGTGAGTGGTGCTTTGTGCTACTATGTGGTGTGTGTGATGGTGTAGTGTGCCTCAGTGTGTCTTGCTTTGGATTGTCTGCTGTGTCTCTCTCTCCTTCTATCAGTAATTATGGTCGCAGGGGTTTGTGGGTGATGTGGGTGTGTGTTTTATAGTTGGTTGATTGTGTGGGAGTGGTGTGTGTATGTGTATCAGGTGTGTGTATTTCAAATTGTCCAATGTGGCTATGTTTTGGTGATGTGTGTGTATTCTGACCGCCGCGGTGTGTACCGCCAATGGAATACCGCGTTTGAATGACCGCCGTGTGGATTCGTGGGTCGTAATGGCATGGGCGTATTTCTGTTGGCGTGACGGTGGAGGTTTGGTCATCTCCAGTTTATCGCTGCCCGCTGATGTGGCGGGCTGCAGTGGAGGACGGAATTTTGGAGGTTTGGCCGTTGTGGGTCAGAATGACCGTGGCGGTTAACCGCGGCGGTGTTATGGCGGTCTTCTGACCGGCGGTAAGGGCCTTTTACCGCCGAGGTCAGAATGACCCCCGTAGTTTTTTGAGTAGAGGCCCTTATACAGTTCTCGCACATGCAGGATACACAGCCGGCTCTAGAGGAGTAGCAATTCCAATCCGTAAATCCCCTCCCTTTCGGATTTCCCGAAAATGGGAAGACACAGATGGTCGCTTTGGGGGAGTGGAAGGGTCATGGGGACGGAGGAAAATCCTACTGGTGAGTGCATATGCTCCCCCGAGACTGCAGGGCCAATTACTGGACAAGATCGAGGGGCTCCTACTAGCATCTTCATCATCCCTACACATATTGGGAGGGGACTTCAATGACGTGATGGACATAGAACTGGACAGATCAGGAGTACGACCGATAACAGAACAGGCCACTCAACTACAGGGGTTCGTGGCCTCATTGGGATTGACAGATCTATGGAGAAGGGTACACCCCATGGAAAGAAAATATTCATACTTCTCAGGGGAACACATAGTTTTTTCCAGCCTGGACTATGTCTTTGCACCGGCTGAAGAGGAGGGAAAGGTGACCGGGGCTGACTACCTAGCAAGGGGACTGTTGGACCACTCTCCCCTACTGGTGACAATAGGTGGGAAAGGGGGGGTCGCGGAGTCTGAAGACAGAACTCTTGGGACCTTCAAGACCATGAAGTGACTACAGGACTGAGAATAGACACAGAATTGTATTACCAAGAAAATGTAGGGACAGTGGACTCTGCAGTGACATTATGAGAAGCATATAAGACTGTGCTTAGAGACAGCCCTCAAAACGTAGTGGCTCAAAAAAGACAAAGAGATAACAAACAGCTGAGTGATATCGAAGGAAAGCTCCTCGAGTTAGAGGCGAAGGTGATACAGACGCCCACACCTGCACTTATCAGACAGATAGAGCTAGTGAAGATTGAATATAGAGAGATAGCAGATAGAGAGGCACGCTCCCGCCTCCAGGCGACACAAAATAGATTATATGAAACTGGAGACAAGGCCGGGAAACTTCTGGCCTGGCTCAGGAAAAAAGAAAGAGAAGCTAGATGGGTTCCAGAGATTGAGACACAACACAGGACTAGGGTGCCCGCAGACGAGGACATTGCGGAGACATTTGCTAGGTATTATGAAGACTTCTATAAAGCTAGACCGTTGGCAGACCCGGAGCACATTAAGAAATACCTTAACGAAATAGAGGTCCCCACTCTGGATGAAGAGGGACGGAAAGGACTTGAGAGCGAAATCATGATAGAGGAAGTCTTGACTGCCATGGCACGGCTCAGACCCGGCAAGGCACCAGGACCAAATGGCTTCCCAGCAGAGGTCTTTAAAAACCTCAGTGAAATACTGGCTCCCACTTACTGAACATGTATTTAGAAGTGCGGAAACAAGGAGTCCTCCCCCAGACTTACGAAGGGCGGAGATTGCAGTTATACATAAAGAGGGAAGGCCCAAATACAGTTGTGCCTCATATAGGCCGATATCCCTACTGAACGTTGAGGTCAAGGTCCTCGCCACAGTGTTGGCCACTCGCATGATAGGGGTCATCTCCTCATTGGTTCATCTGGACCAGACCGGCTTCATGCCGGGAAGGTCCACAAGGCACAACTTAAGAAGAGCAAATGTATGGCTAGTCACAATCATGAAACGCTTGGAACTACACTTATTCCTGGCCCTGGACGCGGAGAAGGCCTTTGATGCCGTCCACTGACCCTTCTTGGAGGCCACGCTAAAGAGATTTGGCTTCGGCCCAAAGTATGCAGCGTGGGTGAGACTGTTGTACATAAAACCGGTGGCGAGGGTGAGGGTTAATGGAGTCCTTTCATCAGAATTTTCCATAGAAAGAGGTACGAGACAGGGATGCCCGTTGTCCCCCCTGCTCTTTGCCCTTATGCTCAAGTCTCTAGCGTGTAAGATCAGGAATTCAATAGGCCTATATGGCTTTAGACTTAAGACAGATGAAAGTGAAGAGGAACGTATCTCCCTGTATGCGGATGACGTCCTCCTTTACATCACCCGCCCAGAGCGGACCCTTCTGCGATTGTTTCTGCTAATTGAGAAATATGGGAGTCAGTCCGGTTATTGCATTAACTGGCAGACGTCGATCCTCTACACACCGCAGGAAGGCGCTCATATGCTCCCATTGCCGATGAGGTTACAGTGCACGGGAGAGGGATTTTCATACCTGGGCATTTATGTGACACACGAGGCGGACAGAAGCCATAACAATAATCTGGGGAAGGTGATGAAGGAATGCAGTTCTGATTTTAACAGATGGACAACCTTGCCTCTGACGTTGATGGAAAGGGTAGCTATGGTCAAAATTATTTCTCTACCAAAGTTCCTATACGTTCTGCAGAACACGTATTCCCAACTTCTCTCAGGCCACTTTAGAGACATAGAAAGGGATATACGACATTTTCTATGGGCAGGGAAACACCCATGAATTGCCCTTAAAACGCTGCAACGTAACCAATATGCTGGAGGTCTGTCCCTACCGAATATAGAGGCATACTATTGGGCGGCACATCTCATCAACGTGAATGACTGGGTATTCGCCACCGACGAACACCCCACATTCCGCCTAGAACGGCAACAATGGGAGGGCAAGACAAGTAGACAATTCCTCTATGAGAAGGTGGGGGACCAACACCTCACCCCAGCCACGAAAGTGACTATAACGGCCTGGAAAAGAACTAACAAAATTATGGGATGGTATAGAAGACCCACGAGTAAGACCCCTCTCTGGAAAAGTGGCTGGTTAAAAGAAATTAAGAAACTTAAGGACTATGAGGGATGGGACAGGATTGGAATCTCTGAGCTGGGGGACTTAATGCAAAATGGAGAACTTATGCTCTTCGAATCTCTACAGGCAGAATATGACCTAAATAAAACTCAATACTTTCACTATCTACGACTAAGACATGCCTGGGTAGCAGAAAGTCTTCAGGGAATAGAAATCCCAGATAGCTCCCGCCTAGAGGGTCGGTTGCTGTCGACCAAAATAATAGAGAAAGGGACCTCGGCAGTATACAAGACCATAAATAACAACATCCCAAATACATTGGCTGGCCTACGCACCAGGTGGGAGACAGAAATAGGCCCCTTAGAGGATATAGATTGGGAAACCGCTTTGATGTTTCCCAGGGAGGTCGCAATTAGGATACGACTCAGACTAATACAATTTAAGATTCTACACAGAATATACTACGACCTGCAAAGACTACACCGAATGGGGAGGGTCAGGCATCCAGACTGCAGAAGAGGATGTGGTGGGATTGGATCCTTTTTGTCATGTCCTATGGGAATGTTCCAAGATTAAGGCATACTGGAACAAGGTGATAGGAATTCTTGCCAGAGTCCTGGCGCCGCAGATCCCCCTGGACCTGAAATACATAATATTAGGCATATCAAATGATATAGACATGCCCAGAAGGAAGCTCCTGTTCTGCGGGCTAGGGCTGATGGTGGCCAAAAGAGACATAGGTGGTCATTCTGACCTCGGCGGTAAAAGGCGCCTACCGCCGGTCAGAAATCCTCCATAATCCCGCCGCGGTTGCGGAAACCCGCCACGGTCATTCTGACCCGCAGAAGGCAAACCTCCGAAAATCCGACCGCCACAACAGACCGCCAGACCAGCGGTCGGCGGAAAAGTGGAGGTGACAAAACCTCCACCGTCACGCCAACAGAAATACGCCCATCCCATTACGACCCACGAATCCACGCGGCGGTCATTCAAACGCGGTATTCCATTGGCGGGACACACCGCCGCGGTCAGAATACACACAAACGAACAAAACTCAGCCACATTGGACGATTTGAATCCCACACACCTGATACACATACACACACCACTCCCACACACACAATACAATATAAAACACCCACCCACATCACCCACAAACCCCTACGCTAAAAAATTCGTAAAGAAGGCAAGAGCGAGACACCAGCATCCAAAAAATAACAGCCACAGCCACTCAACACCATCACCCACACACTATCCACACACAAAACAACACACACCACCACACTCAACTCACTTAAATACACATACTCCACCCCACACATCATACACACCACCCCATGGCACCCCAAAGACAACCCCGCTTCACAGACGAAGAACTCAGGGTCATGGTGGAGGAAATCGTTCGGGTAGAGCCCCAGCTGTTCGGCACACAGATACAATACACCAGCATTGCCCGGAGGACGGAGCTATGGCAGAGGATTGTCGACAGGGTCAACGCAGTGGGACAGCACCCCAGAAATCGGGAAGACATCAGGAAGCGATGGAATGACCTACGGGGGAAGGTGCGTTCCATGGTATCCAGGCACAACATCGCCGTGCAGAAGACTGGCGGAGGACCCCCACCTCAACCCCCACAATTCACATCATGGGAGGAGGAAGTCTTGAACATCCTGCATCCTGACGGCCTCGCAGGAGTCGGCGGAGGAATGGATACTGGTAAGTTGAAGCTTCAATACTGCTTCCCCCCCACCTGCATGCCAAATCATACCCCAACCCTCACCCCCATCCTCGAACCCCACCCTCACCCCCATCCTCGAACCCCACCCTCACCCCCACCCCCACCACCATCCTCACCCCCACCACTATCCTCACCCCCACCCCCAGCACACCTATTCCCCGCCAATGTCTCACCATCACAACCCACACATCCCAAAACCTAGGCCTGCATGCGTCCACTAAGCATGGACACCCATCACCAAAGCATGCCCAATGCATATACACATCCCCCCCACAAGCCACCCTCACCAAAGCCCCCACACACGAATGCCAGCACTTGGGGACACGAGAACCCACAGATACACCCATATGCCACACATTGAAACTATAACCATACCTCTATACCCCTGCAGGACCCGACCGTCAACACACCGCGGCGGAGGGGCCAGAATTCTCCACACCCCCCACCCAAGAGGCCGTCAGCGATGACAGCAGCTCTGTCGACCTGGACACCGATGACCAGCCCGGACCATTGGGGACCTCTGGACAGTCGGTTCCCCTCACACAGGCCCAGGCCACTACAGACCCAAACCCCTCTGGGAACACCAGCACAGCTCCCACCCAGCGGGCCCATGCCTCTGTCTCCAGGGCGCGTCAATCTGCGGTGTGTCTACCACTACAGGGCACCCAGGATAACCCACCACCCCAACAACAACAGGGACCTGGGGGCAGTGGTAGTGGGCACACCGGCCAGGGGGCAGAGGCCCAGGGAAACAGGGGAACTCGGAGGGCAGCTGTGCGACAGGGGGGGGAGGAGAGGCCCAGGGAACCCACTCTCCACGAGGTCCTCACCACCATCATGGGAGCATACAACCGCTCCCAGGAGACGATGGCGACGGTACTGGCCCGGTTCCAGGAGATCCAGGTACTGCAGGAGGAACACTATCGGGGGTACAGGGAGGACATCAGAGCCATCAACACCACCCTGGTTACCATGGTAGGGCTGCTGCAGGACCTCGTCAACAACAGGGCGGACACTCAACAACACCCAAGGGCCCCTGCCACTAGCCTGGACCAAGAACAGCCAACCACCTCCGCCGGCGCTAGTGGACAGGAGGCCCCCGCACAGCAGCAGCCCACCAGACCCCCACCTCCTGCAGGAGAAGAACCACCCCGCAAGAGGGCCCTGAGATCTCGCAAGAAGACAGAGTAGGATGTCAAGACCCCCGCCAGCAATGGATACCACCTGATGTCATCCCACTGTCCCACATTGTCACCCTGTCCATCCTTGAACTGCCCATGCTCCATCTCTCCACAGGCCTCTGGACAATGCACCTGTGTGACTGTTACTCTGGACTCTGCCATGGACATTCCTTCACCATAGCCCCCACCCACTTGAAACCACCCATCCCATTTTGAGCACTTAAATAAACACCTATTTTGCACCAAAATATCTGGAGTCTGGCTGTGATTTCAATATATTGTAATTGACATGACAGTGCAAATATGTCCTTGTACATGGTGAAGTCAACAAACAGCTGCCACAAAGCTGTAGTCCATGGGGAAACGAAGCACAGGACTCGTAGTGGGGACCCCAGATCTGAAATAGGGAGGGAAAAGCCAAAACTCAGTCATCATACACTGGGGCAAATAGACAGGCAGCAGAGATGCAGGAGAGTAGTTAACATTTACTAAATTATCTTTGAAATGTTACCTGTGTCCTATTGGAAGTACTGTTCAATGATTCTGTCCCTGTTGTCTGTTTCAGCCCCGTCGTCTTCCTCCTCGTCACTCTCCTCAGGTTCCACCGCTGCCACAACACCACCGTCTCGACCATCCTCCTGCAGGAAAGGCACCTGGCGGCGCAAAGCCAGGTTGTGAAGCATGCAGCAGGCCACGATGATGTGACACACCTTCTTAGGTGACTACATTAGGGATCCACCTGTCATATGCAGGCACCTAAACCTGGCCTTTAGGAGGCCAAAGGTGCGTTCGATCACCCTCCTAGTACGCCCATGGGCCTCATTGTACCGTTCCTCTGCCCTGGTCCGGGGATTCCTTACTGGGGTCAGTAGCCACGACAGGTTGGGGTACCCAGAGTCCCCCACTAGCCATACACGGTGTCTCTGTAGCTGTTCCATCACGTAAGGGATGCTGCTATTCCTGAGGATGTAGGCGTCATGCACTGACCCTGGGAATTTGGCATTTACATGCGAGATGTACTGGTCAGCCAAACACACCACCTGGATGTTCATTGAATGGTAATTTTTTCTGTTCCTGTACACCTGCTCCCTGTCTCTTGGGGGAACCAAAGCCACATGGGTCCCATCAATGGCACCAATTACGTTGGGAATATGTCCAAGGGCGTAGAAATCACCCTTCACTGTAGCCAATTCGCCCACCTCAGGGAAAATGATGTAGCTCCTCACGGATTTCATCAGGGCAGACAACACTCTGGATAACACCTTCGAAAACATGGGCTGAGACATCCCAGAAGCAATTCCCACGGTTGTCTGAAATGACCCACTTGCCAAGAAATGGAGTACTGACATGACCTGCACCAGAGGGGGAATCCCTGTGGGTTGGCGGATGGGGGACATCAGGTCGGGCTCCAGCTGGGCACACAGTTCATGGATAGTGGCACGGTTAAGACGGTAGGTCAGGATAATGTGGCGTTCTTCCATTGTCGACAGGTCCACCAGCGGTCGGTACACGGGAGGATTCATCCGTCTCCTCGCCCAACCCAGCGGAGGGTGCCTAGGAAGGATAACATGGAGCACACAGTCAAGCAACCCACAGGTACGTACTCACAGCTAGCACAGTAAACGATTCTCTATGCAGTGAATGGCGTGTCTGAGTGGCTATGCAAGGCCTAGGCCTGTGTGACGCAGTTGAAATTGAGCCATGTGGGCCCTGGAAATGGCGGCTGCCTGACCTGTGAAGTGTGACAATGGGATGTGAGGTCAATGCGCTGGCGTGGCACACCGCGGCGGGCGGCGGGCGAAGACCGCGGCGCAAAGCCGCATTGGTTAACATTGAAGCCTATGGGTTTCAGGAGCCAATGGCGAAGGGCGCCGGCGGTGGCGGGACGCACCGCCGCGGTACGCACCGCCGCGGACGTCACCGCCATTTTCTATCTACTTATCCACTTGCGACTTGAACTTTCACAGGAGAGGACCTATACTGCAAGTTTTGCTGTGACCTCGGTCTGGAAGGGACAATGGCTGCTGCGCCTGGGGAAAGGGCCCCTGCCTTCACTGGAGAGGAGTTGGAGAAACTTGTGGATGGGGTCCTCCCCCAGTATGCGCTACTCTACGGTCCTCCAGACCAACAAGTGAGTTTAATTCAATATGGATTTGGGGCCACTGGCTGGCTTGGGGGCCTGGCGGGGATGGGGGGCATGTTGGGCCTGGCGGGGGGCCTGGCGGGGGTGGGGGGCATGTTGGGCCTGGCGGGGGGCCTGGCGGGGGGCCTGGCGGGGATGGGGGGCATGTTGGGCCTGGCGGGGGGCATGGCGGGGGGCCTGGCGGGGATGGGGGGCATGTTGGGCCTGGCGGGGGGCCTGGCGGGGGGCCTGGCGGGGATGGGGGGCATGTTGGGCCTGGCGGGGGGCATGGCGGGGGCCTGGCGGGGATGGGGGGCATGTTGGGCCTGGCGGGGGGCCTGGTGGGGGGCCTGGCGGGGATGGGGGGCATGTTGGGCCTGGCGGGGGCATGGCGGGGGGCCTGGCGGGGATGGGGGGCATGTTGGGCCTGGCGGGGGGCATGGCGGGGGGCCTGGCGGGGATGGGGGGCGTTGGGCCACTGGAAAGGAAAATGCAGACAAACTTGAACGTGGTATTTCTCCCTCCCTGTACGTGTCACATAGGTCCGCGCCCATGAGAAGATCGGGATTTGGCGTGCCATCGCCAAGGAAGTCCGGACCCTGGGGGTCCACCATCGACGGGGCACCCACTGCCGCAAGAGGTGGGAGGACATCCGCCGCGGGACCAAGAAGACCGCCGAGTCTCTGCTGGGGATGGCCTCCCAACGTAGGCGGGGTGCCTGCCGTCAACTGAGCCCCCTGATGTTCCGGATCCTGGCGGTGGCCTACCCTGAATTGGATGGGCGCGTGAGGGCAGCACAGCAGACACAAGGGGGTGAGTACAAGCATTATCTACTCTGTTGTCGCGCAGTGGAGGTGTCTGGGTGGGGGAGGAGGGCTGGGGGTCCCCCTAGGCCAGGGCGATATCTGTAGGCTGGGCACCCCCGTAAGCCCCTGTGTCCCCAGCCACCACCCTCAGTAGTTTGTCAGTACAGCCATCCCTGGGCCGTGTCATCCATGGGTGCAGTTGTCAACTCTAGGCATGTAGGGCATGTTCCACGGAATGCGTAGCGGACCCCAAGTGCGCAACTTAGTGCAGGGGGCATCTGTGTCTGTCATGTCCGCTAACTGTACCGGAGATCCATGTACTCAATATCCCTTTATTTCTCTCTCCCCCCCCCTTTTTGTTTGTCTTTCTGTGCTTGTGTGCATCAGCATCATCAGGCGGAGGAGAAGTGGCATCGGGGCAGGAGGGAGCTGCATCTCACATGGCCCAGGAGGGCCATGCCACAGAGTCAGACTGGACCAGTGAGACGGAGGGCGAGGGGAGCTCCACGACGGGGACGACTGGACCCTGCAGCGACACGGACACGTCCTCGGAAGGGGGCTCCCTTGCGGGGGTGGCACCATCCGTGCCCCCCGCCATTACAGGTACAGCCGCCACCCAGCGCACCATCTCCGCCCTCCCAGCAGCCCCTCAGCGTTCGCCCCGTGCCCGCTCTGCCAGGAAGCCGGGCATCTCCTTCGCCCCAGGCACCTCAGGCCCTGCCCCTGTTACCCCCGCTGCCCTCAGTGAGGAGGTCATTGACCTCCTCCGAACGCTCATTGTTGGGCAGACTACCCTTTTGAATGCCATCCAGGGGGTGGAGAGGGAGGTTCATCGCAGCAATGCGTACCTGGAGGGCATTCATTCGGGTCAGGCTGCCCATCAGCGATCGTTCCAGGCTCTGGCCTCAGCACTGACGGCAGCCATTGTCCCTGTCTCCTGCCTGCCTCTACTAACTCCCTCCTCCCAGTCTCCTGTTCCTCTGCCTGTCCCACCCACACCATCAGACCAGCCTGCACACACCTCAACACCCAAGAGAAGCTCATCCAAACATAAGCACCACAGATCACGCAGACATTCACACACGCAACATTCCGATGCAGACATGCCAACAGTCACTACCACCTCTGTGACCCCCACCTCCTCGTCTCCCTCCTCCCTCCCTGTGACGTCTACACTCACACCTCCATTCACCTCACCATCAGCCAGTGTTTCCATCACCAGCACACCCTCCACTCCAGTCCGCACACGTGCAGTCACCACCCCCACTGCCATTTACACGTCCCCTGTGTCCTCTCCCACTGTGTCTGTCACCCCCTCTTCCACACCACACAAACGCAGCCACCCACCCACCCAACAGCCATCCACCTCACGACAGCCTATCCCTCCTGAACCTGCACCCAAAGACAGCAAACGTGACTCACCTACAACCACATCCTCTCCCTCCACTCCCATTCCCACTGTACCTACCACTCTCCATTGTCCCAAGAAGCTCTTCCTCGCCACTACTAACTTCTTTCCTGACCCTGAGCCACCCCCTCCTTCTCGTCGGGGTAAGAAGAGCACCTCAGCCACCACCAGCCCTGCAGCCCCCTTGACAAGGGTGCAGGGGTATTGGAGCCCGCCAGCCCGCATGTCTGGATCTTCGCCCAGCAGCAAGGGGACAGCCAGCCCACCCCCTGGGAAGAGGAGCAGAAGGCGGAAGGGGCGCCGCAGGAGCCCGCCTTCTACATCCCCCCCGGACACCACCCAGAGACAGTCACCAGCCACAGCTCCAAAGGGAGGAAAGGGCCACAGGCCCACGACTAAGGAGGGCAAGGGCAGCAAGTCGGAGAGGTCAGGCAGCAGGCCTGCTGCCCAGGAGGAGCCCACAACCCCCATAGCCGCTGCCCCGGGAGGAACCGGCACAGTTGCCCCGGGAGATCCCACCACCCCCATAGCCGCTGCCCAGGGAGGACCCAGCCCAGCTGGCCAGGAGGGCCCCACCACCCACAGCCCAGGTGGGCAGTGAAGGAGCACCATCCCCGCTGCCCAGGAGGGCACCACCAGGCAATTAGCAGTTGGCCATAGACCGGCCGCCGTCTCAAGAACCGCTGAACTGGGCCCTTCAAGGCAAGGACCGCTAAACTGGGCCCCGCCGTCTCAAGAACCGCTGAACTGGGCCCTTCAAGGCAAGGAGCGCTGAACTGGGCCCCGCCGTCTCAAGAACCGCTGAACTGGGCCCTTCAGGGCAAGGAGCGCTGAACTGGGCCCCGCCGTCTCAAGAACCGCTGAACTGGGCCCTTCAGGGCAAGGACCGCTGAACTGGGCCCCGCCGTCTCAAGAACCGCTGAACTGGGCCCCGCCGTCTCAAGAACCGCTGAACTGGGCCCTTCAGGGCAAGGACCGCTGAACTGGGCCCCGCCGTCTCAAGAACCGCTGAACTGGGCCCTTCAGGGCAAGGACCGCTGAACTGGGCCCCGCAGTCTCAAGCACCGCTCTGCTGGGCCCCGCCGTCTCAAGAACCGCTCCGCTGGGCCCCGCCGTCTCACGCACCGCTCCGCTGGGCCCCGCCGTCTCAAGAACCGCTGAACTGGGCCCCGCCGTCTCAAGAACCGCTGAACTGGGCCCTTCAGGGCAAGGACCGCTGAACTGGGCCCCGCAGTCTCAAGCACCGCTCCGCTGGGCCCCGCCGTCTCAAGAACCGCTCCGCTGGGCCCCGCCGTCTCACGCACCGCTCCGCTGGGCCCCGCCGTCTCAAGAACCGCTGAACTGGGCCCTTCAGGGCAAGGCCCGCTGAACTGGGCCCGCAGTCTCAAGCACCGCTCCGCTGGGCCCCGCCGTCTCAAGAACCGCTCCGCTGGGCCCCGCCGTCTCACGCACCGCTCCGCTGGGCCCCGCCGTCTCAAGAACCGCTGAACTGGGCCCCGCCGTCTCAGGAACCGCTGAACTGGGCCCTTCAAGGCAAGAACCGCTGGCCCTTTGGCAGACGTGGCAGGGCAGGATCTATCTCGGGCAGGGCTGCAGGATGTCCTCTGGCCAACTTGCCTCCTCCAGTGGCAGTGGGGTCTGTTATGGACTGTATGGACTGTGGCTTTGCTCTCCCCAGGATGGCCCAGTGGGCAGGCCACCCACTGTATGGACTGTTTGGACTGTGGCTTTGCTCTCCCCAGGATGGCCCAGTGGGCAGGCCACCCACTGTATGGACTGTATGGACTGTGGCTTTGCTCTCCCCAGGATGGCCCAGTGGGCAGGCCACCCACTGTATGGACTGTATGGACTGTGGCTTTGCTCTCCCCAGGATGGCCCAGTGGGCAGGCCACCCACTGTATGGACTGTTTGGACTGTGGCTTTGCTCTCCCCAGGATGGCCCAGTGGGCAGGCCACCCACTGTATGGACTGTTTGGACTGTGGCTTTGCTCTCCCCAGGATGGCCCAGTGGGCAGGCCACCCACTGTATGGACTGTTTGGACTGTGGCTTTGCTCTCCCCAGGATGGCCCAGTGGGCAGGCCACCCACTGTATGGACTGTTTGGACTGTGGCTTTGCTCTCCCCAGGATGGCCCAGTGGGCAGGCCACCCACTGTATGGACTGTATGGACTGTGGCTTTGCTCTCCCCAGGATGGCCCAGTGGGCAGGCCACCCACTGTATGGACTGTTTGGACTGTGGCTTTGCTCTCCCCAGGATGGGCCAGTGGTCATGGAGTCCCCTCGTGGATCTGGCGTTGTGTACTCAAGTGGCTGAGGTGCCCCCCCTTCCCTTCCCCCTGAGGTGCCTGTCCTATTTTCTTTCTGATGCCCCTGCAGTGTTCTCTCCGTGGAGTTCTTGTCGTGGGACTGGGCCTTGCCCCTTTGCACAGGACCCCTGTGATCCACGGACAGTGGTTGGACTACATTTAGTAGCTGTATATATTTTGGACATAGTTTATTTATTTATTGGGATTACTGGTGTACATATTTCAATATATCTGCCCGTTTATGATCTCTTCTTTTGGTCTTTGCATTATTTCGGAGGGGGGTGGTTTGTGGGTTGTGACAGTGATCTGTGGGAATGCATTGATGTGTGTGTTGTAGTGGGTGTGGGTGGGTGGGTGTGTGCCGGTAATCTTTTCCCTCCCCTGTGTCGTAGGTGCAGTACTCACCGATGTCTTCCGCGCCGCCGGGCGTGCTCCTGGTATATGAGCAGGAATAGGAGTGCGGGGATGACCTGCAACTCTGGTTCCATACTGCCGGAATCTCGCGTGGAGTGCGTAGAGGTGAGCGTTTTCCCGTTCGTAGTCTGTTTCCGCCGTGTTCTTATCGGCGGTGCTCCCGCCCCGGAAAAGGTGGCAGATTGGTGGGTCGTAATAGGGTGGGCGGTACATTGTCTGCCGCCTGGCTGTTGGCGGGAACCGCCGCGCTGTTTGTTTGTACCGCCGTGGCGGGCGGAGTGTTAAGTTGGCGGGCTGTGTTGGCGGTTCCCGCCAGGGTCAGAATTGCATATTTTAGACCGCCGGCCTGTTGGCGGCTTGGCCACCGCTTTATCACCGACCGCCAGGGTCAGAATGAGGGCCATAGTGCGCCTATGGGGGGCTGAAAGCTACCCGACAATAATCATATGGAGAAAGGGCATGGATGGGTTCATGATGGGGGAAAAGACAACGTATATTAATAGAGGATGCCCACAAAAATTTCAAAAGATATGGGGAAACTGGGTTGCATATTACTCCTTGGAGATATAGATCAGACTGAAAATGGCCTCAGGAGAGTCATGAGAGAAATAGGACCAGGGGCTGTCAATGGAGGGATCGTAACTTGGGATATGGGGATGAAAAGTAACAAACAGGCTGGTGGGGCTGATCAAAGAGATACAGGGTGCCACAAAGGGAACTGGGGGAAAGGGAGGGAGGCAGGGAGAGTTATTTTCATTGTTGAATACATATATCTTTTTTCCGAGAGACACTATACTGTAACCCGTACATTCAATGTCTTGGAAATGTTATGTCTCAAATTAAAGGCAAATAAAAATAGATAAAAAAAAAAAAGAAAAGACCCACTTGCTAGGAAATGGAGTACTAACAGCACCTGCACTAGAGGGGGGATTCCTGTGGGATGGCGGATAGCTGACATCAGGTCTGACTCCAACTGGGCACACAGTTCCAGGATTGTGGTACGATCAAGTCTGTAGGTGATAATTACATGTCGCTCCTCCATCGTTGACATGTCCACCAGCGGTCTGCACACCGGAGGATGCCGCCATCTCCTCACCTGCCCCAGCGGACGTGCTCTATGGAGGAGAACAGCGAGCAGAGAGTCAACCAACACTGAGGTACGTAAACACAACTTTATAGGAAAATGTTAAAAAATCGACATATGGCTGTATTAGTGTTTAAGCAAGGCCTAGATATGTGTGACGCACTCAAAATTAATGCCATGTGGCACCTGAAATGGCATCTGCCTGACCTGTAATGTGGGACAAAGGGATATGAGGTAACTGCGCTGGTGTTGTACACCATCGCGGTAGGCGGTCGAAGACCGCAGCGCAATCCTGCATTGGTTAACATTGTACCCTATGGCTCCCAGGAGCCAATGACGATGTACGCCGGCAGTGACGTTATGCACCGCCGGGGACGTCACCGCCATTTTCTCTCTGTTCAATCACTTGATACCTGATCTTCGACAGGACAGGACCTACACTGCATGTGCTGCTGTGACCTCAGTCTGGAAAAGACAATGGCTCTTGTGTCTAGGGCAAGGGCCCCTGCCTTCAGCACAGAGGACTTGGAGAAACTAGTGGATGGGATCCTTCCCCAGTACACGCTTCTCTACGGTCCTCCAGACAAACAGGTGAGTACACTGTGAGCATGCTGTATTGGCAATGCCTGTTTTGAGTGGTGTTAATGAAAGATAGGGGGGGGGAGAATGAGGCGTGCATGATACAACGATGAGTACATGTGCGTCATGGCAAGGGTAGGGATGCAGGCCAATGACTTTGACGGTGTGGACGATTATATCTTCTCCTTTTCCCCTATACTATTCCTGTAGGTCAGCGCCCACCAGAAGAAGGATATTTGGCGTGCCATCGCCAAGGAAATCTGGACCCTGGGGGTCCACCACAGACGGAGCACCCACTGCCGTAAAAGATGGGAGGACATTCGTCGCTGGAGCAAGAAGACGGCGGAGGCCCAGCTGGGGATGGCCTCCCAACGTGGGAGGGGTGCACGTCGCACCATGACCCCCCCTGATGTTCTGGATCCTGGCGGTGGCGTATCCGGAGTTTAATGGATGCTTGAGGGCATCACAGCAGCCACAAGGGGGTGAGTACACTCTCATTCTGCTGATTCAGCGCGCACTGGAGGTGTCTGGGAAGGGAAGGTGGGCTCTGGGTTCCCCTAGGCCAGGGCGAGTTTAGTAGGTAAGGTCCCTTCTTAAGGAAGACCCTTTGGCACCCCACCCCACCTGTGTTCAGAGCCACCTACAGCTAGTCAGGCTCCTGTGACTTCCATGTGTGCAGCAATCGGGCATAGGCCTTGTGACCCATGTCCCTGTGATTAATTAGGGAACTCTAAGTGCACGGCATAGTGCAGGGGGCTTCTGTGTCTGTAGTGTCCGCCAACAGTAGCGGTATTGTATGCACTGAACATGTCTTTCTTCTTCCCCCCCCTTTTGTGGTCTCCCTGTTCTTGTGTGCATTAGCATCATCAGGCAGAGGAGCAGTGCTACCGGAGTAGGAGGGAGCTGCATCCTACATGGCCCTGGAGGGCGACACAACGGAGTCAGAAGCCACCAGTGGGACAGAGGGTGAGGGGAGCTCCACGGCAGGGACAGGAGCTGAGACCAGTGACACGGACTCCTCCTCTGATGGGAGTTCCCTTGCGGTGGCTGGCCCCTCTGTGTCCCCTGCATCTACAGGTACAGCAGCCACCCCCCCTACCAGCACCGCCCTCCCAGTAGACCCTCAGCGTCTGCCCCGTGGCCGCTCACCCAAGAGGGTGGGCATCTCCTTCGCCCCAGGCACCTCAGCCCCTGCCCCAGTCAGCCCTGCTGCCCTCAGTGAGGAGGCCTTTGACCTCCTCAGGTCTCTCACTGTTGGGCAGTCTACCATTTTGAATGCCATCCAGGGTGTAGAGAGGCAGTTGCAACAGACCAATGCATACCTGGAGGGCATTCATTCTGGTCAGGCAGCCCAACAGTGAGCTTTTCAGACTCTGGCCTCAGCACTGATGGCAGCCATTGTCCCTGTGTCCAGCCTCCCCCCTCCAACTTCCTTCACTCAGACCCAAACCCCTGTACCTCAGCCTATCCCAAGCACACCATCAGACCAGCATGCACACACGTCAACACACAAGGGAAGCTCAGGCAAACATAAGCACCACACATCCCACAGGCATTCACGCAAGCATCATACACATGCAGACATACCAACAGCCACTGCCTCCACTGTGTCCCCCTCCTCCTCGTCTCCCTCCTCCCTCCCAGTCTCATCTCCACTCACACCTGCATGCACTACATCTTCAGCCACTACCTCCATCACCAGCACACCCACCACCGCACCCCGCTCACGTGCAGTCACCACCCCTACTACCATTCACACATCCTGTGTCCTCTCCCAGTGTGTCTGTGAGCCCACCTCCCAAGGTACATAAATGCAGCCACACACCCACTCGACAGCCATCCACCTCATGACAGCCTCCAGCCCATGCACCTTCAGCCAAAGTCACCAAACGTACACCTCCTAGAACCACTACCTCTTCCTCCACTCCCAAACCCCCTCCATCTACCCATCCTAGTGTGTCCAAAAATGTTTTCCTGTCCAATCTTGACCTCTTCACCTCCCCCACCCCTTCAGTCTCCTAGGGCCCGCCTTTCCAGGTCCCAACCCAGCGCCTCAGCCACAAAATCTGCGGGAACAGTGGTGCCAGTAGTAACCGGCTTCTAGAGGGCGCAGGGAGCAGGTCAGCCAGTGTGCCAAGGAGCCAGACCACGGGCAGTCCACCACCTCAAAAGCACAAAAAGTTGGCCAGTGCCCGGCGGGAGAGAGGCAAAACATCTTCCACCAAAGCCTCTCCCAGGGGTACAGTTGGGAGTGTGAAGACAGCTGCGCCACCATCCAAGGTGGGGAAGGGGCACAGAAAAACAGGCAAGTCTGCGAAAACCTGCACGGCGGACAAGACCGCCACCAGCACCGCTGAACAGGACACCGCCACCACAAGCACTGCAGAACAGGACACCGATGCCACAAGCACCGCTGCCAAGGACACCGCCGCCACCAGCACCGCTGAACAGGAAACCGCCGCCACAAGCACCACTGAACAGGACACTGCCACCACCAGTACCGCAGCCAAGGAAACCGCTGCCACAAGTACCGCTGCCAAGGACTCCGCCGCCACAAGCACCACTGAACAGGACACCGTCGCCACCAGCACCGCAGGCCAGTGAGCGCCAAAGCTTCCGACGCTACTGAGGCCGCCACAAGCAGGATGAAGCACTCTGGGCACAAAGCCCCCTCTAGAACCAGTGGTGTAAGGCATCCACTACCTCTGACCTTGGCAGGATGAAGCACTCTGGGCACAAAGCCCCCTTCAGAAACAGTGGAGAAAAGCATCAACTCACCTTATCCTTGGCAGGATGAAGCACTCTGGGCACAAAGCCCCCTCCAGAACCAGTGGAGTAAGGCATCCACTACCTCTGTCCTTGGCAGGATGAAGCACTCTGGGCACAAAGCCCCCTCCAGAACCAGTGGAGAAAATCATCCACTCACCTTATCCTTGGCAGGATGAAGTACTCTAGGCGCCAGGCCCCCTCCAGAACCA
Organism: Pleurodeles waltl; assembly: GCF_031143425.1. Taxonomy (NCBI): domain Eukaryota; kingdom Metazoa; phylum Chordata; class Amphibia; order Caudata; family Salamandridae; genus Pleurodeles; species Pleurodeles waltl. The sequence continues at coordinate 993,046,144 of NC_090443.1, read as the reverse complement.
GAGGAGTAAGGCATCCACTACCTCTGGTCTTGGCAGGATGAAGCACTCTGGGCACAAAGCTCCCTCCAGAACCAGTGGAGAAAAGCATCCACTCCCCTTATCCTTGGCAGGATGAAGCACTCTGGGCACAAAGCCCCCTCCAGAACCAGTGGAGTAAGGCATCCACTACCTCTGTCCTTGGCAGGATGAAGCACTCTGGGCACAAAGCCCCCTCCAGAACCAGTGGAGCAAAGCATCCAATCACCTTATCCTTGGCAGGATGAAGCACTCTGGGCACAAGACCCCCTCCAGAACCAGTGGAGTAAGGCATCCACTACCTCTGGTCTTGGCAGGATGAAGCACTCTGGGCACAAAGCTCCCTCCAGACCCAGTGGAGAAAAGCATCCACTCCCCTTATCCTTGGCAGGATGAAACACTCTGGGCACAAAGCCCCCTCCAGAACCAGTGGAGTAAGGCATCCACTACCTCTGTCCTTGGCAGGATGAAGCACTCTGGGCACAAAGCCCCCTCCAGAACCAGTGGAGTACGGCATCCACTCACCTTATCCTTGGCAGGATGAGGCACTCTGGGCACAAGGCCCCCTCCAGAACCAGTGGAGTAAGGCATCTACTACCTCTGTCCTTGGCAGGATGAAGCACTCTGGGCACAAAGCCTCCTCCAGAACCAGTGGAGAAAAGCATCCACTACCTCTGTCCTTGGCAGGATGAAGCACTCTGGGCACAAAGCCCCCTCCAGAACCAGTGGAGCAAAGCATCCAATCACCTTATCCTTGGCAGGATGAAGCACTCTGGGCACAAGACCCCCTCCAGAACCAGTGGAGTAAGGCATCCACTCCTCTGTCCTTGGCAGGATGAAGCACTCTGGGCACAAAGCCCCCTCCAGAACCAGTAGAGTAAGGCATCCACTCACCTTATCCTTGGCAGGATGAAGCACTCTGGGCACAAGGCCCCCTCCAGAACCAGTGGAGTAAGGCATCCACTACCTCTGTCCTTGGCAGGATGAAGCACTCTGGGCACAAAGCCCCCTCCAGAACCAGTGGAGAAAAGCATCCACTCACCTTATCCTTGGCAGGATAAAGCACTGTGGGCACAAGGCCCCCTCCAGAACCAGTGGAGTAAGGCATCTACTACCTCTGTCATTGGCAGGATGAAGCACTCTGGGCACAAAGCCCCCTCCAGAACCAGTGGAGTAAGGCATCCACTCACCTTATCCTTGGCAGGATGAAGCACTCTGGGCACAAGGCCCCCTCCAGAACCAGTGGAGTAAGGCATCCACTACCTCTGTCCTTGGCAGGATGAAGCATTCTGGGCACAAAGCCCCCTCCAGAACCAGCGGAGAAAAGCATCCACTACCTCTGTCCTTGGCAGGATGAAGCACTCTGGGCACCAAGTCCCCTCCAGAACCAGTGGAGAAAAGCATCCACTCACTGTATCCTTGGCAGGATGAAGCATTCTGGGCACAAGGCCCCCTCCAGAACCAGTGGAGCAAAGCATCCAATCACCTTATCATTGGCAGGATGAAGCACTCTGGGCACAAGACCCCCTCCAGAACCAGTGGAGTAAGGCATCCACTCCTCTGTCCTTGGCAGGATGAAGCACTCTGGGCACAAAGCCCCCTCCAGAACCAGTGGAGTAAGGCATCCACTCACCTTATCCTTGGCAGGATAAAGCACTGTGGGCACAAGGCCCCCTCCAGAACCAGTGGAGTAAGGCATCTACTACCTCTGTCCTTGGCAGGATGAAGCACTCTGGGCACAAAGCCCCCTCCAGAACCAGTGGAGCAAAGCATCCAATCACCTTATCCTTGGCAGGAAGAAGCACTCTGGGCACAAGACCCCCTCCAGAACCAGTGGAGTAAGGCATCCACTCCTCTGTCCTTGGCAGGATGAAGCACTCTGGGCACAAAGCCCCCTCCAGAACCAGTGGAGTAAGGCATCCACTCACCTTATCCTTGGCAGGATGAAGCACTCTGGGCACAAGGCCCCCTCCAGAACCAGTGGAGTAAGGCATCCACTACCTCTGTCCTTGGCAGGATGAAGCACTATGTGCACAAAGCCCCCTCCAGAACCAGTGGAGAAAAGCATCCACTACCTCTGTCCTTGGCAGGATGAAGCACTCTGGGCACAAACCCCCCTCCAGAACCAGTGGAGAAAAGCATCCACTCACCTTATCCTTGGCAGGATGAAGCACTCTGGGCACAAAGCCCCCTCCAGAACCAGTGGAGTAAGGCATCCACTACCTCTGTCATTGGCAGGATGAAGCACTCTGGGGACAAAGCCCCCTCCAGAACCAGTGTAGAAAATCATCCACTCACCTTATCCTTGGCAGGATGAAGCACTCTGGGCACAAGGCCCCCTCCAGAACCAGTGGAGTAAGGCATCCACTACCTCTGTCCTTGGCAGGATGAAGCACTCTGGGCACCAAGCCCCCTACAGAACCAGTGGAGTAAGGCATCCACTCACCTTATCCTTGGCAGGATTAAGCAGTCTGGGCACAAGGCCCCCTCCAGAACCAGTGGAGTAAGGCATCCACTAGCTCTGTCCTTGGCAGGATGAATCACTCTGGGCACAAAGCCCCCTCCAGAACCAGTGGAGAAAAGCATCCACTACCTCTGTCCTTGGCAGGATGAAGCCCTCTGGGCACAAAGCCCCCTCCAGAACCAGTAGAGAAAAGCATCCACTCACCTTATCCTTGGCAGTTATCCACTTGAGAGACTGTGGCTTTGCACTCACCCGGATAAGGCAGTGGGCAAACCACCCACTGTAAAGACTTGAGGGACTGTGGCTTGGCACTCCCCCAGGATAAAGCAGTGGGCAAACCACCCACTGTACAGACTTGTGAGACTGTGGCTTTGCACTCCCCAGGATACAGCAGTGGGCATGGAGCCCCCTTGTGGATCTGGCATCATGCACTCATCCGGCTGAGGTGCCCCCCCTTCCCTTCCCCCTGAGGGCCTGTTGTATTTCTATCGGATGCCACAGCAGTGTTCTCTCCGTTTTGATCAGGTATTGAGTGTGGGCCTCGTCCATGCATTTTCGGCCCAGTGGTCCACGGACTATGATGGTGGAGTACCTTGGACTTGTATCCTTGGTGTATATATTTGTTTATAGTGTAAATATATATATATATATATATATATATATATATATATATGTGTGTGTGTGTATATATATATATATATATATATATATATATGTATATATTTTTGATTACTGTATTTGAATATATTACAAACGTTCAACTCATTTCCTTTTGTCCTTGCATTCTTCCAGGGGGGGTTGGGGGTTGTTAATGTAATGTATCAACATGTACTTGTGTGTGTGTTGTAGTGGGTGAGGGTGGGGGTGGGAGAGTTGCATGTTGTGTGTGTGTGTCACTCTTTTTTCCCTCCCCCTTCCCCTGTGTCGTAGGTGCAGTATTCACTGTGGTCTTCACCGCCGTCTTTGTTGTTCCTGGTAGAGGAGCAGGAAGATAAAGGCTGGGAGTATCTGGAGCTCGGGTTCCATGGCGTCCTGATTCCTCTTGGGGTGTGTAGAGGTGAGCGTTTTCCCTTCCAAGTCCTGTTTCCGCTGTGTTTTTGTTCGCGGTGAATCCACCCCGGAAAAGGTGGTGGATTGGACTATTATAATACAGTGGGCGGAACCTTGTCTTGCGCCTGTCTGTTGGCGGTTACCGAGGCGGTGTTTGTTTGTACCGCCTTGGCGGTCGGAGTGTTAAAGTGGCTGTCTATGTTGGCAATTTCCGCCACAGTCATGAATCCATTTTGTTTACCGCCGGCCTGTTGGCGGTATTACCGCCGCTTTAACACCGACCGCCAGGGTTGTAATGACCCCCTTAGTTAGCATATTATTGGCAACATTCACACCTATTAGTACTTGTTCTTTACTATCTGGATCAAGTACAATATGTAAGTTTCATTGATCGAACCATCCAAGTGCAGGAGGTCCTTTTTTTCCCCATTCTTATCTAGGTTTAAAACTGAATGTGAACCATCCACATATATATACATACAGTCAATACTATTTCCTTCAGAGTTTATGTCAGTGGGTAACAACTTTATCTAGAAATGTAGTTTCCATAATTCTTCATTGATGACTATATAAGGTGAGCCGGAATCAGCCTAAATAGTTCTACATTCCAGTTTAGATTTGGAGTATTCATCATAAACAGTCAAAACGAGATTGCTGCACAAACTAGCTAATTTGTCATCGTTTTCATCATCACTAGTGGGTGTTTAATTACTATCTACTTCGCAAACACATTTATTGAATTTCTTCTTTCTTCACACTTTCACATAGTGCCCAATAATCCCACAATTGCTGAACTTCTGTTTGACAGCTGGAGAATTTTTACTATAGGCTAAATGTTCCTTACTATTGCAACAATAGCATCTAGGATGCTCCTTAGTGTTTTTGTCTCTATCAAATTTGTTAAATGGTTTTCTATATGAATTATTTTCAATTTACAAAGTGTCATCATCTTTAGATTCACTTCTTAATGCAATAGTACGCCTGCTTGAAATCTCTGCTTTGTGCACTATTGCTAAAACATCATCAAAGGTAGAATCCCATTTACCCATAAGCGTTCTTGAATGGCAGGACTGCAAGCGTGCATACCCACTTGGTCCCATATAAGCTCATCCTGCAATACATCAAATTTGCAATCCAATGCTATTTTGTTTTTAAATCAGCAACGTAATCATCAACAGATTCATTTTTTTCTTGCTGACTGTAGGAAAGTACCCTATTTTTGGCATGGTTACGCCCACTTTTTGCCCGCTATCAGTGTGTTTTGACTATTTTCACTGGGACCCTGCTAACCAGGACCCCAGTGATTGTGCTCTCTCCCTCTAAATTTGGTTGCTTAGGTATTTGCATACCCCACAATTGGCATACTGGTGCCCCCACATAAGTCCCTAGCAGATGATACTTAGATACAAAGGGCACTGGGGCACCAGGTGTTACTCATGGGCTGCAGCATTTATTGTGATACCCATGGGAGCCCATGCAAAATATGTCTGCAGGCCTGCCATTGCAGCCTGCGTAAAAACGTGTATGCATTCTTTTCACTACAGGTTACTGCACCAAATCACTGTAAGTCACCCGATGGCAGGCCCTCCTAGCCCAGGGCGCAGGGGGCAGGTACCTGTGTATGAGGGCAACCCTGCATGAGCAGAGGTGCCCCTATGAACTCCAGCTCCATTATTCTGGACTTCGTAAGTGCAGGGAAGCCATTTTACCTGTGTACTGTACCCAGGTTACTATCTGTGTCCAGCTGCATAATGGTAACACTGAACCTGAGGGATGTTTGGTATCAAACCTGTCAGAATCATACCCCAATACTGTTGCCAGTATTGGTTGTATGTTCCTATGCACTCTGGGTGCTCCTTAGAGGGCCCTCAGCATTGCTCCTACCAGTTTTTCAGGGTATTCCAGGCAGCCCGCTCTGCTGCTACCCTCCAGACAGATTTCTGCCCTCCTGCTACTAGTTCAAGCAGAGGAAGGCAGAACAAAGGATTACGTTTGTGAGAGGGAGGCAACTCCCTCTCCCTTTGGAAATAGGTGTTACATGGCTTGGGAGATGGGTACCCTCCCCAGTCCAGTCTAGGGACCCCTGGTCCTTGCTCTGAAGCTAAACTGGACAATAGAAAGGGGAGTGACCACTCCCCCTGTCCATCACCACCCCAGGGGTGGTGCCCAAAGTTCCTCCAGGTGGCCAATTGATTCTGCCATCTTGAATCCAAAGTGGGCAGAGGCCCCTGGGAGCATCTGAGTGGCCAGGTCTGACAGGTGACTTCACAGTCCCCTCCTGATAGTCACCTTGCTAGGTGACCAATCCCCCTTCCTGGGCTATTAAGGGTCTCCTTCTCGGGTGGATCCTCAAACTCGACGTGCAAAATTCCAGCAGGACTCCTCTGCATTGTTTACTTCATCTTCTGGCCACTGGGACTACAATTGGACCGTCCAGGAACTGACAATCTGAAACTCCAGCAACAACTCACCTCTGCAACATTGTTTCTCTGGCTCTTTCCAGCAACTGCAACATTTCCCTGGCTGTGCATCCTCTGAGGATGAAGAGTATTCAGCCTGCACTAGAAGTAAGAAGGAATCTCCCTTGGAGCGAAGGAGTCACTCCCCTGCATCCACATGCACCAACTGCAATGACGACTGGCTGCATGGATCCTCTCTCCTCCGGAACTGAGTGGATCCTGCATCACAGGTGGTGGCCCTATGTACCAGCTGTCCATCTTGGGAGACAGTAAGCCCTTACCTCTCCTTGCAGGACAGCACCCCTGCGTACTGTGACTCTTGCAGCTATCAAGGCTTGTCTATTCGTCCTCCAATGAATCTTCAGGCTCTGTGTAGCCCCGGCCTCCAGCACTCTTCTCTGCAAAGCACTGACCCTGCCTGCTGCTCCAGCAACATGAGTCTTCTCTTCAGGTGTGCTAAGTGGGCCTCACTGCGAATCCTGTGCTTGCTGCCTGTGGGGGCTGCCTCCTCTTCTTGTGACTCACCCAGTTGCTGAGGGTCACCTCGGACTCCCTTCTTTGGGTCGAGTCCCCTGGGCCTTGCTGGTACCTCTTGAGCCTTGCAAAACCTTCTTCTCTGACTCTTGCATTTGCCAACGCTTGTCAGTGGTTTTTCAACACCACTGACCAACTGCATCACGACCGCTGACGTGGGACACCACTTGCATCACTTCTGGAACTCCTCTTTTGCTCCTGTGCTGCACTGCTGTCTTTCTTCATCCACCGTCATCCTGGACATGCATACACAGAAGGGTGGGTAGTGGCTCCTGCCACAGCCGGACACTCAAACTCGACCTGGACTTGGTCCCCTTATTTTGCAGGTCCTCTTCTGTCAGGATCCATCTTTGGTTTCTTACAGTCTTGTCTGGGGCTTACACAGTATTTCCAAAGTTCTCCTGGGGGTTTGGGGAAAACCAGGTTTACCTCTTCCCTCCTGGTCGCTAGGGGGCACCCTGGTACTTACCTTTTGGGGTTCCTAGTTCCTCCAGCTCCCCTCTAATGATTCCACTTCACTGGGTGGGGGACTGTCTTTCACGTACCTCTTACTTACTACATGGTATGGTCTCCCCTAGAGCCTTCACTATTTGCTATTGTTTTTACTATTTGCTATTGCTTTCTATGCTAATCACTGACTTCTAAAGTGTACATAATAGTGTGTTTACTCACCTCCTAGTGGAGTATTGCCTATACAGTATTTTAGTATTTGTGTTACTTTAATAAAGTATCTTTATTTTTGTAACACTGTATGGCTCTTTCATGTGAGTAAGTGCTGTGTGACTGTAGTGGCACTGCATAAGCTTTGCATGTCTCCTAGATAAGTATTGGCTGCTCATCCATGGCTACCTCTAAAGAGCACTGCCTTCCTAGACACTGCCTACACCCCATTAATAAGGAAAACCTGGACCTGGTATAAGGTGATAACACCACAGGTGCTCACCACACACCAGGCCAGCTTCCTACACTTACATTGAAAGAATCTGAATCTTGAGATACCCATACACACTTTAGGTTTCACCGATAATCGGAGCTTTGGCCATTTGAGAGTATACCTTTACTCCCCTTGTGAACCAAGAGTGTGTAATAACATCATTTTCTTTTCTTCCCATGATTTTTTTTGTTTCATCCGCTGCTTCAATATAATTTAGGAAAAACTCCTTCAATTCCCCCCATTTTAATGTTGAGGTAGTACCAGAAAGTTAAAATGGTTGAGGAAAACTGAGGCTAAAATTTTGAGTACTCATTTTTAATATTACAGGTGGAATTGTTCAGTGTCCAATCTTCACCAATATTGGACTTTCCCACTGTCTTTACCACCACAACTGTACTTAAAAGACTTAGCAAGTATTATCAGTCTAAATATCCTTGAGTACTGTAGTTGTATGTGTATATATATATATATATATATATATATAAGAAAGAAGTGACTCAAACAGATGATCTCACTAAAGAACAAAACTATATTTCTACTACAACGTTTCAGCTTCCGCCTTCCTCAGGTAGTACAAGATTGTTTGCTGAGTGGCTGCACAGCTGACACTGGTGGATTTTCAAAAAACACCATGAGTGAAGATTCCAATTGGAATGTGGAATCAATGCAGTCCTGAGAACTCTTCAGATATGCAGAAATCAAGTGGTATTGTCAGTGATGTTCAGTCCATCTGGATGCAGTGATTTTAAACGGTACATCCAGAAATGTTCTCTGATGTCCAGTAGTTCTTCCTTTAAAACATGTTCCACAGGGAAAATCTTCAAATCTGATAGTAAATGGTCCACAAGGTTAAAATGGTTGGCTACAGGCTGGTCAAGTTTCTTGTTAATTATTGCCGATTTGTGGTTCCTGAATCATGAACGGAGGTCATTCACAGTTTGACCTACATATTGTTTTTTACAGCTTTGACGTTGGCACTGAATCACATAAATAATGCATGTAGAGCGACATGTAAGATGCTGTCTTATTCCATAGGTCCTTTTTGTAACAGAGCTAGTTACTGATGATGTTTGTAAAAGGTATTCACATGTGATGCACCTTTTGGAATCACAGCAATGAACTCCTGCATTTGTTACAGCTTGCTTAAGTTCAGCTCTCACAATAAGTGATCGTAAATTGGGAGCTCTGCGGTAAGCAATGACTGGCGGTTTTGCAAAAAGCTTTTGCAATTTTTTACAAGTAGATAGTAAGACAAAGGTTGTTTGTATTATATTTCTGTAGTTGGGAGCTGATGGATGATAGTCAACCACAAAAGGGATTCTGTCACTTTTGTTTCTTCTGTTGTTATTCCAAATAAGTGCTTCCCTGGGTAACTGCAAAGACTTGTCAATTTGTTGCAGAATGATATTCAGAGGATAGCCTCGCTTTTTAAATAATCTAACAAGCTCCTGTAAATGGCCTTTACAAGTGTCTTCATTGCTGCAGATGCATCTTATTCTGAGTGCTTGGCTGTAGATGATGCTGAGTTTAGTGTGGCGTGGGTGACATGAAGTCCAGTTTAGATACAAATGAGCATCTGTAGGCTTGTGGTACAGATCAGTTATAATTTTTTGTTCATGAATGGTGAGTAACACATCCAGAAAAGGGAGATGACTCTTCTGTGTAGTATTGCTGCCAGTGAATTTGATGGTAGGATGGATACTGTTGATAAAAGCTGTAAATTGCTCAAGTGTTCTGCTTCCTGCATTCCATATTATAAATATGTCATCAATGTATCGTAGCCATACCAGTGGTTTGATGTTAGAACTCGCAAGTATATAGTCCTCCAGTTTTCCCATGAAGATATTTGCATAGGAAGGAGACATCCGAGTGCCCATTGATGTCCCTTTTATCTGCAAATAATGTTTACCATTGAAGGTAAACAGATCATCTGTTTGAGTCACTTCTTTCTTGGATATTACATTTTCTTGTGGCTCATTGTATCCTTTGGGATCCAGATTTTTGCCCTGGCTGGCTGTTGTTTTCTTGTGATCCTGCATCTTCCAGTATATATATATATATATATATATATATATATATATATATATATATATATAGACACACACACAAACGCATACATACATATATATATTTATTTTTTAGCTGAACTTGAAATAAAGTAAAAGTACCAGTGCACACACTGCTAGTAGATTCCTGAGTTGATTATATTCAAAGCCACTGTTCGCTGCTTATCATGTGAGTTAGTTTCGAAATGCGACGTCATTTCTAACGTGCCCAGTGATGCCGATTCTATGTCAGGAACGGAGGCTTCAGGTTATGCTTCTCTTCCTTTACTGAATCAAACACAGCAGCCAAAGAGTTAAAACATTAAAACTACAACTCCCATAAACATTTGTAGTCCAGGCTGCCCAATCCCAGGCAAGCCTCAGCTATAAGTGTCACCATAACAACGGAACTTCCTCTTTCTTTGCTGCTGCGCAGCCGAAGTTAAGTCCTGTTTTCTCTTTATTAACTTTTATGCTTGGTGTAAGGTTTTGTGATGTAATTACTGTTACCGGCCTGTGGAGCGGGAGAGGGGCTGAACAGCGCCCGAGCAGGCGGCAGTCTTTTGAACCACTCGCCTTTAATGATCGAGGCGCGATTGGAGGCTTATTTGACTGCCTCCGATCACGCGCCGCATGTTGCACTGCTTTCATGCCGGCCGCGCGGGTTTTCTTTTTTCCGGCTTCAGTGCAGAGTTACCGGTCTCCCTGGAGACTGAGCTGACGCTGGCGCTTAGGAGAGAGCAGTCCGCTCTCTATTTCTAGCTTTTTGCTTCCCTCGCGCCGGCACGAGTCAGAGCTGGGGTTTTTCTTCAGAATCCCGTCTCGTGCTGCACGAGAGTGAGGAGAAAAAGCGCATTCTGCCCCCAGAACACCCGACGGGGTGAATAAACGTTGCAGGCTTGGCCTAGGAGGTCAGCTGGTGCTCCCTCCACTAGATTTGGCTGATTTTGAGGTCTATGTTTAGACTCCATACATAAACTGGTGATTTACCTGCCGGGGTTTCTTCCCCCCTTGAACTCTGTCTGTCTCCTGCCATGGCTTATTTTGCTGGGGAGAAAGAACACTATCAGAAAGAGGTTGAAGCACCTGTACCTGAACAGATGGAGGAGAGATTGGTTCAGGCTCTTGGGCACCATGTTCAGGATTCTGTTAACCAGGCCTTAATTAAGGCCCTGAAACCTTTTACTGTACCTTTGGTCCGATATGGACGGAGAGAATTGATGGGGCTTATTCCCACTGGATCAGGGGCCAGAGAGCCTTCACCCAGAGAGAATGGTTTGTCCAGTAAGGATTCTTTGAATCCGCTGTCTTCAGTAGAGATTCTGGCCCAAATGGCATCGGCGGTGATCAATGATCACGGATATAGTTCTGACCTTCAACCACCCTCTGAAAATTTAATTTTCCCCTCAGGGGCACCCAGAGAGTTTTCACAGTCATCTGATTCCCACTCAGATTCAGATATTTCTGAGCCCAAAATAGGGGGCAAACGCAAACAGAAAACCAAACATTATTCTGCGGACGAAGTTTCCCCTCATGGGAATTTACTTTTCGATCCAGAGAACATTGTTCATCCCAGATCCATGGACTGCGTGCCTTGTGCTGAGGTGGCCCATTACGTACAAGATAGGTTACGCAAGGGTTTCGATAAAGATATTCGTAGCACTCTTCGATCGGAATGCCCTCAACCCTCTCTGCAGGGCAAAGTGGCTGACACTCCAGAGCTGGATCCCAGTGTTGCAACCTTCCTAAAAAAGTTTACCAAAGATCCCAAAAAAGGACTTGACCACGCCTGGAAGGGATGTCAAGACAAGATGCTGGATCTGTCCGGTCCCATTACTAAAATCCTTGAATTGGCAGTTCAGGCTTAAGAAACTAACACTATTCTTGATCCTCAAACTGTAATGGAATGGGCCCAAAGAGCCATTTGCCTTCTCGGAAACGCAAACTGCGCCATGTCTACTGAGCGCAGGAAATCGTTTCTTATGTGAATCGATCCAAAATTGGCAGAACTTGCTCCCTCTGAGCCGGGCCCCTTGGCCAATGGTCTCCTTTTCGAAGAGAAATTTGTTAGAGATTTGGGTAAATATGTCTCTACTTTTACGGCCCTTGACAAGGCCCAATCTTCCATGAAAAGGATGTTCACAGGGGGCCTTTTTACCAGGGCCGGACGTTACAAGGTCGAGCGTCAGGCCGTGGTTTTCATCAGACCTCACCCAACTACGCCCCCAGAGGTCAAGGATACTATCAATCCTCCGGATTCTACCCTTCCAGAGGTAGAAGAGGCCGTGGTCGCGGCTTCAGAGGACGAGGAGCTGATCGCTCTCAAGATTCCAATAATTCAGGTGAGAATTATTCATTTTTCGGAAGTGATTCTTGGGGGAAGATTGGAGCGTCATGCTCAAGCATGGGCCCGTATCTCAAAAGACTCTTGGGTTCTTCAGACAGTCAGGGGCTACAGGTTAGACTTTTACTACACACCGTTCCAAAGTCATCCCCCTCTCCATTTTTCCCTAGCAGAATGCAGTTTTATAGACGCAGAAATCGGCAGCCTCCTCCTCAAGGATCCCTCTGTACCCCAGCTAAACGGTTTTGTCAGTACTATTTTTCTCGTTCCAAAGAAAGAAAAGGGCTTTCGCCTGGTGTTGAATCTGAGAGACTTCAACCAATGGATAGTCTACCGTCATTTCAAGATGGAGGGTATCCACATGTTACGCGACCTCCTTCAAGAAAGAGATTGGTTAGTGTGTTTAGATCTAAAAGACACTTATCTGTCAGTCCCAATTTTCACCCCGCATAGGCGCTTTCTTCAGTTCCAATGGAGGCACCAATGGTTCGAGTTCAAAGTCCTCCCCTTTGGCCTTTCATCCGCCCCGTGGTGCTTCATGAAACTTCTCCGTCCGGTGGCCCAGTTCCTTCGAGAACAAGGCGTTCGCCTCATTATTTATCTTGATGATCTTTTGATCATGGCTCAGTCCAGGGAGTTAGTCCTGAGGCATCTCTCTTGGGCAACTCAGATCCTTCAAGACCTAGGTTTCTTAATCAACAGCGAGAAGTCTGTGACATCTCCAACGCAGTGTATAGAATTCTTAGGTTTTCAAGTAGATTCAGTTCTAGCGCAACTGCGGTTACCCGTGGCAAAGCGGACTGCTATCAAGAAAGAGTTACGGAAAGCCCTTGCCTCTCCGACTATATCCTTGCAGATTTTAGCCCGGTTGGTGGGGCTTCTGGCCTCCATTCAGGCGATTTTTCTGGGCCCGTTACATTACAGAGCCCTTCAACGTCTCAAGATTTTCAATTTGCGCAGGGGACTGTCCTATTTGGACCAGATTCCGCTGTCAGAGGAAGCCAAGACGGAGATCGTTTGGTGGCTGACTCACATGGAAGCGTGGAATGGCAGAGCCATTTTCGCCTCCTTACCGGAGATGGTCATAGAGTCAGATGCCAGCCGTTGGGGCTGGGGAGCTCGTTGTGGCTCGGTGGAGACGGGAGGACGGTGGTCTTCGGAGGAGTTGAGACTTCATATCAATTGTTTGGAGCTCCTAGCGGGATCTTTTGCGATTCGGTCGCTGTCTCCCAACAAAGCCAGTTGTTGCATTCTTTTGAGAATGGACAACATCTCAGCGGTGAGATACATCAATCGACTGGGGGAAACCAGATCTCATCTGTTGGTGGAGATAGCCAGAGAGTTTTGGCATTTTTGCCTTCAGAATCAGATTCATGTGATAGCGGAATACCTTCCGGGGCGCTCCAATGTGGTAGCGGACTGGAATTCACGTTTCTTGAAAGAGAGCAGCGATTGGATGCTGCACAAAACGATTTTTCAGAACCTCTCAAAGAGATGGGGTCCCTGTGTGACGGATTTGTTTGCATCCCGTCTCAATGCTCAGCTGCCAAACTTTTACAGTTGGAGACCGGATCCGTTGGCAATGGGAACGGGCGCTTTTCTTCAAGATTGGTCGCAACATCTTCTCTATGCCTTCCCCCCTTTTTCAATGATTCAGAGGGTCCTTGCTCAAGTAAAGAGGCAATTGGTCGACATTGTTTTGGTGACACCGCTTTGGAGAGCTCAGGCTTGCTTTCCGGTAGCGATGTCACTAATGTGTGCATCTCCAGTTCTTCTGCCATTGTTCCCGTCTCTTCTTCTGGTCCCCTTGGGGGCCCCTCACCCGCTGGTGATCCAGAATCAACTGAGTCTCATGGCATGGAGACTTTCAGGAGACGTTGGCAAGTGCTGGGAGCTTCAGGGGAAGCTTTGTTCTTTTTGTCCCAATTTTGGGCTCCTTCCACCCACAAGCGATACGAGGCATCCTGGAGGAGATGGATGGGTTGGTGCAGTGAACGGAGTATTGATCCCTTGGGGGCCCAAATTTTCATGAGTGCTAATTTTCTCTCTGAATTGGCTTCGCAGGGTCTTGCTCACAGGACGGTTAATCGCTTTAGGTCTGCTATTTCTGCGGGTCACCCCCATGTGCAAGGTAGGCCTTTGGGCGAGCATCCTTTGATTTCTAAAATTCTTCGGGGTATTCGGATGGTTAACCCCCCTCAAGCTCGATATTCGATTTTGTGGGATGTTAATATTGTTCTTAATTTTCTTAAAACATAGCCTTGTAACGACGACTTGACGAGTAAACAATTGTCCACTAAATTAACGGTTCTGTTATGCCTTATCTTGTGCAGACGTGTTTCGGATGTTAAAGCTTTGGATTTGACAGGTAGAGTATTCACTCCTACGGGAGTTTCTTTCTCAATTTCAAAACGTACAAAAACTGCATCCAGATGTATTTCTTACCCTGCTTTTCGGCATAGTCAAAAATTGTGTGTAGTACAATTTTTCAAAGCTTATGAGAGTTGTACGAGAGAGTCTCGCAGGTACTCAGGAGGCCAACTGTTGGTTTTGTTGCAAAAGCCTTACGGGCCTGTCTCTGCAGCCACTTTGGCCAGGTGGGTTAAGTGGTTGTTGGGAGAAGCAGGCATTGATACCTCCATGTTTGGGGCTCACTCCATTCGGGGAGCTATGGCTTCCAAGCCCTTTGGAGCGGGTTCCAGACTGGAAGACATTATGGCAGCGGCAGATTGGTCTTCGGACAATAAGTTTAAAGTTTTTTATCATAAACCTATTGTTGACATAGCTTCTACTGTGGTAAATCAGCTTTAAACTAGCATAATCCGAAGCCTCCGTTCCTGACATAGAATAAAAAAAATTCTAGCTAACGCCTCAAGAATTTTCAATTCTATTAAGGACACGGAGGCGAGGATTATCCCACCCGTAAAGGTTACAGGTTTGTAATGATAATTAAAATGATTGTATTCAAAAGCATATTGTAACAATGACATATGTTTAATGTGTCTCTCCTCCCCCCTTGAGACTTTTTTTTTTTTCCAAGAGCACTACTGGTTTATTCTTTTTCTTTAGGTGCAGTTACTAAAGGCGAATGAGTACCTTTCATCCTGGAGGTCGAAGTTCTATTGCCTGGAGGTTTTCGTTTACATGTTCCGCTGCGAGTTTAAGACCGGGAGTTGGTTCGTCTTCGCAAAGAAAGAGGAAGTTCCGTTGTTATGGTGACACTTATAGCTGAGGCTTGCCTGGGATTGGACAGCCTGGACTACAAATGTTTATGGGAGTTGTAGTTTTAATGTTTTAACTCTTTGGCTGCTGTGTTTGATTCAGTAAAGGAAGAGAAGCATAATCCTCGCCTCCGTGTCCTTAATAGAATTGAAATTTCTTGTCACGTGGAGTTACGCTCACGCAGCTTGCTCACACAGAGGACACTTGCTAAATTTGCTCACACTAGCTTTGAATTAAATTGTCAAAAGTTAATCGCCATGCGTCGCAACAATAAGTTTAAAACTGCTACAAAAATAAAGTTATAAAATTTAATTTAACATGCCCTGCCTGTTTTCTGGAATTGCTTGAAGCATACGAACTTACAGCCACAATTAAAATGTAGATATGGCAGGGTTCCAGTTCCGCCCACTCGTCGCGACTTTGTAGAAGAATAATCATGTCTCCAAGGGAGGCCACCGGGAGGCCACAGGACTACATTTCTAAGTAATTTTTTACCCGACCTTTCGTCGTTTGGGTTGTTACTTGTGCATTTGTGCTTTGATTTCTCAGCTTTTTCCTACGCCTTATCTCACTTAATTTGACCTATGCCGACAGTGACAACAATTAGATGTCTGAAACATCTAAGATCTAGATAGGTTTCTGTGCCTCAATTATAGTACTTCTTGATCGCATACCTGTTCCACTGCTGTGACACCAATTTTAGATTCCTTTTTTTTTAGTTCGACCTTCATCCCTTCACAGAGTGTGACTACGAGGGGCAAACCCCCACCCCCCTCCCAAACCTGAGGCTAATTGCCCTACAATAATAGGGTAAGAGACCCAGACCTATGTGTGTAGTTTAGGTCTCTGATATGAGTTGCGTACAGTGTTACTTTTACAGTGGTAGCATCTGCATGATTTTATGAGTCGCCCACAGCATGTTTTTTCACACTTGTGTGCAGTGAATTCCAGTGTTTATGCACACGCACCACGTGCATGCCGTGTACTTAATATAATTTACTTTTTCTTTCTCTTTAGGCCCTCCCTTACTGTATATTCTTTCAGGTAGGCCTAGTGTACATTTTAACATATTTGCTCACTTTATAGCTTAACCAGCTACCCCCATTTTTAGGAGGGATCCTAGGCCCTGACGAATGCCCCAGACCAGTTTGGCTATATGAGACGGCAGAAGCATGTTGGCAATATAGATTTAGATGACACTTGAATCTTCTCACTCAACTGGATCCCCACTCTATCCAGTAAGATTGAATATCAGTACTCCCTCAGAGTTCTTTTAACAAGGAGGTTGAGTCCGCCCAGGTGGTATCATTGTACCTAGGTGGGGATAGGTGGTCAAATGATGAAGCATGAAACTATAATGTGTGTGAGACCACCTATTCTGTAAGGGAAATGCCCCCAGCCTTTATTGAGCACACGGTTACCACTACCATTTCCCATGCTGATAACAAGATCACTACGTTTGTGATCTGATGATCGGCTGGATGGGCCAGATTAGCCTGTTCATAGTATTCCCCATACACATTGTGTAGTTGAAGAAGTCCGTTGAAGTTTCAAGGAGGTTTATTGTGATAAAGTTAAGTACAATCCAGCAAGGCAGCACACGTCTCTTTTTTTCTCTGTCTCCCTCCAACTATCTTTCCAACTTTCCCCACCTGGAATCCTTCCAGCCCTCCGCATTCTATTCTTTTACATACTATATTTCTATTGGTAAGATAACCTATAACACCATTGGGTGATGTGAACAGAACTGCAGTTGTCTGGTGATTGGCCATTGGCGAACAGCGTCGAAAGGGACCAGCAAAATAGTTGCATGGAAGATAACTGCCAGCTGAGCTGAAGCTACAATGTGGCCCAGAGCTCGCCATTAGGTGTAGCAGATACCCACATGAGTGAAAGGTTTGAGCTGCACGCCCTGCCCCCCCCAATAACTCGGTGCCCCATACTCTTGTTACCACTTCAAGCCCATTTCAGTGGGCTTACCTGAGTAAGAGTGCTGCTTGAAGAGGCTGGAGGCACAAAGCAGACACCGGCAAGGAGTAGCTGCAGCGCATGTCTCCGCCAATATACAGGGTGAAGCACTGAGTCACACTCAACATCAGCACCCAAAGATAAACGGAGAAGTGCAGGACCCACTCACTGGAGTCGCCCACCTCACAGGGTTATCTGGGAGTAAAGTCCTGCATTGCTAGCACATGAAGATGGATGCTTAGGGAAAGCTATCTACAGTGGGCAACCCATGAGATCAGCAAGAAGGTGTTCTTGGGGTCACACAGGTCGCAACCCACACACAGTACAGGAGTCCAAACAACAACCATGGAAGAAGTAGAACAAGGAGCCAAAGGGAGGAAACAGCTAAGTGACCTGGGGCAGATCGAGAAAGGAGTGAGGGCTCAAGTGACCTGGTTGTGATCCAAACACCAAGTAATAGTCAAAACACAGGATTGGAGGCAAGCATGAGTGGGGAGCTGTCCAAGGAGCCAGAACGCAGGATAAATCCAAAAAAAAGTTAAAAGAATGTGAGTAAAGGAACCAAGAAAACAAGCAGACAAAAAGTGCCCCTAATGGAAAGGACCCAGCATCTGCAGCCAGCAAAGCGACAGCTAGGTCTAGTAGACGGAACAACAGCAAAGCCACAACTGATGAGAAAATACTTGCAATCATACAAGAGTGTTTAAAGTCAATGGCACACATGTTTTGGGGGGCACAGGGTAAGGAGGCACTGCACAGGGGAAGCAATCTCAGCGTAAGACCTAAACCAAGGTCAGAGTGGGACACTCACACCCCAGCTGAGGTCAGAGGGATGGCTGACCAGGTCAGCAGACTGAGCCAGACAATGACAGAGCAAGCACCCAATAGTTTTTGTGACACTGCGCCACAGCAGGAATGAACATTGTGGAACGGGCTGGCAATCCACACAGAGCAATAACGGGATCAGAAAGGCGAGTGGGTGTTACGACTCTGTCATCCCATTTCCAGGGGGAGCTGTAAGGGGACTCTTGGAAGCCTAGGAATCACCTTGAAAAGTTATCTAAAGTCCCTTGCTGACTCCGGTTTGTTTCTCTTTTGACCATGGTATACTTTTGTAGTACTACATTTGCTTCCTGGGACTGCAAATCCCATATTGCACAGCCTGGTAGTCAAGAAAGCCCGGATTCTGTTTCCCATTGTTTTCTATGGGAGAAGTCCAGTTGCTCCTTGTCACTGGATCCTCTACTCCAGGACTTGCAAGTGTCTGAAACTACACACACCTGAGACCTCTCCTGTGCAGCCCAGCTTGGAACTGCTTATAAGCAGCCATTTCCTCAAGATCCCTGTTGTGCATTGGAGTTTGATTCCTTTGTGTTACAGACCCCTTGTCGAATGGTGTTCCAGTTTTGTTCCTGTGCTGTTCTAGCTTGATCCTGTTTCTTGTTTCTCTGCCCTGCTCCTGATTGTTCCAGCCAGAGTCTGCCCCCTATCTCTTAGCCTTGTACCTGTTTGTTTCTTCCAGAGTCTGCTCCCTGTTTCTCTGCCCTGCTCCTGCCTTGTTTCAGCCTGAACCTTCTCTCTGTTTCCCAGTCCTGTTTACTGCTCATTTCCTACTCCCTGTATTCCAGCCCTGTCCTTGCCTGTTCCAGCCAGAGCCTGCTCTCAGTTTCCCAGTCCTGTCTCTGTTTGTCCCAGCCAGATGTTTGCACCCTGTTTTCAAGGCCTAGTCCCGCCTTTGCTTCAGCCTGAGCCTGTTCATAGTTCTTGCCTCTGCCTCTTAGTTTGTTCCCTACTGTTTCCGTTTCTTCTTGGTTATTTGTGTCTGGTAAGTGTTCTATCAGTCTTCACCAGTGTATAAGTGTCCTCCTTTGTTCTGGGGTTGGCTCCTGGTTTCCAGGAGGCACTTCCAGCCCCCATCCTTGTCCAGTGTTATACGTTGTCTTCCGTGCCTAACAGTGACAGTGTGCTATTGCTGTTTTCTCAGGAATCGCCACTGTGTTTCCAGCTGGACCCACAAGAGCGTGTCCTGTGTATGTAAGTACTATCCTTGTTTGTGCTCTAGGGTCCAGAGACAGAATCACTTCTGCTGCCTCCTTTCTATGGGGCTGGCAGGGTGACTATCTGTAAGAGCAAACTGCACAGAGGCATTGAGATTCCCTGTCACTGTGAGAGGTTCTGCACCTTACTCTGTGTACAACCCCAGCGGGTTTGTCCATTAGTAATCCGTTTCCTATTTGTTCACACAAGGGTTGCTCTGCTTTTGCTTTCCTGTTTCCTGTGTCTGTCCATAGCTGTCCTTTCCATGTATGCCTTTAGCTGCCCTTCTGCCCCAGTACACTATCTCTTTAGGATATTCGGTGACCTCAAGGGGTGTCCCAACCAGAGTCCTGATCAGACCCGCCCGAAACCGTGACAGTGGGGGACTCAGCACATCAGGGAGCATGGGAACTTGAGGTAGCTCAGATGGGCAGCTATTCACGTTTTTCGGCATTGACCAGCTACCACCTTGTTTTGCTTCACTAAGGACCGAGCTAAAATACACACACACTGAAAAGAATCTCTGGAATGCAACTCATAGTATAGGAAATACATTTAATAAATCACTCTGCGAGGCTTGAAAAGCAAGGGCAGAACAACTGAAAGTGCACGTTTGAAATGTGTGCAACAAAAAAATGAAAACATGTCCAAAGAATCTTCAAACTATGAACAGCAAATATATATATATATATATATATATATGTATATATATATATATATATATATATATTCAAAGATGCAAATACCTATATAGATATATATATATATTCATCACCATGGGGAACAGTGGCCCCTTCATCTTTCTCTTAGTAGCTTCAAGCCGTAGACTCCAAGATTGACTGTCAGGAGAAAGAGAGAGCTACCCTCACGGGATGTCAGGCATTGACGTCTCAATCCTGACTGAAGTCTCTGAATCTCTCCTCCTCCAATCCTGGGTCTCTTATATATCTTAAACAAGCCAGAGAGGAGCTTTCTAGGAAAAAAAAAACTCACTTCGCAATTGGTTATTCAAAAATGCTGGCTACTTCAGGTCAGTTTTGAAAGGAACACGTCAGAATTGGCCAAGATCCCAAGGTGACCTCTCTTAAAACAAAACCGTTCCCTGACGTACCATAAACATCATCCTAGCACATTCTTATCTTCCTAAGCCCCTGGTGAGAATGAACACACAGACACGCAGAATAAAAACATGAGTGTTAGAAATGGGGTCTTTGGTTGACAGTCAAGTTACCCCCTGTTCAAGCAAGGACCCTCACTTTAGTCAGGGTAAAAGAGAATCACCCTCAGCTAACCCCTGCTTACCCCCTTGGTAGCTTGGCAGAGCAGTAGGCTTAACTTCAGAGTGCTAGGTGTAAAGCATTTGTACCAACACACACATTATTAACTTAATGAAAACACTGCAAAATGACACAACACCAGTTTACAAAAATAGGACATATTTATATAAACAAAACAAGACCAAAATGACAAACATCCGACATACACAAGTTTAGAATTTTTAAAGATTAAACTCAAAAATAGCGCTTAGAAACACAAAATGCTTCGATGAGGTGTTAACACACCGTCGTGACGGATTCGTTCCCAACAAGCCGACACCAGAGGCGCCGGACACGGAGTCGCGTAGACCCCCAAGTACAGTACCTTTGGTGAAGAGTGAAAACAAGTCGATGTGCGAAATCGGGGATCGCGGCGACTGTGCGAAACGTTGAATCCGAGCACTTCGAGTGGTGTCGGTTACGACGTGGTGCGGCGACTTCCATGGAGTCGCGGACTTCAGCGGGGCTGCAACGGCGACAGGCCTGCGAAGGTCGTTGCGTTCCAGCAAAGATCACGGAGTCGGTTGCAGGTGGCATCACCGGATTCAGCAGCAGCGTCGGTCCGAAGTTGTCCTAAGTCAATTTCCTTGAATTTACACAAGCTTTCCTTCCAAGGGCCCAGGGACTGGATAGGGCACCACTTGTCAGAGCAGGAGTCTCTCCAGAGACTCCAGGTGCTGGCAGAGAGAAGTCTTTGCTGTCCCTGAGACTTCAAACAACAGGAGGCAAGCTCTAAATCAAGCCCTTGGCAAGATGGAAGGCACACAAAGTCCAGTCTTTGCCCTCATACTCTGGCAGAAGCAGCAACTGCAGGATAGCTCCACAAAGCACAGTGACAGGCAGGGCAGCTCTTCTTCCTCCGCTCTTCAGCTCTTCTCCAGGCAGAGGTTCCTCTTGTTTCCAGAAGTGTTCTAAAGTCTGTGGTTTTGGGTGCCGTTCTTATGCCCAATTTCTCCTTCGAAGTAGGCCTACTTCAAAGTAAAGACTCTTATGAATGTGAAATCCTGCCTTGCCCAGGCCAGTCCCCAGACACTCACCAGGGGGTCGGAGACTGCATTGTGTGAGGACAGGCACAGCCCTTTCAGGTGTAAGTGACCACTCCTCCCCTCCCTCCTAGCACAGATGGCTCATCAGGAAATGCAGACTACACCCCAGCTCCTCTTTTATCACTGTCTAGTGTGAGGTGCAACCAGCCCAAGTGTCAAACTGACCCAGACAGGGAATCCACAAACAGGCAGAGTCACAGAAATGGTATAAGCAAGAAAATGCTCACTTTGTAAAAGTGGCATTTTCAAACACACAATCTTAAAATTAACTTTACTAAAAGATGTATTTTTAAAGTGTGAGCTCAGAGACATCAAACTCCACATGTCCATACGCTCCCAAAGGGAATCTACACTTTTATCAGATTTAAAGGTAGCCCCCATGTTAACCTATGAGAGGGACAGGCCTTGCAACAGTGAAAAACGGATTTAGCAATATTTCACTGTCAGGACATATAAAACACATTACTATATGTCCTACCTTAACCATACACTGCACCCTGCCCTTGGGGCTACCTAGGGCCTACATTAGGGGTGCCTTACATGTAAGAAAAGGGAAGGTTTAGGCCTGGCAGGTGAGTACACTTGCCAAGTCGAATTTACAGTTAAAACAGCATACACAGACACTGCAGTGGCAGGTCTGAGACATGATTACAGAGCTACTCATGCGGGTGGCACAACCAGTGCTGCAGGCCCACTAGTAGCATTTGATTTACAGGCCCTGGCACCTCTAGTGCACTTTACTAGGGACTTAATAGTAAATCAAATATGCCAATCATGGATAAACCAATTACATACAATTTACACAGAGAGCATATGCACTTTAGCACTGGTTAGCAGTGGCAAAGTGCTCAGAGTTCAAACACCAACAGCAACAGGTCAGAAAAAATAGGAGGCAGAAGGAAAAAAGATTGTGGATGACCCTGCAGAAGCAAAAAAGTCCAACAATGAGCAAAAAGCACATTGCATAACGTGGGCATGGAAAAATACTTGCAGCTTTTAACATGGCGGTGGCTAATGATAAAATAAAGTCTATAGGCAAAATTAAGCTGGTAATCACTAATGTGATGGTGTGCTGCTAGGCTAAGTGCAACGAGGAGTTAGTGGTCAAAACAAAAATATCATTACACACCTTTGTTGGGGCCTCTCTGGGACAGCTGTCGCGTAGGCTCTCATTATTCTAATGAGACTACTGAATTTGAGCAGTAGAATCGCCTGCGGTGTGGAAGACTGAGCCTTAACCACCTACAGGTGACACCTGTTGCTCCAATCCGGGTTTTGCTCCGGCTAACTCTCAGTGCCTGATCTCTACTCAAGAGCAAGGATGATTGGGCAATAAAGCATGTACTGCAATAACTAGGATGATAAAGCTCGACAAGATTAAAATTGTGACAAGGAGAGTAAAGCATAGAAATAATGGTACAATATTGTCACTAGAGTCAATAGACTAATTCCTACCTAGGCTATAATAAAGCACAGCATGGTAAGCTCTAATTCTGCGCTTTAGGCTCTCCTGGGAAGACATCATCCCCCATAAGTGAGCACAGGCCTGAAGTCAGCATAAGCAGCTTTAGCGAAGCGTTCAGCAATCAGCATAAAGTCGTGGTCATCTGGCTGGAATCTCCCTCTGACGTGTATGAGACAGGGAAGTGTTTTTATAATAAACAGCTGATGTTCTGAGAAAATGTACCAACGTAAGGATGTGTGTGTTTTTATGAATACCAGAGACAACATGTTTACCATGTTTACCAGCAACCTATCCTATTATAGCCTTGAGAAAAGCTTGTTTAAGAACACAGAGCTGGCCTAAGCAGAGACCAGCTAGATAAAACAAGACAGCAAAAGTGGCTGTTGTTAAAAAAATAAACAAAGCTGAATAAAATATATCTAGGTTAAAGTGCAGGCCTAGTGTGCTAAAATAACGTGCATGGAGCTTGAACTAAAATGGCTACACAACGCACTCCCCTTGCCGGTTTAAGGTGGTTCAAAGCATAAGTATATATAAAGCTACTAAGCTACTAAAACTCAACCTAAGATATATATATATAAAAATGTCAATAATGACAGGTTAAAAGGACACTTGAGCATATATAAAAGGACAATTTAAAATGTTAACTCGTGGCATAAAAAAGGCAGAATTTCAAGAGTCATTTTGGAAATTGACAATACAATCCGGGACAACTGAAGACAGGAAATCTTCCACTTCGGCAGATGTTAAAGTTGGAAATGCATTGCCAAGAAGGACCAAGGAGCATTGGTGTTCCATTGCCTGAGCATCAGCCAAGGCAGCAGCATTCCGTGGTGTGCCCATTAAGGAGTCCAGAGCCGCATCCTCCAAGAAGGGCAGCTCATAAGCAGCTTCCCCTAGCAAACGCACCCATGTCAGGCAATGAACCCTCAGCGAGAACATCAACAGATCAGCATCCAATGAAAGCAAGCGCTGCGTAGAAAGACAAACTTTCAGTGCATGTTCGAACGAGCACCAGAGGCACCGAAGCACGGGCTGCACATACTGCAAAACCAGTCTGAATGACAGAGACCAGTCACACTCCAATTGCTTTAGGAGTGTTGCTCCAAAGAACTGCATCATGCATTCACGACACAGCTGCGCTGGTGGGAGCGCTTTCATTCCTCCTTGTTGCAGTGGGACAGCCATTGCGCAGAAAAAGTAGCAACTGCAAAACGCCACCTATTATAGCCAAAGAAATTGGAAATCCCCCCAAAATACTGGAGAATACTGAGTGAATGGCTGATGGTGTTAAACTGAATATGGAGGAAAAGGTGTAAACGAAACGAGAACCAACAGACCTAAAAAGGTTTTGCGATTCCAGTAGTACTGGATGCATTAAATATTCGTCCCACGAGCTCACCAAAGTGTCTCGGAAAGTTGGTACTTAAAAGGGGCTGTATCTCTCCTTATGACCTTGCCACCTGACGTGCGTAGGTCTCGCATGCAGATGTGAGCGCCACATGTTTTTGGAACAATAAAGCCTTGAGTTTGCTCAACTTGTCAAAATTCACATTAGAAGTAGCAATATGGGGCCAAATGTCAGCTACCTCTTTTTGTCTAGTGGAAAGAAAAAATACGTTACTGCAGCATGTAACAATCCTAGAGACCGAAACATCATAAACTATTCCGGCTCGCATCCCAGCTGCCATTTGAAACCACCTGGAACGCAGGTCTAATCAAGGGGACTGGAACTTCCTTCAGATAACAAGCCAAATTTGCTGCTGAAGCGTTACACGCCACGTACAAAGAAAGCTGTTTACAAACCACTGAATGGCTGACAGAAGTCTTGCATTCACTACCGCTAAGAAAGAACTCTTTCACTGAGACGTTTGTACGAGAAGGACAGCTCCCACACCTCATGGATGTAACTATCTCCCAGCCTTTCATATCTGCCTACCGGAATGTGTTTTAAACAGACCGTGAATTGTAGTGTTGAAATAGGCAGATTAATAACCCCGTTTAATAACCACTCAGCGGATGGTATTTGAGCCACAGTAAAAGGCAACTTTTCTAACTTTTCGATAAACATAAGTCGCTTCTTTCTTAGCCATTAGTTGTTGTTGTCGCAATAAGTTAAATGTAGAAAATATATCCCTTACGCTGAAGTATTGCCAGGGAATGCGACCTGCCTTCAATGTTTGAAGTGCCCAACCCAAAGGAAAAAAGACTATTGAGGGTCCCTGGTGTGATAAGTAGCCCATCCAGGGAATAATACTTGAATACAAGAAAAAGTAATGAGCTACAATCAATGTTCACTTTTATCTAACATAGAAAAAAAGGCTGTAACGAAATTTAAAAAAAGAATAATTATTACAAATGTAATAATTGTAGAACATCAAATTGTATATATTTGATTACCTGTCCCTGCCCGGCTGGGTATGTGGGAGAGACTGGACGTGAAATGAGAGTTAGAATTTCAGAACATCTATCTAATATTCGAAACAAGAGGGAGGGAGCTACCTTAGTACAACACTGGTTGAAAGAAAAACATTGTCTGGATGAAATGTCTTGGATGATTTTGGAAAAAATTAAGGACATTCCAGGGAAAGAAAGGGAAAACATAAGAAAAAAGCGGGAGGTTTTTGGGATTTTTTCCTTGGATACATACTGTAATGGGTTAAATGAATGTATGCCTTGGGAAAATGCTTTAATTTGAATGCCCTCTTGTAACCAGCACGTTCTTCTGTTAAAATCCAGAAGTTTTTAATTAGTTCAGTGAGTTTATATGATCATTTTGCTAGGGTTGACGGTTCTTAGGTTATTTTCTAATTTCCTTTTTTTCCCTTCTGGCATTCCAAGAGCTGGCCGATCTCTGATGACTATTACCACACTGCTGACAGTATGCATGTTTTATTTATTTTTTCGTTTTTTCTTTTTCTGATTGGAATCGATTTGAACAGATAGAAGGGGCTGTGGCTCAATGACTGTAACTAAGAGTCAAGTGTGTGACTCCCAAGTGAAAGTATTTTATTTTTATTTTCTTATTTTCTTTTTCTTTTTATTCTTTAGATGTCCCCCATGTTCATTATCAGTAATATGAATTACTGTATTTGAACAAATCTTTGTATCTAATAGAGCGTACTTGTACAGTGATACTATTAGAATCAAAAACCATTTGGTTTTAACACCATTCCAAGATGGCCGACACTGTTGCTGTGATAATCGGCAACTCCGTAGTCTCGCAATGTTTTGACCGAGATTTAGAATATGTTGCCTGACTTTAAAATGGAGTCAGCACCATCCGGCAATCCTTACATCGGATGCCCGTGATTGCTGTTTTTTGGAAGAATCGGCGAAAAACGAAGGTATGCTCGTTGATAGGAATAGAAGTCCATGTTGAAAATATATAGGGGACATAGAGGTATAGCGCTAATATTTGAGTTTCTTTTAGAATTTATAAAACGATTAAGATCTGTGCGCTCATGTCTTTTATCAGTAAGAACATGAGGCTATACAATTTGTGGCATTTAAATTGAGCGGAGTTTCCATTTAGAATTAATGTTGAGAGACAGTCTTTTTGCTAAAGAGACAGGAGGGATCAGTCACTGTTGACGAAACTTCTTTACCGTACTGTTGTTTTTCTCTCTGTATGCAGACAGAGGAGGTGAGAGAACCTTTTGGAGGAACCCCCCAGAGAAATTTCTTACTTTAAAGATCATTTGGGTAGGTGAAGGAATTAGCCCTTTGTCTCTTGGTAGAGGACCAGGCTGCATCACAACAACCCCCCCCTTCCCAACACCACCTTTCCCCTCCCCCCATCCGCTCCCCTTGCCTCTCCCTTCCCTCCCTCTCCCCCTTTTTTCCCCCCCTTCCCCTTTCCTTCCCGCCCCCTTTCTTCCCCTTTTTCAGTAATTTAGTATGTTTTGGTAAACAAAATGAGGTAATTATATATATATCCGGTTCTGTGTTTTTACAAGGACTTACTCGTGAATTGAAGTAGAAACTAGAAAACTGAAACTTGTCTGCACTATAATTGAGGAAACTCAGCAACACCATCGCCGGGTATTTATTTATTTATTTATTACTTTTTAATGCTGTTATTGGTGACTATATACACAAGGGTGATGGCGGTGTATTTAATTATTTGTTCAACTCAGTTTTTATTTGAAGTTCTCTTACTTTTCTCTTTTATTTATTCACATCTCACTTTATTCTTGCTTTGGTGTTTTCTGATTTCATTTCATAATTTACCGGTTGTCGATTCTGCGGTTATTAGTCACGGGTGGATAGTGGAATCTCAAGAACCTGGATTAAAATGCATTATACTATTTTCACTTTATATTTATCAGAATTTATCCGATGGGAAAGATGAGAATTTATTTAATCTACGATGTTATGTACTAAGTATGGAACAGGAACGGCCCTGAAGAAGGCGGCTTTTCAAATTTGGTGGTTTCCGCCAAAACGCACGTAGGCTTTGTTCCTACGATTGATTGGTCTTTGTATGGACCCTGAATTTATGGGGTCAAAATAGAAGTTTTTCTCTTATCAAGGAAGATGGAGACTCAAACAGGAATTGAATAACAATATGATATTTATGTGAATATTTTTTCAGCTTCAGAAAAATAAATTGTATGTTCTTTATTTGTATTTCACTGTACTGTAAGATAACTTGTGTGTATGTTTGTGTAGTGTCATGGGTTGATTATTTTCATTTTTTTGTCTGATGTGTTAGGTTGTCTCCGTTTATTAATTTATTTATAGGTGTAAATATTTATATAAATATTTATATAAATATGTTCTTGTTTTCCCATGTTTAGTTGTATGTATTTGTATATTCGAATACTGATTTATGCCGTTGTTTGACATACATTTGTAATAAATATTCTTTTTTTAAATTTCGTTACAGCCTTTTTTTCTATGTTAGATAAAAGTGAACATTGATTGTAGCTCATTACTTTTTCTTGTATTGAAGTGCCCAACCCAACTGCATAATGGACCTTAGTTGACTTTGTCCATGGTGTAAAGAGGATATATCACTTTGTATTATGTCTATTGAAGAGGAGACAATGTTATTTAAGGTGTATATCCAGTCGGACAGGGTATTAATCCCATTGTCTACAACAGCTAATGTCTTCTGTAAGTTTTCCTGGTCTATTTGCCTCAACCGGGCAGCAGCTTCTTGTCGGGAAAGCTTCCAAATTTCATTATATACTTCATATAAGAAGCGCTTTCTGTGTTGATTTCTGGGGCCTAACAGAAAGTCCTGTAAATCGGTGTTATTAGACATGAGACTTAGGTGTTCTCCAATAGCACCTAGTGAGGAACTTTTCAACCATTGCTGGCATAGTTATCCTACAGTGTATGCTGTTACTATACCCGCATGTTCAGATGACACATAGCGAGGGTCCGGACTATTAGTTCTAAACCAACCCGTGGAGTTTATAAAACGTTTATGACACCCATTGGTATCTATTGGCCTAATAACTACCCGTGACAGTGAAGCATTAAACGTGCCATTTTGGACCCATTCATTGAACTGATCTTCAGTTGCATTTATATATTTTTGCCATTTTTGAAATTTTGCAGGGGCAGGAATACTGGATGCATTTAATTCCTCAATCTTTGCTAAGCCTAAACAACGTGTTTGTTGTACAGTTTTATTTAAAAATATAATTTGAACAGGTATCAGGCATGCTCTAAATAAAGCTTTCTTCCCCCTTATTTGTCAATTTCATGTTCCCCACACACTTTATAAGTTAATCGACTTCATCCAAAATTCATATCCTCCTATAGTCAACCGGGAAACAAAGGAATCTGAATAAATACATTTCATATCTGTCATTAATATGTGTACATTTTCCATTGATGGCAATTTAAAATAATATGGCTCAGCATTTTTAACTTTGCGCCCAGAAAAATATGCAAACTTTCCAGTATACGTTTTAGACCTCACCTGTGGTGGAGTTGGACAATGTTCCCATTGTGTGTAATTAAAAACAGTCTTTGGGGTACTTGCTCTGTGAATGAAATGGTGTCCATAATAATTATACAAGTTTTTGACAGTTGTGTAGAGGAGGCAAATGAGTCCAAAACAGTGTCGTTGATGTCAGCTAAGTATCCAGAAGCAGTTTGTGCAAAAGCTGGAGCCGTGTTTTTATGTGGAGAACCAGTGGGTGTTTCCCGTGGTGGTTCAGAATAAATGACGCCATCCATCTGTGTTGAAGTTGTGTCAAATCGATCAATGATTTCTGTATTGTTTGTTGAAACAGATGTTAGTGGAACTAATGCAAATTCAAAAATGAAGTCTATATCAGTGACTGTCAAAGACGTTGCCCATTGAATCCAACATGGACGTAATGCTTTAGCGTTAGGAACGCTGGCTTTGGTAACAGCCTCAAGGGATGGACTTGGAGAGATGACAATAATGTGTTTGCCTTGGGCTAGAGGTCTTTCTTTAATGACAGCCATCTGAACAGCAGTGCAAATTTTCTCAGTAGGAGCAAAGCGTTGTTCTGCTGCTGAGTACAAATGTGATTTATATGCTATTGGGACTGACTCACCCTAATTGATAGTTACAAAAGTTAAACCAATGGCACCATCAATTACTCCGATGACCAAATGTGTTTTGTTGTCCCTTATGTGTAAGTGTTGTGCTGCAAGCATGTCTGTCTGCAAAGCTCTGAGAATGCGTGTGTGTTTGACTGTCCAAAATTTACTTGAAAAGTCAGGACGTATTAAGTCATAGAAAGGTTTTATTAGTGATGCATAATCAGGAATGTAAGTTCTGCCAAAATTTAGGAAACCCAATGGAGATTAGAGTTTTTTAATGGTATTTGGAGGTCGTAATTGTGCGTTTTTTTCCACGAATTGTGGTGCTAGGCTCTTTTCTTCACTTGATAGCTTACATCTCCCAGAAACAGGATGCTAAGGAAGGCTATTTTTGTTTTTTTTAAATTTAATTTGTAACCAAACTCGGCAAATTCCACAACAATGCGGGCTATCCATCTTAAATGTTGCAGCAATTCATCATCTGTGAGATAGATATCATCTACATAGGACAGTGCTTCAGGGTCTATGTCTTGCAATAGGAAGAAGCATTAAGAGTGACAGTCCTGCAGGGCAACCCGGGAACGCAGGACTTTAAGTTGGTTGATTCACCCATAATAAGATCAAAACTAAGGGAATTACTCAATATGTACTGCAGTGGGCTTGATGCTCAGCTACTGATTTTCTTACTGACAGGTTTTGAACAAGGTTTTAAAATTCCAGTGGAGGGACAGCATAAAACAATGGAAGTCAAGAAAGTCAAATCCACAGCTGAGCATCCGGAGGTAGTGAGGCAAAAAATAGTGAAAGAGAAAGCCCTAGGGCACATGGAAGGACTGTTTAGGCAGCCACAAATTGAAGGACTGGTCCCCCTCTTTCAGGAATGGTGCCAAAGAAGGATCCTGGGTAATATAGACTGATCCACCACTTATCATTTCCTGAGGGGCATTCAGTGAACAAACGAGTTGAACCTCAGAAGTGGTCAGTGGTATATGCATCCATCGTTTATGCCATACACCTGTTAAGGGCAATGGGTAGAGGGGCACTGATGCAAATGCAGCTTTTAGGCACCTACTGGTGCATCCTGACAGTTTCCACCTTTTAGGCTTTCAGTTCAAAGGGAAATATTCTTTGACAAAGCCATGCCTGTAGGCTGCTCAATTTCCTGCACTGATTGTGTGCACTTTAGTATATTCCTTGAATGGGCTTTGCAGAGATGGCTCCCTAAGGGAGGCAAACTGCACTACCTGGATGACTTCTTGTTTGTAGGTGCCTCAGGAATGGACCAATGTAGTACCATGTTAGAAGCATTCAGTCAGTTGATGACAACTTCAGGCGTTCGTCTAGATGCAGACAAAACAGATGGCCCAGCCACCAGCTGGTGTTTTGAGTACTGAATTAGACCTGAGAAAGGCAAGTCCATGATACCGGGAGATAAGGTTTAGGCCTTTAAAGAAAACATAAAGCACTATCCATGCAGTATGAAGCCTACTTTATAGTCTGACAATCTAGAGGTAGTGTACGCATTAGCAGTGGCATGGCACTGTGCCTCAAGGTCTTTAAACTCATGTGCTACATAACCATGCTTCAACTGGGGCACAATTTAGACGTTAAGGTCAGACATGTGCCAGGAGTCAATAACTCACTGGCAGTTGTGCTCTCCCACTTCCAGATGGACTGTTTCAGAGAATTAGCCTTAGAAGCAAACAAGAAGGTGTCCAGCCAGATTATTGTGCCTAATTTACCATGCCTTCGAACCGAGAACAGCAGACAGATAACAAAAGGATGTGGGAAGGTTGAAACAAGTTAACGGGTCTACAAGATGTTATCAGACAGAGGACACATTTATAGGGTGGGTCTTCAGAGAAAACAATTCTAAAGCGTCGGCCAGGCTCACCTGTCAGCTGCAGTACATTTTGTCAAGTTGGAAACAGGGGATGAAGTGCTGTAGATGGCTGGAAGGCACAAGACACAAAGACAGGCGCTCAATTAATTGCAACAGGCTGGTCTTGCTGCTGAGGGTGATCAAAATGTTGGTAAAGGGTGGTTTTGAAGTAGTCATATTTAAAGCTGCATTTTCAGTAGCTTTTTTTCCGGGACTTTCAAGGTCAGTGAACTAATAGCCCCGGCAAGAACTTTGGCAGGGCAAGTCTGCTTAATGATAGAAGATGTGTGGCTAGGGCCAGAGGCTGTGGAGATAAGGCTTAAGAAATCAAAGACAGATAAAGCAGGAAAAGGCGCAGTTGTAAAACTGGGCTGCTTGACAGCCCTACAAGCGTACCAGGTGTGCCTACTGAATTGGTATTTGGGCCTGTGACGACCTGTGGGTGGCCCACTCTTCAAACATGGAGGATGGGATTACTTCAGCAGGTTCCAGTTCACTGCAGTAATGCACCAAACATTAGCAAAAGCCAGAATGCTGGTGCCCCTATTTAGCACCCATTCCTTCAAGATAATGGCAATCACAGAGGCACATCAGGGGGCACAACCAGTCAAGTCATCGCAATAAGTGTGTGGCGGCTCAAGGCCTATAAGGCCTTCGTAAAACCACATATGGCCTGTAAACCCTCATTCCCTTCCCATGTAAACAAGCCAGGGTTTGGAACTACATTTTGTTGTTATTTCAACAGGACATAGACCAAAGACAGTGTGAGTGATCAGCCATACCTAAGTGACTGAGACACAAGAATGGGTAATCCCAGCAAAATGCCACAGAAGAGATGAGAGGCTATGAAATACATAATTACCATGACTGGGAAAACCAGACATCAAGTGGGAGCAACTGCAGCATCTCATCAGAACCAACTCAGTCAGGCGTCACCCCTTAACATAGCAGTAACCAACCTAGGGGACAGTGATGTAGGCGGTTTACTGCTGACCCTAGGAGGAATAACTTTACCCCAGTAGGAAGAAAGGGCCTGCTTGACATGATTAGGAAAAGTTTAAGTGTTGTTGCAAGGTAAATAGGCAACCCACTGATAATGTGGTCTGATATAATACAGAGACAGCTATGTAAGGGGGCGGAATCTAACACTGCTGAGACAAATTGAGAAGAAAGCTAAAGTTTGCAATCAGCAAGTCTTGCAGAATCAACAGATAGGAGTGAATGAGGCATGGATTAATCAATTTGAGGATGCAAGAGTAATCCCCTGGGGAAGGTGTGCACTTACCTAATAATGACCAATTGGGCCACTTTTACAGCAGATTAGCGCCTGGAAAGCTGCACATAATTAGGAGACGAGCGGACAGAACGAAAAGGGGAAACCGACCGGGAAAATTAGCCCTATGGTTGGTGTGGCGGTAATTAGGCACATACAGGAGCTGGAAGTACAGACCACATCTGGTCATGGATGGAGAGTTAGATCTATCCTGCCCAGTAGGGCAAACAGGCAAAAGAGAGGCTGCCAGACAATAAACATGGCACTTGCAGCCCAGGCTTGCCAGACAGCTGGCCAAAACGACAAATGCAAGGTAGCGAGCTAAGCCTAACCCATAGAAGTGGTGGAACACATTCCCAGAGACAAAGACTCAACTATCTAAACAATGCATAGACCAATTATTGCCCTATCTATGATGAAAGGGACAATACTCTTCTATCAAATTGATTTATTAAGTAAGTGAACATTGACATGATTTATGGTGTGATTACTGAAACAATTTCTTTTGAGTTATGACTTGATATATGGCCTGCATGAATTATGACTTGATTTATTGCCTGTTTGATTTATGACCGTGGTCAGAAACAGGAGTGATTTATGATCCACCACCTGCGGGTGGTCCTTTGATGTTTTGTGAATATTAAACTGTGGCCTATAATCCCAAAGCCCTGTTTTTATGTTTAATGTACCAATATGGAGGGAGTACCCTGTGTGGCAGGGCTTGGCTGAGGTACGCCCTCAAATAGGTGATAAGTGGCTGTAGTTTTATCCAGCCAATGGTTCCCCACAGTAATGTGAGTTGAAGGCGCGCCATAACGATGGTTGCCAAAATGGAGTGGGGGAAGAATCTTTACTTGCCTGAACAGACCCCCTCAACTCACAAAAGTGGCTAAAGGGCGCAAAAAGCAAAAGCCCACAAAAACTCCAACCAGTGAAAGAATTGGGCATCTTTTGAACAGGCCAATCAGTGTAATGAGTCAAAGAGCATTTAAAGACCCTTAGTCTGGGCCAAGAAAAATGAGGAGGGTGCAAGCTTGAGCACAAAAACCCTTCCTCCCACACCCACTGTACATCCAAAGAAATGTTGCAGTTAATGGGCAAATAATATTGCACATGCAGGAGCTGGCTACATCTGGCCATAGATGAGGGGGCGGACCTGTGCTGCCTGCTTAGGGATGGCTAACAGCAAGGCAAGCCACTAAAATGGGGGGTACCAGACAATGTAGTGAGGTCCCTACCCTCTCCTAATGGTGCTGCTTCAAAATTCAAAAAGAACAATTGATGGACTGAATGCTGAACAATGTCAAGCATTCATCCCCAGTACAGAGATCTGGACCTAAATCCATTTATTTTTTGCTACCCATGCCTTTTCATTTTGGACCCAGCCATATGCAAATCAGTCTTGAACCTGCTCTCCATGGGAACAGTTCAGCCCGAAATGCCAGCCAGGTTCTCCCTGGACTAGAAACAAGTATTCTGGGACCAGTTTCAGGGTATCACCCTTCATCAGCCAGGCTATCTTGACTCCAGTGGCATGGGGAGCAAGGGACCCACGCCTGGGCATACCCTTCCCACTTAGCGTGACAAATGCAAAAAGAATAAGTGATGGACTGTGCTGCTTCTGCTAGTGTTCATTTGAGGCTCTTGCTGACAAAATGTTCAACTATTTTGAGGGAAACATTAACTCCATAAGTGACTCGCTCAGCCCCTCTAATCATGAGACAGACCCACGTGTGGATGACTGTTGTTCTCTTTCTGCTGGCCCCTCTCTGATCATCTCTCAGCTTTCTCAAAACTCACAGCTGAGTTTACTTCTGGTCTAAATTATTTTACAGGCATAAATGCGGAATTGATTGACTCTATTTCTGGGTCCATTAAACCGTCTCTCCTCTTAAGTAGATACCTCCTAATACTGGAAATTGGCGAAATCCGCACTTCTCCAACCTTTACTGGAGTGTGTAATGGCTCAGTTATTAATAGTTTTATTCCCAGCAAATTGAAATGGCTCTTATTGTTTCACTTTTGAAGAAACCTCATGCAGACCAATCTGTCCTCTCCAATTTCATCCTATATATCTATGACCTTTTTGCGCTTAAAATGTCAAAGAAATATGTTAATCTACCAATCCTCAGTTTCCCAGAACCGAACCATCTATTGGACCCCATTCAGTCCGGTTTTTATCTGGGTTACAGTACTGAAACTGCAATGGCCTCGGTTTTGGATGATTTAAGGATGATATAGGACAAGGCTAGTCCAGCTGCCTTAGTTCTACTTGACTTGTCTGCTGCTTTTGATACTGTTTCCCATTCCATCCTACCAGTCTGATGGAGGTCGGGATTGGAGGATCTGCATTACAGTCATTCAAAGCCTACCTTGAGGATAGGCATCAAGCTGTGAATCTTCCTCCTTATATGTCAGCCTATTAGCTGGTATGACAAAGCGCCCCAGAGGAGGCTTCCCTCAATGCGACTCTGTTTAACATCTTCATCTCTCTTTGCCCCGAGTAATTAGGGCCTTTGGTTTCACCTGTATGTATTGTTGATGATACACAGCTCATCATAGCCTTTGAACTATCAAGTCCTGCTCACATTGACTATTTCCATTGTTGTATGTACACTATTGCTTTTTGGCTGAAACTCAATGCCTTAAAGTTAAAATCCAACAAAACGGGGGTACTCTGGTTCTTTCACACTTACCAGCTAACCCTTTTCCCTCTCCTTTTTGGCCCTCTTCTTGGCTTGAACCTTATCCACCTGCTAAAGCTGAAAAGAATTTGGTGTTTTTACTAGAAGATAATCTGTCTTCGGAGACTCAGGCTAACCATCTCACCTCCTCTTGTTTTTCCTGTTAAAGGTACTTTAAAAATAGTTCCCTGGCTTATTGCAACTCCTTACTTTTACTTTTAGGGGCTGCTCACAAAGTCTTTAAGAAGCTCCAGCAAATTTAAAATATGGCAGCTAAAATTGGTTTGAGCCTACCAAGCACTCCTTCTGCTGCCCTTGACTCTCTGCACCGGATGTCAGTGGCTGACAGTCTCTTTCAAATATCTGTGCATTGTTCACAAGGCTCTTCACCAAACCTGGCCAAACCTACCTGAACAATAAATTTAAGTTCGGTGTTCCTACTTGCGCACTTCACTCCCAGAACTCCTTCATCCTTTATATTCCTGAAGTCAAATGAGTTTGCCTGGGTGGAAGGGCCTTCGACTTGACAGCTAATAAACTGTAGAATGCTTGGCCACTCTTTCTGCGTAGAATGGCGTTTTTAAGTTTGGGAAAGCCTTAAAGACCCGGCTGTATACTCTGTGATGTTGCTTCTTCTAGTCTCCCAATGATTTTTTTCCGCTTTGGTACTTAGACTGCTATGCTCAGTTCTCCTAGTGCCAGGACACCATTTTGATATTTGAGCACTGTACAAACCCTTGTAACATAATATGACACTCACAGCCTGGGCCCATGGGACGACTGGCAACAAGCACAAATGTAAGGTAGCGAGTTAAGCCTAACCCCCAAAAGGGATGAAACTCCCTCCCATTGAAAACCACTTTACTTACTAAACACTGGATAGCGTGATTATTGGCATACTGATGATGAATAGGACAATGCGTGTCTGTCAAATTGATTTAAGACTTGAGCAAACTTTGATATGATTTAGGAAATGATTACTGACAACTGATTTTGAGCGTTATGAGTTGGTTTATGGCCTGTTTGATTTATGCGTATGATCAAGGACAGACGTGACTTTTGACAGTCCACTTGCGAACAGGCCTTTGATGTTTTATGATGATTAAACCCCGGCCTATACTCCCAAGTCTTTGTGCATATGTTTAATTTACCAATATGGAGGGAGGAGCCAACGTGCCAGAGTTATGGGATTGGGAGCAGGCTCAAACAAATGTGCATCTCTTGTCTGATACACTGCTGAATTGCACTGCCCAGTGAATGAGCATTCTGCCTTAAAATGAGCCCTCAACGGCAGCCGCAAGCAGAGCTTCTGCATGATCTCAATCCTGCAGGCACGGAGGAGCATCGAACCTCCTTACAGGAAAAGGTGGCACTGAATCAAGATTGGCCCTATACATTGAGTGCGCACATGGACTACTTGCTACTTTGATGACAGGAACCGAAGGCTGCTGTGTAGCACCACCTCAGTGACCCCACAGCCTTCACCTGCAGCCAGTCAGCGTGCCTCTCCTGATTAGTAACCTTTCTGTTTCTCATCACCATGTTCTGCATAAGTTAGGAGGAGTAACTGCACCACTGCTTCATTTTCCAGAATGTGCTGCACACAGATACAGCATTGCAGCCAAACATTTGCAGCACATGTCTCACCTTACAGGCGATGTAAAGTGACATGGGCTCAAAGAGCTCTCAAGCCTCCCACGTCCAAATCTTGAGAAGCCCATTGCAAGGACTACACAGAAGAGGTGAGCATTAAGTATTAAGTTTAAGTCCAACAGCAACCGCCAGCTTTCCCCTCCAGAAAACATTTCCTTCAACCTCCAGCCCCACATTCCAGAGTGTACAACACAAAATGTGATATGAACGTGGCAGAGTTGAGAAAGGTCTTCTCTCAGCTAAGTTAGGACAGAGGCTGTTCAACTATCCTAAGGAACACACAATAGAACGTTTTGGAAGCATGTTATCTTTAACTCCCGCTGGATGGTCTAATCAGGAGGAAACATTTTATGGGTGCAGATGGACTCACCACTTTCCCAACGTCAGACAAAGAAGTCTACAGCTGTGTGGCCATGAGGTTAGCAACAGTTCGGTCTGCCTGGTCCAGGAGGGTCTCTCCCACCCCTAATTCCACTTGGTCAAGATAATCTTACATTTTCAACACTAAACAAAAACTCTATTATAATTAACTAGCGCATCTTGAGCCCTCACCTGCAGAGGAGAAAAGCATAAAGCTTGTAATACATGCATTTAAGAAAACATTTCAGTGGATGAGGCCTGACCACAAGTCATGTCAACATTAGGAAAAGAAAAAAGATGGTAACGTGAGAACAGTTATCATGAGTGGATACATTCCTTATAATTAAGGCTCCCAGTTTTCAGTTTCCTGTCTGCATTTATTGTTAAAAGCGGAAAAATCCTGAAATGTGTGCTTTTTGTGAAAGACTCTCCATGCTGTAATTCCAGGCAAATGTGTGTTTTGACCTCCAGGGGGCTGCTTAAGCAGATATGCTAATTAAAATTATTAATGAGTGTTATGCATTATTAATTAACGAGAAAAATGGTAGAAATAATTAATCTAGAGAAATTAATGTACACGTTTGAAAATGTGCCCACGGAGAGTGCCAACCAAGATTCACGAATTATATTAAAAAGACTAAAAATGTGTGAAATAATGAAAACTTATAATACAAAATGTTTGTAATATGTCATAGTGAGATGTATAACGTGTGTTTCACATTATATTATAGAACTAACTTAGCCGAAGTTGTGGCCTGGTTTTGCCAGACCTCATGCAGAAGCCGAATAACGTGCAATGTAGAGAAGCTGAGATGATGAACTGTCCCTGAACTGCTTTAATAAAGTCTGCTTAGCTAGAATTTTCTGCAATGTACCGACAAACAGGAGATGATGGAATCAAATTGATACATAGACTGTGTAGAATTGACTGGATGTACTTTTTCAGGACTCGAACAATAGAGACACTGACTGGAGAGGAAGATGCAACATTTTCGATACCTGATGAGCCGGATGATGAGGACATCGTACCGTGAACCAATCAATGAAATGAGAACACCGTAATATTAGAATTCATAGATTTGGAAAATCAAAATTACTGAGTAGAGTAATAACTGGTGATTAACTGATCAATTAGGAATTAGGGGGATGGACTGTGAAACTCTAATAAAGTGTTATGACAAGGGGCGAAAACTTCGGATGGATGGAGATGCAGAGATGCAAGGGGAGAGTTGCTGCAGGTGTTAGATGTCAAGAGATGCGATTTGAGACTTTGTCATTGGGCTTAACTTCTGAAAGCCTGATGCGCTGCTGATCGACTGATGACCTGGAGACGAAGACTGACTTTGTTGCTGATTCATACTGTGGATAGGTAGCTATGACAATATGACTGATTAACTTTTGTGCCTTTCTTTCTAGGTACCAACTACGCTGTTTTAATAGTTTTTCTCCTAGCTAGATGTTTTTCCAAATTCGTGTTCTAAATTGTTTTTGCATGAAGTCCCATATGCTAATCTGGGATAGTTAGGTTTTTTTTCCTATTCTGAGACGTTGACATAGCGGCAAATGATTGACGAACTGATTGGCTGAACTCTGCTATTAATGTTGACATATTCCTCTTTATTGGCTTATGTTGAAGCAATAGAATGTATGTTTTCTCAAGTTTTGTTTAGATTATGTTATTGGTGGTCACTAATGAAGTAATCTTGAATAGGCTGAATAAAGATTGAATTAATCCAATGAGTCAGAATCGTAACCAATAGGGAAATAAAAACTGACAAAACACATATTGAGTTGTGGTTATTCATAATTTGTTAACACTAATGATTGATAATTAATGATTTTCCTTAGTGGTTATTGAATTGTGTATTGATTATTGATATACATTGGTCACTACGTGGCTAGGATACTCCATGCGTTTCAAAAGGTTCATCAACCTATACGCGTCCCCTTGTAAGTTTACTTACTAGGGACCGGGCGCAATAACAGTTTTTGGTAGCAGCCTGATGGTTAGTTTCCTTGGAGAACTAGTTATGTGGGGACTAGTGGTTATGGTGGTAGTCTAAGTTAGGGTTAGTTGTTCATTAATTTTGAGTTTTGGATTTTATTTTTTTGAAATGGCAATTGTAACAAGAATGATGTTCCCTTAAGCCCAGAAATGACTTTCCCAGATCCTGGATCCTGCTAAGTAAAGTTAGGTATATTCTCGGCGTTCTAGTGGTACTGTGAAAGTGGTAGGTCGTGTTTGCAAAAGGCTTATGCACATTGCACGTGAATTGTGACGTATGTGAGAAAAGTAGGGAGTTTGCGTACTCCAGTTGAGGTTTAGTAGGAATGTGCGTACTCCGCAGTATGAGAGTAGGGAAGTCGTTGAACTTCACATGTGTGTGGCGCTTTGTGCTAAAAAAATTGACCACGTGGTTGTTGGTGATGTACGGACCCTGCGTGGTCTAAGACTCTGGAGTATATTGACAAGTGTAGGAAACACTTGGTTATATGTTGTAATCTGTCTGGTTTAATAGGTTGATCGGGCGTGGTCAATAAGTCGGAGTGTAAGTTAAGCGAGTAGGAAAACATTTTGACTGAAATTTGGCGAGTCCTATGTGCACTAGGATAGAACCATTGATCAGTTGGGAGTAAAACGTGCAGGTCAAATTTTGTTTGCGAATGTGGGAGACTGAGAAAGAGAAATAGCTGCATGAGCGAAAGGGCCTTCAGTGAAAATCCGTAAGGTCTCTGAAGCGATTGTGTACCGTCCTGTAATAAACCAGCTGCTTTGTTTTGGTTATTGGTTTTTGGTTAGTGCTCGCAATAAATTCCATTCGTTTTGTGTGAGTTGAAGATTAGGAGGACGAGCCGCAAGACTTTGTCAGCCGCAGTGTGTGAGTGTGATGTCAGAGAGAGCCGCGCTGGGATAGGTTGGTTAGTGAGAAGAGTCGCAAGCAGATTGTCAGTCGTCCGTAAAAGACAATTGGTTGAGAACGTGGGTGAAGGGAATCTTGGGAGTAAAAGTAATTCCCTTTTTTTAATCAAATAAACAACTGTAGAAAGATGAAGTTTTTCAAAGCATTTAAGAGTACCCTAAGGGGAGATACGAACATAAAGGCGACTGTAGGGGAACCTACCCCACCAGAAAATTCTCCGGCATTCATTGTGATGGAAGAGCGAGGTGTTGTGCCATGTCTTTGGTTAAAGCAGTGGTGCAAATTGACAGAGAAACAGGGAGCTTTGGCATTTCCAGTGCATGGAAGGTTTAATTTGAGAATTTTGGATCAATTGTGAATGGCACTGTATGAGGCAAAGCCACTACTGAGACCAGC
This sequence comes from Pleurodeles waltl, assembly GCF_031143425.1. Taxonomy (NCBI): domain Eukaryota; kingdom Metazoa; phylum Chordata; class Amphibia; order Caudata; family Salamandridae; genus Pleurodeles; species Pleurodeles waltl. The sequence goes on along the minus strand of NC_090443.1, from coordinate 993,005,542 downwards.
ACAGTTTGAAACTTTAGCAGTTTGGGAGCTCATAGCAAGACAGCAGCAAGAAATAAAGTTCCAGTGAAGAGTAAGGAAGGTAGAGAAGTCTCTAGCAGAAGCGAGATGGGATTGGAGACAGAAGAAGTGGAGGACAGAGACATTGCAGAGTGTTAAGTTATCACTGAGGAAGATGAATCGGAAGGAAAAGAGGAAACTAGCAGGAGCGATAAGAGTTCTTCAGGGGGTAAGAAAAAGAAATAGACCTAGGTAGAAGAAGAAGATTCAGATGTTGAGGAACTTATTACTCAGGTGCTGAGGGATCCACTTCCACCATATGCGGCACATGAACGGGGTCCAAGTAATAGTTCTGCTCCAATAGCCCCAACCCAAGTGTCGGGGACAGCGGGACCAGTGCACACAGATAATGGACAGGTACAAGGGGTAATGAAGAGTACTCCTAATGCAGTAACTACTTCAGTAGTCCAAGCACAGATGCATCCACCACTGTTACAGAGAATTTATCCTGAAGTACCAATTCTTGCGACAGCTTCAAACTTAGTGGTTCCTACAGAGCAAGTGGTTCCGAGGCCAATGCTAGTTCAGACTGAGCCAACTCCAATGTTGATATCTCAGGCACTGCCACAGGGTTTGCCGAAGTTCACACCAATGACAGGGATACAGTCAGATGTAACACCAGTGATGAATTAGAGCATGGGAGTAGCACTTCCACAAAGTGCAGGTGTCAGAGCAGCACCAGATGGGTTATAGTTGCCAATTACTGTTGGACCAGTGATACCATTGTTTGAGCAAAAGAAGCTGATTACAGGAGAACAGGCTGGGATGTCACAGAGCTTCATGAGGAGGGGGGTGAGAGAGCATGAACAGGTGGTTTCATCAATGAGTCAGACCTTTGATGGATCTAGACCATTAATGGACCTTAGCCTACTTGTTGCTCTTCCAGATGCCGTAAATGGCCCAAGTGTGAGTCAGAGTTTGAAGCTTTTAAAACCACAAAATCCAGTGGTACAACAGGTGCTATTACCAAATGTGAGTAATGTTTCATTGCAGGGATTAACAGCACAGCAGTTAAATGAGGGGTTTGATAGTCTGAATACTCCACAAAATGTGTCTAAAGGGGAAGAGCAGATCAATTGTGTCAGATTGAGCATGGAAGTGAGTGAATTGGTAGAAGGCACAATGGGAGTGAATAGGCTAGAATCCTATACTGAAGTCGAGTTGAGGAACCTATGCCCAAGGATTACAAGGGAGGTGGGAAAGGTACACCAGAGATTAGCAGATTTGTCAGAGAATCATTAAATCGATATTGAGAAAACTAAACATTTGAAAAGAAGCTACAGATTAGATTTTGAGGCAAATGATTTTGAACACATGAGATCAGCAGGAATGAAAGCTCATTTCAAAGAATTATTGCAGAGTGCTCAGATTTGGGGAGCGTTAGAAAAGTGGGAAGGCAGATGGGCAAAGAAGAAGGATAAACGCAAACGAGATTCACAAGAAGGGTCTGAAAGTGTTCAGAAAAAAAAGGAGCCAGTAAAGATTTTACAGATGAGGGAAATACCAGGAGGGCAGTTTGTTCATGTACCATGGCACAGGAGTGATATTCTGTCATTCACAGATGATTATCCAAAATTGAGAGAGAAACCGGTTGAGTGGTACCAGCAGACAGACAGGTTTGTGAAGCTTTTGAAATGTTTGTGGGAAGACCTGAATACTCTATTGGAGACAGTGGTTCCAGACGATTTGTGGGTCAAATGCAAAAGAGCAGTAGATTGGCCGACAAGTGAGCCAGAAAGGGATAGAACCACAGGTGCACCATCACCCGAAGTGATGAAACATTATTATAAGGTGATTGAGTTTCTGGAGACGAGAATCTCGCCTAAAAATATTGATTGGCAGAGAATTGACAGGACGGTGCAGGAAGTAAAGGAGTAGATACATACCTACTTTGAGAGACTGCTGAAGGCGTTCAAGGAGTACAGTGGTAAGGAAGCAATTGAGCCGAAAGACATGTTGCACTTTGTGTTCAGGTTTGTGGAAGGATTGAGACCTGAAATAGGTCAGATGATTAAGAGTCATCTGATTTGTTGGCAAATGGAGCCGATTGATGAGGTATTGCAGTATGCAAAATACTGTAGTGATGAGATTGAATGGAAACAGAAAAAGTTGAAAGAGAAAGCAATGGTAATGCAAATTAAGGCAGCTTAAACAGGAGTGCAAGGAGCCTTAGTGCAACAGATACCGCAGCAGCAGGGAACTGTTATGTTCCAACCTCACATGAGAGGTAGGGGTCGTGGAGTCAATATGAATCGTGGACCGGATTTGAGTACTGTAGTGGTTCAGAATGATGTGCAAGGGATGAAAAGGATGTTACTGTATCATCTTTGCGGAAATGTGGGACACTGAAAACGGGAGTGTCCGTTGATGGTGCAGGATGGTGTTGTTCAGTCAAATGGTGATGTCAATACATTTCAAACTGTGAGAGTCCCCAAAATGAGAGGAATTAATTTGAGTTTTCAGAATAACATGACTGAAGTGCAGAATGTTCAACCCATGTACCAGGTGCAAATGCCTCTTGCATAATTGACACAGTTGCAACCAATGCAGCAGCGGGTTCCTATGGTACCTAGACAGCAAATGCCAATACCTCAAGCCCCGATGGAACAGCAACAGATGATGCTTACTCAGCAGGTCACAGGTCAGAGACAAGACAGAAACAGTGACACAGTGCACCAATTCCCATTACACAGTGAGAATGAAATAAACGATGAATGGATGAGTAATGGTTTAGATGAAGAGCCATGTATGCTTGCAGCTTCATTAGAGTTAGATCAACAAGAACCCTTTGTAAAAGGAAAGGTGATGGGGCATAGGGTCTAATTTCTAGTGGACACAGGTGCTACACGCTGTACAGTGAGAAGTGCAGAGAAGTGTCGAACTTACCTCTTTCAGGCAGAACAGTTCAGGTTGTAGGAGTAGCAAACAGGCAGTTGATCAATCTGATCACAGATCCAGTACAGGTTGAGATTGGTAACTTCCAGGGACTACATAAGTTTGTAGTTTGTGACTCGAGTCCAGTATCCCTATTAGGAAGGGACTTACTGTGTAAAACAAAATGTTCGATTCATTGTTCAGCTGCTGGAATAGCGGTTCAGACAATTAGTGATGATAAGGAAGAATAGACTCCTGAAACTAAGAATTAAACTGTTAATGAAGACTACCCGTTGATTGAGTTTTCCCTGATGTTTACTGTGAAAGAATTGCATACAGACTTGCAGGGAACAGTACAAGAGAATGTGTGGAACCTGACAGGATAAGAAGTGGGTCTGATAAACGGAGTGGAACCGATTAAGATCAGTTTGATGCCGAATGCAGAATTCCCACAGCTTCCACGATATAACATGGCACAAGATGTTCTGATGAAAGTGGCGCAGATAATTGGAGATTTTCTGAAACAAGGGGTTTTAAAATAAGTGTTGAGCAGTCCATCTAATTCACCGATAATGGGCATAAAGAAGCCTTGTGGGAAAGTATGCATTGTGCAAGACTTGTGACAAGTGAATGACATGGTGGTAAAGTGTTGCCCTGTAGTGCCAAATCCTGCAGTAATAATGTTTCAGATTCCATGCGATGCAGAATGGTTCATAGTGGTAGATTTGTCACAAGCTTTCTTTTCTGTGCCACTTCACAAGGATAGTCAGTTTCTCTTTAGTTTCAAATTCTTAGACAGAGTCTACAGTTGGTGCAGGCTTCCTCAAGGGTACACGGAGTCACCGTCTTTGTTCAATCAGATCTTGAAAAAGAATCTGGAGTCATTGGAACTCCCGTATCAATCGACTCTGGTACAGTACATTGATGACTTACTCATTGCTTCCAGGACAAGGGACGAGTGTAAAAATGACTCGATTGCTCTGTTGAATAATTTGGGAAAATTTGGACGTAAGGTGTCACCTTTGAAATTGCAGTATTGTCAGAAATCAGTGAAATATTTGGGACACCAAATTGAGAAGGGGTCAAGGAGAATTTCCAAAGAAAGGATTACAATGATATTGCAGAGAAGTCCTCCGACTTCACAGAGAGATGTCAGAATGTTCCTGGGAATGGTAGGTTATTGTCGACAGTGGATTCTAAATTTTGCTGAAATTCCCCAACCATTGAAGCAGCTGACACATAAAGATGTCACAGATCCCATTGCACTAGATCAGGATCAGAATATGGCGTTTACTGAGTTGAGAGAGAGTTTGTGCAGAGCTCTAGCGTTGGGAATGCCTGATTTCACAAAGCCATTCACATTGTTTTGTCATGAACGTGATGCTTGTTCTTTGTCTGTCTTGACACAGGTCCACGGAGGTGCTTATCGCCCAGTAGCCCATTTTTTCATCTACCTTGGGCCCAGTCGCAGCAGCCTTACCAGGTTGGTTGCGTGCAGTCACTGCAGTTGGTCAAAGTCTTGCTCAATGTGAGGGAGTAGTGATGGGACACCCTTTAACGGTAATTGTTCCTCACTCTGTTGAGATCTTACTGACAAGTACGAAAACACAGTTTTTGACTGGTGCCAGATTAACAAGCTATGAGACGAGCATTTTAGGTGCTCCAAATGTAACATTGAGAAGATGTACAGTGCTGAACTCGCCAACATTACTTCCAAGTGATGCTGTTGAAACTGAAAAGGAGGAAGACATTGAGCATGATTGCCTTGAGGTAACTGAGTTGTGCACAAAACCAAGGCCTGGCATTAGAGATGCTCGATTGGAAGAAAATGACCAAATAGTCTTTGTTGATGGCTCATGCATCAGAGATGGTACAGGGACATTGAGAGCAGGTTACACTGTGTGCACAATTACAGGTACTTTAGAAGCTTCTTGGCTTTGAGGTGTGTATTCTGCACTAGTGGCAGAATTTGTAGCTCTTACTAGAGTATGCCATGTTTCTGCTAGATTAAGAGTCACTATCTACACAGATAGCCAATACGGATTTGGAATTGTTCATGATTTTGGTCAATTGTGGTTGCAAAGAGTGTTCCTGACCTCTACTGGTTCACCAGTAAGAAATGGCGACAGAATAAAAGAATTGCTGTATGCAATACAGTTGCCCAAAGAAATTGCCGTGATGAAATGCAGTACACATCAAAAGACGCAAGATTACATCTCACTGGGAAATGGATATGTGGATCAAGTCACAAGGTTTTGCGCACTGAACTGTATATCGTTCAAGGACAAGTGGGAACTGATGTCAGAGGAAGAAAATACAAGTACAAGTTTTGCATTGAAAGTGATCGATACCTTGGAAGAGTTGAAAACATTGCAGAGTAATGTCGACAAGGAAGAGAAACGACTCTGGGCCAAACTAAAATGTATCCAAAGAACTGATGAGATTTGTGTTTCTGAGGAGGGTCAGATGGTCAAGTCAAATAGTTTATTGTCACAAATGGCCGTTATTATCATGACCGGGCACACATTGGGAGGGATGCCATGGTCTGATTGTTCAAGATCGACTGGTTCAATCCCAAGTTTAGGCAAGCGGCTAAAGCAGTATGCCATCGCTGTATAATTTGTCAGCAGTTAAATGCGGGAAAAGGAACAGTGGTGAATTTGAGCCACATTGGAAGAGCAGGAGGACCATTCAGCAGAATGCAATTGGATTTTGTTGAGATGTCTGCGTGTGGAGGTTTGAAGTACATGTTGGTGACTGGGTGTGTGTTCTAATCACTGGATTGAAGCATACCCTACACGAAGAAATGACAGCCTCACAGTAGCAAAATGGTTACTTAGGGAGTTGATACCACATTTCGGGTTTCCGATCTCTTTAGAATCAGATAGGGAAACTCACTTCATTAACGAGGTGATTAAACTCTTATGTGAAGCACTAAACATCGAGCAGAAGTTGCATTTGGTTATCGTCCTGAAGCATCTGGACTAGTGGGACAGATGAATGGTACGCTGAAATCAAGAATTGCAAAGATGTGTGCAGCTATGAATCTAAAATGGCCATATGCATTGCCTTTGGCATTAATGTCGATGAGGAATACATCTGACAGGAAGACAAGATTGTTGCCCCATGAGATCCTCATGGGCAGAGCAATGAGATTGCCAGCAGTTCCAGCCAATGCACTTGTAAATATTACAGATGATATGGTGTTGAACTACTGTAAGGGTCTGGCTGACGTGGTTTGCTCTTATTTTCAGCAGGTGCAGGCCACCACCCTGCCACCCATCCATGATCCAGGGCACAAAATGAGAGCCGGAGACTGGGTCGTCGTCAGAAAACATGTTCGCGAGACGTGTTTGGAGCCTTATTGGAGAGGGCCGTACCAGGTGGTCCTAACAACTACGACAGCTGTGCAGTGTGCAGGACTTCTGAAGTGGATAAACACGAATCATACTACGAGGTATTGTGTCCACAGGAGCATGGAGAAGCATTGTTGAGAGCACCAACAACAGCGAAACAAGTTACCGCACCTGAACCAGAAAAGGAACACGGAGGGCCTAAAATTTAACCAGAGCTCGTGGAAGATGGTTCTATAACCCCTGTAAGAGACGAAGGTGAAGAATTACAGGAAGGTGCGGAAGAATCAATCTCAACGGATACAGCAGGAGAACCTGGCCCAGTAGAAGTTCTCCCAGAAGCAGACGGTGCTGAAAGGCCAGCAGAGCACATGCCAGACCAAGAGGGGGAAAGAGTTGAGATGGATCAAAGCCAAGGTGACCCGACTCCTCCTGAGCCTGTTGGAGATCCATCAAGAGAAAACACCATAGAGGAATAAAAAGAAAAGTCCAATCCTGAGGAGAATATGGACAGAAGAATCAAGAAAAGGAGATAAATGGCCTGAATCATAGATAGGGAAGAAAAAGGACTTGGTCATAAATGAGACAATAGAGGAGGAGGTAGACACTACGGGAAAAGAAGAATTAAGTCAAGGAGAATTAAGTGGTGATCGAAAGTTGAAAAGAAAGAGAATAGCAAGTCGGCGTTACACAGGTCCTGAATGGGCATATGCAACTACAAATGAATGGCAACACAGGTTTATGTCCTTTTGTTTTGATAGGGAAGTTCCGAGTTAGTACTTTGATATAACCTGAAGGTGATCAGAAAGCTGAATTGTTGAACTAATCTGGAGAAACCATAAAGAGACTGTTGAAAAATAACACTGGAAAAGACATTGATAAACCGAATGTGACATTGAGAAACTGGATGTGACAAGCTGCTAACCGATTTTGACAAGGGAAAAGGGTTCCTGTGAGAGAAGAATTTTTTCTTTTTGATTTTTTACTGCACTTTATATAAGAGTTATTTCTGCTTTCTGATTCTCTAAAGGTCATGGCTGAGTTAAATAATCAAACTAGAAGTGCTAGGCGCTTTAGATATATGAGCGTCGGATTGGCAATTATGTGTGGGTTTTTGTTTATTGGAATGATTGTGGGTATGTTTGTTCTTGATGCAAGAAGAGCCAATCCTACTCCTGCTTTTGAGACTACTACACTAACGGATGTAGAGAAGTTTAAGTTAGATGAGAAATATTTGCATGATTATACTAACACTCAAAGAGAGCTTTCTTCTAATGTCTTCTATCGTCTGTTGAGTGAGTATGTTGAGGTAATGGATGCAAAGGATTGTCTTGTGTGTATGCAAATTCCTTCGTCAGTAGAGGAAGGAGTTACGTACCGCAGCTTACCATTAACGTATGGAATAAGCTGTAGTCTGCTACTAAGAAGATTTTATAACCAAGAATATATACAGTATTTTTACTCTAACCATGACGTTATGTTTTTGTTTGTTCCTATTATTAGGTATCTGAGTAGAGTAGCTAAGGATCATGTTAGAGTATTAGTTAGGGAATTCTTTGAACCTACACTAACATTTGGAACAGCTTACGCGCATATGAACAATATTACGTTCTTGCTTACACCTTTAGAAAAGAGCTTCATAGGGCATACTGATAATAGAAGGGAAGCCTTAGAAGAGAAATTAGAAAACGGTTTAGAGAAAAGGACTTACAAGAATGATTATGCTTACACTGCAATTAAAACACAGGTGAAACTAGCACTAGATGCTTTACATATAGGGAAGCTTTGTATATATAGGCCAAAATCACGCACTGATACTTTATTTGTGGGAACGAGTGAATGTAGGCATGTGTTTTTGTTTCAGAGTAAGTGGACCTTTATGTTGAATAGTGAGGACCCTGAGATTCCTGGAATCTATTACATATGTGGACTTAATGCTTATTACCGTCTTCCAAGAGGATGGTATGGGACATGTTATTTGGGGATAGTTTTCCCAAAGATTTATCAGATAGATGATCTAAAGAAGTTACTGAAATTGACTGAATTACATCATAAGCGACAGAGGAGGGAAACCTCTTCTGGGATTGTAAGAGATATCTTTGGTGCAGTGATTCCTTCAATAGGAGTCATTCTGAATTTGATCAAGATACGAAGGTTGTCTACTTTCGTGGATAACATGCTGACAAATTTTACAGGTGCAATACTCCTGATAGATACTGAATTAGCCGTGGATAGAAATGGCGCTTCAAAATCGTCTTGCTTTAGACATCCTTTAGCGAGAGACGGCCGAGTCTGTAAAATGATTAACTCTAGGCATTGTTGCTCATATATTCCAAATAATGAGAAGGAGATAAGATTCTTACTCACTAACCTGACTAACTCAAGTAAGGATTTGAAGGAACTGAAAGAACCAGGTGTTTGGGAAAAGGTTGGCAAGGGATTTGCTTCAGTGGAAAAATTGACTTAGTAACATTTGGAATGGGGTATTATTAAAAATCATACAGGGAATATTAATCGTGATTGCTTGCATATTAGGATTATGGGGTTTATGTAAATTGTGTCAAAAGATCAAATTAAAAAGGGCTAAAGATAATCAGAGGAGGGAAGAACTAAATATGGAAAGAATCTATAGTGAAGATTTGAGAAGAAGACAAAACACTGAGGAGATCGAGCTATGAAAGTGTTGATGGTGAAGTAGTGTGATGACATATTTAGTCATCAGAGGAGGGATTGCTGAAGCAGATATGCTAATTAAAATGATTAATGAGTGTTATGCATTATTAATTAACGAGAAAAATGGTAGAAATAATTAATCTAGAGAAATTAATGTACACGTTTGAAAATGTGCCCACGGAGAGTGTCAATCAAGATTCACAAATTATATTAAAATGACTAAAAATGTGTGAAATAATGAAAACGTATAATAAAAAATGTAGTAATATGTCATAGTGAGAAGTATAACGTGTGTTTCACATTATATTATAGAACGAACTTAGCTGAAGTTGTGGCCTAGTTTTGCCATGCCTCATGCAGAAGCCGAATAATGTGCAACGTAGAGAAGCTGAGATAATGAACTGTCCCTGAATTGCTTTAATAAAGTCTGCTTAGCTAGAATTTGCTGCAATGTACCGACGAACAGGAGATAATGGAATCAAATTGATACATAGACTGTGTAGAGTCGAATGGATGTACTTTCCCAGGACTCGAACAATAGAGACACTGACTGGAGAGGAAGAAGCAACAATTCGATACCTGATGAGCCGGATGATGAGGACATTGTACTGTGAACCAATCAATGAACTGAGAACGGCATAATATTAGAATTCATAGATTTGTAAAATCAAAATTACTGGTTAGAGTAATAACTGGTGATTAACTGACCAATTAGGAATTAGGGGGATGGACTGGGAAACTCTAATAAAATGTCATGACAAGGGGTGAAAACTTCAGATGGATGGAGATGCAGAGATGCGAGGGGAGAATTGCTGCAGGTGTTAGATGTCAAGAGATGCGATTCGAGACCTTGTCATTGGGCTTAACATCTGAAAGCCTGATGCGTTGCTGATCGACCGATGACCTGGAGACGAAGACTGACTTTGTTGCTGATTCATACTGTGGATAGGTAGCTATGACAATATGCCTGATTAACTTTTGTGCCTTTCTTTCTAGGTCCAACTGCGCTGTTTTAATAGTTTTTCTCCTAGCTAGATGTTTTTCCAAATTTATGTTCTAAATTTTTTTTGCATGAAGTCCCACATGCTTATCTGGGATAATTAGGGGTTTTTCCTATTCTGAGACATTGATATAGTGACAAATGATTGACAAACTGATATGCTGAACTCTGCTATTAATGTTGACGTATTGCTCTTTATTAGCTTATGTTGAAGCAATAGAATGTATGTTTTCTCAAGTTTCGATTTGTTTATGTTATTGGTGGTCACTAATGAATTAATCTTGAATAGACTGAATAAAGATTGAATTAATCTAATGAGTTAGATTCTTAACCAATAGGGAAATCAAAATTGATAAAATGCATATTGAGTTGTGGTTATTCATAATATGTTAACACTAATGACAGATAGTTAATGATTTTCATTATTGGTTATTAAATTGTGTATTCATTATTGATATACATTGGTCACTATGTGGCTAGGATACTCCATGCGATTCAAAAGGTTCATCGACCTATACGCGTCCCCTTGAAAGTTTACTTACTGAGGACCGGGCACACTAACAAGGCCCTCAGCAAAACTGGCATGTTGGGGTACATGTACTTTGCAGCAACCTCCAAACCACCACCAAGCTTTGTTATGTCACTGCTTAAATATTCGCATATGTTAACATATATTTGGAGTATAAATCTAATATGCACCTGTGGGTGTAATGTTTTGTTTGATGTGCCTACTTAATTTGCTTCCACCTAGGAGTGCATGTGTAAGAGTCAAATATGGAAATATACCAGTAAACCCTCACTGCACATCTGCTCCACCGCTTCCATGAGCGCCCCTCCTGACATATGCAGCACGCCCTTCAGGGATTGCACAGTGAAAGGCCGCAGCATATACAGTAATGGCGTTCTGTCGCGCTGCTACATTTATATAGGTGGATCACATTTACCCCCGAAACAGCCGTCCCACGCTTACTACGAATCTCACCTCACTTTATTGAGGGACGCGCAGCGGCTGTCCTATACGTAGAGCGAGACCCACGTCACTCCATCAGGCACGCGCCGCCTTATGCTCGCGCTCTGCAACTTATGCTCGCGCTCGCCTGCAACTCTGGCGGCTGGGTGAGCGCGCGCAGTCTCCACAGCTCTGTCGGATCACATGCGTCACCCCACTGACTCCTCTGTGGAGAAACTGTGTCCAGGCCCAGGAGCTTTATTAATTCAACGTGGGCGGAGGTAGGCGTGAGCCATTGGTAGTAGGTGGGCATTTAGATATTTTATGGAGCCGCTTCCCTCGCTCGAGCTAGCCACTGAGGCCATTACCCTCTGGCGTTGCGGTTGGTGTGAAAGATACGGGTCGCACTCACTGATATTATCAAAAATATTTTCTGATGGTTAGCACTGAAGAGCGAAACATTGTCCAGAAAGCCATTGGCTTTGGCAATCGGGTGGGGATTGGTAACGGGGCAGTTTAAAAAAAAGTGTTATGAAGCGGCTGGCATTGACCTCGTCATAGCACTTTTTAGGACAAAAACATGCCTTAATCACAGGGAATGCAGTGCATAGTCAGCGGAGGAACGTTATTAAACTTAATCTGTGCTTGGTCCATGTTCCAGTGAAAGAAAAAGAAGTGACACACGGCAAGTGCTGCCCAATTAGATGGTAGCAGGGAATAGTGCCAATGCTGTAAAGGAATGGTAAACAACGGGTGGGCTCCACAGCCTGCACGTAAGAAGGTGGATGACACAATGGGTCACCAATATAATACCTTCTCATCTGCCCAGGGGGGAGTAATCAGATCTATAGATTACACTGTGCTCTTAGTTTGGGACAACTGTAGTCCTTGTGCACTGTATAGGACTGGTTACAGCGCTTGCATAATGTCTGTAGGCTTTATGTAAGTTTGGTGCACAAGTAAGCGAAATAGGCAGTCTAATCCTCACAGCAGCTCACAGTAATACAGTTTAGCTCCTTTCCTTTCTACTCACCATGGTGCGTGAGGCCAGTTCATTTTGCAGGGAGGTTGTAGGTGTCCAGTCTAGTGAGAAATGCAATGAATACCTGAATTAGAGCCTCGATCTACATTCAGAGTCACTAAGGCCAGAACCACGCGTGGGTCATTGCTAGATCCCTAAGTGCAGCTGCCCCAATGTAGGTATATTGATTTCCCCATAGAAGGTGAGATAGCCTGATCTGGGCTTGTTGGTAAGCAGAGCCGCTGTAGTTATGCGACTTGCCGCATTTGCCACATAATCTGTCATCTGTTACATAATTTGCAGACTTTTACCATTTTTTCCTAGCTCAAGTGGATCAAAAGTTATTAATATGCAGCTACGTGATACTATGCATTGGAAGGCCCTTTGCTAAAGACAGTTGTTCACCTTTCAATTGCCTATTGCTGCATTTTTGTGTTAAACTGTTTCTTATGAAGAGGAACATTTGCCCAGACAGCTTTAACATATAAACAAGACAAAATAATACAGTAATACTGTAGCCAGATGTGCGGCATAATTTGTCTTTTCTTGCCACATAGTTTAGTCAATCCTGTTGCATAATTCACCCAATCAATCACGTGGGAGGCTTGAGTTCATAGGTGTGATAAGCTCCTGGGCAGTAAGAGGCGGTGCTGTATTAAATTTTGAGGTTATGATGTTCTGGGGTCCACTATACATACATAGGGCTTCGGCAGGTCACGATATTTACTGTTGTGAGATATAATGGTCAGCGCCAATGGCGCATGATGGTCACTTCAAAATAAAAGCAGCTAGGCGTGTAGAACCAGGGGTTATACTGGGAAGCAACCCCAAATACTGCCTGAATAAAAGTGTCTTCCTGAGGGACAACGACTACTGCAATAAATCAACTGTTCCATCAGTCAACAGGCTAACAGTAATTGCTTCTATATGAAGAGCGATGAGTATACCCGTGCAGATTTGCTGTTTACAGCGCTGTAAAAACAGGTGTACATATGGCCCAATTGCACCCACCAAAGGCAGAAATGACAGTTTATCCTTGCCAACAGGGCCCTTGACCACACTACAAGCAGCAAGGTGCTGAGGCCATCCCTGTCCTCCCCATGTCACACAGGGCATCCTAGTCTGGCACAAACAGGGTACCCAGAGGAGAATCAATCTCCCCTGCAGCTTCCAGGATCCCATTCTCTGCAGCACCACTGCAGGCACTCACTGAGGTGGGACATGGATGCTGTGCAGGACGGTGGCTATGTGGGGTGAGGCTGGGCTAAGAAAAGAACTGCAATGGGTTCTTTCCTGGAGCAGAAGTCAACCCACTGTGGGCCCATTGCCTCTTACAAGTGTGTGGACAAAATGTTCTTTGCAAGTAAAACTAATCACTTAACTTCTGGCTTAAACTGAGCTCGATTTAAAAAAAAATGTGTTTCATGCCATGCACAGCTTTCAGCACTTTACTTGACTTTACAGGATAAGCATTGTGAGTGGTAATAAAAGCTGATGATAGAGACCTCTGTTAGAAATTGGGTCTTTTGTTGGCAGTCAGGTTACCCCCTGTCCAAGCAAGGACCCTCACTCTAGTCAGGGTAAAAGAGAATCACCCTCAGCTAACCCCTGCTTACCCCCTTGGTAGCTTGGCAGAGCAGTAGGCTTAACCTCAGAGTGCTAGGTGTAAAGTAGTTGTAACAACACACACAGTAACTCAAAGAAAACACTACAAAATGACACAACACAGGTTTAGAAAAATAGTAAATATTTATCTAAACAAAACAAGACCAAAACGACAAAAATCCGACATACACAAGTCAAGTTATGAATTTTTAAAGAATAAATTAAAAAACAGCGCTTAGAAACAAAAATGCTTCGATGAGGTGTTAACGCGGCGTCGTAACGGAGTCATTCCCAACAAGCCGACACCAGCGGCGCCGGACACGGAGTCGCGTAGACCCCCAAGTACAGTACCTTTGGTGAAGAGTCGCGGACTTCAGTGGGGCTGCAGCAGCGTTGGGCCTGTAAAGAGCATCGCGTTCCAGCGAAGGTCACGGCGTTGGGTGCAGGCGGAGTCACTGGATTCAGCAGTGGCGTCGGTCCGAAGTCGATTTCCTTGGATTTCCACCAGCTTTCCTTTCAAGGGCCCAGGGACTGGTTAGGGTACCACTTGTCAGAGCAGGAGTCTCTCCAGAGACTCCAGGTGCTGGCAGAGAGAAGTCTTTGCTGTCCCTGAGACTTCAAACAACAGGAGGCAAGCTCTAAATCAAGCCCTTGGAGATTTCTTCACAAGATGGAAGGCACACACAGTCTAGTCTTTGCCCTCTTACTCTGGCAGAAGCAGCAACTGCAGGATAGCTCCACAAAGCACAGTCACAGGCAGGGCAGTACTTTTCAGCTCTTCAGCTCTTCTCCAGGCAGAGGTTCCTCTTGTTTCCAGAAGTGTTCTAAAGTCTGTGGTTTTGGGTGCCCTTCTTATACCCAGTTTCTCCTTTGAGGTAGGCCTACTTCAAAGTAAAGTCTCTTTTGAATGTGAAATCCTGCCTTGCCCAGGCCAGGCCCCAGACACTCACCAGGGGGTTGGAGACTGCATTTTGTGAGGACAGGCACATCCCTTTCAGGTGTAAATGACCACTCCTCCCCTCCCTCCTAGCACAGATGGCTCATCAGGAAATGCAGACTACACCCCAGTTCATTTTGTGTCACTGTCTAGTGTGAGGTGCAACCAGCCCAACTGTCAAACTGACCCAGACAGGGAATCCACAAACAGGCAGAGTCACAGAAATGGTATAAGCAAGAAAATGCTCACTTTCTAAAAGTGGCATTTTCAAACGCACAATCGTAAAATCAACTTTACTAAAAGATGTATTTTTAAATTGTGAGCCCAGAGACCCCAAACTCCACATGCCCATCTGCTCCCAAAGGGAATCTACACTTTAATCAGATTTAAAGGTAGCCCCCATGTTAACCTATGAGAGGGACAGGCCTTGCAACAGTGAAAAACAAATTTAGCAATATTTCACTGTTGGGACATATAAACCACATTACTATATGTCCTACCTTAACCATACACTGCACCCTGCCCTTGGGGCTACCTAGGGCATATCTTAGGGGTGTCTGACATGTAAGAAAAGGGAAGGTTTAGGCCTGGCAAGTGGGTACACTTGCCAAGTCGAATTTACAGTTAAAACTGCACACACAGACACTGCAATGGCAGGTCTGAGACATGATTACAGAGCTACTTATGTGGGTGGCACAACCAGTGGTGCAGGCCCACTAGTAGCATTTGATTTACAGGCCCTGGGCACCTCTAATGCACTGTACTAGAGACTTAATAACAAATCAAATATGGCAATCATGGATAAGCCAATTACATACACATTTTGTAAAGGAGCACTTGCACTTTAGCACTGGTTAGCGGTGGTAAAGTGCCCAGCGTAACAAAAACAGTCAAATCAGAGTCCAGCACACATCAGCAACCTGGGGAACAGAGGCAAAAAGTTTAGGGAGACCACGCCAAGGATGAAAAGTCTAACAAACACCTAAAAGAATCTATGTTTCCCCTTGCTTCTCATGGTGTTGGGGATGCTGTATGTCCCAGAAAACTTGTTGGAGCGTACGGATAGGGGTGCATCCTAATGCCCGGAAGTCCAGTATTCACCCCATTCTTTATTCATAAAAATCTGAACCTGGCATCTTTTGGGCTTCCTAACCCTTGGTCTGATTAGGGTTAAATCTTCCAATCTCTGCACCAAAAGGCATAAACACTGTTGGGACTTCATGGATGGGGATGTGCCCCAAGGACACGACTGCTCCCAAATCATAAAAAGAAAAATATTTATCTCAGAACCAATGAGTTTTCTGCCCCACATGGAGAGTCTAGGGGGTACGCCTTAGCTCTTTCAAAACTTTAGGGCTGTGGGTGGCCCAGTGGCTGAAACATCAATACCATCAACAATAAACAATATATTGCTGGTGTGTAGTGGCTTAATGCTCCACTCTGGGTTACGGGATACAGAAATGTTGTTGTGGCTTTTATTGTGTCAGCGGTACGGGTCACTGCTAGGGCCCCTCCCCATTTTTATAAGCACAACCCCTGGTGTCTAGAGGGCCTCACCCAACAAAAGTAGGGCAGACAGGGGAAACCCCCATTCTGCTTCCTGGGAGCAGAAAGACTAAAGGGGCTGTTAGGGTCTGGGCATGGCCCGACCCCTGGTGTCCAGTGGGCTTTCTGATGACTAGACAGGGAATTGTGGGCTGGGGGGAGGGACCCTTAACTCTGCCCACCAGGGGAGCAGAATGACTGTTTGGTCCTTTAGACATGGTGATAAGGTGTGATGCCTGGGCTGGCACCCACCAATCCCATTTTTCTTGTAATGATATCCCTAGTTCTAGTGGGCTTTCTGCCCCTGTGGGCGGGCAGATTTGTGGTAAACCCTCAAATATGCCCACTCCCTAGAATTGGAGGAAGACACAGGCTTTTTAGGGGTCAGCGGTCTTGCTCAATGCCAGAATGGACTGACCCCACCACTGTAAAAACTAAGATTTCCTGGCTTTTGTTAGAGCAGGCTTCCCAGCAGGGTGCATTCAGGAGTAGGACCCGTTTCCTACCCCCGGCTGGCAAAAATATTGTTTTTGTTTTTTGGGGAGGTGAACACTTGCCCGTGCCCCACCGGGGCAATTCCTGGTGCCTACATAGTAAATGTATCCCTGCTTGGGGGATGGCCTTCCTGCAGTGATCCACAAGCGGGGATCCACCAGGGAAGATACAGTTAGTATTGCTACCTCCTCAAGCGTAGGAGAAAAAATGGCTAAAACAATCACAACCAGTTTCCCTGTTAATCTTGCAGATATGCACACCATCTCTGGTCGTTTTCGGCACACTCTCAGCCAGGATGAAAGAAGTGTAAAAAAGAAAAGATAAGGCTGTAGGCCTTTTCCGTCCACCCAGAATCTGATACAAATTCTCTGTACCCATCAGGACTGCCCAAACGCTGTTTTGTCTTGTGAAAGAGTTGAATACTCCCATCCTTAAAGAACACTACAACAAAATGCATTAACTGCCCTCTGATTTTTAGCGGGTAACAGAGTTATGCTATATAAGAGATACTAGACAACGATTTTACATTTCATAAGAAGGGGTAAAACAAGGAATGGCAGGAAAAGGGGTAGCATGGGTGGGTAATGAGCAAAGCCATGAGCCCTAATGAGGTGATGAACACTGGCGAGCACGTCTACAGGATGGGAAAGGGGGTTAAAGGCAGTTTACTTTACTATCAGAGTGTTAGGGTGACAGAGATGTGAGTGACACAGTAGGTATGAATAGAGAAGTAGGGGTAATGAGTATAAGAAACAGAATGTGGTGGAATCGTATTACAGGCATAAATAACCATGTCCTGGGTCACCTCTGGTGATGGTGTCAGCGGGACATGATACGGATTTCTCTGGCATATTGAAGTCTGTAAGATGTCTAGGATGGTGTCCTAACTACCTGATAGCAGGTATTTGCAAAGACCACGTGTGTCCTCCCTTCTGCAATGATAACTCTTCAGCATGGGCCTATGCTCTCATAGACATATCCCTGGCAGCAACTGATGGTGGCAGTGGCAAATTGTAATGAGGTGTTTAGCCAGGATCAGGCTGAGGCTGATGAATCTGGTGGTCTCCCTATGTTTTTTGTTCCTATGGATTAGACCTAATAGGCAGGACTCCCAGGTAAGTGGTATTTGTCGTTCTGTGGATGTGCTTGGTGAGATGTCACACCAAGCCTGTATTGGTGGAGGGAAGGGCAAACACATAACGTGTACCAGAGTGGCATCGGGCTGGTTGCAGCTGGAGCAGACAGCAACTGTCCTTTCATAATAACAATTAATTTTCACTGGTGTAAGATAGGCCCTTTGGAATATGTAATGTTGAATAAGGCAGAAGGGGGCATTTCGTAGGATGAGTGCAGGGTACTCTGTCATGGTAGTCCATTCCTTGTCAGTACAAGGGCAGCCCAGGTCAGTTTCCCATTGAGCGCGCAGTGGGGACTTTGAAGCAGCAGTATGTGTGTGAAGCGAGTCATTAAACCAGCATGTTAGATGGCAGCATGAACCCATAACTTGGAGTAACTGTATCATGAGATGCATTGGGCAGTCCGTCTGCATGTTACCCCAGGCAGTATCGAGAGCACCATCAGAGAATTGTAAAATAGGAAGTGGCCATGTTTCAAAACATTTCGCACACTCAGGGACAACAGTACCCACATGCAGAAGACTAAAAATGTGCTTTATTCTGCATCTTAATTTCCTGGGCCTGATCCAGGGAGTGCAACACTCAGGCTTTTTCCACACAAGTTTTATTACCCCACCACCTGTGATAGTGTTGTCATGGGATAGTAGATCACTCCCTTCTTTCATGCATTGTTTTGTTCATAAGGACCCAAAAGAAAAACATTCTCAACCTTGCAACAGCTACTGATTATTGGCAACAAAAGTCTTTTGTCCACGGGATGCTCACTCTTGTAAAAAGTACAAAATATCAGCACCAGTGGGTCTGCCTCTGAGCCCCCTTCTTACAGTGGTAATAGGCACAGACCTGCCTAGCATCTACTGCCAACAGAGCGGCATACTGACTCTGTTTTGTGAGAAGTGTTGTGAGTGCTGCTCACCCTTACTTTCTAGGCCTTTCACGCCTGAGAACTCAGCACGGAGTTAGACAGAAGTGTGGTGTGTGAACTCAGACTTTGTTGGGTGGGGCGAGGCACATCATTTTTTTTTTTTTCATAAGGCCATATACATTGAGTAGTAAGTGCTACAACTGAGAATCCTTGAAGCCGTGGAACGCAAAGCTTCATGATGTTAAGAGTTCCAGTTTAGTTCCAGTTAATTTATAAAGTGCATGGCTACCCGAACTTCGGTCTTCCTAGCACTCCAACAGGATGGAGTGAGTGACTAATCCGAAGATCCTGGAAAAAGAGAGGTCCTTACATTTTGATAGATATGACTGTTTCACACTTAGCTCCAGTCCTTTCTTAACTTAGCTCCCACAGCAGGCTTTGGTGCAAATGTGACCCATGATAAGACTTGTGAGGTCCCAGATGTCATGCTATAACTGTTGCAGTGCTAAAGGGGAGCACTGATCGGTGGTAAACAACTGCAGTAGGGAAGTCTTTGCTTGCTGTGACGCTATCATACTAAGACATGCTGAACATACACATAAAAATATGTGGAGGAGATGAGTCTAGCCAGAGCTAGAAACAGCTCTCAAAGCCTCTGAGATCCTGCATGCCACTCTTAATTCCCTTTGCCTGTTGATTGGTGAAAGTCGGGAGTGGTCATTGCAGGGACACGTACTGTTGCAGACCTGGCCTGTTACCCAGTAAAGAGTGTCTTGTGCGTGACTGGTGAGAAGTGAGGTTTGGGGCTTCTAACAGTGGCCCACACTATAGAGATTGTCTTGGTCCTCCCCTCTCCTGGATTAATTGATCAGCAATAGTAATTCGTCACTGGATGGACAATCACTTGTAGAGGAAGTGTATCGAGTGCAATGCTTAGATCTATAAGGAGGAAAAACTGGGGGGGTCTCCCTGTAGGGGATGTGGAGTGGGTACTATGAGGGGCCACAACTGTATCAGTAAACATTCTGAGACCCCATCTGTGCTACTCTCGATAGGAACCTATAAACCCCATTCCCTCCAAGCTCTTTTGCTTGAAGACATTGCGCCTTTCTGTGACTTGAAGCTGGGGAGAGGAGAGGTGTGCTGTTGTGACAGGATTTGAAATGGAGAGTGCCATAGAAGAGTCCCTAACTGACCACTTTGAAGAAACTATGGGTCCAATTGAGAGTCTGGAAGACAGTGTAATCTGTTGCAGTGGCCATGGAGTGTCCTGTCCGCAAACCCTTGGTCTGCCTGTCTAATTTTGAATTGTGGGTACCACCAGGTTAACTTTACTTCATTGGCACAATCCTTCCTCAGATGGTCCAAGGCAATACAGAGTGTCTGAAATAACCTATCCGTCTGCCCACTCTTTTTAGAGTGGGCAGTCAAATGGCTTTTTTAAAACTATTATCACCAGGAATATTCTCGCAGCGAGAAGACAGTTAAAATATTTTTTTTTTTTAAAACTCCCAGTCCCTGAGAGAAAACTCCCATGATGTTTTTTACATTTCTGAAAAACAAACTCTTTGGTAAGCTTTTGTTAATTTTTTTGAACTATGACAGATGCACAGCAAAAATTTTGATAACTTTGTATGACCCGCCATGGTGGGGTTCATATAAACCCATAGAGTTCACCGCAGGGCCTGCAGTAACTCGATATTTGGAAGGCGAAGTAAAGACAGGGTTGTGGACTTAATGTCTTCTACCACCCTGACTGCTTTTACTTTGTCTGCCAAACTCTGAGCTGGGCCCTATGTCTGCGAGTCTTTGCCAGCGATATGGATTGTGATTCTCCCAGGCATAAATCTGTTAAATTCCTACATAGGGTCAAGGATTACAAGAAAGCAGAGTGTATGCCGATTGGGGTCTTGAATGCTGCAGAAGAAATAAGGTCATTGGGATCTCTTACACTTCTTTGAGAGTTCTATAAGGCTAAGCAATTCCAGTAAGATGCTCTTCCTTCAGAAAGCTGCAATGCATGCATTAAACTTCCCGAATATGGTGCTCATTAGATTTGATCTGATGGAGAGTCTGGTCTCTTTCAAAAACAATCGTAAGAAAAACATTATAGGTGATTTTTTTTAAAGAATGCTGGCACTGTGAGATAATCTGGGCCCTTAATGGGACAGTTTATGGAAAAACATTGACTCCATAGGTTAAAGGCTGGTTGACCTAGGAACCTCTGTTGAGTGACAGACAACAAAGAAATAAGACCTGACCATGTCATTAACTGCACTGAAGTACGCAACTAAAGTGGCCCTGAAAAGTAGTGACGAATTGGAGAATTGCAAACAGCAAAAAAAAACAGGAGTCTGATGGAGGGGGCTGAAAGCTCGGATCCACAGAATTGACCTGAGGGGAACGGTGTAGGAAAGTACCATCTTTCTTGGCATGTTACCCTCATTTTTACCTGTATGTCAGTACGTTTTTGCCTGTCTCACTTGGATCCTGCTGGCCAGGACCCCAGTGCTCATAGTTTGTGGCCTAATGTGTGTATTGTCAGTAGTGGTTAACTGTGTCACTGAGGCTCTGCTAACCAGAACCTCAGTGCTTATGCTCTCTCTGCTTTTAAATTTGTCACAGTAGGCTAGTGACTTCATTTACCAATTTCGCTTGGCACCCTGGACCCCCTTTATAAGTCCCTACTATGTGGTACCTAGGTACCTAGGGCATTGGGGTACAAGGAGATCCTTATAGGCTGCAGCATTTCTTTTGCCACCCATAAGGAGCTCAGACAAACCCTTTCACAGGACTGCCACTACAGCCTGCGTGAAATCATGCACACACTATTTCACAGCCATTTTCATTGCACTTAAGTAACTTTAAGTCACCTATAGGTCTAACCTTCATTTACTAAAGACTAGGTGCAAAGTTACTAAGTGTGAGGGCACTCTTGCACTAGCAAAGGTGCCCCCACGCAGTCCAGGGCCAATTCACTCACAAAGTCCGGGGATGCCATTACACGCGTGCACGACATATAGTTCAATACCTATATGTAGCTTCACAATGGTAACCCCGAATATGGCCATGTAAGGTGTCTAAGATCATGAAATTGTCCTCTCATTCCAAATCTGGTATTGATGAGCCAATTCCATGCATCCTGGGGGATCCACCGTGGGCCCCAAGTACTGCCAAACCAGCTCCCTGAGGCTTGCAATGTAGCTACAGCTGCTGCCACCTCAGAGACAGTGTTCTGCCCCCCTGGGTTCTGAGCAGCTCAGTCCCAGGAAGGCAGAACAAAGCATTTCTTTTGGGAGGAGGGTGTTACACCCTCTCCCTTTGGAAATAGGTGTTACAGGCTGGGGAGGAGTAGCCTCCCCAGCCTCTGGAAATGCGTTGAAGGGCACAGATGGACCTCCAGTCCCTGCTCTGGCGCGAAACTGTACAAAGGAAAGAGAGTGACCACTCCTGTCCATCACTACCCCAGGGGTGGTGCCCAGAGCTCCTCCAGTGTGTCCCATGGTGGGGACACTCTGGAGGCCTCTGAGCGGCCAGCGCCAGCAGGTGACGTCAGAGACCCCTCCTGATAGGTCCATATCTGATAAGGTAGCCAATCCCCCTCTCAGGGCTATTTAGAGTCTCTCCTGTGGGTTTCTCTTCAGATTCTACTTGCACGTTTCCAGCAGGAATCCTCTGCAACTACTACTTCTTCCACTGACCTCGGATCGACCGCAGACTGCTCCAGGAACCGCTGTAACAGCAACAAAGTATCCAGAAGGGCTACTTTTCCTTTGCAACTTCAGCTCCAGCCAGCAACTGCAACAGTTTCCACGATGTGCACGCTCTGGGGACTCCCTGTCTTCACCCTGCACCAGAAGGACCGAAAAAATCTCCTGTGAAGTGACGGAGTCACTTCCCTGCTCCAGCAGGCACCTTAAAGGACGACAACCGGTTCTCTTGGGCGCCTCTCCTGGTGACAAGCGTGCTCCTTGGAACACAGGTGGTGGACCCCTTCGACACAGACTGTCCTAAGGTCCTGCTGTCAAAATTTGGATGAGGTAAGAGCTTGCCTTCCCCGTTTGCGACAGTACCCCTGTGCACTGCGTCATCTTCACCTCCTGAGGCCTCTGTGCACTATTTGCAAGAATCTTTCGTGCACAACCTGGCCCAGGTCCCCAGCACTCTATCCTGCGACGCTCAACTCGCTGAGTTGTTCTCCGGTGGCGTGGGACTTTCTTTTGTAGTGCTGCAACAACTGCAGTTTACACCTTCTTTGTCCCCATGTCCTGGGACCTCCGTGGGTTCTGCCTGGTCATCTGTGGGTTCCCTCCAGTGATGGGAGCCCCCTTTGCCTCCTCAGTCCGAGTTGAGGCCCCCAGGTCCCTCCTGGGCCAAGGCAGCACCACTTTGACACAATCCTTGACATTGCTTGAACAAAGGCTTGTTGGACGAATCCAGCTCCGAAACTCACCTGCATCCAACATCTCCACGTGGGATATCTATTACATGACGCAGGAACCCGCAGCCATCTTCCCTTGGTGCATTTCTGCAGTCTTCGTCCAACAAGGGACTCTTCTTTTGCACCCTCTTCTAGGTTGGCAGGGGCTCCTGTCCTTCCTGGAATCCTCTGCGACTTCTGGACATGGTCACCTCTCTTCACTGGTTTTCAGGTCCAGGAATCCACCATTTGTTGCTTGTAGTCTTGTTTCGTTCTTGCAATAACTCTAATCACGACTTGTAGTGTGTTCTAAGGAAACTTGAAGTACTTTACTCCTACTTTCCTGGGTTCTGGGGTAGGGTATTTTACTCCCCTTTGTGGTTTTCCTACTCTCCCAGCGACACTATACACACTACACTTGTCTATGGGGGAATTTGTGATTTGCATTCCATTTTTTTAGTACATGGTTTGTGTTGCCCCTAGACCTATTTTCTCCTATTGCATTCTATAGCATTTTCTATTGTGTGCACTATCCTATGTCTATTAACTTACCTTATTTTGATGTCTAATGTATATATTGTGTAAAATACTCTTCCAGAAGAAATATTGCCTCTGAGATATTTGGGCCTTGTGTCACCCAAATAAACTACCTTTATTTTTGGTGACACTGAGTATTGTCTTTACTTGTTTATAAGTACTGTGTAACTATGAGTGGTATTGCATGAGCTTTTCATGTCTCCTAGTACAGCCTAAGCTGCTCTGGTGCAGCTACCTCTATCAGCCTAAGCTGCTAGAACACTACTACATTTCACTAATAAAGGATAACTGGACCTGGTATAAGGTGTGTAAGGAAATGGCTCCCTGTTGCAATTACCCCCCACTTTTTGCCTGATACTGATGTTGACTTGACTGAGAAGTGTGCTGGGACCCTGCTAACCAGGACCCAGCACCAGTGTTCTTTCACCTAAAATGTACCAATGTCTCCACAATTGGCACAACCCTGGCACCCAGGTAAGTCCCTTTTTTACTGGTACCCCTGGTACCAAGGGCCCTGATGCCAGGGAAGGTCTCTAAGGGCTGCAGCATGTCTTATGCCACCCTAGGGACCCCTCACTCAGCACAGACACACTGCTTGCCAGCTTGTGTGTGCTGGTGGGGAGAAAATGACTATGTCGACATGGCACTCCCCTCAGGGTGCCATGCCAACCTCACACTGCCTGTGGCATAGGTAAGTCACCCCTAAAGCAGGCCTTACAGCCCTAAGGCAGGGTGCACTATACCACAGGTGAGGGCATAGGTGCATGAGCACTATGCCCCTACAGTGTCTAAGCAAAACCTTAGACATTGTAAGTGCAGAGTAGCCATAAGAGTATATGGTCTGGGAGTCTGTCAAAAACGAACTCCACAGCTCCATAATGGCTACACTGAATACTGGGAAGTTTGGTATCAAACTTCTCAGAATAATAAACCCACACTGATGCCAGTGTTGGATTTATTAAAAAATGCACCCAGAGGGCATCTTAGAGATACCCCCTGTATTTTACCCAATTGTTCAGTGCAGGACTGACAGCCTGCTGCTGAGAGACGAGTTTCTGACCCCATGTGGTGAGGGCCTTTGTGCTCTCTGAGGACAGAAACAAAAGCCTGCTCTGGGTGGAGGTGCTTCACACCTCCCCCCGGCAGGAACTGTAACACCTAGCAGTGAGCCTCAAAGGCTCAGGCTTCGTGTTACAATGCCCCAGGGCACTCCAGCTAGTGGAGATGCCCGCCCCCTGGACACAGCCCCCTCTTTTGGCGGCAAGTCCAGGAGAGATAATGAGAAAAACAAGGAGGAGTCACTGGTCAGTCAGGACAGCCCCTAAGGTGTCCTGAGCCGAGGTGACTCTGACTTTTAGAAATCCTCCATCTTGCAGATGGAGGATTCCCCCAATAGGATTAGGGATGTGCCCCCTTCCCCTCAGGGAGGAGGCACAAAGAGGGTGTAGCCACCCTCAAGGACAGTAGCCACTGGCTACTGCCCTCCCAGACCTAAACACACCCCTAAATTCGGTATTTAGGGCCCCCAGAACACAGCAAGACAGATTCCTGCAACCTAAGAAGAAGAGGACTGCTAAGCTGAAAAACCCTGCAGAGAAGACGGAGACACCAACTGCTTTGGCCCCAGCTCTACCGGCCTGTCTCCCCACTTCTAAAGACACTGCTCCAGCGACGCTTTCCCCAGGGACCAGCGACCTCTGAATCCTCAGAGGACTGCCCTGCTCTAGAAGGACCAAGAACTCCCGAGGACAGCGGCCCTGTTCACCAAAGACTGCAACTTTGAAACAACTTGCGTTTCCTGCCGGAAGCGTGAGACTTACTACTCTGCACCCAACGCCCCCGGCTCGACGTGTGGAGAACAATCACTTCAGGGAAGACTCCCCGGAGACTGCGAGACAGTGAGTAGCCAGAGTTGACCCCCCTGATTCCCCACAGCGACGCCTGCAGAGGGAATCCCGAGGCTCCCCCTGACCGCGACTGCCTGCTTCTCAGATCCCGACGCCTGGTAAAGACTCTGCACCCGCAGACCCCAGAACCTGAAGGATCCGAACTCCAGTGCAGGAGTGACCCCCAGGAGGCCCTCTCCCTTGCCCAGATAGTGGCTACCCCGAGGAGCCCCCCCCTTGCCTGCCTGCATCGCTGAAGAGACCCCTTGGTCTCCCATTGAAACCTATTGAAAACCTGACGCGTGTTTGCACACTGCACCCGGCCGCCCCCATGCTGCTGAGGGTGTACTTTCTGTGTGGACTTGTGTCCCCCCCGGTGCCCTACAAAACGCCCCTGGTCTGCCCTCCGAAGACGTGGGTACTTAGCTGCTGGCAGACTGGAACCGGGGCACCCCCTTCTCCATTGAAGCCTATGCGTTTTGGGCACCACTTTGACCTCTGCACCTGGCCGGCCCTGAGCTGCTGGTGTGGTAACTTTGGGGTTGCTCTGAACCCCCAACGGTGGGCTACCTTGGACCCAAACTTGAACCTCGTAGGTGGTTTACTTACCTGCAAAAACTAACAAACTCTTACTCCCCCCAGGAACTGTTGAAAATTGCACTGTGTCTAGTTTTAAAATAACTATATGTGATTTATGTGAAAAGTGTATATGCTATTTTGCTAATTCAAAGTTCCTAAAGTACCTACCTGCAATATCTTTCCTTTAAAGTATTACTTGTAAATCTTGAGCCTGTGGTTCTTAAAATAAACTAAGAAAATATATTTTTCTACACAAAAACCTATTGGCCTGGAATTGTCTCTGAGTGTGTGTTCCTCATTTATTGACTGTGTGTGTACAACAAATGCTTAACACTACTCCTTTGATTAGCCTACTGCTCGACCACACTTCCACAAAATAGAGCATTAGTATTATCTCTTTTTGCCACTATCTTACCTCTAAGGGGAAGCCTTGGACTCTGTGCATACTATTCCTTACTTTGAAATAGTGCATACAGAGCCAGCTTCCTACATTGGTTGATCAGCGGTGGGATACAAGACTTTGCATTTGCTGGACTACTCAGCCAATACCTGATCACACGACTAAATTCCAAAAATTGTCATTAGAAACTGATTTTTGCAATTTGAACTATTTTTCTAAATTTTTAAAAGTCCTGCTAGGGCCTTGTGTTGGTCCCTGTTAGCATTTCTTTTAGAGTTTAAAAGTTTTGTGAAAGTTTGAATTAAGTTCTAGAGATAGTTTTAGATTCTTAAAAAGTATTCCAACTTTTAGAAACATAGGGGGTCATTCTGACCCCGGCGGTCAGAGACCGCCGGGGCCAGGGTCGGCGGGAGCACCGCCGACAGACCGGCGGTGCCCCGCAGGGCATTCTGACCGCGGCGGTTCGGCCGCGGTCAGATGCGGGAAACCGGCGGTCTCCCGCCGGTTTCCCGCTGCCCTGCAGAATCCTCCATGGCGGCGGAGCGCGCTCCGCCGCCATGGGGATTCTGACACCCCCTACCGCCATCCTGTTCCTGGCGGGTCTCCCGCCAGGAACAGGATGGCGGTAGGGGGTGCCGCGGGGCCCCCGTAAGAGGGCCCCACAAAGTATTTCAGTGTCTGCTATGCAGACACTGAAATACGCGACGGGTGGCACTGCACCCGTCGCACCTTCCCACTACGCCGGCTCAATTCTGAGCCGGCGTCCTCTTGGGAAGGTTGATTTGCCCTGGGCTGGCGGGCGGCCTTTTGGCGGCCGCCCGCCAGCCCAGGGCAAATCCCAAAATACCCTCAGCGGTCTTTCGACCGCGGAGCGGTATTTTGGTGGGGGAACTTTGGCGGGCGGCCTCCGCCGCCCGCCGAAGTTAGAATCACCCCCATAATGTCTAATGCAGAAGAGAGTGTGATGGAACTCCACCTCACACCTTACCTCCATCTTAGAATGAGGGAGCTAAGGTCTCTCTGCAAAATAAAGAAAATAAAAGTTGGCATACGCCCTTCCAAAGCACAGCTCCAGGAGCTGCTGGCAGAGTTTGACAAAGCCAACCCCTCTGAGGATGACCTCCCAGAGGATGAAGCTAGTGACTTGGAGGAGAATTCCCCCCCCCCCCTCCAGTCCTAGTTAGGGAGAACAGGGTCCCTCAAACCCTGACTCCAACTGTGATAGTCAGAGATGCTGCTTTCCTCAGAGGAGGGTCCAGCACCTCTGTAATCACTGAGGATAGCCTCAGTGAAGATGACCTCCTGTTAGCCAGGATGGCCAAAAGATTGGCTTTAGAGAGACAGCTCCTAGCCATAGCAAGGGCAAGACAAGAGATGGCTTTTGGTCCCATCCATGGTGGCAGCAACATAAATAGGGTCAGAGATTCTCCTGACATGTTGAAAATCCCTAAAGGGATTGTAACTAAATATGAAGATGGTGATGACATCACCAAATGGTTCACAGCTTTTGAGAGGGCTTGTGCAACCAGAAAAGTAAACAGATCTCACTGGGGTGCTCTCCTTTGGGAAATGTTTACTGGAAAGTGTAGGGATAGACTCCTCACACTCTCTGGAAAAGATGCAGAATCCTATGACCTCATGAAGGCTACCCTGATTGGGGGCTTTGGATTCTCCACTGAGGAGTACAGGATTAGGTTCAGGGGGGCTCAAAAATCCTCGAGCCAGACCTGGGTTGATTTTGTAGACTACTCAGTGAAAACACTGGATGGTTGGGTAACTGGAAATGAAGTGCATGGCTATGTTGGGCTTTATAGTTTGTTTATGAAAGAACACATTTTAAGTAACTGCTTCAATGAAAAGTTGCATCAGTATCTGGTAGACCTAGGTCCAATTTCTCCCCAAGAATTGGGAAAGAAGGCAGACCACTGGGTGAAGAGTAGGGTAACCAAAACTTCCACTGGGGGTGACCAAAAGAAAGGGGTTACAAAGCCTCCCCAGGAGAAAGTGGGTGACACTAGAAATAAAGAAAAAGAGTCCTCTGTAGGCCCCCAAAAACCAGACCAGGTGGGTGGGCCCCGAGACACAACCCAAAACAAAGGTGGGTACCAGGGTAAGAACTGGGATGCCACTAAGGCATGGTGCCATAACTGTAGACAGACAGGGCACCAAACCAAGGACACTTCTTGTCCCAAAAACAAACCCCCTAGCAAAATCCCAGGGGTGACCAGTGTAGCCATTGGGGATGACTCCTCAGATGAGGAGGTCTTCATAGCCTTCAACTGGAAAAAGGGCCCAACATGTGAGTTGGAGATTCCAGAGGGAAGTAGACACTTCCACCACCTACTGGTGAATGTAATCCTAGCCACTGCCCTGAGAGACACTTGTGCCAGTCATACTATTGTGCATGACAGGCTGATGTTCTCAAACCAGTACATCCCAGGTGAGACTGCCAGAGTAAGAGTTAGCCCAGACAGGGTCACTGATAGGCCTGTGACATTTGTGCCCATAGAAGTGGGCGGGACTTTTAGCTAGAGAAGGGTGGTAGTCAGTACAGACCTCCCCCTTGATTGTCTCCTTGGAAATGACTACCCAGAGGTTTGTCAGAGCCCAAGAGAGGAACTGGTCCAGTGCCAGTCCTCTCCCAAGGACTCTGGAGGTGCTACCCCTGCAGTAACTGCAAGTAGGCCCCAGAAGAAAAAGAAAGGAAAACAGAGTAGGAAAGGTGGACAACCTTTAACCAAGGTTCCAGCAAGCCAAGAAGATTCTGCTCCAGTAGGGGAGAACTCCAAAAATGTCACTGGTAAAGTCCAACCTGACCCACAAGAAGCCCTGGCTAGTCAGGCAACTGTTAACCCTGAGTGGGTGGCTCCTCAGCTAACAGAAGAAAGAGTGGAAGAAGGGTGTTTACTACAAAATGTAGTAACCCCCCACTCTAATACAGCAGACAGGCACCCTGAACCCAAAGAAGCCTGTAACTTAGCCCCTTCCCTTGTAGGTGAGGAGCTAAAGGTGTGGTTCTGGGCACTGACAACTGTTAGTGGCCTCTGCTGGGTGTTAGCCCTTATGGCTGTACTATCCTTGGCATGGTGGTCTGACCCCATGCCACATAGCAAGTTAGGCCCCCTGACTCCTTTGGTCATGGTGGGGTTACTCCAACTCTGAGTAACCTCTTTGAGTAAGCTAGGGGTGACCCTGGCTAAGATAAGATTAGCAGAGGTGGATACCTCTAACCCCAAAATAGAGAAAATGGGTGGAGACATTAAAGACACAGACAAGAGGCAATTCAGACTAGGTCCTATCACTGTGGAAGTGGGTCAGTTCCCCAGAGGGAATGACCTGAACAGGAGGATGTAAGGCAGAGTAGGCCCTGCAACAAACCAGCCTATTTCCTCTACCCTTCCTCGCCTGACAGACTAGGAAGACTCTCCCAGCTTTGGCTGAGTCTCCTGGCCTGTGGGCTGGGGGGGCTAGTGTAAGGAAATGGCTCCCTGTTGCAATTACCCCCCACTTGTTGCCTGATACTGATGTTGACTTGACTGAGAAGTGTGCTGGGACCCTGTTAACCAGGCCCCAGCACCAGTGTTCTTTCACCTAAAATGTACCATTGTCTCCACAATTGGCACAACCCTGGCACCCAGGTAAGTCCCTTTTAACTGTTACCAAGGGCCCTGATGCCAGGGAAGGTCTCTAAGGGCTGCAGCATGTCTTATACCACCCTAGGGACCCCTCACTCAGCACAGACACACTGCTTGCCAGCTTGTGTGTGCTGGTGGGGAGAAAATGACTACGTCGACATGGCACTCCCCTCAGGGTGCCATGCCAACCTCACACTGCCTGTGGCATAGGTAAGTCATCCCTAAAGCAGGCCTTACAGCCCTAAGGCAGGGTGCACTATGCCACAGGTGAGGGCATAGGTGCATAAGCACTATGCCCCTACACTGTCTAAGCAAAACCTTAGACATTGTAAGTGCATGGTAGCCATAAGAGTATATGGTCTGGGAGTCTGTCAAAAACGAACTCCACAGCTCCATAATGGCTACACTGAATACTGGGAAGTTTGGTATCAAACTTCTCAGAATAATAAACCCACACTGATGCCAGTGTTGGATTTATTAAAAAATGCACCCAGAGGGCATCTTAGAGATACCCCCTGTATTTTACCCAATTGTTCAGTGCAGGACTGACTGGTCTGTGCCAGCCTGCTGCTGAGAAACGAGTTTCTGACCCCATGTGGTGAGGGCCTTTGTGCTCTCTGATGACAGAAACAAAAGCCTGCTCTGGGTGGAGGTGCTTCACACCTCCTCCGGCAGGGACTGTAACACCTAGCAGTGAGCCTCAAAGGCTCAGGCTTCGTGTTACAATGCCCCAGGGCACTCCAGCTAGTGGAGATGCCCGCCCCCTGGTCACAGCCCCCACTTTTGGCGGCAAGTCCAGGAGAGATAATGAGAAAAACAAGCAGTCACTTGCCAGTCAGGACAGCCCCTAAGGTGTCCTGAGCTGAGGTGACTCTGACTTTTAGAAATCCTCCATCTTGCAGATGGAGGATTCCCCCAATAGGATTAGGGATGTGCCTCCCTCCCCTCAGGGAGGAGGCACAAAGAGGCTATAGCCACCCTCAAGGACAGTAGCCATTGGCTACTGCCCTCCCAGACCTAAACACACCCCTAAATTCAGTATTTAGGGGCTCCCAGAACACAGCAAGACAGATTCCTGCAACCTAAGAAGAAGAGGACTGCTAAGCTGAAAAACCCTGCAGAGAAGACGGAGACACCAACTGCTTTGGCCCCAGCTCTACAGGCCTGTCTCCCCACTTCTAAAGACACTGCTCCAGCGACGCTTTCCCCAGGGACCAGCGACCTCTGAATCCTCAGAGGACTACCCTGCTCTAGAAGGACCAAGAACTCCTGAGGACAGCGACCCTGTTCACCAAAGACTGCAACTTAGAAACAAAGCAGCAACTTTGAAACAACTTGCGTTTCCCGCCGGAAGCGTGAGACTTGCTACTCTGCACCGACGCCCCCGGCTCGACTTATGGAGAACAATCACTTCAGGGAAGACTCCCCGGCGACTGCGAGACCGTGAGTAGCCAGAGTTGACCCCCCTGAGCGCCCCCACAGCGACGCCTGCAGAGGGAATCCCAAGGCTCCCCCTGACCGCGACTGCCTGCTTCTCAGATCCCGACGCCTGGTAAAGACTCTGCACCCGCAGACCCCAGGACCTGAAGGATCCGAACTCCAGTGCAGGAGTGACCCCCAGGAGTCCCTCTCCCTTGCCCAGGTGGTGGCTACCCCGAGGAGCCCCCCCCCCCTTTGCCTGCCTGCATCGCTGAAGAGACCCCTTGGTCTCCCATTGAAACCTATTGAAAACCAGACGCGTGTTTGCACACTGAACCTGGCCGCCCCGTGCTGCTGAGGGTGTACTTTCTGTGTGGACGTGTGTCCCCCCCGGTGCCCTACAAAACCCCCCTGGCCTGCCCTCCGAAGACGCGGGTACTTACCTGCTGGCAGACTTGAACCGGGGCACCCCCTTCTCCATTGAAGCCTATGCGTTTTGGGCACCACTTTGACCTCTGCACCTGACCGGCCCTGAGCTGCTGGTGTGGTAACTTTGGGGTTGCTCTGAACCTCCAATGATGGGCTACCTTGGACCCAAACTTGAACCCCGTAGGTGGTTTACTTACCTGCAAAAACTAACAAACTCTTACTCCCCCCAACAACTGTTGAAAATTGCACTGTGTCTAGTTTAAAAATAGCTATATGTGATTTATGTGAAAAGTGTATATGCTATTTTGCTAATTCAAAGTTCCTAAAGTACCTACCTGCAATATCTTTCATTTAAAGTATTACATGTAAATCTTGAACCTGTGGTTCTTAAAATAAACTAAGAAAAGATATTTTTCTATTCAAAAACCTATTGGCCTGGAATTGTCTCTGAGTGTGTGTTCCTCATTTATTGCCTGTGTGTGTACAACAAATGCTTAACACTAGTCCTTTGATAAGCCTACTGCTCGACCACACTACCACAAAATAGAGCATTAGTATTATCTCTTTTTGCCACTATCTTACCTCTAAGGGGAACCCTTAGACTGTGCATACTATTCCTTACTTTGAAATAGTGCATACAGAGCCAACTTCCTACAAGGTGTAAGTACCCAAGGTACCCAGTACAAACCAGACCAGCCTCCTACATTGTTGGTGCAGTGGTGGGGTAAGTACTTGCAATTGCTTTACCACTTTGTTACTAGTGTTTTTCACAAGAAAAGCTTGCTCCAATACTTAGAGCTATACATAATTGTACCTAGAAGTAATTTCGAACTTTCTAAAAAGTTATTTAAACTTTGCAGAAGTTTTACAAAGTTCCTGAAAAGTTTCTTCTTTTCACTAAAAAGTTAAGCCTGCTAGTCTACTAACTTTTTACGCTCTGTTCTAAACTCTTTCTTTCAACACGTCTACTGTAGAAACTACCCCTAGAGTTGTGAAGACAACATATGAGAATCTAAACTTTAAAAGTTTGAGGGGACTCTGCATTGAAAGGAGTTAAGGCCTTGGGAAGAACCCTAATAAGGAATTCTTCTCCTGAAGGATGACCAGGGACTTAGCACTGGTCAGGAATAGCTAGATGGGGAAGTAGAGTAGGAGTCCAACCGGGCAGGCTCAGAGGTGCATTCTGATAATCCTTTCAGTGATCTTTCTGTCAACAAACCCCTTAGTATAACTGGGAGTGGGAAGGGTTCACTGTTGGAAAATGGGTTATTGATAGGGCAGGTAGGTACCTACACCTAGCAACAAGCCACAAACCTCCACAAAAGTACAGTTAGGTCTCAGTAAATTAATCCCAGCTCTACCCTTGGTAGCTTAGCATCGAGCGTCAAGGCTTAACTTAGGAGACAAAGTGTAAAGCATTCAAATATCACAAAACAGTAATTAAATAAAACACAGGAAACAGTTTAAAAATCCAAAACCAATTTATAAAAATAGCTTATATTTTTATCTTTAAAATGACACAAAAACGATTAAAATCGGTTCAGGGGAACCGGAGATATGAATTTTTAAAGTATTATTATTTTCTAGCGCATAGAAACAAAAAGCGCCAATCGGGTCATCTGGTTGCACCAGGACCGGGACAAAGTCAAACTTTCAGGCCGACCGCGATGGAGCCCTGCTCGGCTACAGGTCGCGGGAAGCCTCGGTTAAAAAGTTACCTTCTGACTTAGTCTCTTTTTCGATGTTTTTCTTCCCCGGGACGAACCTGCCAGTTGGATCCGACCTCCTGGAGCCCTTGTCCGGATACGCGAAGTCGGTTTCCTCGGTGGTGATTTTTACCTTCGGACTTAGTCGTTTTTTCGAGATGAAAATCCTTCGACCGGGGTAAACCTGGATCTTGATCCGACGTCCGTGGAGCCCTTCTCGGATACGATGGCTGGAAGGTCCCGGTCAACTTTTTACGTTCGGACTTAGTCTTTTTTTCGGATGTTTTTCTTGACCGGGACGAACCACGAAGTCAGGCCGGGTCGCGGTTGAGGCAAGCCGGCTAGAATTTCCGCGTCGAGTCGGTCACTTTATGGAGCTTTTTTCTAAAATTTCTCCAATCTTTTCCAAACTTCTGGGGCTTCACCCAGATGTTCTTTTAAGGTTCTTTTGGGGTCCACAGCTCACCCCAAGGGTCCAGAAGTTCTGTGATGGTCCTTGGGAAGTGCGGACTTCAACTCCCAGAGTGCACCTGGCGCAAACTCCTTTTTGGCCACTGGGCAGTGGTCAGCTGGTCACTTTTTCAGGAGTTGGTGCAGGGGACTCTGGTTAGCAATTTTTCACCTGTAGCAAACAGGGAGTCCCTCCTTGAACCAGTGGAAGCCAGGCAAAGTCCTTCTTGTGGTGAAGCCCAAGTGTGCAGCTGGTGCAGTCTTTCTGAGTGCAGGGTCCAGGTGCAGGCCAGGGGTCCAGCAGGGCAGTCCTTCTTCTCCTTGTAGTTCTTTCTTCTTGAAATTTGGTGGGGATCTGAGGCGTGGGTGCAGGTCTGCCAGTTTTATCCTTGCTCCTGGGTGAAAAGCAGGGGGGCCCTGGTCCTCCAATCAGGGACAGGGTCGTCCCCCTGTGATGACCACTTCCTGGGAAGTGTGGCAAAAATCCATCCCAGAAGGCAACAGTCTCTAAAAATCCAAAATGGATGAATCTGATTTTTAGAGGAGAGATCTGGCTGAGCCCACCCACTGGTGTGGCTAAAAATCATAAACACACCCCTCTCCTGCCCTCTCCTAATCTAATCAAGGGGGCACCTAGCTGTCTGGGGTTGCAGGATGTGGGGGTGTTGCTGGGTGCTCCAGATGTCCTTCTCTGCCTTTGAAGACCAGTTTGGCAGCCCTCCCCCTTCCTGCTTCCCCATCTGCTGAGGGGAGATTCTCTCCCCCAAGCACATTCCTTTGTGTAAAGCCAGGCCACTTCACACCTCATAAAAGTGGCCTGGCAGAAGCTGCTGCAGGCTGGCCAATCAGAGCACAGCAGCAAAAACAATGCAGAGCTGAAATTGGCAACTTTTTAGGTAAAGTCTAAACTTTTTACCTGCACTAGTTATATTAAATCCAACAACTGGAAGTTGTGGGATTTATTATAACAATCAATTTGATACCAAATTCTTGGTATGTAACATTTAAGGAGACTTTAAAATTTAAAATAAAGTCTGCCCATTCTAGCCTATGAAGGCCATTTACTTCAATGAGGGAAAAACGAATTTGGCTGTTTTTACCTCACCAGGGCTTATAAATCTATTTTTATAAAGTCCCTGCTTATAGTTACATGGCACCCAGCCCTAGGGGCACATAGGGCACACCTTAGGGGTGACTTATATGTAAAAATAAGGTAGTTTAAAACTTTGGAAGTACCTTTAATTCCAAAGTCGAATTTGCATATAACTTTAATTTAAAAGCAGCCAGCAAGGCAGGCTGGCTTTTAAAATGACACTGGGCACCTCAGCAATGCACCTAGGTGTGCACCACCTATGCTGTGGTCCCTAAACCTACATGCCCTACCATATACTAGGGACTTATAGGTAGGTTAACTTAGCCAATTATAATTAGCCTAATTTGCATATCCATTTTACACAGAGCACTGGCCCTGGGACTGGTAAGCAGTACCCAGGGCACAGCCAAGAGTCAGTAACCACCAGTACCTATCCAGAAAGAGTGGGGGTGATCAGGCAAAAAAAAGGACTTTCCTACACTGCCCCCCCCCCAGATGAAAGGTGATGGGTACTAACCTACACCCTGGTAGTCCTCATCAGCTAAGTGGAAAAACCTGGAAAGGCCATCTGCATTGGCATGAGCAGTCCCAGGTCTGTGCTCCACTGTGAAGTCCATCCCCTGTAGGGAAATGGACCACCTTAACAGTTTTGGGTTCTCCCCCCTCATCTGCATCAACCATCTGAGAGGTCTGTGGTCAGTTTGTACACGGAAGTGAGTGCCAAACAAGTAAGGCCTCAACTTCTTCAGGGACCAAACCACAGCAAAGGCCTCCCTCTCAATGGCACTCCATTTCTTCTCTCTGGGGAGTAGTCGCCTGCTGATGAAGGCAACTGGGTGATCATGGCCCTCTTCATTAACTTGTGCTAACACTGCCCCAATCCCTTCCTCTGAAGCATCTGTTTGCACTACAAACTCCTTGCTATAGTCAGGGGCCAGTAACACTGGTGCTGAACACATAGCCTGTTTTAGGGTGTCAAAAGCTTTTTGACACTCTGGGGTCCAAATGACCTTCTTGGGTTGTTTCTTGGAGGTAAGCTCAGTCAGAGGGGCCACTATGGTCCCAAAATTCTGAACAAACCTCCTGTAATACCCAGTCAGGCCAAGAAAGGCCCTGACCTGAGTCTGGGTTTTTGGAGCCTCCCAATCCAGGATAGTCTGGATCTTGGGCTGGAGAGGTTGTACATGGCCTCCACCAACAAGGTGGCCCAGGTACACAACAGAACTTTGCCCTATCTGGCACTTGCTTGCCTTGATAGTCAGGCCTGCTTGAAGCAGGGCCTGAAGCACTTCCTTCAGGTGGACCAGGTGGTCCCTCCAGGTGGAACTAAATACAGCTATATCATCTAGATAAGCTGCACTAAAAGATTCCAACCCAGATAGGACTCTATTCACCAACCGTTGGAAGGTGGCAGGAGCATTTTTCATCCCAAAGGGCATCACCTTGAACTGAAAGTGGCCCTCTGGTGTGGAAAATGCTGACCTCTCCTTGGCTCTTGGACTTAAGGCAATCTGCCAATATCCTGAGGTCAGATCAAATGTGCTCAGGAATTTGGCAGCCCCCAACCTGTCAATGAGCTCATCAGCTCTAGGTATGGGGTGAGCATCAGTCCTAGTGACTGCATTTAGACCTCTGTAGTCCACACAGAATCTTAATTCTTTCTTCCCACCTTGGGGACTAGCTTTGGGCACCAGTACCACTGGACTGGACCAAGGACTATCAGAGTGCTCAATTACCTTCAGATCCAACATCTTAGCCACTTCAGCTTTGATGTTGGCCTTGACCTGGTCAGACAGCCTGTACAGCTTGTTCTTGACAGGCAAGCTGTCACCAGTGTCAACATCATGGACACACCAATTGGTGAGTCCAGGGGTCAGGGAGAACAGACTAGCAAACTGTCCCAAGACTTGCTTACAGTCTTGTTGTTGCTGATCTGTCAGTTTGGGAGAGAGTACCACTCCCTCCACTGACCCATCTTTTTCCTTTGAGGACAGGAGGTCTGGCAGAGGTTCACCCTCCTCCTCCTTCCCTTCATCAGTGACCATCAGCATGGTCATGTCTGCCCTGTCCTGGTGGGGTTTCATCCTATTAACATGCAGGATCCTGTGAGGATTCCTGGGGGTGCCAAGGTCCACCAAGTAGGTGACCTCACCTTTTTTTTCTAGGATTGGATAGGGCCCAGTCCATTTGGCCTGTAGTGCCCTAGGAGCCATGGGCTCCAAAACCCACACCAGCTGTCCTGGGTGATACTCAGGCATGGTAGCCTTTTGATCATGCCAGAGCTTCATGAGCTCCTGACTGGCCTCCAGGTTCCTGCTTGCCTTCTTCATATACTCAGCCATGCGAGACCGCAGGCCTAGTACATAATCCAGCACATTCTCCTTGGCTTCCTTGAGAGGCTTTTCCCAAGACTCTCTCACCAAGCACAATGGGCCTCTTACAGGGTGCCCAAACAGTAACTCAAAGGGGCTGAATCCAACCCCCTTCTGTGGCACCTCCCTGTAGGCAAACAGCAGGCATGGGAGGAGGACATCCCATCTCCTCCTGAGTTTGTCAGACAAACCCATGATCATGCCCTTCAGGGTCTTATTGAATCTTTCCACTAGACCATTGGTCTGTGGATGGTAGGGTGTGCTGAACTTATAAGTAACACCACACTCCTCCCACATGGCTTTCAGATAGGCTGACATAAAGTTTGTGCCCCTATCTGAGACCACCTCCTTTGGGAATCCCACTCTGGTGAACACACCAAGTAGGGCCCTAGCCACTGTGGGTGCAGTGATTGTCCGGAGGGGTATTGCCTCAGGGTACCTGGTGGCATGGTCCACTACCACCACAATGTACCTGTTACCTGAAGCAGTTGGTGGGTCTAGGGGACCAACAATGTCAATCCCCACCCTCTCAAAGGGAGTCCCAACCACTGGCAGTGGAATTAAGGGAGCCTTTGGCTTGCCCCCTGTCTTGCCACTGGCTTGACAGGTGACACAGGAGCTGCAAAACTCCCTGACTTTTTCTGACATTTCTGGCCAAAAAAAATGGTTGACCAGCCTGTTCCAGGTCTTGGTCTGTCCCAAATGACCAGCTAAGGGGATATCATGGCTTAAGGTAAGGAGGAATTCTCTATACTTTTGGGGGACCACTACTCTCCTAGTAGCCCCTTCTTTGAGGGTCCTAGCCTCAGTGTAGAGAACTCCATCCTCCCAGTAAACCTTGTGGGTACCACTGGTATCCCCTTGTTCTTGCCTGGCAGCAGTCTGCCTCAGGCCCTCAAGAGTGGGACACTCTCTTTGTCCCTGGCACAAATCTTCTCTGGTGGGCCCACCTGACCCTTGCAGTTCTGCCAAGTCAGGCAGAGTTTGCAGGGAAGGTGTCCCTCCCTCAGAGTTCAGATCCTCCCCCTCAGGGTTGGATTCTTCCTGACCCTCTGTACTTGTTGGGGCTGGTAAGCCAGACCCAGTGCCCTTTCTCTTCTTCTTGGAGGCTTGGCCCATTGTTCCAGGGTCCAAGTGTCCAGCATTTCCCTGTTGTGCTGCCTGTGACCTGGTCACAGCACACACCCATTCAGGGAGATCCAGCATCTTTGCATGGACCCTTCTCTCCACTTCTGACCATTCAGATGCTTCAAGATCATTTCCCAGTAGACACTCTACTGGGAGGGCAGGAGCTACAGCTACTTTTTTAGGGCCAGTCACACCTCCCCATTCCAGACTCACCATAGCCATGGGATGGAGTTTGGTTCTGCTATCTGCATAAGTCACCTGGTGGAAGACACCAGGTAAGACCTGCTCTGGAGAAACCAGCTTTTCTGTGACCATTGTCACACTGGCTCCTGTATCTCTCAGAGCTTCCACTTCAGTCCCATTGACTTTAGGCCTCTGCCTATACCTCTGCATGATGGGAGGTAAGGTGGCCATAGTTGCAATGTCCACCCCACCCACGGATACTAAGGTGACTTCAGTGTACCCTGATTCCACCCCTGGGCCAACTTCCACCCCCAACCCTACACTAGCAATCCCCTGGGATTGCCCACCAGTGGGGGGCTTCTTGGTGCAGATAGCATCTCCTCTTTTATGTCCTGGCTGATAACAGTCAAAACACTTGCCGGCCTTAGCAAGCTCCTGAAACCTTCCTGCTTTAGCAGGATCAAAATTCTTTCCCTGATACCCTTTCCCTTTAGAAGTGAATTGGCTCGGGGCTCCCCCTCCCTGAGAAGTTTTTGGGGACTCTTGTGAGGACTCTTTGGGTTTTTTGTCATCTTTCCCCTGGTTCTTCCCCTGAGAAGAACCATGTCCTCCCTTTTTCTGATCACCCCCTGGGGGTCTCTGGTTAACTCTAGTTCTTAACCAGTCATCTGCTGCCTCCCCCAGCTCTCTGGGGTTGGTCAACCTAGAGTCTACTAGATACTGGCGGAGCCTCTCTTGGACACAATTAGTTAGAAGGTGCTCCCTCATAATCAAATTGTACAGCCCCTCAAAGGTACTTACCCTGTTGCCCTGTATCCAGCCCTCCAGTGCTTTCACTGAAATGTCCACAAAGTCCACCCAGGACTGGGTGCTTGTCTTTTGGGTGTCCCTAAACTTAAGCCTATACTGCTCTGGGGTTAGACCAAACTTTTTAGTCAAGCATCTCTTCATACTGGGGTATGAGTCTGCATCCTCCCCACTCATGGTTAGGAGCCTATCCCTCCCAGAGTTGGGAACTAACTCCCAAAGGAGTGAACCCCAGTACTGAGGCTTGACTTTCCTCATCTGGAGGGCCCTCTCAAAGGCCCCCAGCCACTTATCGATGTCATCCCCCTCTACATAGGCAGGAACCACCCCTTTGGGTAATCTGGGGGAAAAACCCCCACCCAGGGACACCTCAGTTTCTTTCTCGCTGCTTCCATCTTTTTTTTCTTTGCTTGCCCACTTCTTTTTTTCTAGGGCAAGCTTATCTGCCTCCAAAGCTATGTAGGCTAGCTGGGCTTCCAGCTCTCTCTCCCTGATGGATGGGTTCTCTCCTCCTGAAAGGACCCTCTTCCTACCACTAGCTTTGGGTCTACCCCTAGTGACTGTGTCCAGTGAGGACCGTTCCTCCTCTTCCTCACTTGGGGTCTGATGCCTTTCCTCCCCTGAATGGTTAGAGTTAGCATCATCTTCTTTTGGTTCCTCCTCTGGAGCTTCCTCTGTCTCTACCTCTTGGGCCTCAGCCCATGCTGTCAGGGATTTAATCAGGATTTCTTTCCTGAGATTAGTGGTTGCAGGCAACCCCCTCTCAATACACAACCCCCTAAGCTGGACTACTGTCAGTGTGGGTAGGCTAGCCAGATCAAGCTCCATGGTTCCCTAGTTTTGTGTCAACAAAAGCTTTTTGCAAAAATTGGAAACAAGAATTTAGAAAAATTACAAAAATTCAATAATTGAAATTAATCCAAATTAATTTAAAAAAAAATTAAAATTAAAAATTAAAAACAATTTTTGCACTAGGACAATTTAAAGGATTTTTAATTTGTTTTATCTAAAACTGTAACGTGATATTGAACACAAGTACAGGATCCCGTCGCTGCTTCCAATTATGTTGGAAAATGGGTTATTGATAGGGCAGGTAGGTACCTACACCTAGCAACAAGCCACAAACCTCCACAAAAGTACAGTTAGGTCTCAGTAAATTAATCCCAGCTCTACCCTTGGTAGCTTAGCATCGAGCGTCAAGGCTTAACTTAGGAGACAAAGTGTAAAGCATTCAAATATCACAAAACAGTAATTAAATAAAACACAGGAAACAGTTTAAAAATCCAAAACCAATTTATAAAAATAGCTTATATTTTTATCTTTAAAATGACACAAAAACGATTAAAATCGGTTCAGGGGAACCGGAGATATGAATTTTTAAAGTATTATTATTTTCTAGCGCATAGAAACAAAAAGCGCCAATCGGGTCATCTGGTTGCACCAGGACCGGGACAAAGTCAAACTTTCAGGCCGACCGCGATGGAGCCCTGCTCGGCTACAGGTCGCGGGAAGCCTCGGTTAAAAAGTTACCTTCTGACTTAGTCTCTTTTTCGATGTTTTTCTTCCCCGGGACGAACCTGCCAGTTGGATCCAACCTCCTGGAGCCCTTGTCCGGATACGCGAAGTCGGTTTCCTCGGTGGTGATTTTTACCTTCGGACTTAGTCGTTTTTTCGAGATGAAAATCCTTCGACCGGGGTAAACCTGGATCTTGATCCGACGTCCGTGGAGCCCTTCTCGGATACGATGGCTGGAAGGTCCCGGTCAACTTTTTACGTTCGGACTTAGTCTTTTTTTCGGATGTTTTTCTTGACCGGGACGAACCACGAAGTCAGGCCGGGTCGCGGTTGAGGCAAGCCGGCTAGAATTTCCGCGTCGAGTCGGTCACTTTATGGAGCTTTTTTCTAAAATTTCTCCAATCTTTTCCAAACTTCTGGGGCTTCACCCAGATGTTCTTTTAAGGTTCTTTTGGGGTCCACAGCTCACCCCAAGGGTCCAGAAGTTCTGTGATGGTCCTTGGGAAGTGCGGACTTCAACTCCCAGAGTGCACCTGGCGCAAACTCCTTTTTGGCCACTGGGCAGTGGTCAGCTGGTCACTTTTTCAGGAGTTGGTGCAGGGGACTCTGGTTAGCAATTTTTCACCTGTAGCAAACAGGGAGTCCCTCCTTGAACCAGTGGAAGCCAGGCAAAGTCCTTCTTGTGGTGAAGCCCAAGTGTGCAGCTGGTGCAGTCTTTCTGAGTGCAGGGTCCAGGTGCAGGCCAGGGGTCCAGCAGGGCAGTCCTTCTTCTCCTTGTAGTTCTTTCTTCTTGAAATTTGGTGGGGATCTGAGGCGTGGGTGCAGGTCTGCCAGTTTTATCCTTGCTCCTGGGTGAAAAGCAGGGGGGCCCTGGTCCTCCAATCAGGGACAGGGTCGTCCCCCTGTGATGACCACTTCCTGGGAAGTGTGGCAAAAATCCATCCCAGAAGGCAACAGTCTCTAAAAATCCAAAATGGATGAATCTGATTTTTAGAGGAGAGATCTGGCTGAGCCCACCCACTGGTGTGGCTAAAAATCATAAACACACCCCTCTCCTGCCCTCTCCTAATCTAATCAAGGGGGCACCTAGCTGTCTGGGGTTGCAGGATGTGGGGGTGTTGCTGGGTGCTCCAGATGTCCTTCTCTGCCTTTGAAGACCAGTTTGGCAGCCCTCCCCCTTCCTGCTTCCCCATCTGCTGAGGGGAGATTCTCTCCCCCAAGCACATTCCTTTGTGTAAAGCCAGGCCACTTCACACCTCATAAAAGTGGCCTGGCAGAAGCTGCTGCAGGCTGGCCAATCAGAGCACAGCAGCAAAAACAATGCAGAGCTGAAATTGGCAACTTTTTAGGTAAAGTCTAAACTTTTTACCTGCACTAGTTATATTAAATCCAACAACTGGAAGTTGTGGGATTTATTATAACAATCAATTTGATACCAAATTCTTGGTATGTAACATTTAAGGAGACTTTAAAATTTAAAATAAAGTCTGCCCATTCTAGCCTATGAAGGCCATTTACTTCAATGAGGGAAAAACGAATTTGGCTGTTTTTACCTCACCAGGGCTTATAAATCTATTTTTATAAAGTCCCTGCTTATAGTTACATGGCACCCAGCCCTAGGGGCACATAGGGCACACCTTAGGGGTGACTTATATGTAAAAATAAGGTAGTTTAAAACTTTGGAAGTACCTTTAATTCCAAAGTCGAATTTGCATATAACTTTAATTTAAAAGCAGCCAGCAAGGCAGGCTGGCTTTTAAAATGACACTGGGCACCTCAGCAATGCACCTAGGTGTGCACCACCTATGCTGTGGTCCCTAAACCTACATGCCCTACCATATACTAGGGACTTATAGGTAGGTTAACTTAGCCAATTATAATTAGCCTAATTTGCATATCCATTTTACACAGAGCACTGGCCCTGGGACTGGTAAGCAGTACCCAGGGCACAGCCAAGAGTCAGTAACCACCAGTACCTATCCAGAAAGAGTGGGGGTGATCAGGCAAAAAAAAGGACTTTCCTACATTCACACACTAGTAGGGCTCCCTTCACATCTAAAGGCCAGGTCACTAGGGTTGTTACAGTTAGGGAAAGATCAACCTCTGCCAATTCCAATGTTACTTCTGTTTCAGAAGCATCCTACACTTCTAACCCTGAGGACTAGTCCCTAGATAGGGAACTCAGAAAGCTGAGGTGAGAAGAGGCCAGACTGGGGCTACAGCAGCAACAGTTGGCCTTAGACAGGAAATCCCTGGCTGTGGAAAGGGAAAGGCAGGGTTTGGGGTTAGTTCCCCGTGGTGGCAGCAGCAGTTTCAGGAATTCCAGTGTTAGGGAACCTACATTTGATTGTAGGAATCTG
Organism: Pleurodeles waltl; assembly: GCF_031143425.1. Taxonomy (NCBI): domain Eukaryota; kingdom Metazoa; phylum Chordata; class Amphibia; order Caudata; family Salamandridae; genus Pleurodeles; species Pleurodeles waltl. The sequence goes on along the minus strand of NC_090443.1, from coordinate 992,962,113 downwards.
CACACAGTTGTCCCCCCCCATAAAGATGGGGATGACATCTGTAAGTGGTTTGCTGCACTTGAGAGGGCCTGTAAAGTTCAAAGGGTCCCTCAAGTTTAGTGGGCTACTATCCTGTGGCTATCTTTCACTGGCAAGGGGAGAGACAGATTCCTTATTATCAGGGTGGATGATGCAGATAACTACCCTATACTCAAAAGTGCACTTTTAGATGGTCTGGGCTTAACCACTGAACAATACAGGTTAAAGTTCAGAGAAACCAGAAAGGAGCCATCACAGGATTGGGCAGATTTTGTAGACTGTTTATTGAAGGCACTAGAAGGTTGGTTAAATGGCATTAAGGTGACTGACTATGAAAGCATATATAACTTGATTCTGAGAGAGCATATATTGAACAATTGTGTGTTTGGTTTGTTGCACCAGTATCGTGTAGACTCAGATCTGACCTCTCCCCAAGAATTGGTGAAGAAGTTAGACAAATGGGCCAGAACAAGGGTGAGCAGAAAAGCTCAAACAGGGAGTGACAAAGACAGCAAAAATAAGGATGGTAAGTCTCATGACAAGGGTGGGGACAAAGATAACAACTCTTCTAAGTCCTCATCAGGCCCACAAAAATCCTCTGGTGGTGGTGGGCACACATCCTCTTCACACAATCAGAAAAAAGCCATGGTGTTATCTCTGTAAAGCCAAAGGTCACTGGGCAAGAGACCTTATTGTCCAAAAAGAAATACCAAACCTCCCACCACCACAACCCCCACTGCTTCCACTAGTGCCCCTAGTAATAGCAGTGGTGGTGGGAAAGACACTACAAATAGCCAGTCAAAGGGTGTAGCTGGGGTCACTTTTGGTAATGTAGTGGGGGTTGGTCTAGTTAGGGAGCCCACTGAGGCTGTTTTAGTCTCTGATGGTGGAATTGACCTTGCCACCTTAGTTGCCTGTCCCCTTAATATGGATTAGTAGAAGCAACCACCCCTAATAAATGGTGTTCAGGTTGAGGCCTACAGGGACACAGGTGCTAGTGTCACTGTGGGGATGGAGAAACTGGTAGCCCCTGAGCAACACCTACTTGGTCATCAGTACCAAGTGACAGACGCCCATAACAACACTGTTAGCCACCCCATGGCTGTTGTGAATCCCAGCTGGGGGGAGGGGGTTTCTGATCCAAAGAAAGTTGTGGTATCCTCTGACTTACCTTTTTTAAAAAATATTTTATTTTTTATTTGCAGGTGTGGTTACATTACATGATTCAAAAGCTCAATCCTGTTATATCGTGGCATACATCTTATGTGAATCAATTTAATGTACTGCAATACATTCAAATACTCTTATCTCAGTCATATTTTAAACCAATATATCTATAAGAAGAATCTTATATCTTGACCCCAACCTCCCCCCCAGACCTAATCATTCTCTGAATTGCTCATCTTCCCACATATACCCTGATACCTCCGCATTGCTCTGACCCGTTGCGCATACAATTTTTATTGCCTCCATCTTCGCCCTCCATGCTGCACATGTAGGGGACACTGGGGATTTCCATGGCTGGAGAATCAGTGATTTAGCTAACAAGGTTCCCACAAATATTATTTGTCTAGAGGATATGGGCAAATCTGTGCTTTGCGCAATACCCCATAATGCCACTAACGGGCTAGGGGCTAGCTCGTATGATATCATGGCACTAATCCTTTGAAAAAGTTTCCCCCAGTACCCTGCCAGATGCATGCATGAAAAGCACATATGGAGCCAATCCCCCTGGGTCTTTTGGCAGCGCGGGCACAAACCTGATGCCTCCGGGTACATTTCCTTTATTCTAGTGGGGTGTAATAAAGCAACCATTTGGAATAAAGAGTGATTCTTTTAAATTTCGCCCCTCTTTGTGCTTTTTGTGACACCTCATTGTGCTTTTGCCATTGTTGTATCCCTATTTTACACCCAGTAAGATTTTCTACTCGGACCAAAGGTTGGGAGATTGCCGGAGCTTTCTAACACAAAGGGGGTCATTCTGACCCGGCGGGAGCACCGCCAACAGGCTGGCGGTGCCCCGCAGGGCATTCTGACCGCGGTGGTTTTGCCGTGGTCAGAAGTGGAAAACCGGCGGTCTCCCGCCGGTTTTCCGCTGCCCTTAAGAATCCTCCATGGCGGCGCAGCTCGCTGCGCCGCCATGGGGATTCTGACACAACAACCCATACCGCCATCCTGTTCCTGGCGGGCGAACTGCCAGGAACAGGATGGCGGTATGGGTTGTCGTGGGGCCCCTGGGGGCCCCTGCAGTGCCCATGCCAATGGCATGGGCACTGCAGGGGCCCCCGTAAGAGGGCCCCACTTTATATTTCAGTATCTGCTTTGCAGACACTGAAATACGCGACGGGTGCCACTGCACCCGTCGCACCTTCCCACTCCGCCGGCTCAATTCTGAGCCAGCGTCCTCGTGGGAAGGGTGATTTGCACTGGGCTGGCGGGCGGCCTTTTGGCGGTCGCCCGCCAGCCCAGTGCAAATCCCAAAATACCCTCAGCGGTCTTTCGACCGCGGAGCGGTATTTTGGAGGGGGGAACTCTGGCGGGCGGCCTCCGCCGCCCGCCAGGGTGAGAATCACCCCCAAAATTTGTAGTTGTGTCGGGGATTATGCCACTGTCTGTAGCACCATCTTTGCCTCCTCTTGTCCTAAGTGTTTACCATTCCCCACCTCCAATGCCTTCAGCACCCCCTTAGTATTACTGCTAGTGGCTGAAAATAGAGGATAAATAGGCGTCTCCGTATATTGCAAACTGTTGATAGCTACTGCAGTAGGGGGGTTGCTAGAAGTGGCATAATTCGATGGAGAGATTAATATGGGGGGCTGAGGAACCATTCCAGCTATTTGCGTTGGTCATGGTACTGACTGTTCATGACCTTCTGCTGGACTGGACACTAGCACCACGGGGAATGCAGATGAAAGAGGCGACAAGTTCTGTGATAAGTCCTGTGCTCCTATAGACTCCTGCAGCGCCCCCCACTAGATGTTGTTGTCCAGAACTGTGTCTTTGTCTACCTATGGTAGAGGTCAGGGTCTTTGTTTTGGGGCCCTTAACGTTTTTACTCATTATTCCTGTCCTGCAGCTCGTGTCCCATGTCATGCGTTTCATTCTAGGAGTACTTTTAAGGTGTTACAATAAGAGCGAGCAAGGTATAGGGGCCCAAAGAAAGCTAAGCCAAACCAGAGATAAAAGTCTTGAATAAGGAGGCAAAGGAGGCCAACAGGCATCTACTTCCGTAGCGCTATTGTATCCTTGACCAGCGCTGGTAAGGTTAACGCAGCTGGGCGCTCGGTTCCCCTCAGACTCCAGCTGTCTGAGTAGCGAACAGAAAGTATGCCCGCCATCTTGTCAATCCGCCGGGCTCTCAGTCATGGAGCATGACAGGAGCTCCACTTGACCATACACTGACTTACCTGTAGAGTGTCTATTAGGAAATGATTTGGAAACTTCAGCTTGGACTGAAGTGGAGTTGGAGGCCCATGCAGCAATGCTGGGCATTCCTGGACATATCTTTACTCTTACTAGGGCTGAGGCCAAGAAGCAAAGAGAACAGGGAAACTTGGATCTTGGAACAATGGACCAAGTGCTCCCAAAAACTAGGGGTAGACAGGACAAACCCTTGTCCACTATCCCTCCCTCTCCAAATGATTCCCCTTTTGATGAGGAGGAGTCTTCTTCATGTGCAGAACCTACATAAGAGGAGCCTGAAGCTGACACAGCTGAGAATTTAGGTTCAGGGGGGCCTGCCAGTGAGGAACTGAGTGTGGCACATCAGACCTGTCCCACACTAGAGGGTCTCAGACAGCAAGCTGCCAAAAGCAGAATGGGGATGTCAATGAAAGCCACACAGTTTACTGGGAGAATAATCTCCCCTATTCTGAAGCAAGGGACCCTAAACCTGGTGCCACCAGGAGACTGGTCACCCCCCCCCCCCTCCAGTATAGGGAATTCCTCATAGCTCTAGCTAATGACATTCCCTTGGCTGGACATTTGGGCCAAATTAAAACAATGGGACAGACTTGTTCCCCATTTTCACTGGCCCCATATGTCAGAAGACACTGCTTTTAGGGTCTGGGCTCGCCCCTCATGCTGCGGAGCTCCTCCAGTCTGTGCCTTCCACCCCACCGTCGCTGCTGCCGCGAGTGTGAGGCCCTCCACCACCCGCAGGCACCCACCTGCTCCTCATCCCTGGTGTCTAGTGGGGTCCGTAAGTGCTGTGAGTGTGTTCTTTTTTCTGCTTGTATCCTTTTTTACATTTTGCCATTTCTGTGTTTTTCTGTGCTTTTTAGCCTTTTTCCACTTGCTCTGCTTTGCGCTCCCCTTCCCACCCGTTTTTGGCTCTTCTGAGCCGTTCGTTCCAGCCGCTGCGCCCCTGCGGCCCCGCTCCCTCACGGCCCTTTTGCCCTCAGCTCCTGCCTCCCAGCTACTCCTCCCTCCCAGCTCCCCTTCTTAATGGCGCCCGCTGCGCGGTGCTCAGAGTGACCCCTGACCTGATTTTTGGGTCTGGGCTTGCCCCTCAAACCGCGCAGCTCCTCCAGTCTGTGCCGTGCCTTCCACCCTGCCCTCGCTGCTTCTGTGAGTTCGAGGCCCTCCACCACCCACAGGCACCCGTCTGCACCTCATCCCTGGTGTCTAGCGGGGTCCGTAAGTGCTGTGAGTGTGTTTTTGTTTCTGCTCATATCCTTTTTTAAATTTTGCCATTTCTGTGTTTTTCTGTGCTTTTTAGCCTTTTTCAGCTTGCTCTGCTTTGCGCTTCCCCTCCTGCCTGTTTTCGGCTCTTCTGAGCCGTTCGTTGCGCTGCGAAGTTCTAGCCCAAATTGTGGAACCTCCTTTGGAGTGTTCCAAGTTCATTGATCAGGTGATACGATTGGATCAACGCTTGAGTGAACATAAGGGAGAAAAATTCCAGGGTGACACTTAGTGGTGGTCAAAACTGAGAACCGCCACCGCTAAGATCAATCTCCACAACAGACTGCATGCTATCGCCAACTGGATGGAGATCCTCAAACTGAACTCGGACAAGACTGAGATCCTCATCCTCAGCTCCAACCGCTCCGCATGGGACGTCTCCTACTGGCTAGCCACCCTAGGAACCGCCATCCACGCACGCAACCTTGGTTTCATCCTAGACTCATTGCTCACCATGACCCAGCAAGTCAACGCCATCTCATCCTCATGTTTCAACACCCCCGCTTGCTTCGCAAGACCTTCAGATGGATCCCCATCGAAACCACAAGAACGGTCAGCCACACCCTCGTCAGCAACAGACTGGACTACGGCAACCCACTGTACGCGGGAAAAAGGCCAAGCTCCAGAGGAAACTTCAACGATTCAGAAGCCTCTGCACGCCTCATTCTCAACATCCCATGCCACGAACACATCTCAGCCCACCTTAGAGACCTACACTGGCTACCCGTCAGCAAGAGGATCCCCTTCAAACTCCTCATCCACGCCCACTAGACTCTCCACGACGCAGGCCCTGCCTACCTCAACGAGCATCTCAGCTTCCATGCACCCACCAGCCAGCTCCGCTCCGCCAACCTCGCCCTCGCCACTGTCCCCCGCATCCATTGTACCACAGCCGGCGGCAGATCCTTCTCTCACCTCACCACCAAAACCTGGAACTCCCTCCCCATCAACCTACATCTGACCCAGGACCTCCTGACCTTCAGGAAACGACTCAAGACCTGGCTATTCAAGCAGTAGCAACCCGGACCTCCCCCCCAGCGCCTTGAAACCCTAATGGGTGAGTAGCACGCTTAACAAGTGATTGATTGAAGACACAAAGGAGTTTTGTCACTCCTGTGTCACCTGCCAAGCCAGTGGCAAGGCTGTTGGCACCCTAAAGGCCCCCTTAATCCCACTGCCAGTGGTTGGGGTGCCCTTTGAGTGAGTAGGGGTTGACATAGTTGCCACCCTTGACCCTCCAACAGCTTCTGGCAATAGATTCATCCTTGTGGTAGTGGACCATGCCGCATGGTATCCAGAAGCTATCCCCTTCAGGACCAGTATAGCAACTGCAGTGGCAAAAGCCCTCCTGGGAATATTTTTCAGGGCAGGTTTCGCTAAGAGAGTTTGTAGTAAATCGTGCTCCTTATATACTATCTCAAAGTAAGAGATAGTGTGCACAGAGTCCAAGGGTTCCCCTTAGAGGTAAGATAGTGGCAAAATTACATAATTCTAATGCTCTATTTTGTGGTAGTGTGGTCGAGCAGTAGGCTTATCAGAGGGTAGTGTTAAGCATTTGTTGTACACACACAGGCAATAAATGAGGAACACACACTCAAAGACTTAACTCCAGGCCTATAGTTTTTATATAGGAAAATATATTTTCTTAATTCATTTTAGAACCACAAGAGTCAAGATTTGAAGTAAATACATAAAATGCAAGGTACCCTACACAGGTAAGTAAGGAACTTTGAATTAGAGCAGTAACATACACAGTTTTAGTTAAAATGGCAATACGTTAGTTTAAAAGTGGACACTGCAAAAATCAACAGTCCCTGGAGGAGGTAAGTATTGGTTAGTTTATCAGGTAAGTAAGGCACTTACAAGTTCAAGTTCCTGGGCATAGGAAGTCCACTGTTGGGGGTTCAAGGCAACCTCAAAGTTACTGCACCAGCAACACAGGACCGGTCAGGTGCAGAGGTCAAAGAGGAGTCCAAAACACATAGGCGCCTATGGAGAACAGGGGTTTTCCGGTTCTAGTCTGCCAACAGGTAAGTACCTGCGTCTTCAGAGGGCAGACCAGGGGGGGTTTGTAGAGCACTGGGGGTGACACAAGTAGGCACACAAAACACACCCTCAGCGGTACAGGGGCGGCCAGGTGCAGTGTGCAAAGCAGGTGTCGGGTTTTGTATAGGAATCAATGGAGGGACCCGGGAGTCACTCTAGCAGTGCAGGCAGGGCACAAGGTGGCTTCTCTGGCCAGCCACCAACTGGGCTAGGCAGAGGGTCGCCTGAGAGTCACTCCTGCACTGGAGTTCGGTTCCTCCTGGCCCTGGGGGCTGCGGGTGTAGTGCTTGGTCTAGGCGTTGGGTTCCTTGTTTCAGGCGGTCGCAGTCAGGGGGAAGCCTCTGGGTTCTCTCTGCAAGCGTCGCTGCGGGAGTTCAGGGGGGTCATCTCGGGTTACTCACGAGGTCGCAGTCGCCTGGGAGTCCTCCCTGTAGTGTTGCTTCTCTGGAGCTTGAGCCGGGGGCTGCAGAGTGTGAAGTCTCATGCTTCTGGTGGGAAGAGTGAGTTCTTTGAAAGTTGTTAGAAAGTGGCACAAATGTTGCTGTAGGTGAACAGTGCTGCTGTTCTCTGGAGTTTCTTGGTCCTTCGGATTTCATGGCAGTCCTCTGAGGCTTCAGAGGTTGCTGGTCCCTGTCGGATGCGTCGCTTTGCAGTTTTCTTTGAGTCTGGAGACAGGGCGGTAGGGCTGGGGCCAAAGTAGTTGTCCTCTCTGTTATCTCTGCAGAGCTTTCAGGTCAGCAGTCTTTCTTGTTTTAGGTTGCAGGAATCTGATTTCCTGGGTTCTGGGGTGCCCCTGAATATTAGATTTAGGGGTGTGTTTAGGTCAGGAGGGCAGTAGCCAATGGCTACTGTCCTGGAGGGTGGCTACACACCCTCTTTGTGCCTCCTCCCTGAGGGGAGGGGGGCACATCCCTAATCCTATTGGGGGAACCCCAAACTCCAGATGGATAATTTCTAAAGACAGGGGTCACCTCAGCTCAGGAAACCTTAGGGGCTGTCCTGACTGATGGGTGACTCCTCCTTGTTTTTCTCATTATCTCCTCCAGCCATGCCGCCAAAAGTGGGGGCAGTGGCCGGAGGAGCGGGCATCTCTACTAGCTGGGATGCCTGGGGTGCTGTAACAAAAGGCATGAGCCTTTAAGGCTCACCGCCGCCGGTGCTACAGTTCCTGCAGGGGGAGGTGAGAATCATCTCTACCCAGTACAGGCTTTGTTCCTGGCCACAGGGTGACAAAGGCACTTTCCCCATGTGGCCAGCAACTCGTCTGGTTGTGGCAGGCTGGCAGAAACTGGTCAGCCTAGCACTAGCAGTCGGACTGGTATTCAGAGGGCATCTCTAAGATGCCCTCTGGGTGCATTTTACAATAAATCCCACACTGGCATCAGTGTGCATTTATTGTGCTGAGACGTTTGATACCAAACTTCCCAGATTTCAGTGTAGCCACTATGGAACTGTGGGGTTTGTGTTTGACAAACTCCCAGACCATATACTCTTTACAGCTACCCTGCACTTCCAATGTCTAAGGTTTTGCTTTGACACTGTAGGGGCATAGTGCTGGTGCACATATGCCCTCACCTGTGGTATAGTGCACCCTGCCTTAGGGCTGTAAGGCCTGCTAGAGGGGTGATTTACCTATGCCACAGGCAGTGTGAGGTTGGCATGGCACTCTGAGGGGAGTGCCATGTCAACTTAGTCATTTTCTCCCCACCAGCACACACAAGCTGTGAGGCAGTGTGCATGTGCTGAGCGAGGGGTCCCCAGGGTGGCATACGACATGCTGCAGCATGGCCTGGCATCAGGGCACTTGGTACCAGGGGTACCATTTGCAAGAGACTTATCTGGGTGCCAGGGCTGTGCCAATTGTGGAAACAAAGTTAAAGTTTAGGGAAAGAACACTGGTGCTGGAGCCTGGTTAGCAGGGTCCCAGCACACTTTCAATCATATCTGCCATCAACAAAAGGCAAAAAGTCAGGGGGTAACCATGCCAAGGAGGCATTTCCTTACAAAGTTGTATCAGACGGAGGTAGTAACTTCATGTCTGCATACGTCAAGGCAATGTGGAAGGAATGTGGTGTAACATACAAATTCACCACCCCTTTTCATCCACAAACAAATGGATTGGTTGAGAGGTTTAAAAAAACTCTGCAAGGCATGATCATGGGACTCTCTGAGAAACTTAGAAGTAGATGGGATGTCCTCTTGTCATGCCTCCTTTTCGCCTTAAGGGAGGTACCCCAAAATGAAGTGGGCTACAGCCCCTTTGAGCTCCTCTTTGGTCACCCTGTTAGGGGTCCCCTTATTCTTGTGAAGGAGGGTTGGGAGCAATCTTTAAACCCCCTAAACAAGACATTGTTGACTATGTACTTGGCCTAAGATCTAGAATGGCTGAGTACATAAAAATTACCACTAAAATCCTTCGGGCCAGCCAAGAGCTCCAAAAGCAATGGCATGACCAGAAGGCTGTCCTGACAGTGTACCAACCAGGACAGACGGTGTGGGTATTGGAGCCTGTGGCCCTAAGAGCACTCCAGTACAAATAGAGTGGACCCCATCTCATTGTAGAAAAGAACGGTGAGGTCACCTATTTGGTGGACCTGGGCACTGCCAAAAGCCCCCTTAGGGTGCTTCATGTCAATTCCCTTAAACCTTACTATGACAGGGCTGACTTAACCCTGCTCATGGCCACAGATGAGGGGCAGGAAGAAGAGAGTGACCTCTTCTCCAACACTGAAGCTGATGGCATAGTGGAGGGAGTGGTGCTTGCAGACTGCCTCACTGCTGAGCAGAGGGAGGACTGCAAAAATCTCCTAGGACAATTTTCTGACCTATTCTCTCTCATACCTGGTACAACTACCTGGTGTGAACATTCAATTGATACTGGAGACAGTTTACCTGTCAAAAGTAAAATTTACAGGCAGCCTGACCATGTCAGAGATTGCATTAAATCTGAAGTTGAAAAACTGTTGGATCTAGGAGTTATTGAGCCCTCTGATAGCCCCTGGGCCAGCCCAACGGTGCTTGTCCCCAAACCACATAGCAAAGAAGGAAAGAGAGAAATGTGGGTTTATGTGGACTATAGGGGTCTTAATACTGTAACCAAAACTAATGTTCACCCTATACCCAGGGCAGGCGAGCTAATAGATTCACTGGCTTTTGCCAGGTACCTAAACACCTTTGATTTGACTGCAGGGCATTGGCAGATCAAGTTATCAGAGGATGCTAAAGCAAAAACTGCATTTTCTACCATAGGAGGGCATTATCAATTCACTGTTATGCCCTTTGGTTTGAAAAATGCATCTGCCACTTTCCAGAGCTTGGTGAATACAGTCCTCCAAGGTTTGGAAGCTTTTAGTGCAGCATACTTAGATGACATTGCTCTATTTAGCTCCACCTGAGATGACCACCTGGTCCACTTATGGAACGTTTTGGAGGACCTGCAAAAGGCAGGCCTTAGTATCAAGGCTTCAAAGTGCCAGATAGGGCAGGGGAAAGTGGTTTATTTGGGCCACCTGGTAGGTGGAGAACAAATTGAACCACTACAGGGGAAGATCCAGACAATTATTGACTGGGCTCCCCCTACTACACAGACCCAGGTCAGAACCTTCTTAGGTTTCACTGGGTATTACAGGTGGTTCATTAAGACCTATGGCCCCATTGTAACCCCTCTTAATGACCTCACTTCAAAGAAAATGCCTAAAGAGGTATTATGGACAGCTAACTGTCAGAAAGCTTTTGAGGAGCGTAAGCAGGCTATGTGCACTGCACCTGTCTTGAAAAGCCCAAACTACTCCCAAAAATTAATTGTCCAAACAGATGCTTCCGAATTAGGGGTAGGGGCAGTACTATCACAACTTAACTCAGAAAGCCAGGATCAAGCTGTTGCTTTTATCAGCATGAGGTTGACCCCAAGAGAAAAGTGTTGGTCTGCCATAGAGAGGGAGACCTTTGCTGTGCTCTGGGCCTTGAAGAAGCTGAGACCCTACTTGTTTGGTACTCACTTCATTGTTCAAACAGACCACCAACCTCTATTATGTCTTAAACAAATGAAAGGTGAAAACCCTAAATTGTTGAGATGGTCCATTTCCCTACAGGGTATGGACTTTACAGTGGAACGTAGACCTGGGAGTACCCACTCCACTCCAGATAGGCAATGAAGACTCATCTGGGCAAGTTTAGCCTTATTGTCCCTCTTTTGGGGGGGGGGGGGTGAGTAGGAAAGTTCCATCTTTCTTGGCATGTTACCCCCATTTTTACCTGTATGTCAGTATGTGTTTGCCTGTCTCACTGGGATCCTGCTAGTCAGGACCCCAGTGCTCATAGTTTGTGGTCTAATGTGTGTGTTGCCAGTAGTGCTTAACTATGTCACTAAGGCTCTGTTAACCAGAACCTCAGTGCTTATGCTCTCTCTACTTTTAAATTTGTCACAATAGACTAGTGACTTAATTTACCAATTTCAATTGGCACACTGGGGGGCATATTTATACTCTGTTTGCACCGGATTTGCGTCGTTTTTTTTTACGCAAATCCGACACAAAACTAACTCCATATTTATACTTTGGCGTTAGACGCGTTGAGCGTCAAAGTTCATGGAGTTTGCGTCATTTTTTAGTGTGGACCCCTTCCTTGCGTTAATGATATGCAAGGGAGGCGTTCCCTACTAAAAAATGACTCCGAGCCATGTGCGTCGTATTTATACTCCCGGGCAAAAATGACGGAGTGGGCGGGTCAAAAAAAATGACGTCTACCCTTGTTAGCGTCATTTTTTAACGCCTGCTCAGGGCAGGCGTTAAGGGACCTGTGGGCTCGGAAGGAGCCCAGAGGTGCCCTCCCATGCCCCCAGGGACACCCCCTGCCACCCTTGCCCACCCCAGGAGGACACCCAAGGATGGAGGGACCCATCCCAGGAAACTTAAGGTAAGTTCAGGTAGGTATATATATTTTTTTTTTTGGGTGGCATAGGGGGGCCTGATTTGTGCCCCCCTACATGCCACTATGCCCAATGACCATGCCCAGGGGACATAAGTCCCCTGGGCATGGCCATTGGGCAAGGGGGCATGACTCCTGTCTTTGCTAAGACAGGAGTCATTTCAATGGGGGTTGGGAGTGAAAAAAAATGACGCAAATCGGGTTGAGGTGAAAAATTTGCCTCAGCCTGACTTGCCCCATTTTTTCACGCCCAAACTCCATTTTCCCCTACGCCGGCGCTGCCTGGTGTAAGTCATTTTTTTTTACGCACACCACTCCACAGCGCCGGCTAACGCCGGCTAACGTCATTGAATAAATACGGCGCCCGCATAGCGCTTCAGAATGGCGTTAGCCGGCGTTAAATTTTTTTACGCACAACTGCGTTGGCGCAGTTGTGCGTCGAAAAGTATAAATATGGGCCTGGATCCCCATTTTAAGTCCCTAGTATATGGTACCTAGCTACCCAGGGAATTGGGGTTCCAGGAGATCCTTATAGGCTGCAGCATTTCTTTTGCCACCCATAAGGAGCTCAGACAAACCCTTTCACAGGACTGCCACTGCAGCCTGTGTGAAATAGTGCACACGCTATTTCACAGCCATTTTCACTGCACTTAAGTAACTTATAAGTCACCTATATGTCTAACCTTCATTTACTAAAGGCTAGGTGCAAAGTTACTAAGTGTGAGGGCACCCTTGCACTAGCAAAGGTGCCCCCGCTCAGTCCAGGGCCAATTCCCTGTGTGGTGCCTAACTGTGTCACTAAGGCTCTGCTAACCAGAACCTCAGTGCTTATGCTCTCTCTGCTTTTAAAATTGTCACTGCAGGCTAGTGACCATTTTCACCAATTCTGATTGGCACACTGGAACACCCTTATAATTCCCTAGTATATGGTACCTAGGTACCCAGGGTATTGGGGATCCAGGAGATCCCTATGGGCTGCAGCATTTGTTTTCCCACCTATAGGGAGCTCAGCCAATTCTTACACAGGACTGCCACTGCAGCCTGAGTGAAATAACGCCCACATTATTTCACAGCCATTTTACACTGCACTTAAGTAACTTACAAGTCACCAATATGACTAACCCTCACCTAGTGAAGGTTAGGTGCAAAGTTACTAAGTGTGAGGGCACCCTGGCACTAGCCAAGGTGCCCCCACATTGTTCAGGGCAATTTCCCCGGAGCTTGAGTGCGGGGACACCATTACACACGTGCACTACATATAGGTCAATACCTATATATAGCTTCACAATGGTAACCCAGAATATGGCCATGTAAGATGTCTAAGATCATGAAATTGTCCCCCCATTCCAAATCTGGTATTGGGGAGCCAATTCCATGCATCCTGTGGGCCCCACCATGGGCCCCCAGTACTGACAAACCAGCTCGCTGTGGCTTGCAATGCAGCTACAGCTGCTGCCACCTCAGAGACAGGGTTCTGCCCTCCTGGGTTCTGAGCAGTTCAGTCCCATGAAGGCAGAACAAAGCATTTCTTTTGGGAGGAGGGTTTTACACCCCCTCCCTTTGGAAATAGGTGTTACAGGCTGGGGAGGAGTAGCCTCTCCCAGCCTCTGGAAATGCTTTGAAGGGCACAGATGGTGCATTAGCCAGTCTACACCTGTTCAGGGACCCCCAGTCCCTGCTCTGGCGCATAACTGGACAAAGGAAAGGGGAGTGACCACTCCCCTGTCCATCACCACCCCAGGGATGGTGCCCAGAGCTCCTCCAGTGTGTCCCAGACATCAGACATCTTGTTTTCTAACGTGTGGGGACACTGGAGGCCTCTGGGAGGCCTCTGAGGGGCCAGTGCCAGCAGGTGACATCAGAGACCCCTCCTGATAGGTCCATACCTAATAAGGTAGCCAGTCCCCCTCTCAGGGCTATTTAGAGTCTCTCCTGTGGGTTTCTCTTGAGATTCTACTTACAAGTTTCCAGCAGGAATCCTCTGCAAGGATCTACCGCAGACTGCTCTAGGAACCGCGTTATCAGCAACAAAATATCCAGAAGGGCTACTTTTCCTCTGCAACTTCAGCTCCAGCCAGCAACTGCAACAGTTTCCACTGTGTGCATGCTCTGGGGACTCCCTGTATTCACCCTGCACCAGAAGGACCGAAAAACCTCCCGTGAAGTGAGGGAGTCACTTGACCTACTGCAGGTATGTCGCTCCCCGCTTGCCCTCCGCGCCACCTCCTCTTTCACCGTTTTCCACTTAGCCTTCCCGCCGCTGCGTCCCCTGCGGCCCCTCCCCCTGCCCTCCCATAGGTCAAGCCCTCTCGCCTCCCAGCTGCCACTCCCACCCTCCCCTACTCTTATGGCAGCCGCGACGCTCTAGCAGGGAGCAACCTTTGACCCTGCTACTGCAGGTAGGTCGCTCCCCGCTTGCCTACCGCGCCACCTCCTCTCTCACCGTTTTGCACTTAACCTTCCCGCCGCTGCGCCCCCTGCGGCCCCTCCCGCCTCCCCCTCCTTCTCTGACCGTTTTCCACTTAGCCTTCCCGCCGCTGCGTCCCCTGCGGCCCCTCCCCAAACCCTCCCATAGGTCAAGCCCTCCCGCCTCCCAGCTGCCACTCCCACCCTCCCCTACTCTTATGGCAGCCGCGACGCGGACGCGCGAAGGGGGTGCGCCGAAGGCGCACCAAAGGCAAGCCCGTCCGCGCCCCTCTGCGCCTGGACCGCACCCAGCGTCACCCCCCTGGTCCGCAAGACCCCTGCACCTCCAGACGCCGCTACACGGTCGACCAACTCAACGCCCTCAATCCTGGCCGCATCACAGCATGCTCCAAGCCCTCCCCAAGGAACACCCACGGACCCTTCGCATGCCGCTCCTACAGATTCACCTGCGACAGAACAACTAAATCAACAAAGACCGATACTAACCACCTCTACTGCATACTCCTCAACACCCGCTCCGCACGCAAGCACGCCATCGAGCTCTGGGACCTGCTCGACTCCACCGCCCCAGACGTAGCGTTCCTGACTGAAACCTGGTGGAACGACTCCTCGGCGCCCGACATCGCAATAGCCATCCCAGACGGCTACAAGATCATCCGTAGGGACCGCACCAACGGAATCGGAGGAGGCATAGTCATCGCCCACAAATCCTCCCTCTAGGTCGACACCCACACTGACAACTCCCTCAAGACCGCCGAACACCTACACTTCCGCATCCACACCGACCCCAACACCACTCTCAGAGGAACGCTCATCTACAGACCACCCGGACCACAAGCACCTTTCAGCGAATCCCTCGCCGACCTCACCAGCACCCACCCTCAACGGATTACATCCTCCTCGGGGACCTAAATTTCCACCTGGAGAACAACAACGACACCAACTCCACTACTCTGATCGACAACCTCAGCAACCACGGCCTCAGACAACTCGTCAACACACCAACCTACATCGCCGGCCACACGCTTGATCCCATCTTCTCCTCAAGCGGCCACATCACCTTCAACCATACCACCGTACTCCACTGGACCGGCCACCACTGCATCCGCTTCACCTACAAGAAACATACCGAGCACCATCGCTCCCAACAACCACCCCGCCAATGCTGGAGCAAAGTTACGGAAGACCAGCTTACCAACGCCCTCACCCAGAACCCACCCCCGACTCCACCGACCCGGACACCGCCACCCACAACCTCACCCTGTGGATCAACAACTGCGCCAACACCCTTGCGCCACTCAAAAAACCCACCGACAACCATGCCAGAAGAAAAGCCACCTGGTTCCCTGACGAGCTCCTAAACTCCAATGGCTCCTCAAACTCACACCTGACAGCCTCACAGCCCACAAGGACACCACCCGCAAGCACCACCAACTCATCAGACAAGCCAAACGATCCCACTTTAAAGACCGCCTGCACAACAACGCACACGACAGCAAAGAGCTCTTCAGCATCGCGAAAGAACTCGCCAACCCCAGCGCCAACGTCAACGACATCCCTCCATCCCAAGAACTCTGCAACGCACTGTCCACCTTCTTCCACCGGAAGATCACCGACATCCACGACACGCTTCGACACCCCTCCCACGCCAGACCCCACCCCCAAACACTCCACATGTGCAAACCTCCTGGACGAACGTGAACAACACAGAGACACGCAAGATCATGAACTCCATCCACTCAGGATCTCCGTCAGACCCCTTCCCCCACCACGTATACAACAAAGCCGACTCCGCCATCGCCCCCCAACTACGGAAGGTCTTCAACATCTCCTTTGAAACAGTGACATTCCCTGAAAAATTGAAACACGCCGAAATCCGCGCCCTCCTCGAGAAGCCCAAAGCAGACCCCAACGACCTCAAGAACTTCCGACCCATCTCCCTGCTCCCTTTCCCAGCAAAGGTGATTGAAAAAATCATCAACACACAACTAACCAGCCACCTCGAAGACAACGGCATCCTAGACCCCTCCCAGTCCGGCTTTAGACGAAACCACAGCACCAAAACCGCCCTTCTCGCCGCCACAGACGACATCAGACGCCAAATGGACAACGGCGAAACATCAGCCCTCATCCTCCTGGACCTATCTGCCACCTTTGACACAGTCTGCCACCACACCCTGAAATCACGCCTCCACAGAACCGGAATTCAAGGAAAAGCCCTCGACTGGATCGTCTCATTCCTCTCCGCCAGAACCCAGAGAGTCCGCCTCCCCCCCTTCCGCTCCAAAGCCATCAACATCATCTGCGGCGTCCCCCAAGGCTCAACCCTCAGCCCGACGCTGTTCAACATCTACATGGCCCCCCTCGCACAAGTGGCCCGACTACACAACCTCAACATTCTCACCTACGCCGACGACACCCAGCTCATCCTCTCACTCACCAAAGACGCGCGCACCGCCAAAACCAACCTCCACGAGGGAATGAAATCCATCACCGAATGGATGAGAAACAGCCATCTGAAACTGAAATCGGACAAGACGGAGGTCCTCGTCCTCGGACCCACCCCAACCCACCCCACCCCAAGTGATTCCCCCCCCCCCCCGCCTGGGACGACTCCTGGTGGCCCACCGCACTAGGAACCCCAACACCGTCCGACCGCGCTCGCAACCTGGGCTTCATCCTCGACTCCTCCCTCACCTTGTCTAAACAGGTCAACGCAGTCTCCTCCTCCTGCTACAACACTCTCCGCATGCTCTGCAGAATCTACAAGTGGATCCCGACAGAAACAAGAAGGACAGTAACACAGGCCCTCATCAGCAGCAGGCTGGACTACGGCAACGCACTCTACACAGGCATCGCAGCAAAAGACCTACTACGCCTCCAACGCATCCAAAACGCCTCCGCCCGGCTGATCTTCAACGTACCCCGCCACAGCCACATCTCCCACCACCTGAGAAACCTTCACTGGCTCCCCGTGGACAAAAGGATCACTTTCAAGCTTCTTACCCACGCTCACCAAGCGCTCCATGACACCGGACCAGCCTACCTAAACAACAGACTAAGCTTCTACACCCCCACCCGTCAGCTCAGCTCCACTAACCTCGTCCTCGCCGTCGTCCCCTGCATCCGAAGAAAGACCTCTGGCGGCAGATCCTTCTCATACCTCGCCACCAAAACCTGGAACACCCTCCCCACCGCCCTGTGACAGACTCAAGACCTACTCACCTTCAGAAGACTCCTCAAGACCTGGCTCTTCGACCAGTAACAACAACCCCCCCTCCCCCCCAGCACCTTGAAACCCTCACGGGTATGTAGTGCGCTTTATAAATCCTATGATTGATTGATTGCTCCAGCAGGCACCTTCTAAGACGACGACCGGTTCTCTTGGACTCCTCTCCTGGCGACGAGCGTGCTCTTTGGAACACAGGTGGTGGACCCCTTCGACACAGACTGTCCTAAGGTCCTGCTGTCCATATTTGGAGGAGGTAAGAGCTTGCCTTCTTCGTTTGCGACAGTATCCCTGTGCACTGTGTCATCTTCACCTCCTGAGGACTCTGTGTAATATTTGCAAGAAACTTTCATTTGCAGCCTGGCCCAGGTTCCCAGCACTCTATCCTGCAACGTTCAACTCGCTGAGTTATTTGGCAGCATGGGACCTTCTTTTGTAGTGCTGCAACAACTGCAATTTGCACCTTCTTTGTCCCTGTGTCCTGGGACCTCCGTGGGTGCTGCCTGGTCATCTGTGGGTTCCCTCCAGTGTTGGGAGCCCCCTTTGCCTCCTCAGTTGAGTTGAGGCCCCCAGGTCCCTCCTGGGCCCAGACAGCACCACTTTGACACAATCCGTGACATTGCTTGAATCAGGGCTTGTTGGACGAATCGAGTGCCGAAACTCGCCTGCATCCAACATCTCCACGTGGGACATCCATTGCATCATGCAGGAACCCTCAGCCATCTTCCCTTGGTGCATTTCTGCAGTCTTCATCCAACCGGGGACTCTTCTTTTGCACCCTCTTCTAGGTTGGCAGGGGCTCCTGTCCTTCCTGGAATCCTCTGCGACTTTTGGACTTGGTCTCCTCTCTTCACAGGTCTTCAGGTCCAGGAATCCACCATTTGTTGCTTGCAGTCTTGTTTGGTTCTTGAAGTAACTCTAATCACGACTTGTAGTGTGTCCTAAGGAAACTTACAGTACTTTACTCCTACTTTCCTGGGCTCTGGGGTGGGGTATTTTAGGCACCTTTGTGGTTTTCCAACTCTCCCAGCGATTCTCTACACACTACACTTGTCTAGGGGGGAATTCGTGATTCGTATTCCACTTTCTTAGTATAAGGTTTGTGTTGCCCCTAGACCTATTTTCTCCTATTGCATTCTGTAACATTTCCTATTGTGTGCACTATCCTATGTCTAATTACTTACCTTATTTTTGGTGTCTAGTGTATATATTGTGTATAATACTTACCTCCAGAAGGAGTATTGCCTCTAAGATATTTTTGGCCTTGTGTCACCCGAATAAACAGCCTTTATTTTTGGTAACACTAAGTATTGTCTTTACTTGTGTATAAGTACTGTGTAACTGTAAATGGTATTGCAGGAGCTTTGCATGTCTCCTAGTTCAGCCTAAGCTGCTATCCTACAGCTAGCTCCTATCAGCCTAAGCTGCTAGAACACTACTATATTTCACTAATAAGGGTTAAATGGACCTGGTATAAGGTGTAAGTGCACTAAGGTACCCACTACAAAAGAGGCCAGCCTCCTACAAACAGCCCATGTCAACAAACTGAGGAATGTCTTGTCTAGGTTCCACTGTTTCTCAGGAAAACAAGATATACTGAGATTAGCTCACAGTGGGTGAAGACATTGAGGATGGTATCGCTTTCCAGAAATACACTTGCCAACTATTCCAAGAGTCATGCTTCAAAAGCAAATGATCTTCAAACTGCTAATGTTTAGGTATGTAGATATGTCATTTATCACAATCAGACATTCCCTTTTGAATTGCATTTGAACTGGGCGATAAAGTCTTACACTTTACAAATAAGGTTGAGTGGCACGATTCCTGAAAGCTGAACTCAAAGATTCAGATATTAATGTGGACAGGTCATTCAAACGCAGCTCATAGAAGGTGTACAATCCAAGTGGTAAAGGGCCATGGCTTAAAGCCAGGGCATAGAGATAATGGGAGGCGAGGAGAAATGCCACTGCCACAGAGGCTTCAGTTGAGGACTGACAATCACATATACTTTTAGGTCCTGATAATTTTTCTTTTAAAGAGTTAATTCTGTTCCTTTTTGGGGATTGGGACACTAATAGCTTAGAGGTCACAGATTGTGGCATTCCACTTTCATGGAATTCGAGATCTTGAGAAGGGTGTCAACATTGATGAGGCTGTCTTTACTCTTGATGGGATGTAGGAGCGACTTACCATTCTTTACTCTGTCACATTGTGATCCTCCTTCTCCTAATTATCCTACAGAAATGGAATGTGAAATAAACGCTTGAAGACTTTGCTGTTCGGTGTCCTAACCCATTTTAATGGGTTTCTCTTTGCGGTACACGTGTTTGGTATATGTACATTGGCTATATCTCGGTTTATGCTCATTTGGGAGGAGGGGTAGAGTAGGGAAGATGAGGAGTATTATGTCAGGTTCAGGTTGTATATTGCTTGGTAGGTATGCAATCTCTAATGGGTACTTGCTGAAAGTAGGAGAGGAGTGTTGCCGAAATTGGAGCTGCTTGAGGATACCCCTTTTACATCAATCAAAATGGTTAAAATACTACAAATGTAAAAGAATAAAATGCACTTTTCAAGAGAGTAGTATTGTGGAAATGTTTGTTGGAATACCACCTTTATGTTACTTGCCTTCAGGAAACCCATCTTACTAGGAAAGAAAAGGCAGAGGTTAGGCATAAATATTACCCTTCTGAATTCTACTCTGTCTTTCTCAAAACATAATTGTGTGGCGATCTTGCTATAGAAGGACCTTCACTTTTCTGTTACTGATAGTTGTAAACATAACAACGCAAGACTTTTTATGGTAAAGGGCATCATGGCGTCCTCTAAAATAACATCAGCCAAGGTGCATTGCTCAAAATAAATCCTTATTGCAAGACATTTTGGCAAATCTCTCAGATTGTGCTGATGGTGGTGCTTTTAGGGGCGATTTCAGCATTGTTTGGGATGGGCACTTAGATGGAAGATGCTGGGGCTGAGGGACTCTTTGGCCAGGGAATTTCCATAAAAACATAAGAATGTCTTAGCTTATCTTTGATGAGTAACAGGATGCTTAAAAAGCTACATAATCAGGAGAGGAATTATAAATACTTTTCTCATGTGCACAGATCAGTCCCCAAAATCTGTTATCTGCTGACAAGCTGTGCTTTAGCCCTGCTGCCATATATGTCAAAGATAGTTCAGATATCAATATCTGATTATATTTGACAGATTAAGGGTAAAGGCTGGGAAGTTTGGAAATTTCTATGAATCTTTACACTTTGCCAAAACGTGCTCTGTCAAAGACTAGAAGGAATATATAGCTCATGCCAATTTACCTAAAATATATCAAGTTTAAGCTGGGGGTCTAGAAGCTTGCATATAGTTTAAAGAGGACCGGGTAGCGGTCAAAGACTTTAAAGAAAAAAAAGTAAAGGCCCTGACAGTTTCCAAGATGGCTTTTACAAAATGCTTGCCTAGCATTTAACTCATAAAATGACCACTTTGTTTAATATAACAGCTGATCTCGGTAAAGTAACTCCAATGATAAATTAAGCTGATGTTATCCTGAAGCCAGGCATAAGCCCACTTCTATGCTCATCATACAAACCTATTGCTCTTCTTAATGTTGGCACCAAGAGCCATACCGTGATGTTGGCGACTAGGCTTGAGTGTTTTTTCCTGACTTGGCTCAGCTGGATCACCATGGGTCTATTTTGGGCAGACAGACACCTGGCATTGTATGGCAGCAATCCACCTGATCAAGAAAGCCCAGAAGAAAAAGTTTATTGAACTGTTGGTGTCACTTTACATTGAAAATGCTTTTGATCTGGAGGATCGGGGGCTCCTTGGACTACTGGCATAGGACCCAACTTTCTAAACATTATTGACAAATCATATCAGTGTGAGGGCTAAGATATTTATGTACTGCCAATACTTGAACCAGTAAAAGTTACAGAAGTGAACAAGCCTGTCCATTATTGCTGGTTTTGTTTGCTCTGAATATTAAATCATTTAGAATCATTTACCTGTCCTATTTGACAATTACAGGAGATGCCAGGGCTTGGACTTGGATTGGATGTTTAAAAATTGCTCTTGTTTGCAGACAATACACCTCCAACCCTAGGAGATCCAGATCAATCAACCCTGTCACTTGTGAATCACCTCCAGCAATTTTGGAAATTAGGAGGACGCCAATATTTATTTATTTATTTTTTGTCATTTTAACAACACAAACATAGCAGTCATCATATGTATATATATCAAGATAATTAGAGCTATACATGAGAGGGTCCATCATAAACCATACAGTAAACATGTACATATTTTCCTGTTCCTCGAACATCAAGAAAGGTAGTACATCTCCCTGGCCCTATTCTCATGTGTGATCATTGTGGTGGCTGGGAGGACCCACTAACTCCTATGCTATCAGTGTCCTCATTCCCAGAGTCATCAGAGACTTCACTGCTGTCCGAATCTGTTGTCACCATGGGGTAAGGATCTAAAGGTTTGTTGCAAAGAGCTCGCCAGGTGCTAAGAGCATCTTCAAGTTTGTCAATCTTTCTGTAGAGTCGTGCATGTGTCTCTTCTCCTAGGGACCATTCTGCCACGTCCTTATGCCAATCAGCTATTGTCGGGGCTCACTGAAATATCCATGTAATTGCAATTTTACACAGCATTAATATCATTGCCTGCTTACTGAACTTATAAGTAATTTTTCGGCCTTTCGAGCGTTAGAAATGACCTAGATGTAGTGTAGTGTAATGGTGTCCCCGCACTCACAAAGTCCGGGGAAATGGCTCTGACCTATGTGGGGGCACTTTTGCTAATGCAAGGGTGCCCTCACACTTAGGGGCATATTTATACTCTGTTTGCGCCGAATTTGCGTCGTTTTTTTCAACGCAAATTTTACGCAAAACTAACTCCATATTTATACTTTGGCCTTAGACGCGTCTAGCGCCAAAGTTAATGGAGTTAGCGTCATTTTTTGGCGTGAACACCTCCCTTGCATTAATGATATGCAAGGGAGGCGTTCCCGTCTTAAAAAATGACTCAGAGGCATGTGCGTGGTATTTATACTCCCGGGCAAAAATGACGCCCGGGAGTGGGCGGGGCAAAAAACCCCGCATTTGAGCCTCTTTTTAACGCCTGGGTCAGGGCAGGCGTTAAGGGACCTGTGGGCTCAGAATGAGCCCAGAGGTGCCCTCCCCTGCCCCCAGGGACACCCCCTGCCACCCTTGCCCACCCCAGGAGGACACCCAAGGATGGAGGGACCCATTCCAGGGAAGAAAAGGTAAGTTGGGGTAAGTAGTTTTTTTTATTTTCTCTTTTGGCATAGGGGGGCCTGATTTGTGCCCCCCTACATGCCACTATGCCCAATGACCATGCCCAGGGGACATAAGTCCCCTGGGCATGGCCATTGGGCAAGGGGGCATGACTCCTGTCTTTGCTAAGACAGGAGTCATGCTGATGGGGGATGGGCGTCGAAAAAAAATGGCGCAAATCGGGTTAAGGCGATCTTTTTGCCTCGACCTGACTTGCCCCATTTTTTAGACGCCCATATGCCATTTTCCCCTACGCCTCATTAACGCAAGGGAGGTGTTCACGCCAAAAAATGACGCTAACTCCATGAACTTTGGCGCTAGACACGTCTAATGCCAAAGTATAAATATGGAGTTAGTTTTGCGTCAAATTTGCGTCGAAAAAAACGACGCAAATTCGGCGCAAACAGAGTATAAATATGCCCCTTAGTAACTTTGCAACTAACCTTCAGCAAGTGAAGGTTAGACATATAGTTAACTTATAAGTTACTTAAGTGCAATAAAAATGGCTGTGAAATAACATGTGCGTTATTTCACTCAGGCTGCAGTGGCAGTCCTGTGTAAAGGTTTGTCTGAGCTCCCTATGGGTGGCAAAAGAAATGCTGCAGCCCATAGGGATCCCCTGGAACCCCAATGCCCTGGGTACCTAGATAGCATATACTAGGGACTTATAAGGGTGTTCCAGTGTGCCAATTGAAATTGGTAAAAGTGGTCACTAGCCTATAGTGACACATTTAAAGTCAGAGAGAGCATATGCACTGAGGTTCTGATTAGCAGAGCCATAGTGACACAGTCACTACACAGATATACACATTCAGGCCACAAACTATGAGCACTGGGGTCCTGGCTAGCAGGGTCCCAATGAGATAGATAAAACACACTGACAAATAGGGTTTTCACTATGAGCACTTGGGTCCTGGCTAGCAGGATCCCAGAGAGACAGTAAAAACACACTGACATATACTCATAAACAGGCCAAAAGTTGGGGTAACAATGCTAGAAAAAGGCTACCTTCTCACACCACTTTAAATATTATCATGCAGTATTAAAAAGATTGAGCTTTAATGTAGTGGCTGACATAGCACCCTTTGCTGCCCATGTTACCAAAGGTAAGAATATCCGAATGATTGGAGGACTGTCATTGTCAAACTTATTGTTTTAGGTAATAAAAGCCATAACAATGTATAGCCATACAATAAAATATATATCCATACAATAAAATTAATAATCGTGTTAAAATTGTGTTAAAGTTGCAGAAAAGAAAATAAGTTAATTGGCTGAAAAAACACCAAATATTTATACAAGCTCGGCTACCTGCTGCACACTGCTCCCTCATGCCTTGCACAGAATGCTCAGTACCACGGAGAGCAACACAGCATCCCTCATAATTGATTTTGTGCAAAGGGAATCTCTTTGGTTAAGAGATGTGAACAGCCTGGAGTGCAAAGTCAAAGTGCCACGTATAGTACAGGGAGATGTTAAATGGGAGAGCTGACGCAGTGGAGTATACGGAGAAGACTTTATAATGTGCAAGGTCAAAGTGCTTTGTGGAGTGCAAAGAGATGTTAAAAGGCAGTTAACATAGAAGAGGGGTTCAAGGGGAGGTAAATTGGATTAAAAAGCAGAGGACAGCATGCAGTACAAGATCAGAATGCGTTAAAGAATGAGCAAAGGCATAATAAGCGGTTGACTTGGTAAAATAGTTCAGCTTTTGTCTTACAGGACTGGCCCCTCAAACGGTTATAGTGGTGGCCTTGACCCTTCTTCAATTCCCCTGTTAGACCGAATTCTCTTTAGCCACCCTGGTCGCATGATTCAAGCCTTCTGTGTACAGTAATCTGTTATCAAATTTTGAATAATTTGGGGATTATGAGTGCCAGTGATTATCATGCGGAGCTGAGCCCTGAGTTATTTGACTAATTTCTCGCACCTCGATAAGGCACTTGAAGCAGATTGCATGAAACATATCGATGAAGCATCCTATGCAAGTATGAACACCTTTGGTCCAGAAGACTGGATTCAGCAGTATCATACTCTGAGCATTTAATTTGGGACAACAACACAGAAAGTGCATCCATCATTCATGTTTGTAGCTGCATAACCTGCAAGCCCCTCCTGCGCCCTGGTCGGCCCATGCTGGATTAAAGTTTATCACTAGTAATCCTAATAAACACATTTACAACATCTCTTTACAAGTCTGTTTATGGATTCTGATCGATTTGATTGTGGCTTCCCAACCAGGTAAGAGTTGATCGGGGGTAGTAAGGTAGTGGAGTTCTTTAGGGAGGCTAAGTCCGGGGCACTCAATATTTACTTCAGATGTCTGTTGATTACCTTTTTCCAGACCGTACAGAAAATGTCCCCTTTCTTTAACGTTGTTTCTTTGGCTTCTTGTAGTTGCTGGTGCCAGAAATTTTACGAAGTCTCAAGATACCTTTCAGATGACCTTTCAGCGAATTGGAAGGGGCTTTAAGGACTTGGATGTAATATTCCATACATATCTGATTTGCAGGCAAAAGTTTGTTTTTCCAAGTCAGATTCCATTCTAAGGGCCTTATTACGAGCTTGATAGGCCTACCGTCAGGCCGCCAGACCCATGGGGAGGAGACTGCCACAGAGCTAGAGGTCTTCCCACCCGGCCTAATTACAATGTTTCCACTGGGCTGACCAGCGGAAGCCTCTGTATTAAGAGGTTTCGGCCTGTCAGTCCAGTGGAAACAGTGCGGCGGCGTTGGCCTCTGCACTGCTCACAACATGGTTGTGGGCAGTGCAGGGGCCCCCCCTGTAGCCACCAGCACTGCTTTTCTGTCAGCCTTATCATGGCCGGGACCCTGCCATGAAAAGGCATGCAGAAAGGGAAGTTGTGTGCAATTTTCTCTAGTGTGGCCCGATCTACCCATTCAAAAGTGTTGCTATAATTTTTGTATGACGACTTACAGATCTCAAGAAGCTGCAGAATTTACATTCTAGAGAGTACTCTTATTACTAATAAATTCATGATCTTTATGTTAGACTGGATAGAATACACTACATTAGAGACTTTGTGGCTGAGGGTGCCCAATACTGAGTAATTGGGAGGGGCGTTCTCAGATCACAAACCTTTGATTGCCGCATCTGGTTGGAGGAGTTAATGAAAGCTGTTATCCCTATGTGGAGAGTCCAGCCCAAATCACTTCAACTCACAGTATTTTTGGACATTATAGTCTGCAAAATCAACCACTATTTTGAAAAAAGTGAGAGCACAGCAAATAAGCACTACTATTGAATGGGGCACCTTTAGGGTGGCACTCAAGACATTGTATTAAAAACACAATTGGTATCTAAAGGGAGATACTCATAGAAATAAAGGCTAAAGAAAAGAGATAAAAGGAATTAGAATACAAGAATCAGACTGACGACGTGACACAAGGAAACATTAAGCATGAAGGGCAACTATTCTACAGTTCTAGATAGGCTCAAAATCTAGACTATAAAGTGTATGCCATCTATGCTGATATGGAGGATAAAACAATGGGCAGCAATTAAGGTAAGGTAATAAAGAGAAAAGAGGGTCCCCCTCCAATTCTAAAACATATGGGCCACAGAAGGCAAAACTGTTTCAGCCCAGTCCACAATTAATCTGGAACTCCCACGCATATTATTGTAATCTGTACAAATCATCCGTTATAACAGACGTACAGACCATAAAAACAATGGCCCTCATTACAACATTGGTGGTAAATCCCACTTACCGCCGTGCAGAAGACCGCCAACACACCGCTGCGGAATTCCGCTACAGCTATTACGACCCACAGCTCAGAATCCGCCAAAACCCAGACACCTACACAAGTCCGCCACACCAAAGGTCAGTGATAAGCTGGTGATACCAAAACCTCCACCGTCACGGCAACAGGAATACACCCACACTATCACGACCCACGAATCCACACAGCGGTCTTTCACCCGCGGTAAACCATTGGCGGTACACACCGCCGCGCTCAAAATACACACACATTTACAAAACACCACCACATTGGACAATTCGAAATACACACACCTGATACACATACACACACCACTCCCACACACTCAATACAATATAAAACACACACCCACATCACCCACAAACCCTTACGAGCAGAATTGCGACAGAAGGCCAGAGAGAGACACCACCATCAACAAACTAGCATCCACAGGCAGTCAACACCATCGCTCACACACCATCCACGCACCTCACACAACACACACATCCCCTCACATCACAACACACACACCACCTCACACATCACCCACACCACCCCATGGCACCGCAAAGACACCCCAGGTTTTCTGAGGAGGAGCTCAGGGTCATGGTGGAGGAAATCATCTGGGTAGAGCTTCAGCTATTCTGATCACAGGTGCAGCACACCTCCATAGCTAGGAAGATGGAGCTATGGCGCAAAATCGTGGACAGGGTCAACGCAGTGGGACAGCATCCAAGAACACGGGATGACATCAGGAAGAGGTGGAACGACCTATGGGGCAAGGTGCGTTCCGTGGTCTCAAGATACCACATTGCAGTTCAGAGGACTGGCGGCGGATCCCCACCTCCTCCCCCACAACTAACAACATGGGAGGAGCAGGTCTTGGCTATACTGCATCCTGAGGGCCTCGCAGGAGTAGCACCCTACCTGCATGCTATCACATACCCCCACCCTCGCCCACACCCCCATCACTCCAACTCCTCACGGTTGTACGACGGAACACCGATTTCCTAAACAACTAGTGCCTTAACAACGAGGTCGGAACACCGACCTCGTTGCTACTTCTAATGATTTTACCACGAATGCCTTAACAACGATTTTCGTTGTAAAGGCATTCCTGATAAAAGCATTACCCCCAACCCCACCCCAAAACCTAAATCCCCCTGACCCCCCAACCCCACCCTAAAACCCCCTGACCCCCCACCCCCTCCCCAAAAGCAAAAATGCCCCACCCCCCAACTTCACCCCAAAACCTAAAAACCCCCTGACCCCCCACCCTCTTTCCAAAACCAAAAACGCCCCACCCCCCAACCCCACCCCAAAACCTAAAACCCCCTGACCCCCCCACCCCCTCCCCAAAACCAAAAACGCCCCACCCCCCCAATCTCACCCCAAAACCTAAAAACCCCTGCACCCCCTCCCCAAAACCAAAAAACGCCCCACCCCCCAACCCCATCCCAAAACCTAAAACCCCCTGACCCCCTCCCCAAAACCAAAAACGCCCCACCCCCCCAACCTCACCCCAAAACCTTAAACCCCCTGAACCCCCACCCCCTCCCCAAAAACGCCCCACCCCCCCAACCCCACCCCAAAACCTAAAACCCCCTGACCCCCACCCCTCCCCAAAACCAAAAACGCCCCACCCCCCAACCCCGCCCCAAAACCTAAAACACCCTGACCCCCCTCCCCAAAACCAAAAACGCCCCACTCCCCCAACCCCACCCCAAAACCTAAAACCCCCTGACCCCCCACCCCCTCCCCAAAACCAAAAGCCCCCAACCCCACCCCAAAACCTAAAACCCCCTGACCCCCACCCCCTCCCCAAAACCAAAAACCCCCCACTTACCTTAGTCGACCCCTTGTCACCTGCGTCCTCCTCCTTCGCCAACTCCCTTCTTTGTACCTTAACCACGCATGTTCGTAGTTAGGAACATACGTAGTTAAGGCACAAAATAACGGAGTCGTGGTTAAAAAAAGCGTTGTTGCGCTTTCGTTAACCACGACTTCGTTAAAAAGACTTTGTTGAAAAGGATGTTTCCCCTCCTCACATATGTCCCATTATCACAAACCACACATCCCAACACCAAACCCTGCATGCAACAACAAAGCATGGACACCCATCACCAAAGCATGTCCACCACAGATACCCACACAGACCCCAAAACAATTATCACACAAGGTCCTACACAATAATGTAAGCACTGGGGGTGGGGTACAGGGTCACCCACCCATTGCACACCATGGCACACACAGATGCAATAATCATGCCTTTACACCCCTGCAGGACCCCTACCCAACGTCACCGGACAGGAGGTTCCAGACATGTCCACCCCCCCACAGAAGAGGCCCACAGTGATGACATCAGCTCTGTCCAACTGGATCTAGATGCCCAGCCCATCTGGGACCTCGGGACAGTCGGTTCCTCTGACACAGTCACAGGCCACCACAGAGCCTCCCCCTCAGGAAACACCAGCACAGCACCCATCCCTCTGTCCCCAGGGCACGTCAAGCAGCAGTGTGTCCACCACTACAGGGAACCCAGGCAAACCCACCACCCCAAGAACTGCAGGGACCTTGGGCAGTGGCAGTGGGTACACGGTTTCAGGGGACAGAGGCCCAGGAAAACAGGGGAACTGGAAGGTCTGCTGTGCAACAGGGGGAGAAAAGGCCCAGGGAACCCACTCTCCACGAAGCCCTCCCCAACATCATGGGAGCGTACCATCATTCCCAGGAGAAGATGGCAGCGGTACTGGCCAAGTTTCAAGAGACCCATCAGCTGCAGGAGGAACAGTATTTGGGGTTCAGGTAGGAACTCAAGTCCATCAACACCACCCTGGGCACCATTGTAGGGGTGCTGAAGGACCTTGTGAACACCAGGAGGGACACAGTGGCACAACAAGGGGCCCCTGACACTAGCCTGGACGATGAACTGCCCACCACCTCCGCCGGCGCTAGTGGACAGGAGGCACCGCCACAGGACCACGACAGCGGCACCCCACCCCCTGCAGATGGAGAACCACCCCGCAAGCGGTCCCTGAGATCCAGGACAAAGACAGAGAACAATGCTAAGACCCCCGCCAAGAAATGAGACCAACCCGATTGTCATCCTTCTGTCCCTCTTTGACACCCTGTCCATCCTTAAACTGCCCTAGCTCCACCTCCTGTGCCCCTTTGGACAATGCACCTGTGAGACTAATACCTGGACTCTGCCATGGACATTCCTCCACCATCACCCCTGACCATTTTACAACCCCCTCCACTATTTTGCACTTAAATAAACACCCTTGAATCACAAAACAATCTGGAGTCAGTCTGTGCTTTCACAAATGTGTATTTGCAATAACTGAGGAAAATAGCAATGTCCATTCTATTGTCAACATACCTATGTCATACAGCTCTAGTTCATGAGGTAACATAGCAGAGGTCTCACAGTGGGACCCACATCTGTGAAATGGAAAGGCAAAGTGACAAGTCAGGGTCCATACACTGGGTGAAAGTGACAGACAGATGATAGGTCTAACAATTGTATCAGATGTAGCAGGCAGCGATGTCTTCTTACCTATGTCTCACTGGAAGTATTGCAGGATCACGTTGTTTCTGTTGTCCATGTCCTCTTCTTCTGCCTCCTCTTCTTCACTGCCCACAGGCTCCACAGCTGCCACAAGACCTCTTTCTGGACCATCCTCCTGCAGAAAAGGCACCTGTCGTCGCAAAGCCAAGTTGAGCAGCATACAGCAGGCCACGATGATCTGGCACACCTTCTTTGGTGAGTAGTATAGGGAACCACCTGTCATATGGAGGGACCGGAACCTGGCCTTCAGGAGGCCAAAGGTCCTTTCAATCACTCTCCTAGTTCGCCCATGTGCCTCATTGTAGCGTTCCGCTGCCCTTGTCCTGAGATTTCTCACTGGGGTCAGTAGCCAGGACAGGTTGGGGTAACCAGAGTCACCTGCAAATGTCGAGGGAAATCTGTTAGACACACACTCACCCTTAGGGACAACCCCAGGCCCAGACAACTATTCACAGGGTATAGGGTCCTTGTCCTCACCTATTAGCCACACACGGTGCCTCTAGACGTGCCCCATCACATAAGGGATGCTGCTGTTTCTCAGAATGTAAGCGTCATGCACTGAGCCAGGAAACTTGGCGTTCACATGGGAGATGTACTGGTCGGCCAAACACACCATCTGCACATTCATTGAATGGTAGCTCTTCCGGTTTCTGTACACCTGTTCACTCCTGCGGGGGGGACCAAGGCCACATGTGTCCCACCAATGGCACCAGTGATGTTGGGGATATGTCCCAGGGCATAGAAGTTACCTTTCACTGTAGGCAAATCCTCCACCTGAGGGAACACGATGTAGCTGCGCATGTGTTTCGGCAGGGAAGACA
The DNA here is from genome assembly GCF_031143425.1 of Pleurodeles waltl. Classification (NCBI taxonomy): domain Eukaryota; kingdom Metazoa; phylum Chordata; class Amphibia; order Caudata; family Salamandridae; genus Pleurodeles; species Pleurodeles waltl. Next base: position 992,931,370 of record NC_090443.1, on the reverse strand, counting down.
ACATTCTAGACAACACGTTTGAGAACATAGGCTGGGACATCCCTGATGCTATGGCCACTGTTGTTTGAAAAGACTCACTTGCCAGGAAATGGAGTACTGACAGGACCTGCACTAGAGGGGGGATTCCTGTGGGATGGCAGATAGCTGACATCAGGTCTGGCACACAGTTCCTGGATTGTGGCACGATCAAGTCTGTAGGTGACTATTACATGTCTCTCTTCAATTGTCGACAGGTCCACGAGCGGTCTGTACACTGGACGATGCTGCCATCTTCTCACTTGCCCTAGGAGACGTGCCCTATGGATGAGAACAGCGAGCACAGAGTCAGACAACACTGAGGTAGTAAAAAAACAATTTTATTGCACACATTTGTCAATACGCTATGTGCCTGTCTCTGTGTATATGCAAGGCCTATATATGTGTGATACGTTTAAAATTAATGCCATGTGGCCCCCTGAAATGGGGGCTGCCTGACCTGTAATGTGGGACAAGGGGATATGAGGTAACTGCGCTGGCGTTGTACACCGTTGCGGTAGGCGGTCGAAGATCACTGCGCGATCCTGCATTGGTTAACATTGGGACCTATGGGTTCCAGGAGCCAATGACGATGTACGCCGGCGGTGACAGTACGCACCGCTGTGGACGTGACCGCCATTTTCTGTCTGTTCACTCACTTGATGCCTGATCTTCGACAGGAGAGGACCAACACTGCAAGTGCTGCTGTGACCTCAGTCTGGAAGCGACAATGGCTCATGTGTCTGGGGAAAGGGCCCCTGCCTTCACATCGGAGGAGTTGGATAAACTAGTGGATGGGGTCCTCCCCCAGTACACACTACTCTATGGTCCTCCGGACAAACAGGTGAGTACACTGTGAGCATGCTGTACGGGCAATGCCTGTTTGGAGTGGTGTGGATGGAAGATACGGGGGGATGGAGATGAGGCCTGCATGATCGGACGGTGAGTGTATGTGCGTCAGGGCAAGGGTGGGAACATGGGACAATGATTGTGACGGTCCGGACGGTTAAAGTTTTAAATTTTTCCCTGTACTATTCCTGTAGGTCGGCACCCAGCAGAAGAAGGATATTTGGTGTGCCATCGCCATGGACGTCCGAACCCTGGGGGTCCACCACAGACGGAGCACCTACTGCTGTAAAAGATGGGAGGACAATCGCCGCTGGAGCAAGAAGACGGCGGAGGCCCAGCTGGGGATGGCCTCCCATCTTTTACGGCAGTGGGAGGGGTGCCCGTTGCACCAGGACCCTCCCTGATGTTCCGGATCCTGGCGGTGGCGTATTCGGAGTTGGATGTGCGCTTGAGGGCATCACAGAAGCCACAAGGGGGTGAGTACCGTCACATCCATAAGACTCTGCGCGGATTGGAGGTGTCTGGGTGGGGAAGCTGGGCAGTGGGTTCCCCTAGACTAGGGCGAGCTTTGTAGGCAAGGACCCTTTGTGAGGCAGGCTAAGTGGCACCCCATCCCCACCAGTGGTAAGAGCCATCTACACCTAGTCAGGCTCCTGTGACTTCCATGTGTGCAGCAATCGGGCATAGGCCATGTACCCCATGTCCCTGTGATTAATTAGGGAACTCTAAGTGCATGGAGTAGTGCAGAGGCCTGCTGTGTCTGTAGTGTCCGCCGACGGTAGTGGTATTGTATGCACTGAACATGTCTTTCTTCTTTCTTCCCCTCCCCTTTTTGCGGTCTCCCTGTTCTTGTGTGCATTAGCATCATCAGGCGGAGGAGCTGTGCCACCGGAGCAGGAGGGAGCTGCATCCCACATGGCCCTGGAGGGCGAGACAACAGAGTCTGAAGTCACCAGTGGGATGGAGGGCGAGGGGAGCTCCACGGCGGGGACAGGAGCTGAGACCAGCAACACCAACTCTTCCTCTGATGGGAGCTCCCTTGCGGTGGCGGGCCCCTCTTTGCCCATCGCATCTACAGGTACAGCCGCCACCCCCCCACCAGCACCGCCCTCCCAGCAGCCCCTCAGCGTGTAACCCGTGGCCGCTTACCCAGGAGGGTGGGCATCTCCTTCGCCCCAGGCACCTCAGGCCCTGCCCCAGTCAGCCCTGCTGCCCTCAGTGAGGACCTCCTGAGATCCCTCACTGTTGGGCAGTGTACCATTCTGAATGCCATCCAGATTGTAGAGAGGCAGTTGCAACAGACAAATGCATACCTGGAGAGCATTCATTCTGGCCAGGCAGCCCAACAGCGAGCATTTCTGGCTCTGGCCTCAGCACTGATGGCAGCCATTGTCCCTGTGTCCAGCCTCCCCCCTCCAACTTCCTCCACCCAGACCCAATCCCCTGTACCTCAGCCTATCCCAAGCACACCATCAGACCAGCATGCACACACCTCAACACACAAGTGTGGCTCTAGCAAACAAAAGCACCACATATCCCACAAGCACTCACACAAGCATCATACCCATGCACACATACCAACATCCACTGCCTCCACTGTGGCCCCCTCCTCCACGTCTCCCTCCTCCCTCCCTGTCAAGTCTCCACTCGCACCTGCATGCACTACATCTTCAGCCACTACCTCCAACACCAGCACACCCGTTACCACACACCGCTCACGTGCGCTCACCACCCCCTACCATTCACACATCCCGTGTCCTCTCCCAGTGCGTCTGTGAGCCTTCCTCCCAAACTACACAAACGCAGTCACACACCCACCCAACAGCCATCCACCTCACGCCAGCCTCCAGCCCATGCACCTTCGCCCACAGTCAGCATATGAACAGCTCCTACAACCACTACCTCTTCCTCCACTCCCAAACCCCCTCCATCTACCCGTCCCAGTGTGTCAAAAAAGCTTTTCCTCTCAAATGTTGATCTCTTCCCTACACCTCCCCCCCGTCCGTCCCCTAGGGCCCGCCTTTCCTGGTCCCAACCCAGCACCTCAGCCACCACATCACTGGGCACAGTGGTGCCAGCAATATCCAGATTTTGGAGTGCGTGAAGCAACAGGGCTGAAGTGTCCCAAGGAGCGAATCCAAGGACATTACCCCACCTCCAAAACAGAAGAAGTTGCTCACATCCCGGAGGGAGAAGGCCAAAACACCTGCCACCAGGGCTCAGCCAAGACAATAGTTGGGAGTGGCAAGACAGCTGCGCTACCATCCAAGGTGGGGAAGGGCCTGAAAAAGAAAGGCAAGTCAATGTCGCTGCCAACCTGCACGCCAGACAAGACCGCCACTGGCACCGCCACATGCACTGCCTTCACGGACACCGCTGCCAGCACCCCAGATACTGAGCCCTTCACCAGCAACGCAGACACTGTGCCCTTCAGCGGCACTGCACTCAGTGAGCCCGCCACCAGCACTGCCGCTACTGACACCGCCGCCAGTACCGCGGTCAATGAGCCCGCCACCAGCACCACCGCTACAGACACAGCCACCAGCACTGCAGTCTGTGAGCCCGCCACCAGCACCGTCTCCACTGACACTGCCGCCAGCACGGCAGTCAGTGAGCCAGCCACCAGCACAGCAGTCAGTGAGCCAGCCACCTGCACCGCAGTCAGTGAGTCAGCTACCTGCACCGCAGTCAGTGAGACTGCCACCAGCACCGCCGGCCCAATGACCACCGCAAGCACCGCCGCCCCAATGACCACGCAAGCACCACCAGCGGCCATGCAACATCCTGAGCCTGTGGCACCACCACAGACATGGCTGCCATCCCCAGTGGTAATTCGTACGAGGCTGGTAGTCAGTTCCAGGGGCCTAGGCAGCTTCGATGTTGGCCCTCTTGTCAGTGGAGTGTCACATCCACTACCTCAGTCCTTGGCAGGATGAAGCACTCTGGTCACAAAGCCCCCTCCAGAACCAGTGGAGTATCACATCCACTACCTCAGTCCTTTGCAGGATGAAGCACTCTGGGCACAAAGCCCCCTCCAGAACCTGTGGAGTATCACATCCACTCCCTCAGTCCTTGGCAGGATGAAGCACTCTGGGCACAAAGCCCCCTCCAGAACCAGTGGATAAAGACATCCACCTGAGAGACTGTGGCTTTGCACTCCCCAGGATGCAGCAGTGGGCAAACCACCCACTGGAGAGACTTGAGAGACTGTGGCTTTGCAATCCCCATGATGCAGCAGTGGGCAAACCACCCACTGGAGATACTTGAGAGACTGTGGCTTTGCACTCCCCAGGATGCAGCAGTGGGCAAACCACCCACTGGAGGACTTGAGAGACTGTGGCTTTGCACTCTCCAGGATGCAGCAGTGGGCAAACCACCCACTGGAGAGACTTGAGAGATTGTGGCTTTGCACTCGCCAGGATGCAGCAGTAGGCAAACCACCCACTGGAGATACTTGTGAGACTGTGGCTTTGCGCTCCCCAGGATACATCAATGGGCATGGAGCCCCCTCGTGGAGCTGGCGTCGTGCACTCATCCGGCTGAGGTGCCCCCTCCTTCCCTTCCCCCTGAGGTGCCTGTTTTATTTCGATCTGATGCCCCTGCAGTGTTCTCTCTGTTTCGATCGGGTATCGAGTGGGCCTCGCCCATGCATTTTGGGCCCAGGGGTCCACGGACTATATAGGTACAGTACCTGGACTTGAATTCTTGGTGTACATATTTGTTTATAGTGTATATACATTTTTGAGTAATGGATGTTTATTGATTACAATGGTTACAATCATTTCCTTTTGTCCTTGCATTCTTCCAGGGGGGGCTAGGGGGTGTAAATGTAATGTTTCAGCATGTATTGGTGTGTGTGTTGTGGGTGGGGGTGGGGGTGTTGCGTGTGTGTGTGTCACTCTCTTTTCCCTCCCCCCTCCCCTGTGTTGTAGGTGCAGTACTCACCGTGGTCATGCCGCCGTCGGCCGTGCTCCTGGTAGAGGAGCAGGAAGACTATTGTAGGGAGTATTTGGAGTTCAGGCTCCATGGCATCCTGGTTCCTCGTGGGGTGTGTAGAAGTGAGTGTTTCCCCTTCCAAGTCCTGTTTCCGCCATGTTTTTGTTCGTGTTGAATCCGCCCCGGAAAAGGTGGCGGATTGGCCTGTCATAATAGTGTGGGCGGTACATTGTCTTCCGCCTGTCTGTTGGCGGTGACCGCCATGCTGTTTGTTTGGCCCGCCGTGGCGGTCGGAGTGTTAAAGTGGCTGTCTATGTTGGCAGTTTCCGCCATGGTCATAATTCCAATTATTTTTCCGGCGGCCTGTTGCCGGTTTTACCGCCACTTTAACACTGACCGCCAGGGTTGTAATGAGGGTCAATATGTGTAGAAAGAAAACGTACAAGTGTGATCCTCAGCACAAAGCTAAGATTTAGAGGCACCCATAAACAAGAAAAAGCTCAAATTGGCCACTGCAGCACTGCTGAATTCCCAGACACCAGGATCAGACTGTATTGTGGCTGAACTTAATAAAGTTTTCACTAGTGATATAGCTCCCAAACTTGCAAAGATATACACACAGACATGCCAGAAGGGTATACACTTCTCATCTACGAGACCAGGGAAAATAGTCACCATTTGCTAGAAAAATGACAGTGGAGGCGCCTTCGGCTTGTTACCTGTGCATAGTGTAGATTATAAAATTATGAGCAAAATACTGGCATTCGCATTTTACCCTGAATTACTCACCTTAGCCACTCAGCTCACAGTGAGCTTGTCTCTTGGAGGAACACCAGTATTAGTATCACACACTAGAGCTAACACTCCGTTGGACTCCAAGCCCCAAACTCATATTAATTGACTTAAAAAAGCTACCATTTCCCTTAACAAGAGATATGTGAAAGCAGTGTTGAGGCGCATGTGTGTCAGGGAACTAGCTACCAGGCACATATCTCTCCTCTATACAAAATCATTGGCTAGGGTTTGGACAGGCCAGGAAGTATTGGAGGTCTGCAGGATTAAAAGAGGCACAACGCAGGGGTGCCCTATGTCACTTGTTGCCTTGCATTGTCAGTGGAACCCTACGCCTCAGCAATACATGGCAAGGGGTTGGAAACTGGTACAAATGTATTAGTGACTTACTACAGCATATCACTGCATGCTTATGACCTATTGTTTTATCTTGGAAAAACCACTACATGCATTGAACTGTTGGCTGAACTAAAAGAGTGTGTCAGAGCCTCTCCTCTAGTCTAAGCGTCAATTGGAGGAAACTCTATATTTTTCCAAGTGAAGAGGTGGGGGGAGACTTGGGAGTAGAACAGCCAGTGACACTCATGCAAATATGATGTGACAACCTACAAATATTTTAAATTAAAGATGGGCACAGAGGATATAATTTTTTAAAAAATATTTATTTATTGAATTTTGCGGTTTAACAACAACACATGACCAACGACCACAGGGCAAGTATTCATTATCATCAATATTATAACAGACCCACCCTATGCATCCATTTACATTTTGTGTCTGTAACAGGCCCAGAACCTGGGAACTATAGTAACAATACTGTGTATTGCACAAGGTAAAGCAAAAGGATTGACATAGTTAACTTTAAGTCATGGAGGTCCTTTATGGAAGTGGAAGGGGGAGAAATGGGCTGAGGAAGGGGTACATGCACAACATCGTGAGTGGAGAGGTGCACCAAGGGGCCGGCCCGCAGGAAAGGTCCCGCAGGGTGGGTCTGCACATCCAAGCACAAACAGCTGAGTCACATTATTTAAGTGATAGACATAAGATATGTCTGGAGGGGTGCCCAAACATTAACCAGACGAGAGCCTGGCGGCATCATCTCCCAGTAAGCCATCTGTTGCTCCTGACAGAACCTGCATCCTTCAGACAGTCCACCCTGCGAGATGCATGATTCTTCCACCATAACATAGCCCCTCTGTGCTTCGCCAACAACAGCAGCAAGTCTGCTAACTTTCTTGACGCAGGCTGAATATCCTTTACATATCCTAAGAGTGCGAACTTGGGGGTGTGTGGTGCTTTCATGCCAGTCATTTCATCAATTGCATCAAGCACCTTCAGCCAGAAGCCCTGTAGCCCACTGCAACTCCAAGCTGAGTGCAGAAAGTCTGCATCCGGCAACAAGCATCTGATGCCTCTGGCAACCACTCTGATACCCATATGCGAGAAACGCTTCGGTGAATAGTATATGCGATATAAGAACTTAAAATGAATTAATCGCAATCTGTAATTACTCCAGTATTGGAACTTTCATAGATTCACATGCTTGAATCATTCCCCGTCGTCGAGATGGGAGTCCCGGTATAAATTTTCATAAGTAATGTTAAAACACATTGAAGAGAAAAAGGCCCTAGGCCTCTTCAATTTGATAGTCTATCAGAGTCATTTTGTGAAAAGGACCAAACCTGATCCTCCACCAATCAGGCGACAGCACCCTTCAGAACCTCCTGAGAGAAGCTCTAGCACCTCAGATTTTCTACCGCACGTCGTGCTAGGGAGTCTCCTCAGAGCTCTGCTCTGTTTTCACACCTTTATTCAGCTCTTTTTCTCTCAGAGAAACTCAATTATTTTGATTTGTCAGCTATTTTTCAACTATGTCTGACAAGGAAAAGAAAAGTCTCTTTAGAGACTGCAAGACTTGTGGGAAGAAAAGACTTAATTCTGGAGATCCTCATCAAGATTGCATTTACTGCCTCTATCCAGATCATTCAGCCAAGGACTGTAAGATTTGCCGTACTTTTTCTTCTAAAACCTTAAAGGATAGAGAAGGCAGATTACTAATATGGCTGTAGAAACTGAAGCATAGGAAGGATCCAGTTTCTGATACTGAGAGTGAGGAATCATCCACTTCCAAGAAATCAACTAAAAGAGCAAGATCACGCTCTAGATCTCCCTCACAAACCTCAAGGAAAGCCCTCAAAAAGACTGCTTCAGGGTCTTATAAGGGTCGCAGCCCATCTTCTTCCCCAACTAGACTCTCAAGTAAAGAGGGGAAAAAACATTCTTCCAGTTCTGAGAGGCACAGGAAATCCTCATCTGTTCCACCATCTGTGCCTTTCAAAAAGCCATCTTCTGTGACTGGAAAAAAGGCCTCGTCAACGGATTCCCCGTCGACGGCACCGTCGGTGGGCGCATTGCCGACGACTCAAACTACTTTAGGTGTTCCGTCGTCCACGGCTCCGTCGGCGACATCGTCGATGAGTACACCACCGTCGACGAGAACTACAACGACGACTTCACCGTAGAAGACCGTCTACACCTCTTCATCGTCGACGGCGCTGATGTCAGTATCTGCTTTACCGTCGACGAGGACTTTGTCGACGGTAGACTCGTCGGCGAAGCTTGCGGCTATTTAAATAACAGTGCGTCCAGCATCGACAGCACCGTCTACGACAAAGTCAGTTTACACGTCGTCGACGAGATCGTCGTCGACGAGATCGTCGACGACACCGTCGACGAGGGAAAAATACCAAAAAAGAACAGAAACTTTAACTCCAACCCACACTTCACCTAGTAAGGTATCCTCCCTGGTACCAGTACATCTTTTGGAGGGAGATGATGATTCAGACGAAGATGGGCCTTTTGGTACGGCCCACAGCCCCTCTGAATTTAATGTAAAATATCAGGAAGAGGAGGGATATGAGGAAGCTTATGATCCCCAGGCTTCCTTGGAGCATCAGCAGTATCAACAGGGAACGTATATCCCTTCCGACCTGCTTACTGGCCTTAGAGCCATGTTGGTGGATTATAACAGAAGGTTTCCTCCACAAGGAGAACAGCCTCATCCATCGCCCATTTCTGGTCCCTCTACTCCACATCAAAGACCGACGACTTTGCATCTCACAGATGTGGCTACCCCAGACATGACAATTCCCCAGGACACTGACATTTCAGATGGAGATCAAGAAGAAGGAGAGCTTATAGATACTCACTCAGAGTGGGACGAGTATATTATTCCTGCTCCATCTTCTCTTTCTCATTCGAAGGTGGAGTCCCCACCTGAAGACATTGGAGGTTTTCACAATCTCTTAGAGAGGGCAGCCAAGCGATTTGCATTACCACTACCTACGAAGCAAACAGATTGTTTCCTTTATGATTTTAAAGAGCCCTTCCAGAAGTCTGTGCGTTCCATCCCGATGGTGAATTACTTGTGGGAAGAAGGCCTTAAAGTCATGACTAATCCAGCAACAGTCACAGCAGTTTTACCACGTCTGGATAAGAAATACAAATCTCCTGATGATGCCCCAACATGCTTGAAAAGGCCATCCTCCTCCAGATTCCGTAGTAGCTCAAGCGGCTCAAAGAAGATCAAAGAATCCTTCTGCTCCAATTTCTGCGCCACCAGATAAGGAAGGTAGAAGGCTAGACAACATAGGAAAAAGATTTTCTTCTATGGCCAGCTTAGTGCTTAGAGCTGCCAATTCCTTGGCTATTTTGTCTCGATACGACAGACAGCTTTGGGCAGATATTGCACCTTTCATTAGTCAACTGCCGGAAGACGTAAAATCAGAGGCAAATAAGACTGTGCAAGAGGGTCAACGCACGTCTGCAGAGCTTATAGACTGCGCAATGGACATAGCGACCACTGCTTTCAGACAGCTTGCAGGAGCTGCTGTATTAAGAAGACATGGCTGGCTCAAAGCCACTTCATTTCGTCCAGAATAAGATCCTAGACTTACCCTTTGATGGCCAAGCGTTATTTGGGAAACATGTGGACGAAGCCCTACAGTCAATTAAAACGGACACGGACACTGCAAGGTCACTAGGGACCCTCCAATATCGGAAATCGTCCTTTCGCCCTAGGGGGCGAGGCCAGCCCTCTTACAGAGGAGGGTATCAACAACAGAGATACTCTTCCTATCCGTCATCTTTACAACAATTTCGGCCATACTATTCCCAGAGACAACCGACTCAACCAGCCTATAATAGACCGGCAGGCCGTGGACGCTCAACCCGCCCTGCTAAGGATGCAGCTCGTAGGACCTGATATCTTCGAGGCGCCGGCTACGCCCAGTCTTCCTCCTGTCACCCTGGGCGGAAGAATTTCCTTATTTCTCAGTCAATGGCAAACCATTACGTCAGACAAGTGGGTCCTACAATTAGTGGAACGGGCCATACTTTAGAATTTGTCCAGAAACCTCCCCCCAACCCTCCCCGCAGGGCTCCTTCAAGATACCCTCAACAACTCAAAGAAGAGGTCTAAAAGCTCCTTCTCAAGGGAGCTATAGAGAAGGTGCCGCGGGATCAATGAGGAACAGGATTCTATTCCAGGTTCTTCATAATTCGAAAAAAGTGGAAGGATTGGAGACCGATCCTCGATTTAAGGCAACTAAATGTATACCTAAAGAAGCAATCATTTCGAATGATCAGCCTGCAAGACGTCCTTCTGTGTCTCAATCAAAGAGATTTTATGTCATCGCTAGACCTCAAGGACGCATACTTCCACATACCAATCCACCCTGCCCACAGAAAGTATCTGAGATTTACCGTAGCCGGGAGCCATTATCAATATCGCGTCCTTCCCTTCGGGCTCAAATCAGCCCCAAGAATATTTACCAAATGCCTAGCACCAGTGGCAGCCTTTCTCAGGAGAAGAAAGCACCAGGTCTTTCCATACTTAGACGACTGGTTAATAAAGGCAAAGACTTACACAGGAGCACACAAGTCAACAAGAAAGTGCGTTTCCTTGCTGACCAATCTCGGATTCACGATCAACTGGGAGAAGTCCAACCCTCTACCAGGCCGCAGTATTACTTTTCTGGGAGCAAAACTGAACACGGAATCCGGCATCGCATGTCCCACGTTAGAGAGACAACAAAGGTTACTAACCCTAAGGAGTTTCATACAAAGAAGACGAAAGGTTACAGTCCGTTTCTTCAAATCACTATTGGGCATGATGTCTTCATGCATACGTCTGATCCCTCTGTGTCGGCTAAAGATGCGCCCCTTGCAGGAGCAGCTAAACCGTCAATGGCTTCAAGTATCAGGAACTTTCGAAGACCAGATACAAATTACTCCGATAATGATCAAAACTCTCAAGTGGTGGTCTCAAAAGCATCATCTCTCCATCGGTCTCTCGTTTCTTCAACAGCCAGCCCCGTGGACCATAACAACAGATGCCTCACTGGAAGGCTGGGGCGCAGTATTACAGGACCTGAAAATAAGTGGCAGATGGTCAACTCATCTGGCATCAAGGCATATCAATTGGCTAGAACTCAGGGCAGTGCACCTTGCTTTACAAGCGTTTCTCCCAAGAATCCATGGATCGCGAGTGGTGATAAGAACGGACAACACCACTACGATGCACTATCTCAACAAACAAGGAGGTACAAGATCTCTCACCCTCTCCAGGGAAGCCCAAGCGATCTGGAACTGGGCCTCGCAGCAAGGCGTCACATTATCGGCGGTGCACTTGCCGGGAATAAACAACAAAGCAGCAGATGCACTCAGCAGACAGAAATCGGAATGCCACGAGTGGGAATTAGACCAGACGGTACTCACCCAGATTTTTTCCCAGTGGGGAACACCAACAGTGGACCTGTTTGCGAAGAAGGACAACGCCAAATGCCAGTTCTTCACAAGTTGGCATCACCAAAAGGGATCTTGGTGGAATGCGTTTTCGATAGTCTGGTCAGACATCTTTGCTTACGCCTTTCCTCCCATTCCGTTGATCCCAAGGGTCCTCACGAAGATGAAAACAGAACCGTGCACTCTCATACTGATAGCCCCGTACTGGCCGCGCCAACATTGGTTCACAGAGCTCCTCATTCTCTCAGTCAAACCTCATATTCCGCTGGAGCCGTTACTTCATTTACTAACAATGAACAACGGCCAAGTTCGACACCCCGATCCACACTCAATGCGGTTAGCGGCATGGCTCCTCACCACAGAGAATTTGCGCATTTAAATATTCCGCAGGACTGCAGAGATATTTTGTCACAGGCCAGAGCGGATAGCACTAACAAGGCGTATCAGTGTAAATGGAGGAGATTCTGTGCCTGGTGTCATCAACGTCAAATTGACCCTTTTCTTTCTCTACCAGAAGAGATTTTGCCGTATCTCTTAGAGTTAGCTCGATCTGGCCTAGCACACTCGTCCATTAAAGTTCATGTAGCAGCCATAGCTGCATACAGACGTTCAGAGGACACACCCTCGCTCTTCTCTTCTCGGCTGATTAAGAGATTTTTAAAGGGGCTGTTCAGGGTTTACCCTCCTTTCAGACCTCCACCTCCTTCGTGGAACCTGAACATTGTTTTGGCACAACTGATGAAGCATCATTTTGAACCGATCCACCGTGCTTCCCTCAAACATTTATCGTGGAAGGTTGCCTTATTGATAGCTCTTACATCAGCTAGGCGGGTCAGTGAGGTACAAGCGCTCTCCATCCAAGAGCCATTCCTACAGTTTAAACAAGATAGACTACTAATGCGCACTAACCCGCATTTTATTCCAAAGGTTCCGTCAGACTTTCACATTAACGAACCTTTGGTCTTCAAGTCTTTTTTCCCTCATCCATCTACTCCAGCAGAGAGGGCATTACACTCTCTAGACGTGAAAAGATGCGTTCAATTTTATTTGGACAGGACAAAAGCTTTTCGACGCTCTACTCAGCTATTTGTGGCGTACAGTGCCCCTAGGAAGGGGTACCCGCTATCCAAGCAGAGTATTTCAAGATGGATCGCCTCTGCTATTCGCTTCTGCCATCAGGCAGCGGGCAAACCTTTGCAGTCATCTGTGCATGCTCACTCGACGAGAAAAGTCTCATCGTCAGCGGCACTGTTTGCCGGAGTGCCACTACAAGACATATGTAGGGCAGCAACATGGAAGAGTTGTTATACCTTTACTAAGCACTATTGCTTGGAGTCCCTCTCGCACGGAGAGGTAGCAGTGGGCCAAGCGGTTCTCAGAAATCTCTTCAGGTGAAGGTGAGCCATTTCTCCTACATCCCTCCATCCCTCCATCCTAGAAAAAGGTATGTACATAAAAAAAAAAAAAAAAAAGAAGAAATGTATCTAAAGATAATAGAACACTATCATAATCCCATAGTAAACGGGTTATCAGATGTTGATCAGCTTACATTACTGTCTTATGTTTTAATACTGGTTTGTTATTTAAATTTCAGCATGTATCTTCACAGGAATATCCCTATTTATATTGGAGATAAAAACATACCGTTATTTATATATATATATACGTGTGTATAGATAGATGTGTATATATGTATATCTATATATAGATATATATGTAGGGACATGTGTCAGTACACTCATATACTTCATCACTTTATACATGATGATGATAAGGTTTTGTGGTCTAAGATAACTTATTATTAAAAGGGTTGTCATTTTACAATGTGCATACTTATTGCTTTCTACTCTGATTCAAGCATGTGAATCTATGAAAGTTCCAATACTGGAGTAAGAAAATAAGTTACTTACCTGTAACTGTAGTTCTCCAGTATTGGAATCTTTCATAGATTCACATGCGACCCACCCACCTCCCCGGAGAAGCTCACTTCACCTCTTTCTTTCTAGTAGTACATATACTCATTGTAATATACGCACTTGTGCGTGGAAAATCTGAGGTGCTAGAGCTTCTCTCAGGAGGTTCTGAAGGGTGCTGTCGCCTGATTGGTGGAGGATCAGGTTTGGTCCTTTTCACAAAATGACTCTGATAGACTATCAAATTGAAGAGGCCTAGGGCCTTTTTCTCTTCAATGTGTTTTAACATTACTTATGAAAATTTATACCGGGACTCCCATCTCGACGACGGGGAATGATTCAAGCATGTGAATCTATGAAAGATTCCAATACTGGAGAAGTACAGTTACAGGTAAGTAACTTATTTTCTTAGGGAAAGATCTCACATATGTGCGCAGCAGTACGGCCAGACGTCTACTAGGGCCTCCCCTAGGTCCTACTCCCACTGCGCCCTGTCCTTGGGAACCACAGAGGGAGCGGTGGCCTGCATGCTGGCGTACAAGCCGGTGACTAGCCTACGGGGCGTCGGCCCTTGTATAGTAATTCAAGAGCATGAAATGTTTGTGGTGCAGAAAGGAATTCCGGGTGGTGCGCACGGACCTTCACTTTAATCTGAAGGTACGTCAGACAATGCATTGCAGTATTGGTGGGTTCACAAAGTGCAGCCTCCGGGGAGGTAAATAGGCCCTCTGGATACAGTGATCACAGGGTTTTGAACTTAATATTGTAGAGATGCGTGCAAGCCTCCCCACCCTCTGACATCTGCCGACTTGGAAAATCCAATATAGGCCCGGGCCAGGTGCGGTAATTGTCTAATGGGGTGGATCCAAAAATGCACATAATGTGCCTAGGCACAATTATAGTATAATTCCAGATCAGGGGCCACCAGTCCCCCCTCCCCCCTAACCCCTTTGAAGGGTTGAGCTAGCATTTCCCATGATATTCTGGGCTGCTTGCCCGCCCAGACCAGCGAGATAAGTAGCGATCTAAGCCGCTTTAGGAAGCTAGCTTTAAGAGTAAGGGGGATATTGATGAATAAATATTAAAATTTGGCCATAATTACCATCTTGGCGATTGCTATCCGGCAAGTCAACAAGAGTGGGAGAGAGCGCCAGGCCGTGACCTTGTCTTCCAGCCACGTAATTGCCCTGCGTTAATTCTCTGCCCAGAGCTCATCCACCTCTCTGCTAAGCCAGATTGCCAAGTAGCTAACCGGCTCAGACATCCAGTTCAGGGGTTAGTCCTAGAGATGCAGGTTGTAACATCTGTCAGTGGAAATACCACTGACTTGGGCCAGTTGATTGTAATCCCCGAAAGATGACCAAAGCACACAGATTAATCTATGATGGGTCCAAATGGACTTGCGGATCCCCCACATACAGGGTGACATAATCGGCGTACATCGATACCAGAATTGGACCCTGCCGAAACACGAGCCCTCAGCTGTTGTGATGTTCCCTCAGACGAGCCGCCAGCGGCTTCATCGCCACCGCAAACAGCAGTGGCGAGAGGGTGCATCCTTGCTGGTGCCTCTAGCAAGGGATCCGTGACGCTCCCTTTGACTCTCAGTCTGGATGTTGGATTTGTGTAAAGTAGGCAAATTAATTGGATAAATGTGGGCCCATCCCCAACCTAGCGAGTAGTCCTAAAAGGTAAGGCCAAGCAAGAGAGTCAAAGTCCTTTGTGGCATCTAAGAAAATCACCACAGCTCTGTCCTCTGGGTCCTCAATCCGGGCCACCGCAAAGAATGTATGACAATCATATAGGGTTGAGCGCCCAGGCACAAATCCTGATTGGGCAGGAAGAACTATGGTTGATAGCAGGGGTTGCAGTCTGGATGTTATCAGCTTCGCTAGAATCATATTGTCGACACTTATAAGCTACAGCGGTCTGTTTGAATCTCACAGACATGGGTCCTTATTGGACTTCATTACGGTGACTATAAGGACTTCTCAGAGCAAAGGGGGAAGAATCCACTCCTCCAAGGACTCCACGTACATTTCTAACAGGTGTGGCACCAATATATCTGCCTACCCTTCATAAAAGGCCGCCGTGAGACCATCCCTTTCTGGTGGTTTGTCACCTGGTAGGTCACATATGACCTGGGTGACATCTTCAACCAAGAATGGGGAGTCTAGGTATTGTCTGTGGGAGCTCTCCAGCCACAGGAGACTGATGGTGTTGAAAATACTCAGTGTATTTCACAGGGTCTGCTGCCTCCGGTGCGGAGTATAATGAAGTGTAAAAATCTGTCATCTATCTATGGACTTCCACCGTTCTGGCGCAGCGCATGCCGCTTGTGTCTTTAAGTTCAACAATATAGAGGGTTATTACAACTTTGGAGGAGGTGTTAATCCATCCCAAATGTGATGGATATACCACCAGCCGTATTACGAGTTCCATAGGATATAATGGACTCGTAATACGGCTGGTGGTATATCCGTCACTTTACCATCACTTTTGGGACGGATTAACACCTCCTCCAAAGTTGTAATAACCCCCATAGTCTCCTGCCCATGGTTTGCACAGTATTTCCGCGAGTGTCTTTCCAGCTCTCTCGCCGTCCCCATATCTCCTCGCTTTCGCATCTTTCCCCAAAAAACAAGTTTCGCGATGCACTGCTTTCTCACACTGCAAACGATCTTCTTTTGCCTCACCCAGGAGAGCACCGTCCATACTTTTGCAAAAGCGATGTTCCAGTCATGTCAACTGAGTCTCCAAGTGAGCCAACTTGCAGCGGATTGTTCGGAGCACTCTGTGCTGATTGGCAAGACAAACTCTTCGCATCACCGCCTTAAATGCTTCCCAAAGCATGCTAGGGGAGGATACAGAGCCCTTGTGGGCAAAACAATCTACTATTGCCACCCAGACTTCTTCCCTAAAAACCTGATCTCGTAGCGCCCTGCTTGGCAGGCGCCAGGTAAACTCACGGCGAACCCCCTTGGGGGTCTGAGTTCAAGGAGTACTGGAGAGTGATCCGATAGAGTTCGGGGCAGGTGCTCAACCTCCACGGTCCAGAGCTCTACATCTCTGGTCCCAAGCCACATATCTATAAATGACCAGCTGCTGTGCACTGTGTTATCACAAGTTCCCTTCCTGCGCATACCATACCTCGTCCTTCCTATATCTAGAATGGCATGTTCTGACATGTTATCAGACAAGACCTTTGCTGCTGCCTGGTGTGGGGGCGCACCCGGCTATCACGATCTACGACAGGATTGAGCACCACATTGAAATCGCCACCCCATAGCAGGGTCCCGCCAGGTCTCCACAAAAAACTCTGGATCGTCCACATTAGGGCCATATATCGACACCAATCGAAAGAGCTTGTCCTGGAGCATGCCCTGCATCATTACAGAACAACCGTTTGGATCGCAGTGCACCCTCCCGGTGCACCATGCCAGTCCCTTGTGTATATTTATTGCTACCCCACGCACATAGCCTCAGTGGCATTCCCCCATCCATTCTGCTCGCAGCCACGATTTTGTATCAGCAGTCAGGTGAATTTCTTGCAACATGCAGACATCAATTGCACGGTGCTGTAAGTATGCTGATAGTAGCCTCATTTTTCAAGCGTCCTTCAGTCCCCTTACATTCCATGACAAACATCTCTCTGTAGCGAATTTACCATGAGCCACAATGTGGCAGCCCCCATTCCGACATACAGCGACCACAGCCAGTGCAGCGACTCCCAACTTCAACTGCGAGTACAGGTAAAGGAAGGGAAAGGAATTCGAGGAAACAGGTACAGACTTACTAACCAATATCTCCCGGAAAGTGCCACCACCCATGTCGGCCCCCCAATCGGGCCAGACTACCCTCCCCCACCCCAAACAATGCCGTGCAAAGAACCCAACCCCAAATGTTCAGCCATTCACGTGGACTCATCCAAAGGGGCATTGGTGTGGTCGTAGTGGGTTGGCAGGAGATAAAACAACATGATGAGACAGTTGGGCCAGGAGTCGCCTGGTTTCAAAAAGATTTCCGCACGTTCCAGGTCTGGGGTCCCACATTACTATGGTACTCAATCAACAGTATCTTTATAACCTAGTCATTGTCGCTGAGGTGGTCCCCCCTTCTCCATTATCATGTGCTTGAGCCGGATCCAATTTCTTAGGGAGTGTTTTAAAGAACTTTGCAACCTGCTTCGGATGTTTGAAAAAGTGCAGTTTGCCGGATTCTCAACTTGGCAGGGTGTATTAGGGAGTATTTTGCTTCTGTTTGGTTCAGAGTGTGCTTAACCGACAGAAATGCCCTGCATGCCGCCTACACACCAGGGGTGTAATTTGGAAAAATGCTGAGCGTTTTATTGTTATAAACAATGGGTTTGCGGTCATGGGCAAGATGCAATACACTGTCTCTGTCTCTATAATTTAGCATATGTGCTATGAGGCCAGGAGGTGGCCTCGGGCCAAGTGTTCTATGTGTCCGCTCCACCACCAACACCGAGGAGAGCATAGTCCCCACGTAGTCCTCCATGTGGCCCATGTCCATTGACTCAGGAACTCCTAGGATCTGAAGGTTGTTTCTACGTGAGCAGGCTTTGAGATTTTCATTCTTGTTGATCAGCTCCAGCACCCTCTCCATCTGGAGGAGGTGTTCGTCCTCCCCGCGCCATCCATCCTCCAAGTCTGAGGTTCAGGACCCCACCTGGTCTAAACAGGTGTCATGATCATCTACCCTGTCCATCAGGCAATCCATGTGAGGTGGTCTAGTTTAGCATCTGTGCATGCCAGGCTTTGCTTGAGATCCATAAACATAGCTTTTATTGAGGCCTCCCAAAGGAAAGTTTGGCTTGTTTGTAGTCCAACTTCCCCATGCCACCGGTGTGACTTTAGCCTGTCTCCTTCTGGGGTCTTAAGTCACCCACCACCACACAGCCAGCTACAGGCCCTCCGGTTCAGCCGCTACAAGGTTCTCCCAAAGCTGCCACCTCTAATCACCACCCTGCAGCGTGGCACCCATCCCTGCCTCTACAATCTCATAAGGACCACTGCTGGCCTACAAGGCACTCAAATTCTCAGCTCTCCAGTCGCAGTATTTTGTTGTTGTAGGAGGCCAACCTGGTTTGTAGTGGGTACCTATGGTACTCACACCTCAGGGATGTGGAATTCCAATTGCCGGACACCCAGGGCATATTGTTTGGGGTCAAGGACAATAAGTTTCATATTTATTTTGTTCTTGGGACAAGTAGGCCCAATGCCCTGCAGCACAAACCCTTTGGCTGCTAGTTTACAGAGAAGGGAACGGTCTGCAGTTGAGGTAATGTGTGTGTCCATAAGTTAATGCTGTTTGAACTTTTATTTATGGTTTATTTATGAAAAGCCTTCACTGTTAGGAAGAGCGCTGTAAATAAACATTTTAAGGTCATACTGCACTACTGACAGCGGTACGAGTTAAAAAAAAAAAGTCTACACACGTTTGAAAAGTTTAACAATAAGAGGCTAAGTAAATGCTCCCAGAATGCTCTCTGGTTGGATGCAAATATTTGCAGAAGCATGTAAGCAAGAGTCATGATTCTTTGCTTTCAAAATAAAATGTTCTGAAAAAAATGCAAGTAGGAAAAAAAGTTTTGCTACTTTGAAATTTTAGGTGCTATTTCTTTGTAGCGTCATTTAGTAAAATGTGTTGATGCATGCTAGTATTTCCAAAAAATATTCCTAATGGAAAATTAGTGTAAGCACTTTCAACAAGATTATAGGAAGCATGAAAATAAACAAGCACTGGCAAAGCCAAGTGAACCGACATTTGTTTGTGAGACTTTTGGTTTTGTCAATGCGTGCCTTGTTTTGACATGGCTTTTGTAACACTTTATTGTTGTGGGATTTGCCAGGTCCTCACCATTGCAACAAACACTGGCAAAAAGAAAAAAAGTTTTTGTTCTCGAAAAGCACATATTGCAGCTAGTGGCGTAACACAGGCCCGCAGCCCCCCCTAAGGCGCCCCCTCAGCACAGCACCTGCCCTGAGTGAGTATGGAGGGGTCCCTCCATGTTCTTTGCAGGGGGTCCCCCTCCAGTTTCGTTATGCCACTGATTACCACAGTAGTTACTGGCACTGAATAAAACTACTTTGTGTGCCAGCATACTTCTTGTGGATGAGCAGAGTGTGTTCAGTCACTGTAAAGCCAGCCGACAGAGAGAGAAATTGAAGTTTAATAAAAACAAAAAGTGTTTAACACCAGACCTAATTAAGGACCCAATTCTTGAAGAAAGTCACAAAAGTACACCCATGTCTTTGAATTGGTGGCTTTCATGAATTCACACAAACCTACAGCAGTAGACCAGGATATAATACGCCTAGAAAATATTTGTTAACTGTATTTTAGCATGAGCAAATATGCATATGTAGATTTGCTCATGTGAAAATCTATTGGACGTTTTGTTTATAAGTTCACTTTCCTTCCAACCACTTTTTTCCCAACCCTGGAAGAACTTCTACATCCGCCATTGTCAGGAGTAAACTTCCAAACTTCCTTGTTATGGGAAAAAGATTAAAGAAGAGCTGGTGAAAATCCTTAAAACATGCAAGTTAGTAGGTTTGCAGACTCAAAGGCATTTTAGCCCTGGAACTATTTGTTACTGCTTCCTCCAGCCCCAGGTTGTAGATCTGCGGTGGCAAAATAAAGAAATTGCTATAGTAGGGATTGAAATTGCAAGTATTCAAGCCCTACTATAGTAGTAGACCTGGCATAAACAGAGGGGCTATTATTAGTGATGCCATGATTTGTTGCCGCACTACATGGCACCAAAAGGACAAGTAGATTTTTTTTACAGGACAAGCAGATTTTAGAAGGAACCTGTCCCATAGAAAAGTAAATATTTTATTAAAATCCACACTCTTTCACCTTATACCAGGCCCAGTTATCCCTTATTAGTGAAATGTAGGCAGTGGCTGAGCAGCCAAGGCTTATCTAGGAGACATGGAAACTTCATGCAGTTCCACTGTAGTCACTCAGTACTCACACACATGACAGAAAAGTGTTACACAAATAAAGGTACTTTATTTTGGTGACACAAATACCAAAAATACCATAGAGACTATACTCCCTTAGGAGGTAAGTAATACACAAATTATACACACTAGTATGCAGAAATAGGCATAAAAACAGTTAGAAAACAGTACAATTAGTGAAAATCACAATAGTTAGAAATGGGCCCGGGGGGGACACAAACCATATACTAAGAAAGTGGAATGTGAATGTCAGTTTCCCATCTAGGCAAGTCTAGTGTGTAGATGGTAGTTTAGGAAACTCCAAAGGTAAGTAATAGAGCCCACCCCAGTGCCCAGGAAAAGAGGATTATAGCACAGTAACTTTCCTAGAACACACATAAATGAAAAAGAAGATTACGCAAGAGCCAGAAGGGACTGCAAGCCACCAACAGTGAATTCCTGCACCTGAGGACCTGTGGAAGAAGGGGACCAAGTCCAAGAAGCACAGAAGAGTCCAGGCAAAACACGAGCCCCTGCAAACCCGGATGAAAGTGCACAAGAAGAACCACCAGTGAAGAAGAAGTCAGTGCTGCAACCAAAAAAACGGAGTCGGGTTCCTGGTTGGTGCAAATGATGTCCCATGCTGGATGGAGGATTGCAGTCTGGTTTGTGTCACTAAAGTCCACCAACAGGGCTTGGCACACGCAAAGCTTGCAGTTAGCGGAAAATGGCGCTGCCCGGGACCAGGTGGGTTCTACCCAGGAGGGGAAGTCAGAGGGGGCTCTGAGCAACTCAGAGAGCCCTAAGAAGACCAGGCAGCGTGCACAGGAGTGCCACAGCATGGGGATAAATAAGGGGCGAAAGAGGCCCAAGCAGCACAACGACAAAGGCTCCCACGCCGCTGTACAATCACTCAGGAAGCTGTGCGTCGCAGGATAGAGTGCTGGGGGCCGGAGCTGCAAGATGCATGAAGAACTTCATGGAAGGATGCCAATAAGTCTTGGCAACTCCAAAACACACGGTGCACGGGGGTACTGTCTTGCGTGAGGTGGTAAGCTCTTACCTCAACCAAAGTTGGAGAGTGGGACATCAGGACCATCAAGACCACTTCAGTCCACCACCTGTGATGCAGGGTCCACGCAGCTCAGCAGACGAGGGGATCTACCCAGCCGGTCATGGTTGCAGTAGGTGCCTGCTGAAGCAGGGGAGTGACTCCTTCACCCCAAGGGAGATTCCTTCACTCTTCTGGTGCAGGCTGAAGACGGGCTGTCCTCAGAGGATGCACGACCGGGAAACAGTTGCAGTTGCTGGCCGGAACTGAAGATTCAATGTTGCAGAAGGGGTCTTGCATCTTTTTTGCAGTTTGTAGAATTCCTGGAGGGTCCAGATGCAGTTTCTTCGGTGAGAAGTTGAAGTGGAGGATGCAGAGGATTCCTGTTGGAGTCTTGCAATGAGAATCTGAAGAACAAGAACCACCCAAAGGAGAGACCCTAAATAGCCCTGAAAGGAGGGTTGGTCAACTAACCAGGTAAGCACCTGACATCAGGCAGACAGTGGGGGTAACCATGCCAAGAAAGAGGGTACGTTCCCACACCCCACCAACCCCATACAAGGGACAGTAAGGAAAACCTTGCCCAGATGAGTCTTCATTGTCTAAGTGGAAATATCTGGAGAGTCCATCTGCATCGGAGTGGTTACTCCTAGGTCTGTATTCCACTGTAAAGTCCATCCCCTGTAGGGCAATGGAACACCTCAACAATTCTGGGTTTTCTCCTTTCATCTGCTTTAGCCATAAGAGAGCTTTGTGGTCTGTTTGAACAATGAAGTGATTACCAAAGAGGTATAGTATCAAATTCTTCAAGGCCCAAACCAAAGCAAAGGTCTCCCTCTCTATGGCTGACCAATGCTTTTCTCTGGGGTCAACTTTCTGCTGATAAAAGCAACTGGTTGGTCCTGGCTCTCTTTATTAAGCTGTGAAAGAACTGCCCCAACCCCTACCTCTGAAGCATCAGTCTGAACTATGAACTTCTTGGAGTAGTTTGGGCTTTTTAGGACAGGTGCAGAGCACATGGCCTGTTTTAGCTCCTCAAAAGCTTTTTGGCAGCTGGCTGTCCATAATAACTTTTTAGGCATCTTCTTAGAGGTGAGGTCATTAAAAGGGGCAACTATGAACCATAGTTCTTAACGAACCTCCTGGAATACCTAGTGAGACCAAGAAAGGCTCTGACCTGGGTCTATGTTGTAGGGGAAATCCAATCTAAAATAGTTTGGATCATCCCCTGTAGTGGCCGAATCTGTTCTCCATCTACTATGTGTCCCAGATATACTACCTTCCCCTGCCCTGTCGGGCCTGTTGAAGCCTTGATAGTAAGGGATGCCTTTTGCAGATCCTCCAAAACGTTCCATAGGTGGACCAGGTGGTCCTCCCAGGTGGAGGTAAAGACAGCGATATCATCTATATATGCTGCACTAAAAGCTTCCAGACCTTGGAGGACTGCATTCACCAACCTCTGAAAAGTGGCAGGTGCATTCTTCAATCCAAAGGGCATAACTGTAAACTGATAATGCCCTCAAATGGTTGAGAAAGCAGTTTTGGGTTTTGCATCTTGTGACAATTTGATCTGCCAATACCCTGCAGTCAAGTCAAAGGTGCTTAGATACTTGGCAGATGCCAGTGTATCTATTAGCTCACCTGCCCTGGGTATAGGGTGAGCATCAGTCTTAGTGACTGTGTTGAGCCCTCTATAATCTACACAGAACTTCATCTCTCTTTTCCCATTTTGGGAGTGAGGTTTTGGTACCAGCACCACTGGGATAGCCCAGGGGCTGTCAGAGTGCTCAATCACTTCTTGGTCAAGCATCTTCTGAACTTCAGCCGTGATTCAATCCCTAACATGATCAGGTTGCCTATAAATTTTACTTTTAACAGGCAAACTATTTCCTGTGTCATAGGTGTGTTCACACCATGTAGTCTGACCAGATGTTAGAGAAAACAGTTCAGAGAACTGGCTTAGGGGGTTCCTGCAGTTGTCCTTCTGAGATTCAGTAAGGCAGTCTACTAGGACCACTCCATCTACTGAGCCATCAGGTGCAGTATTGGAGAAGAGATCAGGGAGAGGGTCACTTTCTTCCTCCTGTCCCTCATCAGTGACCATGAGCAGGGGTTAGTCAGCCCTGTCATAGTAGGGCTTTAGGCGGTTCACATGAAGTACTCTGAGAGGACTTCTAGGAGTGCCAAGGTCAACTAAATAAGTGGCCTCACCCTTCTTTTCCACTATGATGTGTGGTCCACTCCATTTGTCTTGGAGCGCTCTTGGCGCCACTGGCACTTTCTGCCCTGGTTGGTACACTGTCAGGACAGCCTTCAGGTCATGCCATTGCTTCTGCAATTCTTGGCTTGCCTGAAGGTTCTTAGTGGCCTTTTTCATGTACTCAGCCATTCTAGATCTTAGGCCAAACACATAATCCGCTATGTCTTGTTTAGAGGGCTTCAAGGGTTGCTCCTAACCCTCCTTTACAAGAGCCAATGGACCCCTAACAGGGTGACCAAAGAGTAGTTCAAAGGGGCTGTAGCCCACTCCTTTTTGGGGTACCTCCCTGTAAGCAAAAAGGAGAGATGGTAATAGGACATCCCAGCTCCTGAGTTTTTCAGAGAGTCCCATAATCATGCCTTTGAGTGTTTTGTTAAAACGCGAAACCAACCCATTTGTCTGGGGATGGTAAGGTGTAGTGAATTTATAATTTACATCACACTCTTTCCACATTTCTTTTAGGTATGCAGACATGAAGTTGCTACCCCTGTCTGATACAACCTTTTTTGGGAAACCCACCGTGGAAAAGATTCCCAGGAGGGCTTTGGCCACTGCAGGTCCTGTAGTGGTCCTAAGAGGTATGGCTTCTGGATACCTGGTGGCATGGTCCTCCACCAAGACCAGAATAAATCTGTTTCCAGAAGCTGTGGGAGGGTCTAGGGGGCCAACAATGTGAACCCATACCCTTTCTAAGGATACCCCAACCACTTGCAGTGGGATTAAGGGGGCCTTTGGAATGCCACCTGTCTTGCCACTGGCTTGACAGGTGACACAGGAGCAACAACACTCCTTGGTATCTTCAGACATGTGAGGCCAGTGAAAGTGGGGGACCAGTCTGTCCTAGGTTTTACTTTACCCCAGATGTCCAGCAAGGGGAGTATAATGTGCCAAGGTTAACAAACATTCTCTGTATTGCAAGGGAATGACCAGTCTCCAGGTGGCACCAGGTTTGGGGTCCTTTGCTTCAAAATAGAAGAGATTGTTCTCCCAGTACACCCTGTGAGTGCCACTGATATCCCCTGCCTCTTCTTTGACAGCTTGCTGTCTCAAACCCTGAAGTGTGGAACAAGTCTGTTGAGACACACTTAACTCCTCCCTGGCAGCCCCCCCCTTCACATAAGAGTTCAGCTGTATCAGCATGAAGTTCTTCAGGTTTAGGTTCTGTCCAAGGAGTTGACTCCTCCTCAAAGGGGGAATCATCAGTGGAGGGAGGGATAGTGGATAACTTTTCACCCTTTCTACCCCTGCTTTTGGGAAGTTCTTGGTCCATATTTTCAGGATCCAAGTTTCCCTGTTCTCTTTGCTTCTTGGCCTGAGCTCTGGTCAAAGCAAAGATATTCCCAGGAATGCCCATCATGGCTGCATGGGCCTCTACCTCCACTTCAGCCCAAGCTGAAGTCTTCAAGTTGGTCCCTAGTAGACAGTCTACAGGTAGGTCTGTGGATACCTCAGCTTTTTTACGACCAGTAACCACCCCCCTGCTGAGATAAACATCTGGCATTGGGCGGCTTACAGTGTTGTTATGGGCGTCAGTCACTTGTTACTGATGACCAAGTAGGTGTTGCTCAGGGGCCACCAGTTTTTCAGTCACCATTGTGACACTGGCGCCTGTGTCTCGGTAGGCCTCAACCTTAACACCATTTATTAGGGGTTGTTGCTTGTACTTATCTATATTAAGGGTCAAGCCACAAGGGTGGCAAGGTTAATGCCACCATCAGAGACTAAAACAGCCTCAGTGGTTTACCTAACTAAACCATCCCCCACTACATTTCCCAGACTGAGCCCTGCTACACCCTTGGACTGACTATTCCTAGTGTTATTTTTCCCACCACCACTGCTATTGCTAGGGGCACTAGTTGAAGCAGTGGGGGTAGTGGTAATGGGAGTCTTGGTGCTTTTCTTAGGGCAAGCACTATCTCTTGCCCTACGGCCTTTATTCCTACAAATATAGCACCAAGGCTTTTTATTCTGATGGTTGCGAGGATTTAGATCTACCCCCAGAAGAGATCTGTGGGCCTGATGAAGACTCTTTGTTTTTATCTTTGTCCCCTCCTTTGTCATGTGACCTACCATCCTTCCTCTTGTCCTTGTCACCCCCTGTATGAGCTTTTCTGCTCACCCTTCTTCTGACCCAGTTGTCTGCATATTTCCCAATTCTTGGGGAGAGGTCAGATCTGAGTCTACCAAGTATTGGTGTAACAAGTCAAACACAGCGATTCAGTTATGCTCTCTCAACAACAGATTGTGCAAGCCCTCGTAGTCTGACACTTTGCTGTCATGTAACCAACCGTCTAAAGCTTTGACAGAACAGTCCACAAAGCCAACCCTATCCTGTGGGGCCTCTTTTCAGATCTCTCCGACCTTGATCCTATATTGTTCAGTGGTGAGACCAAAACCATCTAAGAGTGCGGTCTTAAGAATACGGTAGTTGTCTGAATCTACCTCTCAGACAGTGAGAAGTCTGTCCCTCCCCTTGTCAGAGAAGGACAACCAAAGAATAGCAGCGCACTGCCTTTGAGGGACCCTCTGAACTTTACAGGCCCTCTCAAGTGCAGCAAACCACTTGTAGATGTCATCCCCCACCTTGTATGGGGGAACAATTGTGTGCAGACTCCTGGAATCAGTGGAGTTCTCCCTGTCTCTACAATCCCTGAAACCTGAGCTGCTGTTGCTGCCACCATAGGGTGCTAACCCCAGCCCCTGCCCTTTCCTCTCCGCTGCCAAGCCTCCCTATCTAGGGCTAGGTGTTGCAGCCTCAACCTGGCCTCCTCCAGTCTCAGCTTTCTGAGTTCTCTTTCTATAGAGTCCTCCCCTTGAATTGTGCAGTGTGACCCCTCAGCCACTGAGGTGACATGGGAATGGGCAGAAGTGGACCTTTCCCTAGTCTTTGTGACCCTGGTCACCTGTCCTCTGGGTGTAAAGGGAGCCATACCTGAGTGACTTCCCCTCCCATTACCAGCTACACAAGGTGGTCTACTAAGGACAAGATCTTTTGAAGAACCCTCCCCATGGCCTGGTAGACAGTTTTCTAACTCTAGAGGGTGAGAGTCTTCCTCCTCGTCCTGGCTACCTGGGCATCCTGAAGAAGGAGGCGCAGAAGGACATTCTTGTTAGGATTCTTCCCCATGTCCAGCTTCCTCTCTGCTCAAAGCCCCTTCAATTCCTTGAAGGTCATGGCCTCAGAGGGAGTACCCATGACCTCAGAGCTAGGTTCAGTTGTGGACATGGTGTATGTGTTAGGGTGGTTTAGGGTTACCTAATCTACCTAACCTCTAGTCTTCTCAGAAAAAAAGGAATAATCTAGATCCCTGTACTAGGTATATTGTATATATCTAGGTATAGAGTAGTCTTTCCTGTGGAAAGCACCAGGTGGCAGAGTAATAAGGCAATTGCAAGTACTTATCCCACAGCTGCACCACCAATGTAGGAGGCTGGCCTGGTTTGTATTGGGTACCTATGGTACGTACACCTTATACCAGATCTAGTGATCCCTTATAAGTGAAATGTAGGTAGTGTCTAAAAGCCAGGCTCTCTAGAGGTGTCTGTGGCTGAGCAGCCAAGACTTATCTAGGAGACATGCAATACCACTGTAGTCACACAGTACTCTCACACATGAAAGAAAATACTCAATGTTACAAAAATAAAAGTACTTTATTTTGTTGACACAAATACCAAAAATACCATAGAGACTATACTCCCTTAGGAGGTAAGTAATACACAAATTATATACACTGGTATGCAGAAATAGGCCTACAAACTGTTAGAAAATAGTGCAATTAGTGAAACTCACAATAGTTAGAAATGGGCCTAGGGGGAACACAAACCACACACTAAGAAAGTGGAATGTGAATGTCTGTTTCCCACCTAGGCAAGTGTAGTGTGTAGAGAGTCTGGGAATACTAGAAAACTCCAAAGGTAAGTCCTAGAACCCACCCCAGAGGCCAGGAAAGCAGGAGTAAAAAACAGTAACATTCCTAGAACACACACAGAAACAAAAAAGGAAGATTATGCAAGAACCAGAAGAGATTTCAAGACACCAACAGGGGATTCCTGGACCTGAGGACCTGTGGAAGAAGGGGACCAAGTCCAAAAAGCACAGAAGAGTCCAGGGAGAACACAAGCCCCTGCTAACCTGGATGAAGCTGCAAAAGATAAACCACTGGTGAAGAAGAGCAGTCAGTGCTGCAGCCAAGAAGACGGAGTCGGGTTCGTGTTTGGTGCAAATGATGTCCCACGCTGGGTGGAGGATTGCAGTCTGCTTTGCGTCGCTGGAGTCTGCCAACAGGCATTGGCACACGCAAAGCTCCCGATTACCGGAAGATGTTGCTGCGTGGGACCAGGAAGGACCATGTGGACTATACCCAGGAGGGGGAGTCAGAGGGGGCTCTGAGCAACTCAGAGAGCACACAGAAGACCAGGCAGGGTGCACAGGAGTCCCACAGCACAGGGACAAAGA
This sequence comes from Pleurodeles waltl, assembly GCF_031143425.1. Lineage (NCBI taxonomy): Eukaryota > Metazoa > Chordata > Amphibia > Caudata > Salamandridae > Pleurodeles > Pleurodeles waltl. The sequence goes on along the minus strand of NC_090443.1, from coordinate 992,903,322 downwards.
TGGTGCAAAAGAGGCACACGCTGCATGACAACAGAGGCTCCCACGCCACCACTCAGGAAGCTGGATAGAGTGCTTTGGGCCGGAGCTGCAAGATGCACGAAGACCTTCGTGAAAGGATGCAAACAAGCCTTGGCAACTGCAAAACATGCAGTGCACAGGGTGCTCTCTTGTGTGGGGAGGCAAGCTCTTACCTTCACCAAAGTTGGACAGTGGGACGTCAGGAGCACTTCAGTCCATCACCCATGATGAAGGATTCATGCAGCTCAGCAGGAGAGGGAAGCCACGCAGCCGGTCGTTTCAGTAGGTGCCTGCTGAAGCAGGGGAGTGACTCCTTCACCCCCAAGGGAGATTTCTTCGCTATTCGTGTGCAGTCTGAAGACAGGCTGTCCTCAGAGGATGCACGACGGGGAAGCAGTTGCAGTTGCTGGCAGGAGCTGAAGATACAATGTTGCAGAAGGCGTCTTGCTTCTTTGTTGCAGTTTGTAGAGTTCCTGGAGGGTCCAGATGCAGTTTCTTCAGTGAGATGTTTAAGTGGAGGATGCAGAGGATTCCTGCTGGAGTCTTGCAATCCGAATCTGAAGAACCATCCTAAGGAGAGACCCTAAATATCCCTGAAAGGGGAATTGGTCAGCTAACCAGGTAAGCACATGACATCAGGTATAAAATGGGGGTAACCATGCCAAGAAAGAGGGTACTTTCCTACAGTTGCTCAGTCTCCAAATCGCCGGACCACTTCAAGCTGGCCTGGCCACCCGGGGCACATCAGTATAGGCATATCGCCCACGGGCGGCTCCGTGCAGATCCTGTGAAACTGAAAGAGCATGGGTCCCGCCACAGCCCTCCCCGCGGCAGCTCCGCCCTCCAGGTGAACTTTAGGGGTCGCAGGCCTCCGTCCGCACATTAGGACCCTCACAACCCCGGGAGGGCCCACAGTACTCCTCATCTGGTACAGGCCCTCCCAGGAAGCGACAGCCACCCATCCAAGCCGCAAAACCCACGGGAACAGGGCCCACGCAACCGAGGCGGGTGCCTCAGTCCTGTGTCACTCTTTCCTCCGCCACACTTCACCGCCCTCACCTGTCCCTACAAAGACCCCAGAGTCTGACCGCCAGGGCAGGCAGGCCTCCAACCAAGTGTCACAGACTCCTCGCGACACGGGTCTCAATGACTTCTCCCACAGCCACCTCACTGCCCGGCAGGGGCAGTGCCTCAGTCCCACAGTCGAAGGCCCCCCCTCCACCAGCACCACAGGATCACCTCGGTCCGCAGTGCTCCCCAGCCGCTCGTCAGCCCTCCTCACTGCTGTGAAGCGGACTCTGATCCCACAGTGAGTTTGCCCCCAGGCCTCAGGTCCTCCAGCGGATGGGACGCCCACCAGGCCCCCGCACTCACCAGGCCACAGTGCGGCCAGGACACAGGTTTGCCTGCCCTTTCTTTCCCTCCTTGTCGCAGGGCAGCCTCCGGGTCCGCCTCTCTGGGTCTCCAGCAACCCAGGAGACACGCCGGAGGAGGCCATTGCGATGCGGACATGCCCGCGCAGCCTCCAGGCTGGCCAAGCCCGATCTCAGCAACTGCAGCTACTGCTGCACTGGCATTCCAGCAATTTCACCACCGTTTGGCCCTTAACAGGTTGACGGTCTCGTCCCCATCTGGATTCCTCGGCAGGCGACTCCCGTGCCTGGATAATTGCAGGATTAATGCTCCAGCCCCGGGAGCCTCACAAAGTGGCGGCCATGTTGTTGGCCGGCTAAACCATCCCCCCAAACCCACCCACATAGAGGATATAATTGAAGTCAACCTAATAAAAGGGGTAGCTTTGGTTAAACACAAAATAACTTTCTTTGACACCCTTCCACTACTAATGATGGGTAGAATATCCCTTGCAGAAATGGTGGTCCTCCCACGGCTCCTGTCTTTTTTTGCAAATCTGCTAATGTGAGTGCATGCAAACCTATTCAGAGAACTGAATGGAGTGTTTATGGAACTATTATGAAGGTGTGAAAGGAGCATTGTCACACTGCAGAAGCTTAAGTTTCATATTATGGCAGGTGGCTGGTAATCCCTAGGTTTGAGTCCTAACTACTTGATAGCTCAAATGTATTAGGGTCGGGAGGGGTCCAAAATGGTATGCAAATCCAAAGTCTCAAGATGCCAAAATGGTCTGAGTCGGATGCCCTGAGATAGAACTGGTGAGGAAATTACTTCATTATGGAACCAAACTGGGTGAACAGCTGGTATTTCTAGCTCTAGGTTGCTCTCCATTGCTGCAGGCAATGCTTCCATATAGCAAGCAGGAGAAGACCATAATTGCCTAGTACAGGAATAATTTGTTTTTCAGGCATAAAAAGAAAGGGCTGAACCAGGAAGCTAAATCATGGGAAGAGTAAGGGATCATTAAGATTTGGGATGTATACGAAAATAGATTAATGCGGGACTACATAGGAGAAAATTCCTGACAATTACTGACTTGTGGCAAAATTGTTGACTCTCAAACAACTCATAGATAGAACAGAGGAAGAACTGGAAACTTGAAGGGGCAGATATTCTCCATATGTTGTCGTCCTATCCAGCAGTTAGGGAATATTGACAGGAAATAACATGCACTAGAAATAGCACAAACCTGGCAGAGATCACTTGTAGGACTACCCTACTAAAGTCTGAATTAGGTATTCTGAGCCTTGTACCCCAAAGACCTAACTATACCACACAGGTGCTTGCCTTTTTTCAGATTATAGCCAAAAGATGTCTGATTATATATTGATATTTATACATGAAAGCTCCCTCAATTGACAAGTGGAGGGCGGAAGTAGTTAAATGGGCAACTCCTGAAGCTGAAGCACTGCAAATTGATAGATGCAGGGACATATTAGACCCAAGAAGTCTCAGGCATGGGACACCACACTATTAGAATTGGCGTAGTGTAGAGGTGAAGAAGAGTCTTAGCATTCTTCCTCCTACTGGTTAATTCATTTGTGGCACCTTCAGTGGATCCTCTCTAAGCACTTCTTTTCTCCACCTCGACAACAAAACTCTCCGACCCCAGCTAGCCTCTCCCCAAATAAACAATGTATTACTCACTTAAAGGGCAAGGTAGAAGTGATTCACTGGCCGTTAGTGGTGGTTGTCGCAGGGAAACATGTTAGGTTGCAAAGTTTGTTGTGTTCTTAAAATGCTTATGTTGACTGCGATGTTAGATGCTGATGCATTATATGGTATTCACTCCCACTCCACAAAAGACTGAATCTGGAGAAACCATACCCAACAGTCTTACATCTGTTTGGACCAAAGACAGTGTTGGGAAAGAGCTGTATCATAACAAGAGCATAGAGATGAACCAGTCTGCATGCAATTAATAAGGGTAAATAGGATTCAGAAAATGATATATATAAAGAATCAATTAGCCTGATTGTAATTAAAATGGTGTTCCCAATGAAAACCAATAAAATTGTTTAAAACATTTTTATCCAGTAATTGATTTAGCATTATCTTGCCAAAACGAATCTGTGAAGAATGGTGGCACACCCGACAGGTAAGTAAATTCCACGAAGTTTATTGAGGCATAAAGAAACCACCCCGACATACACATATGTGTGTGTGTCCTCCGTAAACTCCCTCTGTCTTCCTCCACAGCCGTTTTTCACTTGCGATGTTCTCAATTGAACGTCCCACGTCAGCTCGGTTCACGAGATCGGCGCGCGACTAAATAAAAGTTCAGCACGCCGATGTCGGAAGCCAGTCAACCCAAGGAATACTAGATGGGTTTTCCTCTTCCAAAAACAATAGGAAGAGATTACATAAGTGCACAACATTGAAATGTTATAATAACATACAACTTAAGGCAACACACTAAAATAAACTACAAATTCACTATTCAATACTGTTAGAAACTTATAAAGGATTTTAAACACCGAAAATTAAAAAAAAAAAGTTAAAAAAGTAAAGCTCAGAAGAAACATAATACAATTGAAATAAGAACAAAATTATCCCATACAATAAAACAGAAATAAAAAATCATCTGAATCCGTAAAGTTCATGTCTCACACAAGTACTTCTGCGTACCATGGAGAAATCATCACAACTCTTGTGGGCACCATCTCGTTCTTTGCAAAGATCATTTTGAATATCACAATTATTATGACTATCTACTTTGCTACCTAAATAGCTTGTATTAGTTGGAGAACAAACCTTCACAACCTTAGACTTATTCCACAATGACCACCCTCAACCCTGACAGCATTTCCACATACCTTATTAACTAAAACAGGAGAAGAGAACTTAGAGTCACCTTTCTTGATGAAACCCCCAAGCTTGATTTTCACAAAATCTCCATGCATTCACAGACATCTCAGACACTTTCCTCCTTTAAACATAGTAAAATTTCTGTGAAGTTTGTGCTCTGGCTACATTCTCTCTAACAAAATGATCTAAGCTCTGAGCACACACTTGAACATCCACGCAGGCTTAAACTCAGTGGTTGGTTTCCTTCCACGTAATAATTAGAATGGAGAAACCAAAGTGGAAGATTGGGGTGTAGTCCTAATGAACCACAACATTGACTGAGTAGCTTTGTAAATATCAACTTTGTTCTGTATGGTCCACTTTATACAGTCACTTAGGACCCGGTTAAAGCGTTCTACAAGACCATTAGTTTGTGGATGAACCAAATAACTTTTTAGATATTTAATAGCACTACTCCTGAAAAAGTGTTCTACTTCATTGGAAACAAATTCTATGTCAGGACCGGAGGCGAGGATTATGCAGAATCTTTCTTCACTTTTATTGACAGCAGGTTCAAAGTTCAACAAGAAAAAACTACAAAGCCCATGAGACCCACTCCCATGGCAACCAATGTGCAATCACACTGCCGTCCGACCGAATGTATAAATATCCTCATGCGGTGACGTTCTTCCTCTTTCTTCACTGCTCTCTGTCAGATAAGTGCCCCTTCTCTGTCTCTGAGTTGTTGAGCTAAGAACTGTCTTTGTTAGAAAGTGATTTAGTGTTGGCAATATAATTGTGTTAGATACGATCGCGCGCGCGCGTGTGTTTGTGTTTTTTGTTGCTTGGCAACATCAACGCGCGGTAGGCTTTTTAGCCCGAGCGCGATCGATAAATTAATCTTGGTCGGGTCCACCAGAGGGCGCTCTTTCGCGCGCTCCAGTGCTCCCGAGCGTTTTTTCCTCAGCGTTTCGAGTCGCGTTTGCGCTCGGACGCTTCGGATAAACACGTTGGGTTTAAAGTGAGTCCCTGCTCACTTCAAGCCCTTCCAACCCCCGCGGACAGCGCGTGTCGGTGATTTTCATTGGTGGGCCTCAGTTTAAACGAGCGTTCCGCTTGTGAAGGCCCGAACTCTCTGTGACTGCAGGAGTGCGGGGGGGCTGCCCAGTAAGATTAAAAAAGGGCGTTTTTTTCCTGCAACCTCCCTACCATGTCCCTCAAACACGAGCGCAACGCTTTCCCCACCCTGTCCCCGGGGGAGGGCTCATCCCAGAGGGCCTTGGCTCCTGAGATGGACCTCCTGCTGACGCAGGCTATTAATAGGGCTCTGGGGCCCTTGCAGGACAGCGTGGCCAGATTCTCGGACCACGTGTTTAAGGGAACAGGGATGGGACTGACGGGGACTGACCTACAGGGAGAGGCAGTCCCCAAGAAAGGCCGCAAGCGTGTCGCGGGGCACCTGGAAAGATTCAGTCGTCTGGCTGAATCCTTCTGTAAGAGTGCGCGCGCGTTACAGCTGCCACCCTTCCGGGAGGGGTCTGAGCCCGGAGAGACCGGTGAAGTGTTTCACACCAGATCGGACCCGGCCCAGGGGTCCCCCAAGCGGGTCGTGAGGGACACGGATGGGGATTCTTCCTCTGAAGAGGATCAGGAAGCGGGGTGTCCTTGGCGCCCGTCTTCTAATTTATCAGACCCGCCTGAGACTGAGGACTCGGAAGCGGAAATGTTCCACCCAGAGGACTTATACCACCCCCGCTCTTCAGAGTAGCATCCGGATAAGAAGGTGGCGGATTATGTGGCCAGCAAAATCCGCCAGCCCCTAGGGAGGGAAGTTCGGGCTAGGTTACGGGCGGAATGCCCACGCCGACTCTTCCAGATCGAGTGGCGGCTACCCCTGATCTGGATCCCAAGATGTGTACTTTCTTCGGAAAGTACGTCAAGGACCCGAAGAAGGGTATCGATCGTTCCTGGAGGGGATGCCAGGATAAGTTACTGGATGTCCTGGGTCCCCTCACGCAGATCATCCAGCTTGCCGAACGGGCTAAGCGGTCCAATTCTCCCTTACCCACAGATATTGTGGCGGGATGGGCCCAAAGGGCGGTCTGCTTGTTGGGGAACGCAAATTGTGCTCTCTCTGCGGAGAGGAGAAGATCATTACTTATTAAAATAGACCCTAAGTTAGGAGAACTCTCCAACTCAGAGGCAGGGGCGGTGGCCCAAGGGAACTTGTTTGGAGATCCTTTCCTGAAGGAGCTGAGCAAGTTCGTAGCAACCTTCTCGGCGCTCGATAAGGCGCAGAGCTCAATAAAGAAGATCTTTCCTGGAAAGGTTTTCGGCGGGGCCGGACGAGGCAGGGGTCGCTCTTCCGGCCGGGCTTTCCAGCAAGGCCCCTTGCCCTACCCACCGCGAAACAACGGATGGAGGGATGGCCATCAGGGTACCTTCTTCCCCAACCGGGGTAGAGGGAAGTCCAAGAGATCCGCCCGTGGTGGAGCTAACGCCCCCGGAGGCGTTAACGGTGAGTGTTACCCTTTTTTCCCCTCGCATTCTAGGAGGAAGGCTACGTTTCTTCGCCCACAAGTGGGCCTCCTTAACGTCAGATGCTTGGGTGTTGCAGACGGTCACGGGGTTCCACATAGAATTTTTGGGGACTCCAGTTCAGGACTTTCCTCCACGGCCCTTGGTTTTCTCAGACGCGGAAGCAACATTGATAGACGCGGAGGTTCAGGAACTTCTTCAGAAGGAAGCTATCCACCCGTCGACGATCCACCCCAGGGGTTTCGTGAGCAATCTGTTCCTCGTAGAAAAGAAGGACAAAGGGTTCCGTCCCGTTATCAATCTCAAGTCCTTCAACGAATGGGTGGTGTACCGCCACTTCAAAATGGAGGGCATTCACATGCTCAGGGATCTCTTACTGCTTGGGGATTGGATGGTACGGTTGGACCTCAAGGATGCCTATCTTATGGTCCCCATCTTTCCTCCTCATCGCCGGTTCCTGCAGTTCATCTGGAGAGGACAGGCATTCGAGTTTGCTTCCCTGCCGTTCGGCCTGTCGTCGGCCCGTGGTGTTTCACAAAGCTACTCAAGCCAATAGTGGAATACCTGCGGGCTCGGGGATTCGCTTGATTATTTACCTCGACGACATCCTCCTGATGGATCAGTCACGCTTGCAGCTCGTATCCAATGTGAACAGAACTATTCAACTTCTGCAGGATCTGGGGTTCGTGATCAACTCACAGAAGTCGGAACTGCTTCCTTCGCAGTCGATGACCTTTCTGGGGTTTCTCATCGATTCCCAGGCAGCCTCCCTCAGTCTCCCGGGCCCGAAGATCAAGAAGATCAAGAAGAAACTGTCCACGGTCTTGAGACGGGACAGGATCTCCCTGAGGCAGTTGGCCAGGGTGGTGGGGCTCCTCTCCTCCTCGATCCAGGCCATCTTCCCGGGCCCTCTCCATTACAGGGCCCTGCACCGTCTCAAGGCCCATCATCTACAGAGGGGCCGTTCGTACTCGGAGGCGCGGACGGAGATCCAGTGGTGGCTGGACCACATGGAAGCGTGGAACGGCAGAGCAATATTCGGGGCCAGTCTGATCATAGAGTCGGACGCCAGTCGCCAGTCGATTCGGCTGGGGAGCTTGTTGTGGGGACATCTCCTTCGGGGGCCGCTGGACCCAGCAGGAGCTCGATCTCCACATCAACTGTCTGGAACTCCTCGCGGGTTCGTTCGCGATCAGATCCCTGACGCGGGACAAGGTTTCTTGCTGCGTTCTTCTAAGGATGGACAACATCTCGGCGGTACAGTATATCAACCGCTTGGGGGGGACCCGCTCGAGGGCCCTAGCGGAGTTAGCAAAAGATTTTTGGTATTTTGCCTGCAGCGTCAAATCTCGGTCACAGCGGAGTATCTTCCGGGGTCCCAGAACGTCCTGGCGGACTGGAACTCCAGATATCTGGAGGACCCCAGCGACTGGAGTCTGGACAGAGCGGTGTTCCTAGCTCTGTTGGATCGATGGGGTCCTTGTACAGTGGACCTCTTTGCGTCCAGCTATTTCAGCTGGCGTCCGGATCCCGGGGCGAGCGCAGTCGATGCTTTCCTTCAGAACTGGGGCCGGGATCAGAACTGTGCGTTTCCCCCCTTCCTTCTGATCCCGAGAGTAACGGCTCAGGTTCGTCGCCAGGGGGCGACAGTCATTCTGATCTCACCGCTCTGGCGGTCTCAAGTTTGGTTCCCAGCGCTTCTGGAGCTCTCTTGCGACCTTCCTATTCTGCTTCCGGTTCGCCCGAACATACTGTTGAATCCAGAGGGGCAATTCCATCCGTTAGCTCTTCAGGGCCATCTCTCTCTAGTGGCCTGGAGGATTTCAGGGAACGCTGGGCAGACCACAGACTTTCACGGGAAGCTGAGGATTTCATCAGACAGGCATGGGCCCCTTTTACTTGCAAGAGGTACGGATCAGCCTGGAACGGCTGGGCTCATTGGTGTCTGGCGAGGCACTTCGATCCCTTGGGGGCCCAGATTACCGATATCTTGAACTTTCTGGCTGGCCTAGCGGCTTCTGGCCAATCCTATTGCTCAGTAAATTATTTTCGTTCCGCGATTTCAGCAGGACACCCTCCGATTGATGATCGTCCCGTAGGGGAACACCCGTGGGTGTGCAAGCTATTGAAGGGCATTCGCATGGCTAAACCACCAGAACCCAGGTATACCTCCCTGTGGGATGTTGATCAGGTTTTACGCTTCTTGATCGCATGGCCGGATAATCAACACCTGTCACGTAAACAGTTATCGGCCAAACTGGCAATCTTGCTCTGCCTCATCTCATGCAAACGGGTCTCCGATGTCAGGGCTCTAGATGTATCCGCTAGAGTTTTTCCGCCGGAGGGAGTTACTTTCACGATTTCACGGCGTACAAAGTCTAGTACCAGGTCAGTAACCTATCCTGCTTTTGAGCATACACCAAAGCTATGTGTAGTTAGATGCTTAAGGAGATACGAAGAGGTGACGGCGGAACTTTGGCCGCCGGGGGAGAGGCAATTGCTCATTTCCATCAAGAAGCCTTTCAGAGAGGTCTCCTCCCCTTCTATCGCCCGGTGGGTCAGGTGGATCCTATCGGAATCGGGCATTAATGTCCAGCTGTTCGGAGCTCACTCCACCTGAGGTGCCATGGCTTCTAAGGCTATCCAAGTAGGTGGTAGATTGGAAGACATTATGAATGCGGCCGACTGGTCCTCTGAGTCGACTTTTAAAAAGTTCTATTTTAAACCTATTCATGAAGCTGCTTCATTGGTGGTGAGTAAGCTTTGAACATGCATAATCCTCGCCTCCGGTCCTGACATAGAATGAGAAATTTCCTAGCTAGCGTGAAGGAAAGTTTCAATTCTATTAAGGACACGGAGGCAAGGATTATCCCGCCCGCCACGGTGGCCATGGCGCCCGCCCGGAGCGAATTCATCCATTGAGAGGTGGTATAATCAGTTTTTCTTTACGTAAAATTATGTTGCGGTATACCAGGTGTTTTACCTAAGTTTGATACTATTAGCTTTGTTTGCTATGTTGGTCAGGTGACTAGAAGTTCGTTTGTATGATTTGTTGACTTTGCGGATTCAATTGCTTACCTATTATTCACATTTGTTCTTAGGAGTGAATCCTGCGACTACCTAGTGACGATCCACATCAGTTCGCAGTGAAGACGAGAAAGAACGTCACCGCATGAGGATATTTACACATTCGGTCGGACGGCAGTGTGATTGGACATTGGTTGACATGGGAGTGGGTCTCATGGGCTTTGTAGTTTTTTCTTGTTGAACTTTGAACCTGCTGTCAATAAAAGTAAAGAAAGATTCTGCATAATCCTCGCCTCCGTGTCCTTAATAGAATTGAAACTTTCCTTCACGCTAGCTAGGAAATTTCTCATTGAACCCCATTATCAGAAACAACACACTCAGGAAATCCTTCCCTTATGCATACATCTCTGATGTACTTCACTACCGCCTTTGAATTGGGTTCACTAATGAATTTAACTTCTGGCCATTTTGAGTAATAATCAACAGAACTAAAAACTTAGAATTTGAAGGTAGGGTGTAAAAGGGACCAATCAAATCAATGCCTACTTTCATCCAGGGTCTCTCAGGCAGTTCAATAGGCATTAAAGGTGGCACACATGTTTTAAGGACTTTATTGCTAGAAGCTCATATAGCACACCCCTTGACCACATCATCTACTTTATCCATTTGGGGCCACCAGAAAAAAGAATGTACCCTACGTTTAGTGAAAGTTGAACCTAAGTGTCCCTCATGGGCTTTTGTTATAATTTGTTGTTTGAAAATTTGAGGGTGTATCAATTTGTCCGATCTCATAACTAATCCACACTCCAATGATAATTCCTCATTAATTTTGAAAAAAGGTTGAATACCTGGTTCAAGCGACTTCTCCTTAGGCTACCCCTCGCTGATAAACTTTGAAACATTTTTCAAATATTGGATCATTATTTGTGGCAGGAATCCATTCTGCTTCAGAAAACGGACCTGCATCATCTAGTTCTAGTGACATGATTAAGAAACTTTCATCGTCACATTCATCTTTCAAAACATGAGGTAAGGAAACTGCAGGAAACCTAGACAAATAATCAACTTGTGCATTTTTACCCCCAGAAATGTGTTGAATTTCAAATTTAAATTGAATAAGACAAGTTGAGAACCTTGCAATCCTGGGTGAACAATTCCTAACATTCCTCCCACTAAGTATAAAAATGAGAGGTTTGTGATCTGTTTGGAGCAAAAACTTTGTTCCCCATAGATAAGTGCGAAATTTCTCTATCACCCACCAGCAGGCTAAGAGCTCTTTTTCAGTTACTGAATGAAGGCACTCTGACTCTCTTAAGACTCTGGAAGCAAATCCTACAGTGTTTTCACCCTCAGATGTTCGTTGTGTAAGAACTGCACCTAAACCAACATTACTGGCATCAACGGTGAGTACGGACTCCAGTTCTGGATTAAACGGCTTAAGCGCCACACATTTAGAGTGCCGATGTTTAAACCACTTGAATGCATCAACACACCAGTCAAATTCCCCTTTAGCTTTAAGCAGGTTTAAGATCAGCTTGACTCTGGAAGCTTTTAACACCAATTTTATCAGCAGAGGAGGTGCTTCAAGGATGTTTTGAACCAAACCTGGTTTGGGACTGACACCCAAACAAGAAATCACATGACCCAAGTATTCAATTTCTTCTTTGAGAAATTCACTTTTTTCTCTTTTTAATACAACACCTTGCTTTTGAAACATAGAAAGAACTTGTCTGAGTGTGACATCATGGGATTGACGATCTGGTCCAAATAATAAAACATTGTATTGGAAAATCGCTACTCTTTCAATGCCTTTAAGTAGATTTTCTATAACTCTCTGGAAAACTGACGCAGCTGATGTTAAACCGGAAGGCAACCGACAATATTGATAGGTACCCCACGGTAACACAAAAGCTGTAAAGTGCCTAGTTTCAGGTTCTAATTCTATTTGGTGATAGGCGGATGCTAGATCTAATTTAGTAAAGAACTTAGCACCCACAACTAGAGCTAACAAATCATTGATTTTCAGCAAAGGATGGGAATCAATCCAAATCTCTTTGTTGAGAGTACGTAACTCTATGCACATTCTAAGCTCACCATTTGTTTTTAGCGACTACTAAAGGAGAAAGCCACAGTGAAGATTCAATGCGCTCAATAATACCTGACTTAGTTAAAGAAATCAATTCCCTTTCCAAATCTTCATGTACACTAAATGGCACTCTCCTCATCTTGGGTTTAACAACTTTACTTTAATTCTATGTTTGAAACCTTTAATGTTCCCAAGTTCTCCAGAAAAGACCTTAGGAAAATTGTTTAATACATTTTCTACTACATCTGAATCTCTTATGGCGAGAACTTGCTCGCCTGCACCAGGTTTTGATATCATACCCAACAGTCCTTGGTGAAACCAACCAAGGATGTTTAGGTCTTTGACAGCTACGTAAATTTTGCCAGTGATAACTCTTTCTTTGAATTTCAACACTTCTTCAAAATATCCCATCCACTCAATTTTCCGTCGTTCATCTGACACAGGAGCTCTGTCTGGAGGTTGAAGAACTCTATTGTTCCATGTAGCTTGGAAGAGTTCCTTTGTGATCACTGTTATACGTGCTCCTGAATTAACTAACAGACAAAGTTCTTTGTCTCCAACACCCAATTCCACATATGAATCGACACAGTCGGAAGGATCGCCCCACTTGACAGCATTGTCATCAACCACCAAAACCATGTCTTGTATTTCTGAGATAATTTCATTTTCTTGAAAATCCTGGACTTCGTCTTTGACAACCCCAACATTAGTTTTTTTAAATTGGAGCTTTGAGAAACTTTAGCAAAATGTCCTACTTTGTTGCACAATCTACAAGAGACAAACTTGGCTGGGCAAGGTTTACTTCCTACTTTGTTGCAAAATCTACAAAGACAAACTTGGCTGGGCAAGGTTTACTTCCTTTTTTGTGGAAGCTATTTCCACATCTGACACATATGTTGGACTGTAAAAAAAATGTTTTGGAGTTGGTGATTTTCATGAAAGTATCCCCTTTTTTTGATTGACAGAACTCTCCTTATTGTACACAGGAAAGACATTGTCTTGAGGTCTGTCTTCAACTTCCTTCACTGATCGTACAGATGTTTCAATACTTTTAGTAATTCTAATACATTAGTTAAGGCTTGGGTTCCCCAAAGTCAAGAGCTTCTGATGTATGTTTTTGTCCAAACAGTGGCAAATAAATTGGTCTCTAATTAGCTGATCGCTAAAATTTGCTATCAATGTTCTTAATGCTGATATGTACGTATCAATGTCTTCATTAAATTTCTGTGTACGTTTGAAAAATTTGTGTCTTAAAATGAATAAACTTGGAGGCTCATTAAACCTCATTTCCATTTTTTTTACTGCTTCTTGGAATTCATCAAGGTCTTCGTCTTGCTGTATTTATATTTCTGATGGATACACCTACCTGTGGATTCCTCACCTAAAGAATTCTCCCCTCGCGCCAGCTTCGACAGAAATTTCTAGCTCTGCAGGTCGACGATGACGTCACAATAGCCCGACTCCACGCGTCGCCGTATGACATCATCTAGGCAATAAGAAGCCCTTGTCGACGTGCAGATGCCAGTTCCCTTTTTTCCGTGCCTTCGAATAACGGTTTTTCTTCGAGGCTAACAGGGAGCTACAGTTGCGCATCTGTAGTTACAATGTCGCAGCCAAGAAAATCTGCCTTTAAGCCTTGTAACCAGTGTGGGGGTCTGACGTCGGTCATTGACCCCCACGAAAATTGTATATGGTGGCTTAGTCCCGACCGTGAGGTCGAGTCATGCGGTTCCTGCCAGCGCATGAACCCTAAGGCGCTTAAGGAAAGAGAGGCTAAATTGTTCCTGGCCCGTTCCAAGAAGAGGAAGGAAAGGCGGCATCGGAGAGAGTCCTCTTTGAAATCTTTGAGGACTCATTGTCGTCATGGAGACTCTCGCGCTGTCCCAACTGTCGGCGACGATCGTGTAGAGGTCGGTCCAGGTCCAGATTTGCATCTCCAGCTCTGCGCCGTCCGATGTGGGAGATTAGCCCGACCGTCACTGCTCTGCCTCCTACGACTCCGGCTTCACCTTTGTCGGTGTTTGAAGTCGAGCAGTCAATAACCGGCGACTTCTCCGGAGCAGGAGTTGTCTGGCCCATCATCGGATTCTATGCCAGCGCCGACACCGCAAACATACCCAGCTTTCCCGGTGCCGGGTATGGATCCTGCGGCATTTTTAAATGCCATGTTCTTCTTTTCCAACATGGCGCCTGGTGGAGGGCATGCAGGTCCGTCGGGCCCTTTAGCTTTTAATTTGGGTGCTCCGGCTCCTTACAAGCCGACGCCCTTCATGCCATTTTTGCCGTCTGCAGCCGCTCCGGCACCGGTGGATTCTCCACGGATCTAATCCACTGTCGAGGTGCCTGTGGCGCCGGAAGGTCCGGCGTCGGATGGATCCGAAGAGCGGCGCCGGCGAAGATCTTTGGCGTCGGCCGACGCCTTATCGACGCCGGGTCTCGAATCCAGACTCTGCTCCAGACGACTAGCCTTGCGCCTCCTGGAGGAGGAGGAATATAGCAGGCAACATCTGGAGGAAGGCGAAATCTTGGAGCCTTTGGTGATTTTCAGGGTCTGGACACCACAAGTGGTATTGACACTTCCCCTGAATGGGATTTGGCTTCCCCTGGGGAGTATACCGAAGAGGCTGCATCTTTTCATGCAGTAATAAGGAAGGCTGCAGACTTTTTAGATCTTCCTCTTCCGGCTGTTAAGGTGAAAAGGAACCTTTTGACGGAAGTGCTGCATCCGGCCTCAGTGGTGGCGGAGCCTCTCTTGCCCTTCAATGAGGCTCTCCTGGACCCCATCAAGGACATTTGGAGGAAACCTGTGACTTCTACAGCTGTCAACAGGGCAGTAGCAAGGCGCTATCTTGCGGCTCCAGGTGACCCGGACTTCCTCTCCAAACATCCAATTCCGGAGACTTTGGTTGTTCAAGCTTCGTGCTCCTCCCGGTCATCCCCTGGTTCGTTCCCCGGGACCCCTGCAGACAGGGAGTCAAAGAAAATGGACCACGCTGCAAAGAAGGCCTTTTCGTCATGCAGTATGGCCTTGAAGTCGACCAATGCAACCTGCATTCTGGGACGTTATATTCATGCCCTTATGGAGGAAGCAAAAGGTCATCCAAACTTGCCACAAGAGGTGTTGCATTTGCTAGTGGACGCTCAGGCGGCGGCGACCCAGGTGATCCAGTCTGGGTTGGACACCTCAGACTCTGTGCCAAGGGCTATGGGCACATCCATAGTATCGAGGCATCAGGCTTGGCTGCGCTCATCAGGCTTCTTTACGGATGTGCTGGCGACTCTTCTGGATCTGCCTTTTGATGGAGAAAAACTCTTTGGGACTAAGGCAGATTCTGCTCTTGAACGTTTCAAAGAGAGCAGAGCCACAGCGAGGTCGTTAGGACTTCAGTCAGCCACTTCCTCTTCCTATAGGTCATATAGGAAGTTTAGGGGTTTTGGACGTGGCTCCTCCTTTCGTGGCAGATTCCAGGCACCACAACAATCTGCAGGCTCCCTGCCTTACAGATCCTTGAGGGACAGGGGCAGAGTACGTACAAGAGGAGCAACCCAGCAGCACTCTGCCTCTTCCACCTCCTCGGGAGGGGTGCAGCAGGGAAAGCAGCCTTAGTCCTCCACCACTCCCTGTTCACTTGTCTCCGGTAGGGGGGAGACTTGCCCAATTTCTTCCAATGTGGTAGTTTATAACATCAGACTCTCGGGTCATTGACATTGTGAAGAGAGGGTATACTCTTCCCTTTCGGGAGTTCCCTCCCCCCTTCCCTCCCCGCCCATCCTTCTGTTCGGAAGACCATCTTCTGTTACTGCAACAGGAGGTGTTATCCCTATTGGCAAAAGGCGCAGTAGAGTTGGTTCCCGAGCAGGAGAGTGGTCAGGGCTGTTATTCAAGATACTTCCTGATCCCCAAAAAGGATGGTCGGTTGGGATCAATTCTGGACTTGAGGATTTTGAATTGGTTCCTCAGGCAGGAAAAGTTCAAAATGCTGACCCTTTCACAGGTTCTTTTGGCGTGGAACGAAGGAGATTGGATGGTGTCTGTCGATTTGCAGGATGCAGGATGCGTACTTCCATATTCCGATCCTCAAATCGTACAGGAGGTATCTCCGGTTTATGGTGGGATCGCAGCATTATCCGTTTGCGGTCCTCCCGTTTGGTCTTACCTCAGCACCTCGAGTTTTCACAAAGGTGATGGCGGTGGTAGCGGGCGAGATCAGAAGAAGGGGGATAGAGGTGTTTCCCTATCTGGACGATCTTGATCAAAGCCAAGACTCCAGAGCTTGTGCGGCGTCACCTGCAGTCGACAACTCAGTTGTTGTTCGGCCTGGGTTTTTCAATCAATGTGCCCAAATCTCACCTGAAGCCCTCTCAACGTCTCCTGTTCATAGGGGCAGTACTGGACACAACATTGAATCAGGCCTTTCCTCCGCCCCAGCAGGTTCAGGACATTCAGGCGTTGATTCTGATGTTTCGAAATGGAGCGGTAGTTCCAGTCCTCAAGGTCCTTCGTCTGCATGGTCTGTTTGCTTCTTCCATACTGCTGGTCACTCATGCACGCTGGCACATGAGGGCTCTTCAGTGGTGCGTCCTCAGGCAGTGGTTTCAACACAAAGGGGATCTCGAGGATTTGATCACGATTACCAGAGACACTGCAGTGGATCTTCAGTGGTGGACAGCGATCGGCAACCTGTCGCAAGGAAGGCCATTCTCGCTGCCTCCGCCAGTGGCCACAGTTGTAACGGATGCTTCCACTCTAGGGTGGGGAGCTCGTCTGAGGGGCCTGGAGGTCAAAGGCCTTTGGTCTCCAGTGGAACAGAAGTTTCACATCAATCTGTTGGAATTGCGGGCAGTACGTCTGGCTCGCAAGGCCTTTCTCCCTTCCATTCGCGGTCAGTCAGTCCAGGTTCTGACGGACAACACTACAGCGATGTGGTATATAAACAAGCAGGGAGGAGTGGGGTCGTACCTTCTTTGCAGAGAAGCTCTTCGACTCTGGTCCTGGCTTCAGGAGCACAAGATTTGCTTGTTATCAAATCATTTGGCCAGAGCGCTGAATGTACGTGTGGATGTTCCCAGGCGTCGCAGCTCGGTCGACCACGAGTGGCGTCTTCATCCGGATCTGGTTCTTTACATCTTCCAGATGAGGGGGTGTTCGCAGATAGATCTGTTTGCTACTCAGGAGAACGAGCAGTGCCCGTTATTTTGCAGCCTCCAGTATTCGAGGCAAGCAGCTTTGGGGGACGCGTTTCAGTTGTCCTGGAAGGGTCAGTTGTTTTACGTGTTTCCTCCCATACCCCTGATTCCTCGAGTTCTGAGGAAGATCCGCCAATACCGGGCCCAGATCATCTTGATAGCCCCGGATTGGCCAAGAAGTGTGTGGTATACAGACCTTCTCCAACTCTCTCTGTGCCCTCTGCTCCGTCTCCCTTACAGGGTGGACCCCTGAGTGCTTTTTCTCTCCCACCGGAAGTGGTGGATGTTATTTTATCGTCCAGGCGACACTCCACCAAATCGATCTATGCAAATCGATGGGCTAAATTTGTACGTTGGTGCGGAGAGAGCCGAATTGATCCCTTAAGGGCTCACTTGTCTGATATATTATCATTTGCTCTTTCGTTGGCACAGAAGGGTTGTGCAGTTGCCACAGTTAAGGGCTATCTATCGGCACTGACGGCTTTTCTGTGCCTCCCAGATCAACCTTTTTTGTTTAAATCTCCAATTGTTTTGAGGTTTGTTAAGGGTCTCACTATTAGGTTTCCACCCACACCGTTTGTTATGCTACAGTGGGACCTTAACTTGGTATTAAAATTTCTAATGGGATCGCCGTTTGAACCAATGCATTCTTGTGCTTTGCGTTTGCTGGTTCTTAAGACTGTATTCCTGGTAGCCATAACTTCGACCAGAAGAGTCAGTGAGCTTCAGGCTCTTTGTGTAGAGTCTTCATACCTTTCCTTCTTTAGAGACAAAGTGGTGTTAAGGACCAAGGCGGCTTTCCTCCCGAAGGTTGTTACACCCTTTCACTTGGGGCAGTCTATTACTCTCTCTTCCTTTTACCCACCGCCTCATCCATCCAAGGAGGAAGAGAGGCTCCACCAACTGGATCCATGAAGAGCATTAAGCTTCTTTGTCGACAGGACGAGGGAGTTCAGGCAAGATGATCAGCTCTTCGTTGGATACGTGGGGAAGAGGGAAAGGCAGAGCAGTCCACAAGAGAACGCTATCCAGGTGGGTCATTCTCTATATTAAGCTTTGTTATTCCTTAGCTCAGAAAGAACCACCTGTGGGGCTTCGTGCCCATTCCACCAGAGCTAAAGCTGCCTCTTCGGCTTTAGCTAGGGGTGTTCCTGTGGTTGACATCTGCAGGGCGGCAACTTGGGTATCCCTCCATACTTTTGTCAAACATTATTGTTTGGATTCTGAGGTTAGGAGGGATGGCCATTTTGCTCGCTCGGTGCTGCAGGATTTCTTGGTTTGACCATTCGGGCACCCACCTCTGGAGGTAGTACTGCTTTGGGACTCTATTCTTTAGGTGAGGAGTCCACAGGTAGGTGTATCCATCAGAAGAATAAGTTACTTACCTTCGGTAACACTTTTTCTGGTGGATACATTAACTACCTGTGGATTCCTCACGGTCCCACCCACCTCCCCGTTGCCTGAATGGTTGTTCCACTAAATCCTTGGGTGAGCGCCAATTGTCTTGTATATATGTGTGTGTATATATATATATATATATATATATACGTATATATATATATATATAAATATGCCTGATTCATGTATATAGTTATAGCATGTATATATGTATTTCTTTCTCTGGTCTTGATAATTCAAGTACTCATGATTGATTTTGACTGACATATTCAATTTCTTATTATTTTTAGTGTAATACATGTTGCGTTTTCACTTCTTTGGAAGTGATTATGTTCTCTTCAAGGTCACATTTTCACCTGTTCGCCTCTAAGGCACGTAAAAAATGGTGATAACTGACGTCTGCACGTCGGCGAGGGCTTCTTATTGCCTAGATGACGTCATACAGCGTCGCGTGGAGTCGGGCTATTGTGATGTCATCGTCGACGTGCAGAGCTAGAAGAAATTTCCATCGAAGCTGGCGCAAGGGGAGAATTCTTTAGGTGAGGAATCCACAGGTAGTTAATGTATCCACCAGAAAAAGCGTTACAAAAGGTAAGTAACTTATTCGTCAGGTAAATGTTTAAACGTAGCTCTCCCCTCAAAACCAAGCGAGTGGAGTAAAATAAGGCCCGTATTTATACTTTTTGACGCTAAACTGCGCTAACGCAGTTTAGCGTCAAAAAAATTAGCGCCGGCTAACGCCATTCTGAAGCGCCATGCGGGCGCCGTATTTATAGAATGGCGTTAGCCGGCGTTAGCCGACCGGCGCTGCCTGGTGTGCATGAAAAAAAAACACGTACACCAGGCAGCTCCGGCGTAGGGGAAAATGGCGTATGGGCGTCTCAAAATGGGGCAAGTCAGGTTGAGTCAAAAAAATCGCCTCAACCCGAATTGCGCCATTTTTTTACGACGCCCATCCCCCATTAACATGACTTCTGTCTTTGCAAAGACAGGAGTCATGCCCCCTTGCCCAATGACCATGCCCAGGGGACTTCTGTCCCCTGGGCATGGTCATTGGGCATAGTGGCATGTAGGGGGGCACAAATCAGGCCCCCCTATGCCACAAAAAAAAATTAAAAAAAATACTTACCACAACTTACCTTTTCTTCCCTGGGATGGGTCCCTCCATCCTTGGGTGTCCTCCTGGGGTGGGCAAGGGTGGCAGGGGGTGTCCCTGGGGGCAGGGGAGGGCACCTCTGGGCTCATTCTGAGCCCACAGGTCCCTTAACGCCTGCCCTGACCCAGGCGTTAAAAAGAGGCGCAAATGCGGGGTTTTTTTGCCCCGCCCACTTTCGGGCGTCATTTTTGCCCGGGTGTATAAATACCACGCACATGCCTGGGAGTCATTTTTTAAGACGGGAACGCCTACCTTGCATCTCATTAACGCAAGGAAGGTGTTCACGCCAAAAAACGACGCTAACTCCATGAACTTTGGCGCTAGACGCGTCTAACGCCAAAGTATAAATATGGAGTTAGTTTTGCATCGAATTTGCGTCGAAAAAAACGACGCGAATTCGGCGCAAACGGAGTATAAATATGCCCCTAAATTTTTTCCTTTCAGGTCTAAATCTTGTAGCTCCTAATGCCCCCAAATATGTTTCAAATGCATCAAACCAATGCTTCCATATAATTGGTGGTTCACCAGGAGTCTCCAGGAAGGGTGGTGGTGGTGACACAGCCTGCATACTGATTCCAGTGAAAAGGTGCTATGTTAGTGTACTCTTAATTAGCTGAAGTCAGAAATATTAAAAAAAAATCCAATGGCTATGATAAATTCACCATAAACTATATATCAATTAATTATTCAGTATCCTTTTGGAGATAGAAAATTGTGTTTACATTTGATCCACAGCAATTCCAGTTTTCAAGGTTAACGTTCTAGTTGTTGAAAGGCCTGGGGCTGAAGAGAAATACAATAAAATTGCGTTTGGATTTTGACCAAAGAAAACAGTTCTAGTTTCTAAGGTTAGCCTTCTAGTTGTTGGAAAGCTTGAGGCTGGGCTTCGACTTTCTGTTCAGTTTAAGATCATGGGTTCAACATGTAGAGAGCTCTCACCTCATTCCTTTCTTGGGTGGGTTTGTTGTGTGGATGGTTTCTCTCTCGCTCGCCACCACAAGTAAAGAATGGTGGCATACCCAACAGGTAAGTAAATTCCACAAAGTTTATTGAGGCATAAAGAAACCACTCTGACATACACATATGGGCGTGTGTCCTCCGTAAACTCCCTGTCTTCCTCCAAGGCTGTTTTTGACTCGTGACTTTCTCAGTTGAACATCCCCGTCAACTCGGTTCACGAGATTGGCATGCAACAAAAAAAAAGTTCTGTTTGTCAATGTTGCGAGCCAGTCAACCCAAGGAGTACTACAGAATCTCTTGCAGAAAGATCCATAAATAACATAGATGTCGTGAGAACCTTCCATTAGTTCCTAGATCAGGGGGTCTCCATCCTTCTATAGTGAGAGCTACTTCTGATCATTAAAAACTCTTATGAAATACTGTCTAATGGTATTCGATGAACACTGCCCTCGATTACCCCGAGTCCGCTACTGTGGGCATACAGCAATAAGGGCTACAAGGGCACAGGAGCTATATTGTAAAAGGTTTACTTTTGGGGCTCCTAAGGATCAGTTTTGTCCCTTTGCTTATGAGACAGCCAAAGGGAGAAGAAAGAGAATGTGATAGCCAAAAGGAGAGGAAGAGAGAAGAGGTAGAGAGATGCTAAGAAAAGAAAGAAAATAAGAAAAAAACAAGCAGAGAGAGAAAGAGACCAAAAGAAAGTAGAAGGAGACTGAGGAAAAATAAACAGAGAAATTAGCAAAAGACAAGACGGAGACAAAGGTAAAAACAGAAATTATTAAGAAATTGAAAACGGGACCAGCCGAACAGAGAAAACAAAAAGAAAGAATGCAAGAGAAAGAAAAAGAGAATGAGAAATGAGAAACAAACACCAAAAGAAGAACAAAAGGAAAGAGGAAGACTGAAACAAAGGAGGGAATGAAAGAAGTAGGGAAAGACAGATAGGACAGAAGAAAGGAAGTAGAGAAAGAGTGAAAATGGAAAAGAACGATATAGCAAAAGAAAGAATTATTGAACGAAAAAGAAAGAAAGGTAAAGAAGAAACAATTTGAAAAAAAGAAAGCAGCAGAGAAAAAGAAACTTAAATAGTGGGAAAAAAGTAAGAGAAACAAAGAATGGAAAATGAAGGAAAGGTGAAATGTAAAGATAGAAAGGAAAAAGAACAAAGGAGAGACAAACAGAAAAAGTCAAATAAAAACAAGAAGAAATAAAGAAATTGAAAAGAACGTACAACAGAGAAGTAAGGAAGAAAGAACAAAGTAGGGAAAAAAGCAGTAGTGTAAAATATAGGAAGAACGAAAGAAGAAGGAGGGAAAGCAAGAAAGAGAAAGGACAAAATAAACCGAAAGGAAGAGCATGAAAGACTGGAAAATAGAGAAGCGAAGCAAGAAAGAAAACAAAAAAAGAAGCAAAGAAACAATTTTTTTTAGAAAAGTGTGGATGACATCATCACAGAAATGGACACCACTAACAGATAGTTATCATGTACAAGTTACTCTGTGCAAGCTTGTGAGCTAATGGCAGCTCGCCATCGACCTGTTGGAGACCCCTGGCCTAGACTAATCTAGTGAGCAGCATAATTCCAAACAACTTTTATTAACTATTTGACTATTACAACCAGTCGGGCATCTACGTACTGGGTATCAGTGCAGATAGTTTCTTGTCTAATGACTTGTTACCAAACTGCCAGATCGACTTGGTGCTTGTTTTACGAGGGCAAAAGCAGCTCCATTGGCCCTTATGAGCGTTGTCTTAATTATTTTACTAGATATTTGCTTAGACTATAACTTCAGAACAGATACCCTTGTGGGCCAAGTCTCTCTGTGCTACCTTCTGGCATAATTACATTTCTTCATACCACCTCATTGCTTTTCAACTTCTATCTTGGGTGTTGGATGAGCTTGCTATTCCAGTTTACATTTAATACAAATTAGAAAAAATCCTGTTAGAGAGAAGGAAGGAATACTTACCTGTAATCCTAGTTTGCAAGCATGAATATTCTCTCTGAAGTCATACTCATTCTAGTACATTGATCTAATGATGGCCCAGAGAAAAGGCCCCCCACACTCTGTTTCATTGCTTGTGAATAGTGTCTGTGTATTCAGAGAAGTAGCCAATGCAGTGGGAGTGGGTGTGTTTTTTTCTTTCACTTTTGATCTGTCTTGGTTTAGAGTATAGAGCCCACATGTAGTGTGCCCGGCATCCATAGTGGAAAGTATTGCCAAAATTCTTACACCAGGATTTTGGGTGCAACTTTGGTAAAATCAGGTGAGCCACAATATCTTGGCCACGCAGTGAGTTTTCTCAAAGAGCATGATGAAGGGGTGATTGTTTCTTTTTCCTGTTCGTGACTTCTGTGCATTTCATGCCGGAAGGCCAGCCTTAAATAGGACATCAGTTGAGGCAATGTTACAGTCAGTGATCTTGTGGTTGTAGGACCACTGGCAAAGGTTTCAGCTGGCAGAGCTAGTAGAGCCTTTACTAGTGGAAACCAAGACATTTCCGAGCTTTGCCGCGAGGTGGGGGAACTGTGATGTTGGGGGATGAAGTATCTGCTGACATTTGGGGTTTTCATTGCTTCCACTCACTTCAAAATGAGCCCCCTAAATCACGCATATGCCTTAACAGTACAGGTGTATTATAGGATATATGTTGGATAGTAACCCAAAGTAACCAAAAGATGTGCAATGCACTGCCTGCTGCAAGGGTGCGTTTATATGGGTGGTGCATGGATGTTCCCATGCAACCATCCATGTGTTTTGGCATGAATCCAAATCTACAAACAATTATAGACATGGATTTTTTCCAGAATCCTATGTCTCCTTGTTTTTCCCACTTTGAGTTTTACAGCACAAATACTAATTTGGAAAAGCTTTCAAACACATGGCAGATAACAATTACACCCTTGATTTAATTTGTGAGGATGTGTGCTTTTGAGCCTGGCTGCCAAAGTGCACCAGCACAAGGAAAGAGGGGAGCTGCACCACATCTTAGTAGATAAGGCGCTGTTCTACTGTATCCCTTACAGTAGCACAGCAGCTTTACTTCAGTCAGTCAGTCACACAAGCTTTATTCGGTCTAAATAACCATCAAAGCAATAACTTACAACAGTGAAATCATGATCTATACATAATAAATATATAGCAACAAGACTAAAAAGTAGATAATAAAAGTAAGGTAAAAATACTATAAAATGAGGGATCTGCAAGTATACAAAAAGAAACAATTAAAATAAACCTTCACATATGCATCCCGTCCTATAAGTGAGGGGCAAGTGTCACAGTTCCTTTTGTTAACTGCTTTAAACTTCCTCATCAGTAATTTATAAGAAATTCAATGAGTAAAACAATTTAAGTTAAATAAGATAAAATCAGGGATCAATTAATATCAAATCGCTATAATCCTTTTTTTTTTAAATATGTACGTGTGTGCCAAGCGGACGCAAGGAACTTGCTGACCGCACAAGTTAGGAGAGAGGAACAATCTCTCAACATCAACCTAAGAGCATCTCTACACGTTCTCAACCCCATCTTCCTACAAACAGGACGAAGCCATTTCCGCCGAGCAATACCATAGGCAGGACAAATAAACATAAAGTGCACTACAGTTTCCACAGAACCATTACAGCAAGGGCATTTATCGGATAGCAGGGTGGAGCTCCATGAACTAGAAAAGGACTTCAGAGGGAGGCATCCATACCTAAAACGAACATACAAACTTTTGTTTAATTGATCGGTAATTAAGTCCAGGAAGGGTTCGAAGTGGGAAAACCACTTATAATCAAGAAAAAGAGACGTCAACCTGCCATGTGAAACACAAAACAGATGTTTTTCCCTGACATGGGACCAGTAAACAGATTTCAGGTGGTCCTTGTGAGCCCTCCTTAAGTTATTGGGCTGGCTCCAAGTCCCAAGATATGGAACCATTCTGAAATGTGCTTGAACCAAGGGATAGAAAGTACGTTTGGTCTATCCAGTAAGTCTTGCAAAGATTTCTTGTAGGTGACTAATTCAGGGGTAGTCCAGATACGAACCCAAAAAATTAAAGGCCTTAAAGCTATTACATCGGAAATGCGAGGGAACCCTAGGTCCAGAATTACTGGGACCAGGGGCGTACTAAGAGGGCATGCCACGAGTGATCTTCGAAGCTGTTTTCCCCCACAGATAACTTGCTAGATTTAGAGCAACCCCAGACCTCAGCACCCTAGACCGCGGCGCTCTGAGCCTTGGCTAGATACATTTTTATAGCTGGGGAAATAACTTTCTCGATATTAGACATTTGAAATCACAAAATTGCCCCTGATTTATGTGCTAGGAGGGCTGAGCTTTTCCCTACCTGGACCTGCCAGTTCATGTCATTGCTGATTCTCAGCTTTACTTCCAGTGTTGCGTTTTGTTAGTTCTGTGTAAATCTGTGTCTGTATGTCTTCAATGTATTAACTGGGCTGAAGGACAAGAGTACCAGAATTAAGATGAATATTATATTTTTACTTTATTTCCAAGTTTGTCGCATTGATTGCAGTCATTCAGTTATGTTTATTTATTGATACATTGCAGGAAGTAGTCTTTTGAACAAAGTTGGCAATGGCAGCGTTACAGAAGCTAAGGACCAATGACAAACAGGAATCCTGCGGGGTAAGAATTTACTGCAGTTAAATAACAAATTCAGGAACAAGTTAGTATTTTTTCATTATTATGTATTGGTTCCGTAAACTCAGTTATAATGCACATTAGGTTGTGATTTTATTAGTCACTGAATTACCTATCTAGGAAAGCTGTAAGCCATTTGCCCCATCCTAGATCTTCACCCTCTGAACTCTTTCCTTCGGAGTACAGGTTAAAAATGATCACCCTTGCCGACATTATGGCCCTCATTACAACCCTGGTGGTCTGTGATAAAGCGCTGGTAATACCGCCAACAAGCTGGCAGTAAATACTGCCAAATTATGACCATGGCGGAAAGAGCTCAAATAGACTTCCACTTTACCACACCGACTGCCAGGACGGAAACAACAGGCACCACGGCAGTAGCTGTCTACAGCCAGACGGAAGCTAATGTTCTGCCCACCGTATAATGACAATCCAACCTTTTCTGGGTCTGTACCAACGACATCAAAAGCCTGGCGGAAACACTGCACAGATGGGAAAGGACTCACCTTTAGAGACATAGGGAACAACCACGCCGCAATGGAGCCTGAGCTGCAGATTTTTCCAATGATCTTCTACATCCTGCTCCACCACGAACACCAACGACGGCGAAGAGGACCACGGTGAGTACAGCTGCTTAGCACACAGGGGAGGGGGGGAGGGAAAAGAGAGTGACACACACCCCCAGCACCATACACACGATCAGATGCAGTAAGAAAACATATACACCCTGTACCCCTCAGAAATAATGCAAGGACAACACGAATAGATGGAAGTGAATGTATTATTACAAATACATCAAAAATACGTACATCCAATCTAAAAGTATATACATATGTACAAATCAAGGGAAACTGCGCAGTCCTCAATGTGTGTGGGCCACAGGGCCACATGACTAAGTCCAAGGCCCCACTTGTCTCCTGCAACAACACGGAGAGAACTCTGGAGGGGTATTAGTTAAAAAATAGGCAACCACCTCAGTGGGGAGGGGAGGGGTTAGCACCTCAGCCGGCAGATGGAACAATACCACTGGTCTTGGAGAGGGCACCATTCCCTGTGCTTGGTCCCGGGGAGTGCAAGGCCACAGTCTCTCAAGTGGGTGACTTGCCCACTGGGTCTGGAGGGGGCACCATGCCCTGTGCTTGGTCCTGGGGAGTGCAAGGCCACAGTCTCTCAACTGGGTGATTTGCCCACTGCTTGGTCCTGGGGAGTGCAAGGCCACAGTCTCTTGGGTGGGTGCCCACTGGTTCTGGAGGGGGCATTGTGCCCTGTGATCTTCATCCTGGGGAGGATAGGGTGAGTGGGTGTTTTCCCCACTGGTTCTGGAGGGGGCATCATGCCCTGTGACCTTCATCCTGGGGAGGATGGGGTGAGTGGGTGTTTTCCCCACTGGTCCTGGAGGGGGCATCGTGTCCTGTGATCTTTATCCTGGGGAGGATGGGGTAAGTGGGTGCCATACCCACTGGTTCTAGAGGGGGCATCATGCTCCGTGATGCAGATCTTGGGGATTGCAAGATCACAGTCTTTCAGGTGGGTGTCATACCCACAGGATTTGCAGGGTGCAAACCGCACAACAGCCATGGACCCAGGAATATAGACTGTCCACCAGCGGTGACAGCTGCTCAGTGGTGGTGCTGTTGCTGGTGGTGGTGGGTGGAAGCACCTGCCCATCCCCTGCAGCCTCGGACGGCTGCTCAGTGGTGGTGCTGCTGTTACTGGTGGTGGTGGCGGAAGCACCTGCCCATCCCCTGCAGCCTCGGACAGCTGCCCACTGGTGGTGGTAGTGGGGGAGGGAAGCACCTGCCCATCCCCTGCAGCCTCGGATGGCTGCCCACTGGTGCTGCTGTTGCTGGTGGTGGTGAGAAGCACCTGCCCATCCCCTGCAGCCTCGGATGGCTGCCCACTGGTGCTGCTGCTGCTGGTGGTGGGGGAAGCTCCAGCTCATCCCCTGCAGCCTCGGATGGCTGCACCACCATGGTTGGTGGTGGGGGCTCCGACTGAGTCCCAGGCCCCTTGTCCTTCCTGCCTGCTGGTGCAGGCCCCTTGCCCTTCCTGGCTGCAGCCGGGGATGGCTCCTTGCTCTTCAGGGCAGCAGCTGATGCAGGCCCCTTGCCCTTCCTGGCTGCAGCTGGTGATGGCTCCTTCCTCTTCAGGGCAGCAGCTGGTGCAGGCCCCTTGCCCTTCCTGGCAGCAGCTGGGGATGGCTCTTTGCCCCTCCTGGCAGCAGCTGGGGATGGCTCCTTCCCCTTATGGCCAGCACTTGGGGCAGGCACCCTTTCATTGAGGCTGCCTGATGCCCTGGATCCTTTCTCACCACGAGTTGCTGTGGACATTACTGGGCCCATGGAGTGGGTGGCTGAGGTGCTTGCCTGGGTTTTACCCACCCTGGTCAGACGTAACGGACGGGGGAGGAGGGGTAGGGAAGAGGTCAATGGTGGAGAGGAAAAACTTCTTAGGGACATTGGGGAGGGAAGAGGGAGAAGGCTTGGGAGTGGTGGAAGAGGGAGTGGTTGTAGGAGGTGTCTGTCTGCTGTGTTTGGGTGCAGGTGCATGGGCTGGATGCTGTTGTTAGGTGGATGGCTGTTGGGTGTCTGAGTGCTTGCGTTTGTGTACCTTGGGAGGTGGGGGTCACAGACACAGTGGGAGAGGACACAGGGGACGTGTGCATGGCTGTTGGGGTGGTGTCTGCCAGTGAGGTGTGTGTTCTGATAGATGTGCTGGTGATGGCGGTAGTGGATGAGGATGTAGTGCATGCAGGTGTGAGTGTAGACACAACTGCGAGAGAGGTGGAGGAGGAGGAGGAGGGGGACACAGTAGAGGCAGTGGATGTTGGTATGTCTGCATCTGGATGGTGTTTGTGTGAGTGCCTGTGGGATTAAGTGCGTTGCTTGTGTTTGCCTGTGCTACTCTTGTGTGTTGTCTTGTGTGCATGCTGGTCTGGCTATGTGCTTGGGATAGGTTGGGGTTGAGGGGAACGGGATTGGGTAGAGGAAGTTGGAGAGGGGAGGGTGGAAACAGGGACAATGGCTGACATCAGAGAGGAGGCCAGAGCCTGGATTGATCTCTGTTGGGCCGCTAAGTCAGTGTGAATGCCCTCCAGAAATGCATTGGTTTGTTGCATTTGGGCTGCCAGCCCCTGGATGGCATTCACAATGGTTGACTGCCCAACAGAGATGGATCTCAGGAGGTCAATAGCCTCCTCACTCAGGGCAGCAGGGCTAACTGGGGCAGGGCCTGAGGTGCCTGCGGCGAAGGAGATGCCAACCCTCCTGGGTAAGCGGACACAGGCAACTCACTGAGGGGCTGCTGGGAGGGCGGTGCTGGTATGGGGGGCCCAGCTGTACCTGTAGCTGGGGTGGGCACAGAGGTGCCCGCCACCACCAGGGAGCTTCCATTGGAGGAGGTATCTCTGTCCGAAATGTCCCCTCCAGTCTCTGCTGTGGTGCTCCCCTCGCCCTCCGTCCCACTGGTGCCCTCACCGTCGGTGGACTCTGCCTCCTGGGTCCTGTGGGATGCAGCTCCCTCCATCGCCGGTCCCTCTGCTCCTCCGCCAAATTATGCTAATGCATAAGCACAGGATGACAAAACAAAAAGGGGGGGAGAGACAAAGGAAACACTTGGTCAGTGGCTGCACCAACACCACTGTTGGCGTACACAGCACCCTCACACACAGGGAATAGCCCTATGCACTATGCAGTGCACTACCAGTAAGAATGCTAGTCACCAGGGCATGGGGAGGGACACATACCGCCAACTGCAGCATACCTGGGATGCACACAGCTCTGCCCAGTAATGGATGCCTATTAGCTAGGTAGGAGGAATATCAAAGCAGAACCCTGCCCAACATAGGACCTACTCTGCAATGTCAGTCCTGGCCTAGGGACACCCACAGACACAAATCCCCCACCCAGATACCACCTTGTAATGATGGGACCCGTACTTACCCCCTTGTGGCTGCTGTGATGCCCCCAAGCGCCCATCCAGCTCTGGATAGGCCACAGCCAGTATGCGGGCCATCGGGGGGTCAGGGTTAGACGGGCACCCCTTCCTCGTTGGGAGGCCATCCCCAGCTGGGCCTCTGCCGTCTTCCGTGCCCAGCGTCTCAGGTCCTCCCACCGTTTCTGACAGTGGGTGCTCTGCCTGGCATAGACCCACAGGGTCCGCACGTCCTTGGCGATGGCACGCCATATACCCTTCTTTTGATGGGTGCTGTCCTGCAGAGTTACACTAATGGCCCACCATACCCCTTCCAATCCCCATTTGCATAGACATGGCCCAGCACACAAGCTGCATGTCGCCCAGGGGACGTCCACCAACCCCCCCCCACACGAGGCCCTCACACACTGCACTCCATGCATTCATGCCCCATGCATCGTGCTCACAGTGTACTCATCTGTTGGTCTGGAGGCCCATACAACAGTCCGTACTGGGGTAGGACCCTACCCTTTCCCTAGTCACAGGAGCCATGGTAGACACAGGTCACAGCAGCACATGCAGTGTAGGTCCTCTACTGTCGAAGGTCAGGTAGCAAGTGAGTGAACTGATAGAAAATGGCAGTGATGTACGCTGCGGTGCATACCGTCACCGCCGGCGTACATCACCATTGGCTACTGTACCCCATAGGGCTCAATATTATCCAGTGAGGCATTGCACTGCAGTTCCCGACCGCCTACCACAATGGTGCACGTCAGTGGAATTACCTCACTTCCACCTGTCCCTCCACACAGGACAGGCGGACGCCATTTCAGGGGGGGAGGATTATAACTGTATCACAGTTCTCAATTGTACATACAGGACAAATACCACATATACATTTCAAAATAACATCATGCATTGTACTGTTGTGGCTACAATGTACAGTTTATGACCAGCTCCTCGCTCTTTTGCCCCATAGATTGTAACCGCTGCAGATGAATAGGAGATGGAGACATATTCCCATGTACAGACCCCTGGTAGACTTGGCAACAGTGGAGGACAGGCACATTATCCTCACCTACAGATTTGACAGGGCCACAATCACGGAGCTGTGTGCCCAACTAGAGCCTGACCTGATATCTGCTATCCGTCACCCCACTG
This sequence comes from Pleurodeles waltl, assembly GCF_031143425.1. Lineage (NCBI taxonomy): Eukaryota > Metazoa > Chordata > Amphibia > Caudata > Salamandridae > Pleurodeles > Pleurodeles waltl. Next base: position 992,873,030 of record NC_090443.1, on the reverse strand, counting down.
GGATCCCCCCTCTTGTGCAAGTGCTATCTGTGCTCCATTTCTTGGCAACTCTTTCCAAGTGACAGTGGGCTTGGCAGCAGGAATGCAACAGCCAGTGTTCACAATAGTGCTAACAAGAGTGTTGTCTGCCCTGATTAAACACATGTGCAGCTACATTGTTTTCCTCCAGGTGGAGGATTTGGCCACAGTGGAGGCTGACTTCTATGCAATGGGACATATCCCCAACATAATTGGAGTGATTAATGGAACACATATTGCATTTGTTGTCACCCCGGCAAAATGAACAGGTCTTCAGAAATCAAGAGTTTTCATTCCATGAATATCCAGATGGTGTGCCTGGCGGACCAGTACATCTCCCACGTCAATGCGAAGTATCCTGGGTCTGTGCATAATGCCTTTATCCTGGGGAATAGCAGCATCTCAAATGTGATGGCCCAACTACAGAGGCACAGGGTGTGGATAATAGGTGAGCCCTGGTTCCCACCCAGTGGATGTTGGTGTATGGGTATGGTGTGGGCCATAAGGGATAGTGTGTGGCTAAATGTAGTCCCTCCATATTTGCAGGTGACTCTGGTTACCCCAACCTATCATGGCTACTGACCCCTTTGAGGAATCCCAGGACAAGGGCAGAGTAATGTTACAATGAGGCACTTGGGCGAACAAGAAGGATCATTGAACATACCTTTGACCTTCTGAAGGCCAGGTTTTGGTGCCTCCATCTAACAGGTGGATCCCTGTGCTACTTACCCAAGAAGGTCTGCCAGATAATCTTGGAATGCTGCATGTTGCATAACCTTACCTTGAGACGCCATGTCCTTTTTCTGCAGGAGGAGGAGGCTGGATATGGCCGTGTTGCAGCAGTGGACCCTGTGCACAGTGAAGGTGAGGAGGCAGTGGATGAGGACAACAGAACTGCAGTGATTAGACAATACTTCCAATGACACACAGGTAAGACAGTGTAACTTCATGTTTCATTGTCATTTTTTTGTTTAACATTTTCACCGGCAGGCTGTTATTTCCCACTTCTATGCCCTCTCACTGTACCCTTTGGAAACTCTTTTTGCAGATGTTGGTGCCCCACTATCGCTCCTGGTGTGTTCACTTAAGCCAACCACAGGTCTATCCTATGTGCATATTACGGTATAGTTGATTTGCAATGTTTGAACCTTGTTAAACAAATACATACTCAAATCATTTGACATACTCCATACTTGTATTTTTTCAAAGTGTGTTTATTGCAGTGCTAAGCCGAAAAGGGGGAAGTGCAGTGGGCTGGGGTGATGATGGAGGAAAGTCCAGGGAATTGTTCCAGTCTATTTGTAGCACAGGTGCATTGTCCAAGAGGGCATAGGAAGGGGAGCAATGGCAGGGGTGACAATCAAGAGAGTCTTATTTCTTGGTGGTGGTCTTGGCAATAGTCTCTGGCTTCTGCCTGGATTGCAGGGAACGTTTGTGGGGTGGTTCTCCTTCAGCAGGGGGAGGGGTGCTGGTTGCCTGTTGGTCCTGTGGTGGGGCCTCCTGTCCACTAGCGGCAGCGGAGGTGGAAGGCTGTTCAGATGTCTGGCTAGTGGAAGAGCCCTGATGTTGTAAGGCTGCCTCCCTCATAATGTTGCCCATGTCTGCCAGCACCCCTGCAATGGAGACCAGGTTGGTGTTAATGGCCTTCATGTCCTCCCTAATCCCCTGGTACCGTCCCTCCTGCAGCCGCCTGTTCTCCTGCACGTTGTTTAGGATCTGGCCCAGCATATCCTGGGAATGTTGGTATGCTCCCAGGATCTCAGTGAGGGCCTCCTGGAGAGTCGGTTCCCTAGGCCTGTCCTCCCCCTGGTGCACAGCAGTCCTCCCAGCTTCCCGGTTGTCCTGTGCCTCTGTCCCCTGAACTGTGTGTTCAGTGTCACTGACCCCAGGTCTATGATTGTCTTGGGGGTGAGGTGTGCCCTGGGGTCCCTGTAGTGGTGGACACACTGCTGATTGACATGTCCTGGGGACAGAGGTATGGGTACGCTGGGTGGGTGCTGTGGTGGTGTTTCCTGAGGGGGAGGCTCTGTGGTGGTGTGTGACTGTAGCTGGGTAACCGACTGTCTGGAGGTTTCTGATGGGCCAGGTTGGTCATCCAGATCCAGGCGAGCAGAGTCGCTGTCATCACTGTCGGCCTCTTCTGTGGAGGGACTGGATAGGGCTGGCACCTCTTCTCCAGTGACATTGGCTGGGATACCTGTGAGGATGTAAATGCATTGTTATTGTTTCTGTGTGTGACATATTGTGCATGGGTGGGTTGCTCTCTTTGGTTGTATTTGCCCTGTCAGCTTTAACTTGTGTGAGTTGGTATGTGATGGGCTAGCTGATTCTCTCCAGTGTGCATTCTTTAGTGATAGGTGTCCATTCAGGGCTGTGAGTGGTGTCCATGCATTGGTGGTGCATGCAGGGCTTGGCATTGGGATGAGTGCGTTGTGATGGTGGGGTGTGTGGGATGGAGTGCAGTGGTGGGAGTGAGGGTGGGGGTATGTGATAACATGTAGGTAGGGGGGCAGTAGCAGTATAGAGTTGACCTACCAGAGTCTACTCCTGCCAGTCCCTCAGGATGCATGATTACCAAGACTTGCTCCTCCCATGTTGTTAGTAGTGGGGAAGGAGGTGGGGGTCCACCGCCAGTCCTCTGTACAGCAAGTTGGTGTCTTGCTGCAGTGGAACGCACCTTCCCCCGTAGGTCGTTCCACCTCTTCCTGATGTCATCTCTTGTTCTGGGGTGCTGTTGACCCTGTCCACGATCATCCACCATAGCTCCATCTTTCTAGCAATGGATATTTGCTACACCTGTGCTCCAAATAGCTGTGGCTCTACCCGGATGATTTCCTCCACAATGACCCTTAGCTGCTCCTCTCAGAATCTGGGGTGTCATTGTGGTGCCATGGGTGTTGTGTGAGTAGTGTGGGTGAGGGTGTGTAGGGTGATGTGTTGGGGTGTGTGTTGTGAGGTGTATGGGTGGTGTATAGGTGATGGTGGTGTGTGGCTCTGTTCTTGTCTGTGGTCATGGTGTCTGTCTTGTGCCAATCAATGTTTTGTATTTGTAAAGGGTTGTGGGTAATGTGGGTGTGTGTTTTATAGTGGTGTTGGTGTGTGGGTGTGGTGTGAGTGTCAGGTGTGTGTAGTTTGATTTGTCCAATGTGGTGTTGTTTTGTTTGTGTGTGTGTATTTTGAGTGCAGCGGTATGTACTGCCAATGGTTTATCGCCATTGAATGTCTGCCGTGGTGATTTGTGGGTCATAATGTGGTGGGTGTTGTTCCTTTGGCGTAACGGTGTGGGTTTTGATACCGCCACTTTATCACTGACCTTTGGTGTGGCAGGGTTGGGTCTGTGGCTGTATAGTGACAGATTGATGTGTGTGTATCATAATATGGTGAACGGATATCCGCGGCGGTGGCGGTATGTTGGCGGCAGTCAGCATGGCAGTAAGTGGGATTTACCGCCAATGTGATAATGAAGGCCTATGTATGACCTAGATGCAAGAGACTGCATAGTAACATTGAATTTGCATAGCGCCTATTTCCACATTCCCATCCTCTAGTCCCACAGGCATTATCTGTGGTTTCACATATGCCAAGAGCATTTTCTCTGTGTTGCCCTTAAGCCTTTCCAGTAAACTTTGAGTGTTCACAAACACAGTTGCTGCCCATCTGCATAGGCTGGAATGGCAGTCCCTTTTTTTTAGTAAATTTTATCGATTTTTGCCACCACCAAAAAGAACACAAACGTTGAAACACTTAAACATCAGACTACATGGTAGCCCTACCTTTTGCATCCATGGTATGTCACATATATCTTGTGCCTTGTCAAGTCCCCCTGCTCAGTGTATAATTACACTACATAATTTAGACATGGAATCATCAAATAACACTTCACAGTTCAGGGTGCCCTATTGTTAGGGAGTATCAGTCAATTTAGTAAGCATTGTAGCCCATTTCACCAGATATATCAAATAAGCATGCCTCATTGTACTCCCCAGATCCTGTTCATCTGCCATCGCCCCTTCAAGCAAATCCTTTCTCCAAGCCTCATATCAGGTGCGAAAGGGCCTAGAAAATGGCTATCTTGGGCATAGCTTGTGGCAGAAGCTGCCACGTGTGTCCTCCTCTTTAAGGAGCACATGGCAGGGAAAACACCCAACAAGCATTGTCTTATTGAGCGGACTGGCAATGATTGGTCATATATTGTACACTTTGGACTACTGAGACCCAGTATTGACCACCTGGGAACTGACCCCTGCATGTGCTTGGGACATGCCGAGAACCTCCTAGGGTAAATCTAGCCAGTTTGCTTAGGGTGAGGTGAGTCATATGGAGAAAATGAAATTGAACACAAATAAGGTGGGCATTAAGGAAAATGGTTTTCACCTTAGTGCATGCATTCTCCCTGTCCGTTTCAGACAGCCGCTCTGGGCAAACATGCAACCACCTATCAGAGGCAAGTGCAACCACACTAGTCCCTTGTCGAAGACCTGGGCAGCTTACAAGTTAGTCACCAACAGCCTGCACCCTGCTAGGTATAAAATCATAGCCTCAGCTTCAGTTGACGAGGGCCTCCTCAGGGAAAGTAGTCCAGACATGCTTAGCAGTCCATGCTATATGCGCATGCTGTACATATATTGCACGTATGAAATTGCTTGTTAATATATAAATCTCACACTGCCTCACACCCCCCACAGCTCCATGTATGGACAGACAGCGTAGTGCTAATCTCTTCAAAGGGTTTCAGCACCCTCAACAGGATGTCAGGGTAATAGGGTAGTCTTTTCACAACCCTTGCAACAACCTCCTTTTATACTGCCGCTTCCTGTCCCACAGTCTTAGGGAGAGTGAGTCTTGTCTGCAATATCAGCAGAAAAGGCCAGGGTTAGCGAGTTTAGGGACTAAGAGACAGCCAACATCCTCTTTTCAAAGTTATTCTTTGGATCAAACCTTTGGATCCTGTGCTGTAATTGTGCTGCTGCATGATATAAGAACAGGCCAGTAAGACCCATCTCCCCTTTTGCCAAAGTGATCTTTAAAATGTCTAGTTAACACGGTTATCCAGTGCTCCAAGTAACCCATCCAACTCCCAGAAGACCTTATTGGGTAAAGGGCACATTGTATTCAGTAGTGTGTATAAGCAGCGAGGGAGAAACACTATCTTGGATAATGCTATCCTACAAGTAGGTAGGGGTGGTTTGTTCAGTAACTCCACTGAGGCTACCAGTCTCGTTTACACCTCCACCTCCCACCCCCTAAGTCAGGTCATACTGTGATATAGGTAGGGTCCATTGAGACGTGTATGCCTAAATGTTGGAAGTGGTCAGGTTCCCAAGTAATGCCCACCTTCATTAGCCCATCTTGGATCAATTCCAACAATTCCAAACCCCACCCTCAAAGCGTTAGCGGAACTAATTTTGTCTATTCATGTTTAGGCCAAACATGTTTATGTTTAGGCCCCGTATTGATGTTTAGGCTGAAATGGGTTAATTTGAGAGGAGAGCCAGGATTGAAACATTTGGCTGCTGCAAATTTGCAAATTGGCTGTCCGCATAATAAGATTACATGAATTGTAGCCCCAGCTTTCACTCCTCACTTTGTCAAGGAGGCTAGTGGTTGCATCAAAAGAGTGAACAGCATACAGTTATAACATTCTAGCCCAAACCCCATACGTTACATCACCACCCATAGGTACTCCATAACACTACATCAAAGGCCTGTTTGATGTCTAGCACTTCTAGTGCTTGCTGTTCCCGAGACCCTTGGATCAAGGATAGGACATGGGTTAAGCATCTTAGGTTGTGTGTCGTGCTGCTACCTGGTATGAAACCAGACTGGTCCATGTGGATCAGAGTGCCCATGACCCTAAGCATCCTATTTGCCAAAGATTTGCTGACTATTTTCACAATGGTGTTTACATAGACAAGGGCCAGTAGGCATGTCGGGTCCCTTTTTCCCTTGGAATTAGTGTAACTAATTATTGCTGCGTTGACTTAGGGAGGATAGCTATCTCCTTGACCTCCAAAAAGACCTTGAGGAGCTCTTTGGCCATGGTGTCTGGCATAGTCTGGTCTAAGTCTAACGGCAGTCCATCTTTGCCAAGGGATTTTTGTTTGTCATTTAAGGCTTCCTGAAGCTCTTCAGCCATGAGTGGTGGTCCAAATCATTCCTCTGTGCACAAGATAAGTAAGGTAGCCAAGCGTGTGGTAGCTATATAAAGGTGCAGCCCCCTGCGTATCATGAGCGCGCACATAGATAGATTCTAGCCGAGACATGTTGCATCCCCCTTTTTATTATAGTTTTAAAATATGCGCGTAGGGAATTTCCCGTTTTAGGAGCCATCAGGAGTCTGCCTTTTTCTCTTCCAGGGGATCCTCATCAATAGTCATAAACATTGAATATTCCCGCCCTTGTGCGGGGACCCCGGAGCATATATAAAATATATACATATAAAGTATGAAATATGCAAGAAAAATATATATTTAGCATTTTTAGTAGACATATCTTTCATACTAAACTCATATATACATGTGTAAAAACGGCAATGCAGGCTATAATCATAAACAGGCTAAAATGCTTTATTTCTATGAAGTTTTTTTTTTTTTTTTTTTAAATAAAATTACTATAGAGAATAAATATCTACCCAAGCCCTCAAAACTGGGCTTAGGGAAATAAGCAGCAGCAATATCTAGAGAAAAAAAGAGAAAAAACTACATTGAAAAACAATGGAGCATTCTTAGCCAATAGGCTGCATGCAGGTTAACACAGGAGAACCATAAAAACTTTGGCAACGTGCCTTTAAGACCCTGAGCACCTCCAGTATCCCACCATGCCTCAGGGGTGAAGGAAAGGTGACAGTTGGTTCACAGTTAGGTCAGTTCTTTTTTCCGGCTTCTTCTGAGAGGATCCTGGAGCATTGAGCTCTCAGTTTTTCTGAGTTTTTCTCAGAAAAATCCTTTAAAACAGCGTTTTTTCCTGTTTCACTCGAAAGATAACATCTTTGTCTGAGTTTGGCAGTTTTTTCCTGACAGAAAAATGCCTTCACTTTTTGTCAAATGCCCTTCTTGTGGGAAGAAGAAGGCCCAGTCAGACCCACACTCTCTTTGTATTGTGTGCCTTCCTCAGAGTCACTGCCCTGACACTTGCAAGCACTGCAAGAATATGTCGAAGAGGACTCTGAAGGACAGAGAAAAGATCAGACTCCATGGGCTTCATGAGAGGCAGAAAACATCGTCCTCTTCACTTCCCAGGCAACCAACAGGCCATTCTCAGGAGAGAATGGCTAGGTCGACGTCAGCAGGTAGGAAAGTACCTGTTTGTTCTCCGTCGACCTCGTCGCTGCCACTGTCGCACCACCATAGATCGCCGTTGACGGCGACCCGCCTGACGTCGAAGGATACGGCGTCGAGGGGACATGGCCATCGCAGGCGCATATCTCCGTCGACGGCTGCCCGCCGATCGATGTCGAGCCATTACCGGCGTGCCCGTTCGCCGCCAAAGACCGTACGCCCCCGACGTCAAGAGACACGACGTTGAAATCGCCACGACGGCATGAGCGACATCCGCCGCCGGCCACCCACCACTCCACGTCGAGGCACACGACGGCGAGTAGATCAAGGTCCAGAGATCGCCGCTCGACGTCAAGACACTCTGCGTCGAGGCACTCAATGTCGAGACATTCAACGTCGAGACTAGAACAACCGGTGTGCCCTTCGACTTCGGCACAGCAGTCGACGTCGACACAGGTTTTACCTGTCTCGCAGGGGGTAGAGCATCGTCCTCCAGCAGATAAGGCCGCACCATCTCCAGTGGTCTCCATTCGGAGCGACTCATCTCGTTCGAGAGCGGCATCATCGGGGCATGTTTCACCCATCAACTTATCACCAAGATGGTTGGAGAGCCTTAATAGACCAGCGGCCTCCCCAGATTCACAGTACTCTCGAATGTACTCTCCTACTGCCTCTCTCCCGAGAACACCATCACCGACAGCGCGAGCAGAACGGGCTCGTTCTGCTCCTCGCCAACCGACCGCGAGGCCTGGGCGCTCTGTTACAGCGTCTCACAGCAGGTCTCGTTCCCAACGGTGATCCAGGTCACGATCACGACACAGAAGATCACCCTCTTGGTCGTCGTCAGGATCATCTGTCGGGCGTTACTCCCCCACCCTAACAGATTCTCCGCCTGCTAGTGTCTCACCGGTGGATGACATCACCACTTTTAACGAGGTGCTGTTAAGGGGAGCTCAGAAATTAAATATAGAGGTTCCAAAGCCATCTACCTCCTCGTCAGTCATCTTTGAGACTCTGCAGCATAGATCAGTGTTGAAAAAGCTACTGCCTCTAGTGCCTGGTTTGTTGCAGCCAACCATGGACACTTTTCTGGCCCGACTAGGATTCTGCAAAAATATAAAGCTCCCGAACAGGACCCTTTATTCCTAAGAAAGGATCCGCCACCGGACTCTGTAATATTGGCCGCAGCCCGAAAAACCCACTCGGTGGCATCATCCTCCACGGTCCCCCCGGATAAAGAGAGCAGGCATCTAGACTCTCTGAGGAGAAAGATGTGCGGTACGGCGGCATCTGTAATGAAAGTCTCCAGCGCTTCTGCACTCCTGGGCAGGTATGACCGTTCTCTGTGGGACTCCCTCAACAGACTCACAGAAAAATTGCCCAGAGAAGACAGACAGGATTTTCAAGAGATCCTGCAAGAGGGATGCCTGGTATCCAACCAGGTCATCAGCGCGGCGGCAGATGGGGCGGATTTAGCTGCAAATGGGTACGCACATGGAATCTATGCAAGAAGGTCTTCCTGGCTGAGACTGACTGGTTTAAAGCAGGAAGCACAACAGTGCATCCTAAATCTCCCATTCAGCGGGAACTCACTGTTCGGTACCCATGCAGATGAAGAAATGGCCCGCATGAAGACCGAGGTGGACACCATGAGGGCAGTAGGCCTGGAAAGGAAGAAAGATTTCAGACGGAGGTATAGGCCTTATGACAGGCGCCCTTTCCAGCAGAGGGTTCAAACCCCTCACTGGTCCCAAAGGCCACAACAACGGCAGGGACGCCCTCTTTTTCAGGCTCGTAAGACCACAAGGGAGCGAGGGTCAAGTAGACCTCAGCAGTCCACACTGAAAGCGCCGGCCAAACAATGAGATCTCGCTTCCCTCTACACTGTACACCACTCCGGTGGGGGGAAGTATCACAGGTTATCTTCACGAGTGGCACTCTATCACAAAAGACAAATGGGTGCTCAACATTGTCGAAAATGGCTACTCTCTTCTTTTCAGACAGCCTCCACCACACTTGCCACCAGCCAAATGCAATCCATCTCATCTCAGCCTGCTGCGCAAAGAGGCTCTCGCCCTCTTACAAAAGAAAGCAATAGAAAGGGTTCCACCTGCGCACAGAGAAAAGGGGGTTTACTCCCGTTATTTTCTGGTGGTGAAAAAGGACCGAGAGGGCGTTTTCAGACCAATTCTGGACTTACGGCTGCTGAACAAGTACATAAGAAAACAGAAGTTCAGGATGCTAGCTCTTCACCAGATTTTCCCTCAGCTACATCAGGGAAACTGGATGTGCTCCATCGACCTGCAGGACGCATATTTTCACATCCCAATAGCTCCTAAGCATCGGAAATTCTTGCGCTTCCAAATAGCCTCACAGCACTATCAGTTCAGAGTGCTACCATTCGGCCTGAAATCTGCCCCCCGCGTCTTCTCGAAATGTGTGGCAGTGGTAGCGGCACATCTTCGAAAACTAAAGATCTTCATCTACCCATACCTAGACGACTGGTTACTGAAGGCTGCCTCTCCGGATCAGGCGAGAAGCCATCGGGACGTTGTGCTCAAGGTTTTCGAGTCTCTAGGCCTTCAAGTCAATTACTAAAAGTCCACCCTGGTTCCAACAAAGAACCTTCACTACCTGGGAGCTATACTAGACACAGAGCTCCAAAGAGTGTATCCTTCGGAGGAACGACTATTATCAATACACAGGAAGTGTCACGACCTGTTAAAATCCGACGCACCTACGGCCCGTCAGGTGACATCGCTGCTGGGCTCCATGGCTTCATGTATTTTCATTGTCCCAAATGCCAGGCTGCACATGAGGCCCCTCCAAGAGGCTTTGGAGAACAACTGGAGCCAAAGGACAGGTCGCTGGGAGGACAGAGTGCGGCTGCCGATAGCGGCACTTCAGTCATTGCGATGGTGGATGCACAAACCTCACCTGTCAGTAGGTGCTCCGTTTCACCAGGTAATTGCATCCGACATTCTGGTAACGGATGCGTCTCTTCAGGGATGGGGAGCTCATCTGGGTTCCCTTCAAGCTCAGGGCCTGTGGTCCGACAAGGAAAAGAAGTACCACATCAATCTGCTGGAACTCAGAGCGGTCCTTCTGGCTCTCAAGTCTTTTGCTCCATCGATTCAGGGGAAATCTCTCCTAATACAAACGGACAATACAACCACAATGTATTATTTGAACAGACAGGGGGAAACGAGATCCCTACCCTTATCTCGAGAGTCCCAAACGATATGGCATTGGCTCCTAGCCAGAGGAATGTCACTTACAGCGATTCACCTGCCAGGTCAACAAAACGCGGAAGCAGATTTTCTGAGCAGAAACCTAGAGGACACCCACGATTGGGTCCTACACGACGAAGTCGTCGAAGACATCTTCGCTCTATGGGGTCGGCCTCAATTGGATCTCTTTGCGGACGAAGTAAACAAGAAATGCCCAGACTTCGCATCCAGGTTCTACCGTCCGGGATCTCGAGGGAATGCCCTGTTGATCGACTGGTCAGGGATATTTCTCTACGCCTTTCCACCGATTCCCCTCATACCGGCAGTGATCAGCAAACTTTACAGATCCAGCACCAGAATGATTCTCATAGCGCCACAATGGCCCCGTCAATTCTGGTACACGGATCTCCTCAACCTATCGGAAAAACCTCACAGGAGGCTGCCGTGCAGACCGGATCTTCTGAGCAGGATGGAGGGCAGGATTCTGCTTCCTAACCTACCCTCTCTGAGCTTAACAGCATGGCTCCTGAATTCCTGCAGTATGGACACCTAGGGCTCTCGCAGGAGTGTATGAACATCTTGAAAGAGTCCAAACGACCTTCCACGCGGCGTTCTTACGCTTTTAATGAAGAGATTCTACATATGGTGCTGTCAACAAGGCCAGAATCCCATACGGGCTCAGGAGGATGTCATACTGGCTTACTTACTTCATCTGGCAAAGTCCGGTCTGCAGGTATCATCTATTAAGGTACATTTGTCTGCCATTACAGCCTATCGTAAATCACCTTCTCAGGAATCCTTCTTTACGAAACCAGTAGTCAAGGATTTCTTAGAAGGTTTGAAAAAAGTTTTTCCGCCCATTCGGAGACCCTCTCCTCCATGGGAACTGAACATAGTATTGTCAAAACTTATGGGCCCTCCTTTCGAGCCTATACACAAAGCCTCTTTACAACACCTTACGTGGAAGACAGCTTTTTTGGTGGCCATTACTTCCGCGAGGAGGGTCAGTGAAATTCAGGCTTTGTCTTCCAAAGAACCGTACACGGTTTTTCTGATGGATACAACTACCTGTGGATTCCTCACCTCATGAATACTCCCATGGCGCCAGCATTCGACGGAAATCTTCTTACTAGTCTCTGCACGTCGACGAGGACGTCACTGTCTCGCACGCGACGCCGTCTGACGTCATACAGGCAATAAGAGGTCCTCGACGACGTGCGGACGTCAGTTCCCTTTTTTCCGTGCATTCGAAACGGTTATCTTCGAGGGAGCAACTGTTACTCTTGCGGTTACAGTGTATATCTTGCTGCGTACTTCTTCTCTGTGGAAATAATGTCGCAGAGAAAGTCTGGATTTAAGCCTTGTCGTGAGTGTGGAGGCAAGATGTCGGTGACGGATCCTCATTCCGATTGCCTTTGGTGTTTGAGCTCCGACCACGACGTCTCGACTTGTGATTCGTGTCAGCACATGAATCCGAAGGCCATTAAAGAACGCGAGGCGAAGCTGTTTATGGCCAAGTCAAAGGAGAAGCATCACAAGAAAAAGTCTTCTCCAAGACATCGGCGTCATCGAGACTCCCGGCGCCGTAGAGAATCTCGGCGTCATTCAAGGGAGGCTCGTTCCAGGTCTCCGGATCGGCGCCGGAGGACATGGGAGGTCAGCCCCACGGTGACGCCGCATCCTTCGACGCCGTTGCTCTCTCCGACGTCTCCAACTTCGCCTGGACAGGCGTCGGTGATTGAGGTATTGGAGCCTCAGGTGTTTTCTCCGGCGCAGACGCCGAGGCCGGCGTCGGGGTCGCCTCCGAGTCAGGCACCCCAGTATCCGGCTTTTCCCACCCCTGGAGCCGATAGTTCCGCATTCTTGAATGCGATGTATGCCATCTTCCAACAGATGGCTCCAGGGGGTGCTCCGGCTGGGCCTTTGGCCTTTTCTTTGGGTGATCCTGCGCCTCTTCGGCCGGCACCCTTTATGCCCTTTCTCCCGTTTGGGAACGTGGGCTCGGCGCCAGTGTCGGCGCCGGTGGCCGCTCCGATGGCTTCGGAGGGATTGGCCCCAGGGATTTCCATCCCGTCGACGTCGAGATTTCGGCCTGTGACTCCGGTGGGTCCATCCGTTTCATCTGCTCTTCAGTCGGCGCCGAAGTTACCTGTGGTGCCGGATGCGGCGTCGGTGGCTTCGGAAGATCGGCGCCGATCTCCGACTTCGGCGGAGGTGTTGTCGACTCCGCGGATTGAGCAACGACTGCATTCAAGGAGGCGTGCTCTCCGGGTACTAGAGGAGCAGGAGTACAAACGATCCCTAGAGGAAGGAGAGCTAGAGGACTCGGGTGATGGGCTGCGTGGACTGGAGTCGGCCAGTGGGCTGGACACTTCCCCTGAGTGGGACCTTTCGTCCCCGGGGGAATATACCGAGGAAGCTGCTTCCTTTCATACAGTGGTACGGAAGGCAGCTAGTTTTTTGGACCTGCCTTTGCCGGTGGTGAAGGCGAAACAAAACCTTTTGACAGAGGTGTTGCATCCGGCCTCAGCCGCGGCGGAGCCTCTATTACCTTTTAATGACGCTCTGCTGGATCCGGTTTTAGAGGTGTGGAAGAAGCCGGCATCTTCCCCAGCAGTTCACAGAGCCGTGGCCAGGAGGTATCGGACGGCTCCAACTGATCCTGGTTTCCTATCTAGGCACCCTACGCCGGAGAGCTTGGTTGTGCAGGCCTCCTGTTCGTCCAAATCAGCGCCTGGTTCTTTCCCGACGGTGCCTGGGGACAGAGACTCAAAAAAGCTAGAGGCGCAGTCGAAGAAGATTTTTTCGTCCTGCAGTCTGGTGTTAAAAGCCACTAATGCAACCTGTATCCTGGGGAGGTATATTCATGCTCTGATGGATGACATCTCCTCTTCGTTTACAGAGCTTCCCCAGGGTCTTTTGGATCTTGTCTCTGATGCCCAGGCTGCTGCGACCCAAATTATCCAGACGGGACTGGATACCACCGACTCGGTAGCCAGAGCAATGGGCACAACTGTGGTGGAAAGGAGACAGGCCTGGCTACGTAACTCGGGCTTTTCGGCAGATGTACAGTCCACATTGTTGGATCTCCCGTTTGATGGGGACAAACTGTTTGGGGCTAAGGCTGATTCGGCCTTGGAACGTTTTAAGGAGAGCAGGGCCACGGCTAAGTCGTTGGGACTCCAAGCTCCTTCTTCCACGGCCTCTTCCAGATTCTTCAGGAGGTTTCGTGGATTTGGGCGTGGCTCTTCCTCCTCTTCCTTTCGGGGAAGATATCAGCAACCTGCCTCTTCCCACCCCTATAGATCTTTTAGGGGGAGGGGTAGGGTCCGCACCAGGGGAGCCTCTCAGCAGCACTCTGCCTCTTCCTCATCCTCTGGCGGGGTGCAGCAGGGGAAGCAGCCTTAGGCTTCCACCATTTCCCACTCACTCCTCTCCTGTAGGGGGAAGATTACAGCATTTTCTCACCAAATGGGAGACTGTTACGTCGGACACTTGGGTTCTCAGTGTTGTGGGAAAAGGCTACACCCTTCCCTTTCGGGAGTTTCCGCCCCTCATCCCGCCCCGCCCTTCGTATTGTTCACAAGAACACCTCCTGTTGCTAGAACAGGAGGTAGAAGTCCTCCTTTTAAAGGGCGCGGTGGAGTTGGTCCCGGAGCAGGAAAGGGGTCAAGGAGTTTACTCAAGGTATTTCCTGATTCCCAAGAAGGATGGTCGTTTGAGACCAATTCTGGACCTGAGGATCTTGAATTGGTTCCTCAAGCAGGAAAAGTTCAAGATGCTGACCCTAGCACAGGTGCTTTTGGCGTTGAACATGGAAGACTGGATGGTGTCTGTCGACTTGCAGGATGCTTACTTTCATATCCCGATACTCAAGTCACACAGGAAGTATCTCCGGTTTGTGGTGGGATCGCAACACTACCAGTTTGCGGTCCTTCCGTTTGGTCTTACTTCAGCACCTCGAGTCTTCACAAAGGTGATGTCGGTGGTTGCGGCAGAGCTCAGAAGGAAGGGGATAGCAGTATTCCCTTACTTGGACGATTGGTTGATCAAAGCCAAGTCCCCGGAGCTTGTGTTGCGTCATCTGCAGTCAACAACCCAGTTGTTGTTCGACCTGGGCTTTTCGGTGAACGAGCCCAAATCTCACCTGGAGCCCTCTCAGCGCCTCCTGTTCATAGGGGCAGTACTGGATACGACATTGGGTCGGGCCTTTCCTCCGCCTCAGCGGATTCAAGATATTCAGGATTTGGTTCCAATGTTTCGAAATGGAGCGGTAGTTCCAGTCCTCAAGGTCCTTCGTCTGCTCGGTCTTTTTGCCTCCTGCATTCTGTTGGTCACGCATGCTCGCTGGCACATGAGGGCTCTTCAGTGGTGCCTCCGAAGGCAGTGGTCTCAACACAGAGGGGATCTAGAGGGTACTGTCAAGATCTCCAGAGATGCTGCTGTGGATTTGAAGTGGTGGATTGCAAGCAACAATCTTTCACAAGGAAAACCGTTCCAGCAGTCGCCACCAGTGGCCACAGTCATAACGGATGCTTCCACTCTAGGGTGGGGAGCTCATCTGGGGGATCTGGAGATCAAAGGTCTTTGGTCTCCAGAGGAACAGATTTTTCACATCAATCTGTTAGAGTTACGGGCTGTACGTCTGGCTCTCAAGGCCTTCCTCCCTTCCCTTCGTGGTCAGTCGGTTCAGGTCCTAACGGACAATACTACCACGATGTGGTACATAAACAAGCAGGGAGGAGTGGGGTCGTACCTTCTCTGCAGAGAAGCTCTTCGACTATGGTCCTGGGCAAAGGACCATCGGATTTGCTTGATAGCAAACCATCTGGCCGGAGTCTTGAACGTGCGTGCGGACAGTCTCAGTCGCCACTTCTCGGCAGACCACGAGTGGCGTCTCCATCCAGATCAAGTCCGTTTAATCTTCCAGAAGTGGGGGTTTCCTCGGGTAGATCTGTTCGCCACTCGAGAGAACGCGCATTGTCCGTTGTTCTGCAGCCTTCAGTATCCGATGCAGGAAGCGTTGGGGGACGCATTTCAAATGACCTGGTGCGGCCAGTTGCTTTACGCGTTTCCTCCCATACCCTTGATTCCTCGAGTATTGAGGAAGATTCGCCAAGACCGGGCTCTAGTAATCGTAATAGCTCCGGATTGGCCAAGGAGGGTGTGGTACTCCGACCTTCTCCAACTCTCAACGTGCCCGCCGCTCCGTCTCCCTTTCAGGGCAGACCTCCTCTCGCAGTCGCAGGGGCAGGTTCTACACCCCAACCTCCAGAGTCTGCACCTACATGCCTGGAGATTGAACGGGGCAACCTGAGTTCCTTCTCTCTCCCGCCTGAGGTAGTGGATGTTATATTAGCGGCCAGGCGACACTCCACTAAATCTATCTACGCTAATAGGTGGTCTAAATTTGTTGCGTGGTGTGGAGAGAGGCAGATTGATCCTTTACAAGCTCATCTATCGGACGTTTTGTCTTTTGCTCTATCTCTGGCGCAGAAAGGTTGTGCAGTGGCTACCATTAAAGGTTATTTATCGGCCTTGTCAGCCTTCATATGTCTTCCAGACCAACCATCTTTATTTAAATCCCCTATTGTTATCAGATTCTTGAAAGGTCTTCTAAATCAATATCCTCCAAAGCCATTCGTTATGCCGCAATGGGATTTGTCCTTAGTCCTGACTTTCCTTATGGGGTCCCCTTTTGAACCTATGCATTCTTGCCCCTTGAGGTATTTGTTTTTAAAAACAGTCTTCCTGATAGCTATAACATCAGCAAGGAGAGTGAGTGAGTTGCAGGCCTTATCAGTAAAACCCCCTTATACAACTTTTTATGGGGATAAGGTGGTGTTGAGGACCAAGGCTGCTTTCCTCCCGAAGGTTGTTTCACCCTTCCATTTGGCTCAGGCAATTACTTTGTCCACGTTCTATCCTCCGCCTCATCCTTCCAAAGAGGAAGAAAGACTGCACCGTCTGGATCCAAAGAGAGCGTTGAGCTTCTTTATCGATAGAACAAAGGATTTCAGGCTGGAGGATCAGCTGTTTATTGGATACGTGGGCAAGAGGAGAGGAAAGGCAGTCCACAAGAGAACACTATCCAGGTGGGTTGTTCTTTGCATTAAAATATGTTACTCTTTGGCAAAGAAGGATCCTCCTGAGGGCATTAGAGCTCATTCCACCAGAGCTAAGTCGGCCACTTCGGCCTTAGCCAGAGGTGTTCCTGTGGTCGACATCTGCAAGGCCGCAACTTGGTCGTCCCTTCACACTTTTGCAAAACATTACTGTTTAGATTCTGAGGTTAGAAGGGACGGCCATTTTGCACGGTCAGTGCTGCAGGATTTCTTGGTTTGACCATTTAGGCACCCACCGCCGGGCGTGGTACTGCTTTGGGACTCTATTCATGAGGTGAGGAATCCACAGGTAGTTGTATCCATCAGAAGAACGAGTTACTTACCTTCGGTAACGACTTTTCTGGTGGATACATTAGCTACCTGTGGATTCCTCACGGTCCCACCCGCCTCCCCGTTGCCTTTATGGTCTTGCCAAGTAATCCTTGAGTGCGCTCCTCTTGATCTTTGAGGGTGCAATAGATGTATATATATAATATATTTATATATATATGGGTATATGTGTATATATCTTTATGTATATACTTGGTGTGTGTATATATTTTTAAAAAGAAAGAGTTTTATATATATATATATATATATATATATGTACATAAAAAAGATTTACAGTTATTCATACAATGTGGTGTATTTTTACAATATAATGGATGTTGCTTTGTTCTTTCATTGCATTGCCTGGTTGTTCTCATGCACGTAAAAAATGATTGGTACTGACGTCCGCACGTCGTCGAGGACCTCTTATTGCCTGTATGACGTCAGACGGCGTCGCGTGCGAGACAGTGACGTCCTCGTCGACGTGCAGAGACTAGTAAGAAGATTTCCGTCGAATGCTGGCGCCATGGGAGTATTCATGAGGTGAGGAATCCACAGGTAGCTAATGTATCCACCAGAAAAGTCGTTACCGAAGGTAAGTAACTCGTTCTTCACGACAATAGAGTGGTTCTGCGGACTCACCCATCATTTCCACCGAAGGTGGTGTCAGAATTCCACATCAATCAGACTATCTCTTTACCTACTTTCTTTCCCAATCCGGAGACTCCGGCGGAGAAAGCATTGCACTCAGATTTCAAAAGAGTGCTGAAATTTTATTTGGATAAAACAAAATCGATTAGACATTCCAACCACTTGTTTGTAAATTATGGTCATTTGAGGACAGGAAAGGCAGCATCTAAACGAATAATATCAAGATGGATAGTTTCTTGTATTGTTAATGCTTACCAGTTGGCTAACAAACAACTACTAGCTAGGCCTAAAGCGCATTCCACAAGAGGAAAAGCGGCTACTGCTTCCCTCCTTAACAATTTTCAATATCTGAGATTTGTAAGGCTGCTACATGGAAGTCTGTACATACATTTACTAGACATTACTGTTTGGACTCAGATGCAAGAGCAGATGCCCAAGTAGGGCAGGCCTCTTTGAGAAATTTATTTGCATGATACATATGTATATATTTCCTGCACTTCTATTAGACGGTCCGCAGAGTTTAGGGATGGGCTTGCTAATCTATTCAATGTTTATGACTATTGATGAGGATCCCCTGGAAGAGAAGGATAAGTTACTTACCTGTAAATCCTAGTTCTCTTCCAGGGGTATCCTCATCAAAGTCATAAACAACCCACCCTCCTCCCCGGACGCACGTCTCCTAGAAGTGCAGCACAGACTGTCTTTCGAATCAGTTTCACATAGTGTCACCGTAAAAAAGTACTGACCTAACTGTGAACCAACTGTCACCTTTCCTTCACCCCTGAGGCATGGTGGGATACTGGAGGTGCTCAGGGTCTTAAAGGCATGGTGCCAAAGATTTTATGGTTCTCCTGTGTTAACCTGCATGCAGCCTATTGGCTAAGAATGCTCCATTGTTTTTCAATGTAGTTTTTTCTCTTTTTTTCTCTAGATATTGCTGCTGCTTATTTCCCTAAGCCCAGTTTTGGGGGCTTGGGTAGATATTTATTCTCTATAGTAATTTTATTTAAAAAAAAAAAAAAAAAAATTCATAGAAATAAAGCATTTTAGCCTGTTTATGATTATAGCCTGCATTGCCGTTTTTACACATGTATATATGAGTTTAGTATGAAAGATATGTCTACTAAAAATGCTATATATATATTTTTCTTGCATATTTCATACTTTATATGTATATATTTTATATATGCTCCGGGATCCCCGCACAAGGGCAGGAATATTCAATGTTTATGACTTTGATGAGGATACCCCAGGAAGAGAACTAGGATTTACAGGTAAGTAACTTATCCTTTTAGTTCTTTTATTCCCCCCACCCTATAAAGCCTCTGCTGATGCTTACTAAGGGGCTAATTATCCAGCCTATCACAGGCGGCTGCCAGTCTCTGTTTAACTTCTAAAAGGTCTCCCTCCTCAGGTCCAGGGCCCCTGCCTGGTGCAGAGCAACAACGCTCTTACCCCTGCAATCTCAGACATACATTCCTTCAAATTCTTCTCCCTTGGTCTCTACAGCAGAATCCCAGGAAGGGCCCAGCACTGTTGGAGTTGCAGGACCAAGGGTGAATGATCTGAGAGAAACCTGTTCAGGTAGGAGGCAGCACCAACCCCTTTTGTTAAATCACTGTAGTCAGGATAAGATCCAATCTGCTATACATGTAATGGGTCAGGGAGTGGTACGAAAATTGCTTGGTGGATGGGTTCTAAAACTGCTAGAGAGCCACCAAGTCTAAGTCCAGGAAGACGTGTTTCAGTACTGCAACCATTCCCAGTTTTGATCCCTCGCAAGGCAGGTATCTGTCTGGCCATCAAGTACACAGTTAGTAACCTGCTTAGAGAAAATGTGCGTGTATTATACTAAAAGCACAAGTTTGTTAAAGAATTCTTTGTCCTGTATGTTGGGCACGTAAATAGTAACTAAACATACGTCAGTGCCTTCTAAAATGACCTGCACCAAAACATACCTGCTCATAGGATAAGAGAATTTTCTCACAGTGGAAGGGATCCCCATCACCTATCCAAATCAGGACTCCTTGAGAATAGAAGTAACAGGCATCAACAATAAGTGCCCTCTATTTTTTTAGAGCAGTGCAATTTGGGCACTGTATCTTCTGATGTGCCAAATACCCTATATTGATTGAGATATTGATTCATGTCCCTAACATTCCATGAAACCACTTTCCTATCCCTCTGGTTATCGGGGGTTATGTTGAGTAAAAGGCATAGTGGGCACAAGCACCATTAAGGGCGTCATGTCCACAAAAGAACCTGGAAACCCAGTGACAGGAGACCGAGGCCAGATGGGCAGAAAGCAAATATAAAAACCTAGTATTGATGCTAAACATCCCAATCACCCCAAACTCATCTCTCCCCATGGGCCATTGCCATAATAATGAGAAGACTCCACTTACTCTGGACAGCTCAAAACACAACCTCCCACCCCCAAAAAAAGAACCCTTCACAACAGCAACCTAATAAAGTAGGAAAGCAAGAGTCAAAAGTTGTGCAACGACTCCAGGCGTGCCATACCGCTCATTGAGGCCCAGCATACTATGAAGGGACTTGGGGTATGGCCCATCTATGTAAACCTGAAAAACCACAAATTGCACACCAAAATAATGCAAATCATAACTTGGTTATTCTGAATCACAGACACATATAAGCCCTCATTATGAACATGGCGGTAAACACCGCTGACCGCCGTGGTGACGGTGAACAGAAGACCGCCATTGGTGATGAACAGAAACCCGCCATATAATGGAACAAAAATCTGATTCTGACAAAAAACACTAGTCCACCAGTCTCCACCAGGACCTTGTCGGCGGAAATGCTGGACCTCCCACCCCGCCATCGCCGAGCACACCAACACCCCGTCCTCCAAATAATGATGCACAGATCACCTTGGCGGTCAATGGAAGACGAACTACCATTGGCGGTGCAGACCGCCACGGGCGGCAAGTGGACCCAACAGTAAGAAGTGCACACATTGGATAAGTTAGAAACCCACACACCTAACACACATCCACAACACCATAAAACATTCACAGACACACCCCACAAACCTTTGCAATGAAAGTAGGCCAACGAAGACAGAGATCACCAGAAGCAGACACCGAACGCCACAATCCACAATACTTACACCCAACCACAGAAGAGCACCCTCACTGAGATCCACACCAGACACCATCCAGGACACTCACCATGGCACCCCCCAAACACCCACGCTTCACAGAAAGGGAGCTAAGGACCATGGTGGATGAGACCCTGAATGTCGAGCCACAACTTTTTGGGGCTCAGGTGCAGCACACACCCATTGCCAGGAAGATGGAGCTATGGCAGACAATAGTCAACAGGGTCAATGCAGTGGGACACCACCCACGTACCAGGGACGAAATCCACAAGAGATGGAACGACCTGCAAGGGAAGGTCAGGGCCATGGCATCTAGGCACCACATTTCAGTCCAGAAGACTGGGGGAGGACCTCCACCAACACCACCCGACTACACTGACTGCGAGGAAAAGGTACTGGCCACCCTGCACCCTGAGGGACTCACTGGACTCAGTAGATGAATGGACTACCCCACCCCACAAACACCCACCACGACCACTACCCCACCCAGCCCATAGGCACTGAATCCACTTCCCCTGCATGCCCACAAACCCACTAACAGGCCCACATCCCTCCCACTATGCACAGCCACCTACCCCTGCAAGGAAACACAATGGCCTATAACACCCACAATGCACCTTCACACCCTAAGCTAAAAACAATGCTAACCCCACTAAAGCATCCTGCATGGCCCCAAAGTGTGTTAGCTGCAAAAACCCACCCCGGCCCCTGCCCCCCATCCGACCATGATAATGTAACAGACATGTCCATTTCCCCCAACAAGCACTACCACCCATGCCACCCTGATGGACAGGACAAGGAGTGGCAGTGTCCCCCAGGGAGACAGAGGCACCTCACAGGACACTGGGGATGGAACCCTGGACACTGATGATCAGACTGGCCCCTCACACAGTCCTGGACTGTCACCATCCAGCAGCCCCACCCAGGATACCACTGACACTCCGACCACCTAGCCAATAACATCAGCCCAGGGCAACCATCCCCACACCTGTGTATCCAGGCCACAGACTGGTGGAACACAAGTACAGAGGTCACAGTCACCCCCTACCAACAGGCAGGAAGACGATGGCCCCAGTACAATTGGTACAGCCAGACCTGTGCGGGGGATACAGGCACAGAGGGCTAGGCCCAGTTGGAGGGCATCTGTAGCCCAGGTGGGAAGCCACAGGATGGATGCTGCAGCCCAGGACGTGATCTCTGTAGTCCTGGGAGCCTACCTCCATACCCAGGACAGATTGGCCCAGATAGTATTCACCCTGGAGCAGAGTCAGGGGACACAGCAAGCACACCACCAAGATGCCATGGAGCAGTGGAAACTGCACAATGCCACAATGGCCAGCATAGCAGGTGCGCTGCTGCAGCTATTCCAAACACAGCCTGAGGCCCACACAGAGCAGGAAGCCCCCACTAAGGCACACAAGACAGACCGGACAACAAGAGCATCAGCAGCAACTTCACATGTACTACCCTCTGAGGAAATACAGGGGACACCCATCTCATCCCCTACAGGCCAACAACTGGCACCCAAACGGACCCTCAGGCCAAGATATGGGACAGGAATACCTGCCAGGAACAAGGCCCCCTTCAAGAAGTGACTCTGCTAAAAACTGTCCACCAACTATCCCACTCAATCAAGCACCAAACGGTGCTACCAATAATTAAAAACTCATGTAAGCATGGATGGACCTACCAATACTGACAACAATGCTGCCACCATGTTGCCAATTTGGATAACCTACATTGACCCACTACCATCACTGTAATTTGCACGATTTTATCCCTGCACCAAATAAAACACATATCACACCTGTTACAATGTACCCTGTCATTATGTGTGAACAAAGTGAAGTATGGATGCGACTGGTTGATAACTCCTTTATTTGTACCCGCGTAGCATGAAAAGCACCACTGTTTTTTCATGTTGTTGTGCCCAAATATGTTTATAAAAAAATACACTAAATTGTAATCTGTCCTATGCAGACCTGGACACAGTGGCAATTAGTATTAATCCACCTCCCCTACCCTCCCCCCACCCACATGACAAGGCACACTGACAGTATGATGCACAGACACCAATCTCATCCAATTGTCCCACATAGTTACAGGAAGTAGAGGTGTATCAGTTGGGTCCTGGAATTTACACCTTCACCTTCCCCTTCCTCATCATCACCATCACTCTCGTCCCCTCTCTGAGGAAGCTGGTCTGGATATACAGCACCCTCCTCCTCCAATAGGGGGATAGAATTTCTTACAGCCACGTTGTGCAGCATGCAGCAGGCCACCACTATTCTACATACCTCTTCAAGCCCATAGGCCAGGGAACTGCCAGCGATATGTAGACAACGAAATCTAGCCTTCAGGAGACTCTATCACCCTCCTAGTATGTCCATGGGCCTCATTGTTATTCCTCCCTGCATCTGTTCCAGGATTCCTCACTGGTGTCAGGAGGCAACGCAAGTTGGGATAGCCAAAATCACCTAGAAAAAGGTTCACAACACAACTTAAAATGACAAGCATCAGAGGCAGACAGCCTGGCTGTTTGCAAGATGGCAAGAAGTGACAGAAACATTTACCTATGATCCACCCTCTGTCCTCTTGTAGTTGTTCCATCTTCTGTGACACACTACTGTTCCTCAGCACAAATGAATAATGGACTGAACCTGGGAACATGGCATTCACATGTGTGACGTACTGGTCTACAGTACACACCAATTGAATGTTCATGGAGTGAAACTTCTTCCGGTTTCTGTACACCTGTTCACTGACTCTTGGGGGGATGATAGCTATGTGGGTGCCATCAATGGTACCCATCACATGGGGTATGTTGGCAAAGGCATAGAAGTCTGACTTGATGGCAGGGAGGTCAATACTTTGGGGAAACCTAACATAAGACTGCAGGTGTCATACAAATGCATTTAGGAATCTGTCAGTATAATGCTAAACATAGGCTGTAAAAAAACGGCACCCATGCCCACTGTCACTTGAAATGAGCCCGCCGCCAGGAAATGGAGTGCAGAAAGCACCTACACTTCAGTAGGGATGGCATGCCGATTACGATTTGCCAGAGTCAGTGCAGGATCCAGGATCCAGTAATACACAAAGTTCAAGAATAGTTGCACAGGTGAGTCTGTAATTGATAATGATGTTACACTCCACCATGGTCTGCAAATCCACAAGTGGTCTGTACACCGACGGGGCCCTTTCTTGCCACAAGGGTCTGTACCTAGGAGGAGTTTGAAACATGTGTGAGGAACACACATACATCGGCACACATTGTCAGCCATTGAGCACTGCTGGCTTGATTGTCGTCAACACAAATGCATAGTGTGTATGACATAACAGCAACTTGACCACAATGATAGATCAGGGCTTTTCAGGTGAGGTAATGTTAATTGTCACATGCCTATGGGTGTTTGGGGAACAGTAAAGTCTGCGTTGTGCAGATGGGAGTTTTATAAAAGCGTTGTGCGCAAATTAATTGGTTAACATGAATGTCAATGGGGAATCCTAGCGTAACATGATCGGCGGTGACGGTGCACACCGCCGTGGTGAGTTCGCGAACTCGTCACCCCAACTTCACTTGACTCCCCGATCTCGTGCAAGCAGGTACTCCACTGAGTGTACTGCTGTGTCCTGCCTCTGGTCATGGAAGTGTAACGTGTTGCAGGGGAAAGGGCTCCTGCCTTCACCCAAGAGGAATTGGAGAGGCTCGTGGACAGGGGAAAGGGCCCAACCTTCACCCAAGAGGAATTGGAGAGGCTTGTGGACGGGGTCCTGTCCCTGTACGCCAAACTCTACGGATGACCAGAGGTACAGGTGAGTAGGAGGATTGGGGGCCATAGATGTGTGTAATGGTTGGTGTTGGTAGCATACATGTGTGCAACTCTGACAATGGATGGGCCAGGGTTCCTTACATGCTGCATGTGTATGTACTGTTAGTCCGCTTGTACTGTTCGTCCCATAGTGGACGTATAGCCAGCTGTATATGATTGGCCAGTGCCTGACCTGTTACATTTCTGTGTGTCCCTTTTAGGTAAGCGCCCACCAGAAGAGGGCACTTTAGCATGCCATCGCCAAGGAGGTGCAAGCCCTGGGGGCACGAAAACTCTGCAAGGCCCAGCTGGGGAAGTCCTCCCAATGGGGGAGGGGTGCCCGTCGGGCACTGACCCCCCTTATGCTACGCATCCTGGCGGTGGCGTACCCACACCTGGATGGGCACTTGAAGTATGCACAGCAGTCACAAGGGGGTGAGTACACATACCATATTTTTGACCCTTGATGGATGTGTGTGTGTGTGCATTCGGGTTTATGCTGCTTAGTTGCAGGGACTCTGACTGATGTCCATCTACATTATGGCCCCCATGGGGAGTAGGGGTGTTTTGGTCAGGTCTCCTACACGTCTGGTCCTTAAGTTATTTTTGTTGTCTCCCCATCCCTGTTCTCTTGTGTTGTCTGTGTACATCAGCATCAACTGGCGAGGGAGCTGAGGCACCGACGAGTGGGGATGCAGCAGCCCACGGATCCTCTGAGGCAGAGTCGTCCTACGCCAAGGGGACCAGTGGGTTGGAGGGCGAGGGGAGTACCACGGGGAGGCAACTGCTCCCTTGTGGTGGCGGACCCTAGTGGGCCCACACCTACTGTGTCATCTACTGCCACCCCCATACCATCACCGTCCTCCCATTTGCCCCCCACCGAGTTGCCCATGCCTGCTTATCCAGAAGAGTGGGCGTCGCCTTCGCCCCAGGCACCTCTTCCCCTGCTCCAGTCAGCCCTGCTGCCCTCACGGAGGAGGCTATTGACCTCCTGAGAACTATCTTTGTAGGGCAGACAACCATAGTTAATGCCATCCAGGGGCTAGCATCAGAGATGCAGCAGACCAATGCCTATCTGGATGGCCTTCACAGTGCTGTGTCTAGCCTACAGAGATCTTTCCAGGCTCTGGCCTCCTCTTTGACGGCAGCCAGTGTCCCTGGTCATTCCATCCCCCCTCCAACCTCGTCTACCCCTTCCAGCACCCCATCCCCTTCACCCGTCCAAAGCACACGTTCTGACACGCAGGCACACACCTCAACACACAAGAAGCACACTTCAAAACACAAGCACCACACCTCCCACCACAAGCATTCACACAGCCAACATCCACATGCTCACACAGCAACATCCACTTCCCCCAGTGTGCCCACCTCTTCCGCCTCCCTGTACATACCCTCTACATACACACCCCTAGGCACTGCACCTTCATTCACTGTTGCTGACCCTATTCCTGCAGTCACCACAATAGCACACATCCATACATGCACCCCTGACACCACACCTGCACTCACCACAACTACTTTGGCTGACACATGCAGCACACTCACCAGACTTGCAGACACACAGATAACATACATTCACACTGGCAGCCTGTCTTGTCCCACTTTGTCCACCCCCATCTCCCAAAACACTCAAACGTACCAAAACACCCACCCATTACACATCCACCACACCTCAGCATTCTGTCCAGTCACCTGCACCCACAACACGCACATCTACACCACTTACAACCACTCCCTCTACCTCCACTCCCACACCTTCCTCCAGGCCCAACCTAATTGCACCAAAGAAACTTTTCCTCTCCCGTGCTGACCTATTCCAACCCACTGGCCCACCCCGTCTTTTCCCTAAGCGTGCACACCTCCTTGCCCTATCCACTCCTTCCACTTCACAGCCCTCCCCTGTCTGCCCTTCACATTCCCGTGCCCCTTCCCCAGAGAGGAAGAAGCCCCGTGCTGAACCTATCCCATCTGGCTCCAACCGGGCCAAGCACACACCTTCCAAGGCCAAACCCAAACCCCCTCTACTTTCCGAACTAAAATCTAAGCCCCACCCCCGTCGTAAATAACCACCCCGTGCCCCTGTTCCCTGAGGTGCCTGGATGCCCCATTGTTGCCCCTATGAGGTGGAGTACCGTAGCACTTGTGGGAGCCAGGTTGGGGCCATTTTGGCCCATGGGACTTCTTGCACTGTGGACTGGCCATTGGCCTTATATCCAATTTGTTTGCTCAGAGAGCAGAATTAACAGTTAATGTGTGGCCTGTGTTTTTTGTGGCACACTCTGGATCCCTGGTCTCTCGTTTCATTGTTTGTGGGACACATGTATGTACTTTGGACAGGTTGGATTTGCTTTGTGTCGGGTATGTCCCTCTTGCTGTGGAGTGTATGGCTTGTGCTGCTGTGAAGGGTTGTGGGAGCGTTGCAGGGAGGGTGGAGTGGTTGGGTCTGTAACTGTGCCCTTTCTTGCCTTGTTTTGTAGGTTGCGGTACTTACCATCGTCGTTTTCGTCTGCGGTCTCAGTCGTGGAGGTATATGGAAAGGAGAAGGGATGGCATGATCTGCAGCTCTCTATCCATGTCTGCTTTGTGCTTGTTGTGTTAGCCTCCGGTGAGTGTTTCCTTATATTTGGTTTGTTTCCGCCTGGCTTTGCGTGGCGGTGGTTCCCGCCCCAGAACTGACGGCGGTCTAGTGGTTCATTATTTGATGGGTGGGTGGGGCCTTTTCGTCGGCCTGTGGGCGGACTCTGCCGTCGTTGTCGGCACTCCTCTGCTGGCGGTGGGTGGTTTTCAGGATGCCTGTGTTTCAGTTGGTTCAATTTTTGGCGGTCCAGACCGCACCTCTGGTGGCGGTTTTTACCGCCGCCGGTGCGGTGTATACCACCGTGTTCATAATGAGGGCCATAATGACTGTGTTTTTAAACAAAAAATAAAGGCTATGTGAAGTTTGCAGTAAGTGTGGATCTCAACAGGAGATCAAAAGCTCTCAAACTGCAAGGTCAGTGCTAGTGAGCCAGAAGCGGCTTTGTCTCTGCATAAGGCAGTGTAAGAAATGTTGTAATTGGTTAAGTGGGGTGTAAAACCTTCTCAAACAACAACCACAATCATTGTCAATGGTGAGCAATAAAAAGTAACTAAATTAATCTATGCTTAACCCATCCCTGCCAAGTACCATGCCTCAGGAGTTAGACGAGCATATTTTAATACAGGTATTTACATACTTTCACTAAAACTCCTAGTCACGCATAATTAGAGCTCTTTGGACATTAGACATTGCATTTAACCAAAAGAATCCAGCATAATCGGCTGCTACTCATGCTGCCAGGCAATTTTACACTGCCATGAGGGATTCACGGGATTCATTTGTTGCTATGGTCACACTTTGTTTAAGCTTTGCTTGGTGTGGCCAGCCATGAGTGCAAATGTTCCTGTAACAAATTAGCAATTGCTGAGCTCAGGCCCAACTTCCATGTGCACGTAGTTCCTGCGGCCTCACACATCTCCAGCAAGTTATATCATGTAGTCCTAACTCTTTGTTTACCAGGGCCACAGCGCAAGGCGCCAGGCCCAAGTAAGCGGTGACTTTTTTGCTCGGCTGGCAAGCACCTAAGCCTGCTTGTGCTCGCTCAGGCAAAGTGGCGCTGTAGCACCTCGCTGCCACCGCGTAGCGGAGCGGAGTGGGCATGGTGCAAGAACCTAGCTGATTTTTTTTTGTTGCATCTGGCACCAAAGAGTCAGGCAAGAGTATTTCATTCACCTGGCCTCCCTCCCTCCCTCCCAGATATCATAATCACTGTCTATTTCTGATGCCACTGGCCACCCTTATGTAGTGTTCACATCTAAGGATCAGCGAGACCCCATGCACATACCGCTTTACAGGCTACCAGATATGCTAAATGGATAAAAGTTAAACTTTGCCCCCTCTGTAACACGCCACCAGCAGCAAAACCAAGCCCTGCAGATCTGGGAACAGCTGCCATCCTGGGACCCTAGTAACGAAGAAGTCAATAAAAATTAATCATATATAAAAGAGCAGCTCTCTACATTTGTTTTGATGTGTATTCTTCACCCTTTTTACAAATAATTGTTTCTAATGACATTCTTATTACAATTGAATTATATTATTGGTCTTAATGAGTGGCACTGGTTTAAATTTGTAATTTTAACCACTTTTGCAGCTATAATGAAAATGTGGGTTCTGTATCGGGAAAAATAATATTTGTTAAAGATATTGTCTAAAGCGTTCTCAGATTGCACTGTGGCCTTTTGGTTGGGAAAAAGGCTGGTTACAAAAAGAAGTTATGAAAAAAAGAAACATTTAATAAAAAAGCTATTGAGAGCTGTCTAACTCGCTATAAAGTGTCACACCTTAGGCAGTCAAATGTAACTCATGAATGCCCTGAAAGTCTGTAAATGTCACATACAAGCAAACTGAAAATTTGGCAGCTATGTTAACCCTTTCGTAGATTGGCACAAAAACAGCCAGGGTTAACTTGGAGGCACTATCTTAAGTATTTGTG
This sequence comes from Pleurodeles waltl, assembly GCF_031143425.1. Lineage (NCBI taxonomy): Eukaryota > Metazoa > Chordata > Amphibia > Caudata > Salamandridae > Pleurodeles > Pleurodeles waltl. The sequence goes on along the minus strand of NC_090443.1, from coordinate 992,843,967 downwards.
AAGCACACAAACAGTAATAAAGTGAAAACAGAACAATCCAACACCAATTTATAAAAATATAGAAAAACTTTACTAAATAAATGAGACCAATACAACAGAAATGGAGTCAGTAGAACTACAGTAGACATGCATTTTTAGAGATGGTGATAAGTAAAGTTCCTAAAAAGCATAAAGCGCCACTTCCCGTCATCTGATCGTGCCATATCAGGAGAAAGTCACAAATTCAGGCCAACTGTGTTGGAGTGCATGCCGGATTCAGGAACCAGGTTAGTCCTGCTGGAAATGTTACCTTCTCAAAGTCTGAAGTGAAGAGGCCATTCTGATGGATACAACTACCTGTGGATTCCTCACCTTATGAATTCTCCTGAGGATGCTACAATTGCATGGCTCTTCATGCAACTCTGTCTGACGTCATTATAGCAATAAGAAGTCCTCGCGTGCTGTTGCCAGTTCCCTTTTTTTCCACATCTTTGACCCAAACGTTTTTTCCTATCTCTTGAACAGTTGTTTCAAGGATTTGTTGTTGTTACAATGCCACCACTGAAAAAAATCAGGCTTTAAGTCTTGTTATGAGTGTGGGGGTCGCATGTCGGTTACGGATCCTCATGTGAACTGCTTGTGGTGCCTGAGCTCAGACCACGACTTGGAGGGGTGCGTCTCCTGCCAGCGGATGATCCCAAAGGCCTTGAAGGAGAAAGAGGCTAAGCTCTTCTTGGCAAAAGCTAAGAAGAAGCATAAGGATCATCGAAGCTCTAAGGCGAGGGATTCATCTTCGCCATAAGTCCTCAAGGTCGCATAAGAAGCGGCACCGGCACGATTCTTGATGCCATTCTTCCAGGGATCGGTCTCAGTCTCCTCCAAGACGGCGCTGTATGTCGTGGGAGTTAAGTCCAACAGTGACTTCTCAGGGTCCACAGACTTCACCGGCGCCGATGTTGATAGAGATCTCCGAGTCTCCGGTGAGCCCTCCGGCTCCGTGTTCACCCGTGTCCACTCATGGTCAGGAGTCGGGAGTGCAGGCTTCGGATTCGGTTTAGCGCCTCAGGAGGAGCAGAGGTTTCCTGCCTTCCAGACTCCGGAAGCGAATCCATCAGCTTTCCTCAATGCTATGTATACCATTTTCAACAGAACCGGCTGGTCACTCATGCACGTTGGCACATGAGGGCTCTTCAATGGTGCCTCCGCAGACAGTGGTTTCAACACAGAGGGGATCTCGAGGAGTTGATAACGATCTCCAGAGACGCTGCAGCGGATCTACAATGGTGGGCAGTGGGCGACAACCTTTCCCAAGGAAGGCCGTTTTCTCTACCACTGCCAGTGGCCACGGTCATAACGGATGCTTCCACTCTAGGGTGGGGAGCTCATCTGGGGGACCTGGAGGTCGAAGGTCATTGGTTTCTAGTAGAACAGATGTTTCACATCAATCTGTTAGAATTGCAGGCAATACGTCTTGCTCTCAAGGCTTTCCTCCCGTCCCTTTGTAGTCAGTCAGTTCAGCTCTTGACGGACATCATTACAGCGATGTGGTACATCAACAAACAGGGAGGGGTAGGGTTGTATCTTCTCTGCAGAGAGGCTCTGCGGCTCTGGTCCTGGGCGCAGGACCATCGGATTTACGTAGTAGCAAACCATCTGGCCGGGGTTCTCAACGTACGTGCAGACAATCTCAGTCGGCATTTCTCGGCCGATCACGAGTGGCGTCTTCATCCGGACCTGGTCCTGATTTCCACAGATAGACCCGTTTGCCACTAAGGAGAATGCGCACTGCACGTCATTCTGCAGCCTCCAGTATCTGGTGCAGGGGGTGTTGGGGGACGAGTTTCAAATGTCTTGGTGCGACCAGCTGCTTTACGTGTTTCCCCCCATACCTTTGATTCCTCAGGTACTGAGGAAGATTTGCCAAGATTGGGCTCAAGTCATTTTAATATTTAATAGCCCGGATTGGCCAAAAAGGGTGTGGTACACAGACCTTCTCCAGCTTTCATTGTGCCTTCTGCTCTGTCTCCCTTAAAAGTTAGTCCTCCTCTTGCAGTCGCAGGGGTAGGTTCTACACCCCCACCTCAAGAGCCTGCACCTACATGCCTGGAGACTGAACGGGGCAATCTGAGTTCCTTTTCTCTCCCTCCAGAATTGTTGGATTTGATCTCATCAGCCAGGCGACACTCCACCAAGAGTCTATGCCGGCAAAATTTGTTGCTGGGTGTGGCGAGAAACAAATTGATCCCTTGAAGGCCCATTTGTCTGGTATTTTGCTTTTTGCTCTTTCCTTGGCACAGAAGGGTAGTGCAGTGGCTACAGTGAAAGGCTATTTGTCAGCGCCATCGGGCTTTCTTTGCCTTCCTGATCAGCCTTCCTTATTGAAGTCCCCTGTAGTTATTAGGTTCCTGAAAGGCCTGACTAACAAGTTTCCACCCACTCCGTTTGTAATGCCTCAATGGGATTTGAATTTGGTTCTGACTTTTTTAATGGGTTCACCGTTTGAGCCTGTGCATTCTTGCCTGTTGAGGCTTTTAGTTTTAAAAACAGTTTCCTTAATGGCTTTCACATCAGCTAGGCGTGTGAAACCTTATTTTACAACATTTCATGCTGACATGGTGGTGCTGAGAACCAAGGCGACTTTCCTTCCTAAAGTAGTCACTCCCTTTCATATGGGCTAGTCTATAACACGCTCATCCTTTTACCCTCCTCCTCATCCATCAAAGGAGGAGGAAAGACTTAATCGCTTGGATCCAAGAAGGGCTCTGAGGTTCTACATTGAGAGGACAAAAGACTTTCTAGTTGATGATCAACACTTTGTTGGATATGTTGGCAAGGCCGTCCATAAGAGAGAACCCTTTCCAGGTGGGTCATTCTTTGCATAAAGATTTGTTATTCACTAGCAAAGAAGATTCCTCCTGAGGGTATTAGGTCCCATTCCAACAGGGATAAGTCTGCCACTTCGGCCTGCGCTACAGGTGTCCCAGTTGCTGAGATTTGGAAGGCCGCAACTTGGGCTTCCCTCCACACTTTTGCAAAACATTATTGCTTAGACTCGGAAGTTAGGAGAGATGGTCATTTTGCGCGTTCTGTTTTGCAGGATTTCTTGGTTTCACCGGTCAGGCATCCACCTCCGAGTGCGGGATGCTTTGGGATTCTATTCATAAGGTGAGGAATCCCCAGGTAGTTGTATCCATCAGAAGAACAATTTACTTATCTTCGGTAACACTTTTTCTGGTGGATACAGTAGCTACCTGTGGATTCTTCACAGTCCCACCCGCCTCCCCGTTGCCTGTCCGGTCATACCAGGACTTCTTTGTATACGGATTGTATATATGTTTTGGTGTTTTTATATAAACTGTTATTGGGGTCTATATTTATATTTGCATTGGTATGTGTTTTTGCATATGAAGTCGGTATTCACCTGTTCGCCTTGAAGGCACATAAAAAAATGGTGAAACTGACATCAGCACGCTGGCGAGGACTTCTTATTGCCACGATGACGTCAGATGGAGTTGCGTGCAGAGCCGTGCAATTGTGACATCCTCCTCGATGTGGGAGCTAGGAAGAACATTTCTGTTGAATGCTGGTACGTTGGGAGACTTCATAAGGTGAGGAATCCACAGGTAGCTACTGTATCCACCAGAAAAAGCGTTACCGAAGGTAAGTAACTTGTTCGTTTGTAGTGGAGGAGGCCACAAGAAGCGGGGTGAGCATTACGAATGATAGTTGCTGCAGCTTGAAGAGCAGGCAGGGCATCAAAGATGGTCTTTGCTGTTGTATGAAGATCCAGTGCGATGTAGCAGATTGTTGTTGCTGGAGCTTGGCATTGGTGGTCACTGTGTAGCACAAAGTATAGATCTCATGTTGGTAGTCATTGCCGGCGGTCAGTGTTTTTTGCAAAAAGTCTTCTCACCAAAGCTTTACATTGGCGTTTGGTGCAATCTTGGTGAGAAGAGCCCAAAACTTCAGTATTTCTTCTTTACCGGAGGAACGCAATCAGTGCCAACCAAGGGCACAGGAGATGAGGATGTACCTCTTGGGGGATCAGAAACTCACTCCAGCAGAGTTCAGCAGGGCTCAGGCAGTTCCAGATGCAGATGCAGGCAGCTCCAGTTGCAGCACATCAGCTGGACAGTTGCAGGGAAGCCTCTGAAGCTTGTTGTGTTCCTTTAGCTCAGGATACAGAACAGGAGGATAATCAACTGACCTTTGAAGTCTCTCTGATATCCTGGGTTCAGTTAGAGGGTCCTGTCTCTTTCAAGCAGCAGGGCAGTCCTCTGGTAGTAGCAAGGCAGTCCTTTGAGAAACAAGGCAGGGCTTAAGCAGAAGCCAGTTCTCTGAAGTACAGGGCAGTCATTTTGTAGTCTTCTGCAGGTCCAGGAGTGTATTGAAGAGTTGGTCGGAGGGTTCAGTATTCATACCAGCCAGCCTTTGAAGTGGGAGAAACATCTAGACTCCCACCCCAACCCCCCAACATCTGATTCTAGATTTTCCTTCCTTTCCCTGCCCAGACTCCAAGGAGTCAAGGATGACAGTAAGCTGCTGTCAAGTTCTTTGTGAGTGGGCTGGGGGTAGCCCCTTTGCAGGCTAAGTGGGGCTGATATCAACTCTGCCTCATCCTTCCCGGCAGGATGGCCCATCCCTCTAACACCTAACCCCACTTTGCCTCACTGTCTGGAAGGCATGCAGAAAGGTCAACTTCCAACTGTATCCAGTTATGTGACCCAGATACAGGCTGCAGACACCAAATGCTTAAGACTACTTTCTAAAATTGATTTTAATAACTGTGACTTTAAATCTTATTTTACCACTAAGGAGGATTTGAAATTATAATTTTTTGAGACCAAACGTGACATTCCTACTTGTTCTCAATTAAACGTTAGCACAAAACAAATTTGGGAGCTTTTCACAAGCAGGATATGTACAACTTAAACGAATATGTCCAACTTTTTAATTACACTTCACTAGTGCTATTTAGAGCCTACCCTAGGGGTGATATGTTTTTAAAGGGAAGGTTTAGACCTTGCAAAAGGTTTATTTTGCCAGGTCGAAATGTTAGTTTGAAAACTCCATTACAATTGCCCATCTGTGGGGCTCTTAGGTATGTCCAACCTTGGAAACTTGGAGAAGGGAAATGGCTGTTTTCATGATGGCAGAGAAGGCTACGTATACCAATAGACACTGTCCCTGGAAATTTGGGAAGGTCTGGGAGGGCTTGATGGAATATCATTCCGTAGATGTGCAGACCAATGTGGAATTATAGACTACTATACCACACTGATGAGAGCAAAAGGAGCGTTACTGGGAGACATATGGTTTGGGATGCTCGACGATTAAATGAGATAATGCTCGTAAAAAAGCTAGTCCTTATGATTGAATGTCTGTGGGGTATTATTGGAGGGAGGGGCTACCGTTGTTTATTCTTTTGTGCTTACTTTACCTTTGGCGCTATACACATACTGATACACCAATACGGGATGTTTAGACTGTTATGCTATGTGCCTCTTGAGGACAAAATAAAAAAAATATATATATTTTTTTTAATCCACTGCTGTCTGTAATGGCAGGCCTGAGACATCTTTTTAAATGGCTACTTATGTGCATTGCACAACCAGTGCTGCAGACCCACTTGTAGCATTTAATTTAGAGACCCTGGGTATTGTGGTACTACTGGTACTACTTTACAAGGGACTTACAAATACATTACATGTGCCAGTTGGATGTAAGCCAGTGTTACCATGTTTTAAGGAGTAAGCACAAGCACTTCAGCACTGGTTAGCAGTGGTAAATTGCACAGTTTTAAAGCCAACAAAAACAAATGTCAGCAAATAGGAGAGGAAAATCCAAAACATTTGGAAAAAGATCACACCAAAAGCTTACAATCCTAATAGACAGGATCTGTCTTGATCCTACCTATTGGTCCATCTCGGCCTCCTCTGGGTTGTTAATCACATGGGTTCCAGGGAAACATTGCATTCAGACACTCCTCTGTAATGGGTCCATCATCCAGTAAAGAAATCTGCATTATGCAGTCCCATGCTCAGGCATCTTTTCCCATCCCAGGTTACTGCTTGTGTGGGCTGCTTGCCATAAAACCTCCCTCGAGGCTCCTATGGTCTCTCATGATCGTTCCTGGGGCACCCAGTTCCAGCACTCCAACCAACTCCAGACTTCAGCCCGGTTATGAAAACATTACTTTCCATTTTGTATTACCTTGAGGCTAGCTGAATAGAGGAGCATGTATTTCAAACCAAGTGCTCCAGTTTCTGTTTTACAGTTAAATATGTTTCCTGCTGCTTCTGTCCTTTCCTTGTGTAGTCTTGAAAAACTGCAATGACTTGATTTTCAAAGCGAGAGGTGTCTTATTTATACACTATCCGAAGGATAGCCTCTCTGTCACTAAAATTGAGAAATTATGCTGTGATCAGTTGCGACCTGGTGCCGGACGGTTGCCTGAAAGTCAGTGGCCTATGTGTGTTCAATCTACTTGATGAGGAACTCCTCCTGAGCACACTCAGGGAACCCAAGGAGTGCAGCTCTCCAGATCCTTGAACCTGTTAGTTAGAATATGTGCTAGGGTCTGAAGTGAGTCAACCATCCTTTTCAGGGTTGTAACATCCGTATTGTGATATCTGCATGGCGAAGATTAATCCTATCGTTATCTCCTCTAATTTCTTTTCAAGAGAGTGTAATGATATTCAGATTTGACCACTGACTCCATGTTGCACTTAGCCTAGCAGCACACCATCACATTGGTGAACACCAGCTTCATTTTGCCTATTGACTTCATTTCACACTTAACTTGGCGTTAGCCACTGCCATGTTAGAAGTGCAGAAGCTGCAACTATTTTTCCGTGCCCAACATGTTATGCAATTTTTTTTTTGCTTGTGTTTTTACTCTAAGTGCCTGCGTGTTCTTTCTCATCGAGGGCTAAGGCATAACATGGGGGAGTCAGGGAGATAAAGATGTACTAGGATGATGTTCATGGTCCGGCAGGGAACGGTTTGGTTTTGGAGAAGCACCTTGGGATCTTGCTAATTCCAATGTGTTCCTTTCAAAACTGACCTGAGGCACCCAGCATTTTTTAATAACAAATTATGGAGCGGGAGAGGTTTTCTAGAAGTCTCCTCTCTGGCTTGTTTAAGGTATATAAGAGACCAAAACCAGATTGAACACACAGTGAATCAGACCTTTGGCAGGATCGGGACGCTGATGTCTGTCGTCTTTCCCATGAGGGTAGATCTCTCTCTCTCTGTTCACGGTCGGTCAGGGGCCAACGACCTGTTACTGGCAGGAGAGAGATGAGGTGAATTCAACTGTGCCACATGGTGATGAATTTTTAATTACCTGCTTTGCATTGTGTATGAATATACATATATACCTGTATCTTTGCATATATATTTGCTGTTTATAGATTGAAGCAGAATATTCTTTGTAAAGGTTTTTATTCCATTATTGTGACCATTTTTAAACATGCACTTTCAGTTGTACTGACCTTTCCTTGCGAGCCTCTCAGAGTGATTTCATAAATGTATTTCCTAGACTAAGAGTTGGATACCAGAGATTCTTTTTAGTATGTGTGTTTCATCTTGATCCGTAGTGAAGCAAAACACGGAGTCCCTAGTGTTTTGTATGGCCAGGAGGAGATCTGTCAAAGTAGGTTCTTTTTGTCGTGAAACTAGTTGTTCAAATCACCCATCTGGTGCAGGTCCATCAGCTTCGGTGTGGTATACTATTTCTTTCCTTCGTCAAAGCCATCCTGGATACAGTGCTTTTCCAAGCCTTCCCTCCTCAACGAGTCCAGGACATTCAGGCTGTGATCCTGATTATTCAACCTTGGACCTGACCTGGGTCTCAGTGAGAGTGGCTTTGTGGCTTCTTGACCTCTTGACCACCTGCATCCTGCTAATGGACCATGACGGCTGGCACATGTGGACTCTACTATGGGATGTGATGTCTCAGTGGGCTCAGCACCTAGGGAACCTTTTTAATTACATCCAGATGTCAGAGGAGACTGCAAAATGCCTGCAGTAATGACTTCTTAACTGCAGTTGGTCTACCTGCAGATCCCTTTCCCTATTCCACCTAGAACTTAGAGTTGTGATCGATGCATAGTTGCTGGGTTGGGGAGGAATAGTGGGAGAGGTAGAGATCAGAGGGCTTTGGTCCCTGTCTCCATTTCAACTTTTTAGAGTTGAAAGTGATTTGCTTGGCCCTGAACCTGTTTCTTCTGACCATCAGGTGGAACAAACTGGTGGCGTGTGGTCGTGGGTCTTGTGGCAGGAGGCTCTTTGTCTGTGGAAGTGGCTTAATGCTCAGAGTATCTCACTGAGCACCCAGCACCTTGACAGGATCATTAGAATCCAGGGAAGATGAACTCAGCTGATGTTACATTACAGGTGTTTTCCAACAGTGGGGAAAACCATGACTCCATCTGTTTACTGCTGCATAGAACGCACAGAAGCCAGGCTTTTGTGCATTGGAGCTCTCAAGCTGGTTCTCCCTCTGAGATGCCTTCTGCTTTGAATGGGACTTGGGAGTCCTATCCACCTTTCCGCTCATGGTTCCTGTGGCCCAGAGTACTGAAAAAGAAAGACTAGGCCAAGTCATTCTAATGGCTTTGGACTCAGTGAGGAGAGTATAGTGGCCCGAAGTTCTGCCCATGAGCATATGTTTTCCAATTTGGCTGCCCCTTTCAGAGAACCTCCTGTCGAAACAGGCTGGGTTTTGCATCTGGGTCAGCACAACCTCAATGCGTGGAAATTGAACAGCAACAACTGATGGATGTTGATCTTTCTACTAAAGTAATTGGTGTCATCCTGATACCCAGACAACCTTCCACCAAAGCTGTAAATGTAGTGCACTGGGAGAAGCTTGTTACGTGGTATCCCTTCCGTAATGTTCAACCTTTACAGGCAAAGTTATCTGACTTTTTATTGTTTTGCCTCTCTCTAGCCCCGCAAGGCCTTGCTGTGGTGACAAATAAGGGATATCTCTCAGAACTATCAGCCTTCCTATGGTTGCCCAGTCAGCCACCAATTTTCAAATCACCAGTTGTCACGCTTTCTTGAAGGAGATTATCCACATATTTTAGCCAACACCCTTGTTGTCCTTGACCCAACCCCCCTCCCCTTGCCGCATTGCTAGCAGGTCTGCCTTTTCCTTCCTTTCCTGATTCGCTCAGTTGCTTTGCCCACTTCTGGCTTTGTCTGCTGCGCTTGCCCTACTTTGCCTGTGCATAGCTTTTGCTGTGTTCTCTACCCCATTTTACTTTGTTCTGCACTTTTGTCTCTAACTGGTTGCCTGCTGTCTCTTGGTTTTGCTCTACTATTTTTTCCATTCTGTGCTGTTTTTGTTTTATTTTACATCCTCTAACTGGTTTGCTAAATTATGTAATTGTTTTCCTCCTGTGGTCTGCTTATTTTGTTGTCTGCCTTGCTGTAAGATACGTTTACTGGGCATTGCTGTCTATAACTGGTCTGTCTAGCTGTCCCATGTTTTGCTCCACTGTGTACTGTTTTTTGTCTGTTTGCTCTGCCGTAACTTTCATTGTGCCTGTTGTCTGCAATTAATCTCTTTCCCCCAGTTTCTTTTGTCTTCTTACCGTCCCCACTCGTTTCCTGCTTGCCTTGCCCACTGACACCCAGCTCCCCTCACCAGGCCTACTTAAGTGAGACTGCAGCGGACTGAAGGCATAGCAAAGGCAACCCCATCTGCGCCCATCCACCTAAATTGTGCTAAGTGCAAGGAATCCTGGATCTCCCAAACCCTGGCAGATACACTGCCACCGAGCTACGAACCCTAGACCCTAGACTCCGCAACAACAACTGCTGCTGCATCTCTCCATGATAAACGGTGGCTTGCACCACTGTCTCTTCTCCTGCAACACCGGAGTACCTGCAGGCACGACAACCACCACCACCTCAACTGCGACCACATCAGAACATCTCTGCTACATCTTGGCTACATCATACTCAATGCTGATCACTCTGCAAGCACACCACAGAGATCTGGGACACTATGACATCACTCAACCCCACGTCATCTTCCTCTCTGAAACCTGTAACAATCTTACAACCTCTCCTGACGTGGCCCCGACATACAAGATGGCTATAAGATAGCACACCAGGACACAATCAACAAACACGGAGGGACAATCACCATCATCCACAAAGAAACCATTCACTGCACCACCACCGCAGATGATACCACCCTGATCATGGAACAGCTGAAATTCCAACTCCAAATCGACAGCAAAACTACCATCAGGGGCACCCTCACCTACAGACTTCCAGGACCGTGCCCCAATTTCTGCAACACCATCCACAAATGTATTGCCCTGCTCCCCATCGACTCCAAATGCTACAGTTTCCTCAGAGACCTCCATTTTCACCTCGACATCCTCAACAATGCCAACACGGCCAACCTCCTTGAAAGCATGAACAACATTGACCTCACCCAACTGGTCACTGACCCCACGTACTTCTCAGGACACATGCTTGACCCCACCTTCATAGCCAGCAACAGAATCAAATACAGGCATGTCACCGAGCTCACCTGGACAGACCATGCCATTGTGCACTTCACAATCACAGGATCCCCCAGCACCGCCACCAAGCCGTCCAGCAACTCACACTGCAGCTGGAACAAAGTATCACAGAGCCAGTGGACCCACACCCTCAGCACCTCCCACCCTAACACAGCACCCAACCTAGAACAAGTTGTCTACAACGTCTCCTACTGGGTCACCAACTGTGCTGACAGAGTTGCTCCTATCAAGCACATCAAACAAGTTTGATCAAGCACACCAAACTCAAGATACCCCCCAAACAGACCAGTTGGTACACCTTGGAGCTAAGTATCACAATACGGAACTACAAAGTAGACAGTGCATCAGCAGGGAGCCTTCAGACCGAGCCACTTTCAAGTCGTCCCTCAACCAATACCACCAACTATTGAAGAAAACAAAAAGGCACACCCTAGCCAACTGCATCGAAAACAGCTCCAGCCTCAGCAAGGAACTCTTTAACATCATCAGAGAGTTGTCAAGCCATTGAAAACACCACCACCACATCTCAGGAAATCTGTGGCTCCTTTGCAAACTTATTGCAAACAAGATCTCCACCATCTAAAAAAAACTTCAAACACCAAGAGCCACCGCCAACACCCTTAGCCCCCTCGTTCACATGGATGCTGCTCCCAAGGATAATAACTGCGATGTGGTCTCTGACCACCTTCTCACTGCCTGGAACCAGGTCCCCACACTGAACAGCACCGCGATCATGGACTCTTAACACTCATAAGGGCCCACAGACCCCTGTCCCACCACAATTTCAACCCCTGGAGTAAAATGACCAGCAGCAACCTCACCACCATCTTTAACTCATCCATAGCCAGGGTCTCTTTCACCATAGTATGGAAACAAGCTGAAGTCAAACCTCTTCTCAAGGAACTTTCCGCTGACCCCACCAACTCCAGAACTACCACACAATCTTGCTACTCCCCTTTCCCGCCAAAGTCCTTGAAAAGGCCATCAACTGCCAACTAATGCAACACCTGGGGATCAACGACCCTCTAGACCCCTCCCAATTCAGATTCCGCACCAATTGCAGCACTGATACCTCCCTGATTAATTAAACAAACAAAATCAGAACCATCCTCGATCGTGGAGATATGTCATCCGTGATCCTCCTCGACCTCTAAGCAGCATTCAACACCCTATCCCACCACATCGTTAACAAGGAAAAGCCCTCCTTCCTCACCGGAAGAAACCAGAGGATCTGCCTACCACCTTTCACCTCAAAACCCAAGGACATTATTTGCGGTGTCCATCAAAGCTTGTCTCTTAGCCCACACTGATCAACAAATACATGACCTCCTTGGCCAACATTGTCAGATCCCATTGAATGTACATCATATCCTATTCCCAGCTGATCCTCTCGCTATCAGAAGACCCCTCTTCCATTAAGGTCAAGTTCTTCAGATGCATGACGGGCATCGTCGACTATAGGAGAAACAACTGCCTAAAACTCAATACCAAAAAAAAAACAGAAGTGCTGATCTTAAGGAAGAACACCCCCATCCCCTGTGGAACGACTCTTGCTGGCCTACAGAACTAAGACTAGCACCCACCTCAACAGACCAACCACGCAATTGTGGCATCATCCTGGAGATCAAGCTCACCATGAAAAAAAAGTTCAATGCAGTTTCTTAAGCCTGCCTACTAACTTTTTGAATGACCTCCCCCTTCACCTGCAGACCTCAGGTCTTCTTGAGTCCATTTGGACAGCCAGGTTGTTCAAATGAAATGAACAGCTATGCTCTGCTTCTGGAAACCTTGACGGTTGATTAGCTGTGCTCTATAAATCAGTTTGTTTCTTTGTTTACAGTGGAACCTCACATTCCTTCTCACCTATCCGATGTGTACTCCGTTTGAATCGATGCACATGCACCTTATAACCATAAAAACAATGTTCATCTTATCTGTTATGCAAGATTTCCAAGTCCGTCTCATTCCACATACCCTGTGGAGGTACTGCTGGGATATCTATTCACACAATGAAGAATCTGCAGTTAGAAGTCTATCGAAAGAAGAAGTTACTTAACTTTGGTAATGCCTTTTCAGGTAGAGAGACTAACAGCAGATTTAGTATTAACTTGCCCTCCTTCCCATTATATGGAATGAACTCATCTAGTAAATACGTATAAAATGCCAATACAGAGAGCTGCACATTGGCCCAATCTGATTCCTAAAGGGTCCCCGTCAGATGGTGCAGACAAAGAGCAGAAAGAAACTAGTGTGAAGCTGGTGCAGATATAGGGGGTCATTACAACATTGGCGGTAAATGCTGCTTACTGCCGTGCAGAAGACTGCCAAAACACTGTCGCGGCTTCGGAATTTCGCCACAGCTATCATGACCCACAGCTCGGAATCCGCAAAAATTTAGACACCCACACAAGTCCGCCACACCAAAGGTCAGTGATAAACTGGCGATAACAAAACCGACACCGTCACGCCAACAGGAATACGCCCACACTATCACGACCCACGAATCCACGCGGTGGTCTTTCAACTGCGATATTCCGTTGGCGGTACACACTGCTGCGCTCAAAATACACATACTCTTACAAAACACATCCACATTGGATAATTCCAAATACACACACCTGATACACATACACACACCACTCCCACACATCCAATACAATATAAAACACACACCCACATCACCCACAAACCCTTACGACAACAATTGCGACTGAAGGCCAGAGATAGACACCACCAGAAAAACAATAGCATCCACAGGCACTCAACACCATCACTCACACAACATCCACGCACCTCACACAACACACCTCTAAATATCACCCCACACATCACAACACACACCACCCCACACATCACCCACACCACCCCATGGCACTGCAAAGACACCCCAGTTTTCTGAGGAGGAGCTCCGGGTCATGGTGGAGGAAATCATCCGGGTAGAGCCACAGCTATTCGGATCACAGGTGCAGCACACCACCATAGCTAGGAAGATGGAGCTATGGCGGAGAATCGTGGACAGGGTAAACGCAGTGAGACAGCACCCAAGAAGTAGGGATGACATCAGGAAGAGGTGGAATGACCTACGGAGGAAGGTGCGTTCAGTGGTCTCAAGACACCAGATTGCGCTTCAGAGGACTGGCGGCAGACCCCCACCTCCTCCACCAGAACTCACAACATGGGAGGAGCAGGTCTTGGCTATACTGCATCCTGAGGGCCTCGCAGGAGTAGCTGGAGGAATGGACTCTGGTAAGTCAACTCTTAACTATTACATCCCCCACCCTACCTGCACCACATACCCCGACCCTCGCCCTCACCCCCATCACTCCAACTCCTCACATATGTCCCAATATCACAAACCACACATCCCAAACCCAAGCCCTGCATGTCCACTGCACATATCCATACACCCCTCTAAACCATTATCACACAAGGTCCCACTCAAGAATGCAAGCACTGGGCTACAGGGTCACCCACCCATTGCACACCATGGCACACACAGATGCAGTAATCATGCTTTTACACCCGTGCAGGACCCCTACTCAACGTCACCGGACAGGAGGGTCCAGACATGTCCACTCCACCCACAGAAGAAGCCCACAGTGATGACAGCAGCTCTGTCCAACTGGATCTAGATGACCAGCCCGCTCCATCTTTGACCTCGGGACAGTCGGTTCTCCTCATACTGGCACAGGCCACTACAGAGCTTCCCCCCTCTGGAAACACCAGCACAGCACCCACCCAGCGGGCCCATACCTCTGTCCCCAGGACACGTCAAGCAGCAGTGTGTCCACCACTACAGAGAACCCAGGCTAACCCACCACCCCAACAACACCAGGGACCTGGGGTCAGTGGTAGTGGGCACACGGTTCAGGGGAAAGAGGCCCAGGGAAACAGGGGAACTGGGAGGGCTGCTGTGCGACAGGGGGAGGACAGGCCCAGGGAACCCACTCTCCACGAGGCCCTCTCCAACATCATGGGAGCATACCACCATTCCCAGGAGACAATGGCAACGGTACTGGCCAAGTTTCAGGAGACCCAGCGGCTGCAGGAGGAACAGTATTTGGGGTTCTGGGAGGAACTCAAATCCATCAATTCCACCCTGGGCACCATTGTAGGGGTGCTGAAGGAACTCATCAACACCAGGATGGACACTGTGGCACCACAAGGGGCCCCTGACACTAGCCTGGACGATGAACTGCCCACCACCTCTGCCGGCGCTAGTGGACAGTAGGCACCGCCAAGGGACCACGACACCAGCACCCCACCCCCTGCAGATGGAGATCCACCCCACAAACGGTCCCTGAGATCCAGGACAAAGACAGAGAACAATGCCAAGACCCCCGCCAAGGAATGAGGCCACCCTGATTGTCATCCTTTTGTCCCACTTTATCACCCTGTCCATACTTAAACTGCCCCAGCTCCACTTCCTATGCCCCTTTGGACAATGCACCTGTGAGACTAATAGACTAGACTCTGCCATGGAAATTCCTCCACCATCACCCCTGGCCATTTTACAACCCCCTCCACTATTTAGCACTAAAATAAACACCCTTGAATCACAAACCAATCTGGAGTCAGTCTGTGCTTTCACAAATGTGTATTTGCAATAACTGAGGTAAATAGCAATGTCCATTCTATTGTCAATATACATAGCACACAGCTCTAGTCCATGAAGTAACATAGCAGAGGTCACACAGTGGGACCCACATCTGTGAAATTGAAAGGGAAAGTGACAACTCAGGGTCCATATACTGGGTGAAAGTGACAGACAGTTGAGAGTTAGAACAATTAGATCAGATGTAGCAGGCAGTGTTGTCTTCTTACCTGTGTCTCACTGGAAGTATTGCTGGATCACCGTGTTCCTGTTGTCTAGGTCCTCTTCTTCTGCTTCCTCGTCTTCACTGTCCACAGGCTCCACAGCTGCCACAACACCTCCATCGGGACCATCCTCCTGCAGAAAAGTCACCTGTCGTTGCAAAGCCAAGTTGTGAAGCATACAGCAGGCCACGATGATCCGGCACACCTTCTTTGGTGAGTAGAATAGGGAACCACCTGTCATATGGAGGCACCTGAACCTGGCCTTCAGGAGGCCGAAGGTCCTCTCTATAACCCTCCTAGTTCGCCCATGGGCCTCATTGTAGCGTCCCCCTGCCCTTGTCCTGGGATTCCTCACTGGGGTCAGTAGCCATGACAGGTTGGGGTAACCTGAGTCACCTGCAAATGGCGAGGGACAACTGTTAGACACACACTAACTCTTAGTGGCATCCACAGACCCAGACACCTAGTCACACTGTATTGGGTCTCTGTCCTCACCTAATAGCCATACACGGTGCCTCTGGTGTTGCCCCATCACATAAGGGATGCTGCTATTCCTCAGAATGTAAGCGTAATGTACTGAGCCAGGAAATATGGCATTCACATGGGAGATGTACTGGTCTGCCAAACACACCATCTGCACATTCATCGAATGGTAACTCTTCTGGTTTCTGTACACCTGTTCACTCCTGCGGGGGGGACCAAGGCCACATGTCTCTCATCAATGGCACCTATGATGTTGGGGATATGTCCCAGGGCATAGAAGTCACCTTTCACTGTAGGCAAATCCTCCACCTGAGGGAAAATGATGTAGCTCTGCATGTGTTTCAGCAGGGCAGACAACACTCTGGACAACATGTTGGAAAACATAGGCTGGGACATCCCTGATGGTATGTCCACTGTTGTTTGAAAAGACCCACTTGCTAGGAAATGGAGTACAGCACCTGCACTTGAGGTGGGATTCCTGTGGGATGGCAGATTGCTGGCATCAGGCCTGGCTCCAACTGGGCACACAGTTCCAGGATTGCAGTACGATCAAGTCTGTAGGTATTGATTACATGTCGCTCCTCCATTTTCAACAGGTCCACCAGCGGTCTGTACACCGGAGGATGTCACCATCTTCTCACCTGCCCCAGCGGACGTGCTCTATGGAGGAGAACAGCGAGCAGAGAGTCAACCAACTCTGAGGTATGTAAACACAACTTAATCATAAAATGTTTTCAAATCGATATATGGCTGGATTAGTGTTTAAGCAAGGCCTAGACATGTATGACTCATTTAAAAGTAATGCCATGTGACCCCCTGAAATGGCGCCTGCCTGACCTGTAATGTGGGACAAGGGGATATGAGGTAACTGCTCTGGCGTTGTACACCGTCGCTGTAGGTGGTCGAAGACCGCAGCACAATCCTGCATTGGTTAACATTGGACCCAATGGGTCCAGGGAGCCAATGACGATGTACGACGACGGTGACGGTACGCACCGCCGCGGACGTCACCGCTATTTTCTCTCTAATCACTCACTTGATACCTGACCTTTGACAGGAGAGGACCTACACTGCAAGTGCTGCTGTGACCTCAGTCTGGAAGAGACAATGGCCCTCATTACGACCCTGGCGGTTTGTAACCGCCAGGGCCGCTGGACGCGGAGGCACCGCCGACAGGCCGGCGGTGCCCCGCGGGGCATTCTGACCGCGGCGGCTTAGCCGCGGTCAGAGAAGGGAAACCGGCGGTCTCCCGCCGGTTTCCCGCTGCCCCCAAGGAATCCTCCAAGCCGGCGCAGCTTGCTGCGCCGGCTTGGGGATTCCGACTCCCCCTCCCGCCATCCAGTTCCTGGCGGTTCTCCCGCCGGGAACCGGATGGCGGGAGGGGGAGTCGCGGGGCCCCTGGGGGCCCCTGCAGTGCCCATGCCAACGGCATGGGCACTGCAGGGGCCCCCGTAAGAGGGCCCCAAAATGTATTTCACTGTCTGCCTTGCAGACAGTGAAATACGCGACGGGTGCAACAGCACCCGTCGCACCTTCCCACTCCGCCGGCTCTATTACGAGCCGGCATCCTCGTGGGAAGGGAGTTTTTCCCTGGGCTGGCGGGCGGTCTTTTGGAGACCGCCCACCAGCCCAGGGAAAAACTCATAATACCGTCCGCGGTCTTCTGACCGCGGAGCGGTATTACGGAGGGCGGAATTCTGGCGGGCGGCCTCCGCCGCCCGCCGGAGTCATAATGAGGGCCAATGGCTCGTGTGTCTCGGGAAAGGGCCCCTGCATTCAGCACAGAGGAGTTGGAGAAACTAGTGGATAGGGTCCTCCCCCAGTACACGCTGCTCTACCGTCCTCCAGACAAACAGGTGAGTACACTGTGAGCATGCTGTATGGGCAATGGCTGCTTGGAGTGGTGTGGATGACAGATGAGGGGGGGAATGAGACGTGCATGAAATGACGGTGAGTGCATGTGCGTCATGGCAAGGGTAGGGATGTGGGCCAATGACTGTGACGGTGCAGACGGTTATATCTTCTCCTTTTCCGCTGTACTATTCCTGTTGGTCAGCGCCCACCAGAAAAAGAATATTTGACGTGCCATCGCCAAGGAAGTCCGGACCCTGGGAGTCTACCACAGACGGAGCACCCACTGCCGTAAAAGATGGGAGGACATTTGCCAATGGAGAAAGAACACGGCGGAGGCCCAGCTGGGGATGGCCTCCCAACGTGGGCGGGGTGCCCGTTTAGTAGGCAAGGTCCCTTCTTAAGGCAGGCCCTGTGGCACCCCACTCCACCTGTGTACAGACTTCCATGTGTGCAGCAATCGGCCATAGCCTTGTAACCCATGTCCTGTGATTGATTAGGGAACTCCAAGTGCACGGCGTAGTGCAGGGGGCTTCTGTGTAGTGTCCGCCAACGGTAGCGGTATTGCATGCACTCAACATGTCTTTCTTTTGTCTCCCCCCCCCCTTTTGTGGTCTCCCTGTGCTTGTGTGCATTAGCATCATCAGGCGGAGGACCAGTGGCACTGGAGCAGGAGGGAGCTGCATCCCACATGGCCCTGGAGGGTGACACAACGGAGTCTGAAGCCACCAGTGAGACAGAGGGCGAGGAGAGCTCCACGGCGGGGACAGGAGCAGACACCAGCGAAACGGACTCCTCCTCTGATGGGAGCTCCCTTGCGGTGGCGGGCCCCTCTGTGCCCACCGCATCTACAGGTACAGCCGCCACCCCCCCTACCAGCACCGCCCTCCCAGCAGCCCCTCAGCGGTTGCCCCGTGACATGTTCTTACAGTGCCTGCATGTGTCAGGGCAGTGGCTCTGAGGCAAACACACAATACAGAGAAAGCGTGGATCAGACTGGGCCTTCTTCTTCCCACAGGAAGGGCACTTCACAAAAAGAGAAGGCATTTTCCAGTCAGGAAAAAATCCCCTCACTCAGACAAAGGTGAGAAACGTTGAGTGAAGGTAGAAAAAACACTGTTTTTAAATATTTTTGTGTGAAAAGCTCAATGCTCCAGGATCCTCTCAGAGGAAGCCGGAAAAGAAGCCAGAAAAAAGAACTGACCTAACTGTGAACCAACTGTCACCTCTCCTTCACCCCTGAGGCATGGTAGGATACTGGAGGTGCTCAGGGTCTTAAAGGCACGGTGCCAAATTTTGTGGTTCTGCTGTATTAACATGCATGCAGCCTATTGGCTAATAATGCTCCATTGTTGTCAAAGTAGTTTTTTTCTCTTTTTTCACATGCGTTGCTACTGCTTCCTTTCCTGGGCCCAGCTATAGGGCTTTGGGAAGTTTTCTTTTTATAATTATAAAAGGGAGTGTTTTAAAAAAAAAAAAAAAACTCCATAGAAATAAAGCATTTTAGCCTGTTTATCAATATAGTCTGCATTGCTGTTTGTGCACATGTATACATGAATCTGGTATGGAAATTGTCTACTAATTTGTTTTATATTTTTCGTGTATATATCATACTTATACATGTGTGTTTTTTTATATATGCTCCGGGATCCCCGCACGAGGGCGGGAATATTCAATGTTTATGACTTTGATGAGGATACCCCTGGAAGAGAACTAGGACTTACAGGTAAGTAATTTATCCTGGCCGCTCACCCAGGAGGGTAGGCATCTCCTTCGCCTCAGGCACCTCAGCCCTTGCCCGTCACCCCTGCTGCCCTCAGTGAGGAGGCCATTGACCTCCTCAGGTCCCTCACTGTTGGGCAGTCTACCACTTTGAATGCCATCCAGGGTGTAGAAAGGCAGTTGCAACAGACCAATGCATACCTGGCGGGCATTCATTCTGGTCAGGCAGCCCATCAGCAAGCTTTTCAGACTCTAGCCTCAGCAATGATGGCAGCCATTGTCCCTGTCTCTAGCCTCCCCCCTCCAACTTCCTCCACCCAGACCCAATCCCCTGTACCTCAGCCTATCCCAAGCACTTCATCAGACCAGCATGCACACACGTCAACACACAAGGGAAGCTCAGGCAAACATAAGCACCACACATCCCACAGGCACTCATGCAAGCATCATACACATGCAGACATACCAACAGCCACTGCCTCCACTGTGTCCCCCTCCTCCTCGTCTCCCTCCTCCCTCCCATTCTCATCTCCACTCACACCTGCATGCACTACATCGTCAGCCACTACCTCCATCACCAGCACACCCACGACCACACCCCGCTCACTTGCACTCACCACTCCCACTACCATTCACACATCCCCTGTGTCCTCTCCCAGTGTGTCTGTGAGCCCACCGCCCAAGGTACACAAACGCAGCCACACACCCACCCAACACCCATCCACCTCACAACAGCCGCCAGCCCAAGCACCTTCACCCAAAGTCAGCAAACATACACCTCCTACAACCACTACCTCTTCCTCCACTCCCAAACCCCCTCCATCTACCCGTCCCAGTGTGTCCCAAAGATTTTTCCTGTCCAACCTTGACCTCTTCCCCTCACCTCCCCCACCCGTTCAGTCTCCAAGGGCCCGCCTCTCCAGGTCCCAACCCAGCGCCTCAGCCACAACATCAGCAGGAACAGTGGTGCCAGTAGTAACAGGCTTCCGGAGTGCACCAGGCAGCAGGGCAGCAAGTGTGCCAAGGAGCCAGAGCACGGACAGTCCCCCACCTCAAAAGCACAAAAAGGTGGCCAGTGCCTGGCGGGAGAGAGGAAAAAAATCTTCCACCAAAGCCGCTCCCAGGGGTACAGTTGGGAGTGTGGAGCCAGCTGCGCCACCATTCAAGGTTGGGAAGGGACACAGTAAAACAGGCAAGTCTTGGAAAACCTGCACGGCGGACAAGACCGCAAAAAGCACCGCTGCCAAGGACACCGCCGCCACAAGCACCGCTGAACAGGACACCGCCGCCACCAGCACTGCTGCCAAGGACACCGCCGCCACAAGCACCGCTGAACAGGACACCGCCGCCACCAGCACCGCTGCCAAAAACACCGCCATCACCAGCACCGCTGCCAAGGACACCGCCGCCACCAGCACCGCTGAACAGGACACCGCCACCAACAGCACCGCTGCCAAGGACACCACCGCCACCAGCACCGCTGCCAACGACACCACCAGCACCACTGAACAGGACACCGCCACCACCAGCACCGCTGCCAAGGACACCGCCGCCACCAGCACCGCTGCCAAGGACACCGCTGCAACAAGCACCGCAGGCCAGTGAGCGCCAAAGATTCCGACGCTACTGAGGCCACCACGAGCAGGATGAAGCACTCTGGGCACAAAGCCCCCTCCAGAACCAGTGTAGATTCACATCCACTACCTCAGTCCTTGGCAGGATGAAGCACTCTGGGCACAAAGCCCCCTCCAGAACCAGTGGAGTTTCACGTCCACTACCTCAGTCCTTGGCAGGATGAAGCACTCTGGGCACAAAGCCCCCTCCAGAACCAGTGGAGACTGTTATCCACTTGAGAGACTGTGGCTTTGCACTCCCCAGGATAATGCAGTGGGCAAACCACCCACTGGAGAGACTTGAGAGACTGTGGCTTTGCACTCCCCAGGATAATGCAGTGGGCAAGCCACCCACTGGAGAGACTTGAGAGACTGTGGCTTTGGACTCCCCAGGATAAAGCAGTGGTTAACCCACCCACTGGAGAGACTTGAGAGACTGTGGCTTTGCACTCCCCAGGATAAAGCAGTGGGCAAATCACCCACTGGAGAGACTTGAGAGACTTGGCTTTGCACTCCCCAGGATAATGCAGTGGGCAAACCACCCACTGGAGAGACTTGAGAGACTGTGGCTTTGCACTCCCCAGGATACATCAATGGGCATGGAGCCCCCTCGTGGATCTGGCGTTGTGCACTCATCCGGCTGAGGTGCCCCCCTTCCCCCTGAGTTGCCCGTTTTATTTCTATCTGATGCCCCAGCAGTGTTCTCTCTGTCTTGTTCGGGTATTGAGTGTGGGCCTCGTCCATGCATTTTGGGCCCAGTTGGGTTCACGAACTATGATGGTGGAATACCTTGGACTTGTATTCTTGGTGTATATATTAGTTTAGAGTGTGAATATCTTTATATATGTATATATTTTTGATTAATGTATTTGAAAATATTACAATTGTTCGACTCATTTCCTTTTGTCCTTGCATTCTTCCAGGGGTATTGGTGGTGGTTAATGTAATGTATCAACATGTACTTGTGTGTGTGTGTGTTGTAGTGGGTGAGGGTGGGGGTGTTACGTGTTGCATGTGTGTGTCACTGATTTTTCCATGCCCCCACCCCTGTATCGTAGGTGCAGTACTCACCGTGCTCTTCGCCGCCGTCTTTGTTGGTCGTGGTAGAGGAGCAGGAAAATAAAGGCTGGAAGAATCTGGAGCTCGGGTTCCATGGCATCCTGGTTCCTCGTGGGGTGTGCAGAGGTGAGCGTTTTCCCGTCCAAATCCTGTTTCCGCTGTGTTGTTGTTTGCGGTGAATCTGCCCCGGAAAAGGTGGCGGATTGGTGTCTTGTAATAATGTGGGCGGTACATTGTCTTCTGCCTGTCTGTTGGCGGTTACCGCCGAGGTGTTTGTTTGTACCGCCTTGGCGGTCGGAGTGTTAAAGTGGCTGTCTATGTTGGCGGTTTCAGCCACAGTCGTGATTCCATTTTTTTTACCACTGGCCTGTTGGCGGTTTTACCACCACTTTAACACCGACCGCCAGGGTTGTAATGACCACCCATGTCTTTAAAAACACCTGGACCCCCAGTATCCCATCATGCCCAGGGAGAGGCAGATACCTCAGTTCTTCTTGTAGGCAGTAATAGCTGATTTAAATAGAAACCTGATATAATATTTGTCTTATGACTATCATGGAAATACCCCTACGAGAGAACTGGAGTTGAAGGTAAAAAAACGATTCCTTGTCATGTAGGGGATTTCCATGAATAGTCATAAGCGTTGAATAGAGTAGTGACTATGTAGGCCTTCCCGAAGTAAGGCGAACATCAACACTTAAAAAGATATTGGAAAAAGTGCTCTGGGGTCCCCGCAGGTGGAACTATTCAGTGCTTGTGACTGTCATGGAAATACACCTATTAAGAGAACTGGAGTTATAAGTAAGAAACTATCCCTTGTTGCACATTATATTGTTGAACATATAGAGACCTGCACACATCTGTGCAGAACAACCATTAGCAAAGCCAGTATGTCTCAACGTTATAATAGAGTTGCCAAACTGATGGATTTCCTTATGTTTATTAGTGTATTTAAAAAAAACAGTAAAATAAACATTTCAAAATACTGGAGAAAAAGCCAACATAAACATGGCATGGTTTGTTTTTCAAATACTCTACAATCAAGAAAAACTCTGAACAGAAATCAAAAAAACATTTTGAAGGATTAGAATGTCAAGAGAAAACTTGCTATGGCCTAATTTATTTTCCACAGGAATCAGCCATTTGCTCTTCTGTTGTAGCCCTGGGAACAGATTTATGGGCCTCCAGCGGAAGTGTCACGCTAAGGATATTTTCTCACTCAGATGTCAGCTGAGTGATTCCACCAGCACTATAAAAGCGTGTGTGCCAAAGCTTGTGCTTTTATGCAGTATACAGAATGCAGGAGGTAAAACAAAACAACCATTCAAGGGGCCATATTTATACTTTTTGCCGCAAAACTGCGCTAACGCAGTTTTGCGTCAAACAAATTAGCGCCAGCTAACGCCATTCTGAAGCACCATGCAGGCGCCGTATTTATTCAATGACGTTAGCCGGCGTTAGCCGCCGGTGCTGCCTGGTGTGCGTGAAAAAAAACGACGTACACCAGGCAGCCCCGGCGTAGGGGGAAAATGGAGTATGGGCGTCCACAAATGGTGCAAGTCAGGCTGAGGCAAAAAAATCGCCTCAACCCGATTTGTGCCATTTTTTTACGACGCCCAACCCCCATTGAAATGACTCCTGTCTTAGCAAAGACAGGAGTCATGCCCCCTTGCCCAATGGCCATGCCCAGGGGACTTATGTCCCCTGGGCATGGTCATTGGGCATAGTGGCATGTGGGGGGCACAAATCAGGCCCCCCTATGCCACAATTTAAAAAAAAAAAAAACACTTACCTGAACTTCCCTAATGTCCCTGGGGTGGGTCCCTCCATCCTTGGGTGTCCTCCTGGGGTGGGCAAGGTTGGCAGGGGGTGTCCCTGGGGGCAGGGGAGGGCACCTCTGGGCTCATTCTGAGCCCACAGGTCCCTTAATGCCTGCCCTGACCCAGGCGTTAAAAAGAGGCGCAAATGCGGGGTTTTTTGACCCACCCACTCCCGGGCGTAATTTTTGCCCGGGAGTAGAAATCCGACACATATGCATCGGAGTCATTTTTTAAGACGGGAACGCCTACCTTGCATCTCATTAACGCAAGGAAGGTGTTCACGCCAAAAAATGACGCTAACTCCATGAACTTTGGCGCTAGAAGCGTCTAACGCCAAAGTATAAATATGGAGTTCGTTTTGCGTCGAATTTGCGTCGAAAAAAACAACGCAAATTCGGCGCAAGGTTTCTTCAAGCAATATCCCAGCAAAAATATCCCTTTTACTTTGCTTTTATAGACAAGCTGGGAGAGGTGGGGAGGAATTCAGTGTAGGGTTTGGGTAGGGAGGGGTAGAGGGGGTTTAGGGGGCAGTGTTTAAGAGGGCCAAGCAGCACACTAGGGAGAGCCCTAGAAAATACATGCTCTCTCTCATGAAGTACTAAATGAAAAAGAAAATAGTAGTTCCCTAAATGTGACCAGTGGACGATACAACTCATCCAGGTGAAAAGGTCATAAAGAGGCGGTAGGAGGGTGCTAAGGGGCGCAAGTAAAGTGGCGCTGGTCTGGCTGCAGTGCCACTTTTCCTAAATTTGGCCCAATATGTGCCAGCCATTATGGCCCATACGCCAGGAGATAATGATCACACATGAAGTACCTGGGTGTGCACCTGGTGATGATGGCCATGGTTCATCCTCTGGATTTATTAAGAGGTTGTGCTGGTGTCCTTGTGATGCTAGGTTCTGCGTAGCACCACAAACAGCAACAATGGATCAGTTTTTACGGAAACTATTTTTGCACTGAATGTTGAAGTTTGCTCTGCGCCCAAACTATTTTGTACCATCTAACTGCTAATGTATGCAACAGAAGGGAGCTTTTGGGCAAAAACATTTAAGTTTTGATTCAAAGCCATATTTAACATTATCTGGCCTTACCCTAAATCCTGGCGCCCTCAAAAAGTAGGCATAAACAAGGGGTCAAGCAGTGTTTCGTCTGAGTTTGTGGAGTTTATATACAGGATGCAGCAGAGTTCTGCCAGAGAGTGGAAAATTCATGTTGCGCTGCTGTTTCTGCACTGAAAAATCAGCGTCAACGGCACCACACTGTGTATAGCCATTTTTCCGGTCAAGCATAAGCGAACGACGTCTTGTATACTTTTAAGTATACTTCTTCTGTGGGCTTCCAGCTATTTCATTTGTTAGTTTCAGTGTCATTTGAAAATCGTTCCTTGCTAGTGGTCAGTCATGCCTCTTTGTCCTTCCTTCTTCTGTGTGGGAGCAGGTACCCACTCCTGTATAATTACTCTTTGTCCTGTTTATCTCATCTCTAGGGGACTTTTTTTTTACTTTGTTTCCTGTTCCTGTCTCGGGAAGCTTCCCTTTTCATTTGCTGAGCATTCTTCCTCTGAGCTTAGCTGTAAACAGGGCCATGAATCCGGCTGCTGATCATCAATGCACCTCAGTTCACACTCTCCAAGCCCTCAGCCATGCCAGTGCCAGGAACCCCACTCCTGCTGTCTGCCAGAACACCTCAGTTCTTCCAGTCAGTACACTCTGCTGCTCCAGGTACTGGAACCTCGGGCGCAGCTTCGAGGTCCCAGATGGGTGCACATCAGTTCACACACTCCAAGCCCTCAGCAGTGCCAGTGCCAGGAACCCCACACGCGCTGCCTGCCAGAGCACATCAGTTCTTCCAGACTGTACACTTTGCTGGTACAGTACTGGGTTCTAGGGCCTCGGGCACAGCTCCATCCGTGCACGTCAGTTCACACACTCCAAGCCCTCAGCTGTGCCAGTGCCAGGAACCCCACACATGCTGTCTTCCAGAGCACCTCAGTTGTTCTAGTCAGTACACTCTGCTGCTCCACTACTGGGACCTCAGGCACAGCTCCATCAGTGCACCTCAGTTCACACACTCCAAACCCTCAGCTGTGCCAGGAACCCCACACTTGCTGTCTTCCAGAGGACCTCAGTTCTTAACCCCTTCGCTTCCAGGCCTTCCCCCCCTCCTGTGCCAGACCTTTTTTTGGCTATTTGGGGCAATTTGCACTTAGGCCCTCATAACTTTTTGTCCACATAAGCTAGCCAAGCCAAATTTGCGTCCTTCGTTTCCAACATCCTAGGGATTGTAGCGGTACCCAGACTTTGTGGGTTCCCCTGGAGGAGGCCAAGAAATTAGCCAAAATATAGTTAAAATTTCATTTGTTTAAAAAAATTGGAAAAAGGGGCTGCAGAAGAAGGCTTGTGTTTTTTCCCTGAAAATGGCATCAACAAAGGGTTTGCGGTGCTAAAATCACCAGCTTCCCAGCTTTCAGGAACAGGCAGACTTGAATCAGAAAACCCAATTTTTCAACACAATTTTGGCATTTTACTGGGACATACCCCATTTTTAAGATTTGTTGTGCTTTCAGCCTCCTTCTAGTCAGTGACAGAAATGGGTGTGAAACCAATGCTGGATCCCAGAAACCGAAACATTTCTGAAAAGTAGACCAAATTCTGAATTCGGCAAGGGGTAATTTGTGTAGATCCTACAAGGGTTTCCTACAGAAAATAACAACTGAAAAAAAGACATTTTAATTGAGGTGAAAAAAACAGCAATTTTTCTCTACATTTTACTCTGTAACTTTTTCCTGCGATGTCAGATTTTTTAAAGCAATATACCGTTACGTCTGCTGGACTCTTTTGGTTGCGGGGATATATAAGGCTTGTAGGTTCATCAAGAACCCTAGATACCCAGAGCCAATAAATGAGCTGCACCCTGCAGTGGGTTTTCATTCTATACCTGGTATACAGCAATTCATTTGCTGAAATATAAAGAGTGAAAAATAGCTATCAAGAAAACCTTTGTATTTCCAAAATGGGCACAAGATAAGGTGTTGAGGAGCAGTGGTTATTTGCACATCTCTGAATTCCGGGGTGCCCATACTAGCATGTGAATTACAGGGCATTTCTCAAATAGACTTCTTTTTTACACACTCTCTCATATTTGGAAGGAAAAAATATAGAGAAAGACAAGGGGCAATGACACTTGTTTTGCTATTCTACGTTCCCCCAGGTCTCCCAATAAAAATGATACCTCACTTGTTTGGGTAGGCCTAGCGCCCATGACAGGAAATGTTCCAAAACACAACGTGGACACATCCCATTTTTTGACAGAAAATAGAGGTGTTTTTTGCAAAGTGCCTACCTGTAGATTTTGGCCTCTAGCTCAGCCGGCACCTAGGGAAACCTACCAAACCTGTGCATTTTTTAAAACTAGCGACCTAGGGGAATCCAAGATGGGGTGATTTGTGGGGCTCTGACCAGGTTCTGTTACCCAGAATCCTTTGCAAACCTCAAAGTTTAGCTAAAAAAACAAATTTTCCCCACATTTCGGTGACAGAAAGTTCTGGAATCTGAGAGGAGCCACAAATGTCCTCCCATCCAGCGTTCCCCCAAGTCTCCCGATAAAATCGATACCTCACTTGTGTGGGTAGGCGTAGCGCCCGCAACAGGAAATGCCCCAAAACACAACGTGTACACATCCCATTTTTTGACAGAAAACAGAGGTGTTTTTTTCAAAGTGCCTACCTGTAGGTTTTGGCCTCTAGCTCAGCCGCCACCTAGGGAAACCTACAAAACCTGTGCATTTCTTAAAACTAGAGACCTAGGGGAATCCAAGATGGGGTGACTTGTGGGGCTGTGACCAGGTTCTGTTACCCAAATTCCTTTGCAAACCTCAAAATGTGGCTAAAAAAACACATTTTCCTTACATTTCGGTGACAGAAAGTTCTGGAATCTGAGAGGAACCACAAATTTCCTCCCACCCAGCGTTCCCCCAAGTCTCCTGATAAAATCGATACCTCACTTGTGTGGGTAGGCCTAGCGCCCGCGACAGGAAATGCCCCAAAACAAAACGTGGACACATCCCATTTTTTGACAGAAAACAGAGGTGTTTTTTTCAAAGTGCCTACCTGTAGATTTTGGCCTCTAGCTCAGCCGGCAGCAAGGGAAACCTACAAAACCTGTGCATTTCTTAAAACTAGAGACCTAGGGGAATCCAAGATGGGGTGACTTGTGGGGCTCGGACCAGGTTCTGTTACCCAAAATCCTTTGCAAACCTCAAAATGTGGCTAAAAAAACACATTTTCCTCACATTTCGGTCACAGAAAGTTCTGGAATCTGAGAGGAGCTACAAATTTCCTCCCACCCAGCGCTCCCCCAAGTCTCCCGATAAAAATGATACCTCACTTGTGTGGGTAGGCCTAGCGCCACAACAGGAAATGCCCCAAAACACAACATGGACACATCCCATTTTTTGACAGAAAACAGAGGTGTTTTTAGCAAAGTGCCTACCTGTAGATTTTGGCCTCTAGCTCAGCCGGCACCTAGGGAAACCTACAAAACCTGTGCATTTCTTAAAACTAGAGACCTAGGGGAATCCAAGATGGGGTGACTTGTGGGGCTGTGACCAGGTTCTGTTACCCAAAATCCTTTGCAAACCTCAAAATGTGGCTAAAAAAACACATTTTCCTCACATTTCAGTGACAGAAAGTTCTGGAATCTGAGAGGAGCTACAAATTTCCTCCCACCCAGCGCTTCCCCAAGTCTCCTGATAAAAATGATACCTCACTTGTGTGGGTAGGCCTAGCGCCCACAATAGGAAATGCCCCAAAACACAACATGGACACATCCCATTTTTTGACAGAAAACACAGGTGTTTTTAGCAAAGTGCCTACCTGTAGATTTTGGCCTCTAGCTCAGCCGGCACCTAAGGAAACCTACCAAACCTGTGCATTTTTGAAAACTAGAAACCTAGGGGAATCCAAGATGGGATGACTTGTGGGGCTCTGACCAGGTTCTGTTACCCAGAATTCTTTGCAAACCTCAAAATGTGGCTAAAAAAACACATTTTCCTCACATTTCGGTGACAGAAAGTTCTGGAATCTGGGAGGAACCACGAATTTCCTCTCACCCAGCGTTCCCCCAAGTCTCCTGATAAAATCGATAACTCACTTGTGTGGGTAGGCCTAGCGCCCGCGACAGGAAAGGCCCCAAAACACAACGTGGACACATCCCATTTTTTGACAGAAAACAGAGGTGTTTTTTTCAAAGTGCCTACCTGTAGATGTTGGCCTCTAGCTCAGCCGGCACCTAGGGAAACCTACAAAACCTGTGCATTTCTTAAAACTAGAGACCTAGGGGAATCCAAGATGGGGTGACTTGTGGGGCTGTGACCAGGTTCTGTTACCCAAAATCCTTTGCAAACCTCAAAATGTGGCTAAAAAAACACATTTTCCTCACATTTCGGTCACAGAAAGTTCTGGAATCTGAGAGGAGCTACAAATTTCCTCCCACAGAGCGCTCCCCCAAGTCTCCCGATAAAAATGATACCTCACTTGTGTGGGTAGGCCTAGCGCCCACAACAGGAAATGCCCCAAAACACAACATGGACACATCCCATTTTTTGACAGAAAACAGAGGTGTTTTTAGCAAAGTGCCTACCTGTAGATTTTGGCCTCTAGCTCAGCCGGCACCTAGGGAAACCTACCAAACCTGTGCATTTTTGAAAACTAGAAACCTTGGGGAATCCAAGATGGGGTGACTTGTAGGGCTCTGACCAGGTTCTGTTACCCAGAATCCTTTGCAAACCTCAAAATGTGGCTAAAAAAACACATTTTCCTCACATTTCGGTGACAGAAAGTTCTGGAATCTGAGAGGAACCACGAATTTCCTCCCACCCAGCGTTCCCCCAAGTCTCCTGATAAAATCGATACCTCACTTGTGTGGGTAGGCCTAGCGCCCGCTACAGGAAATGCCCCAAAACACAACGTGGACACATCCCATTTTTTGACAGAAAACAGAGGTGTTTTTTGCAAAGTGCCTACCTGTAGATTTTGGCCTCTAGCTCAGCCGGCACCTAGGGAAACCTACAAAACCTGTGCATTTTTTAAAACTAGAGACCTAGGGGAATCCAAGATGGGGTGACTTGTGGGGCTCTGACCAGGTTCTGTTACCCAGAATCCTTTGCAAACCTCAAAATGTGGCTAAAAAAACACCTTTTCCTCACATTTCGGTGACAGAAAGTTCTGGAATCTGAGAGGAGCCACAAATTTCCTCCCACCCAGCACTACCCGAAGTCTCCAGATAAAAATGATACCTCATTTGTTTAGGTAGGCCTAGCGCCCACAACAGGAAATGCCCCAAAACACAATGTGGACACATCCCATTTTTTGACAGAAAACAGTGGTGTTTTTAGCAAAGTGCCTACCTGTAGATTTTGGCCTCTAGCTCAGCCGGCACCTAGGGAAACCTACCAAACCTGTGCATTTTTGAAAACTAGAAACCTAGGGGAATCCAAGATGGGGTGACTTGTGGGGCTCTGACCAGGTTCTGTTACCCAGATCCTTTGCAAACCTCAAAATGTGGCTAAAAAAACACATTTTTGTCACATTTCAGCGACAGAAAGTTCTGGAATCTGAGAGGAGCCACAAATTTCCTTCCACCCAGCGTTCCCCCAAGTCTCCCGATAAAAATGATACCTCACTTGTGTGGGTGGGCCAGGTGCCTGCAACAGAATAAGGCCAAAAACTTGTAGCGATAGAGGGGATAGCACAGCGAGTTGATAAGGACATATTCTTCTTTTATACATCTTTAGGCTGACTCTGCTTTGGGGACCCACACAAGTGAGGTGTCATTTTACTTGGGAGACGCTGGGGAGTAGGAATTTTGTGCTGGAGCGGTGATCGTACAAACAAAGTCAGGAAAATATGCTTTTTTAAGCAAATTTTGAGGTTTGCAGAAGAGTCTGGGTAAGAAAATGTTGGGGGATCCACGCAAGCCACACCTCCCTGGGCTCCTTGGGGTGTCTAGTTGTAAAAAATGTCTGGGTTTGGTAGGTTTCCCTAGATGAAAGCCGCACCCAGGACCAAAAACATAGGTGCTCCCTCCCCCCAAGCACGGGTAGTTTTGTAATATATCATTTTGATGTGTCCACATACGTCTGTGATGTGCCAAACACTAAAATTGTGAAAAGAAACGCACTTAGGTTATGTGAAAAAGACCCCTCACCCACCAACCAAGTTGGTGGCATGCTTCATCATCGGGGTCCCACCTGAAACACCTAGCGTATCTCAAGTGTGCTGTGACGCCGGGTTACAGTGGAGCAGGTTTTTTCATTTGTACCACACATACTGGTTGGATTTGGCACGAGGGTGAGTGATGGTTCAGTAGATCAAATTTTATTAACAAGAGATTTCACAAAAGTGAAATGCACTGGTAATAACTGAAAGGCCAAAAAACTGAACCAATGACTCACAGCTCGTGAGCTGTAAAGCCATGACAAGGCACCAACCGCTTTACAGTCCATTCACACACCGTTCATACATGACATGCACAAGACCATTCACGCCGCCAGCCAAGGGCCCATCACATTACAACACTCGCATCGACAGACAGCGCCAGTCAAGGGCCCATCACTTTCATACACCCACATGCCTGATACAGCAATCACACCAGCTGATGAGTGTGTGGACTGGCGTTTGTCTGGCACCGCTAGCCAAGGGCCACCCCACCCATAACACCAGCCAAGGGCCACCCCAAGCACACCGCCAGCCAAGAACCACCCCACCCATACCGCCAGCCAAGCGCCACCCCAAGCACACCGCCAGCCAAGCACCACCCCAAGCACACCACCACCCAAGCGCCACCCCAAGCACACCGCCAGCCAAGCGCCACCCCACCCATGCCACCAGCCAAGTGCCACCCCTAGCACACCGCCAGCCAAGCTCCACCCAAAGCACACCACCTGCCAAGTGCCACCCCACCCATACCGCCAGCCAAGCGCCACCCCACGCACACCACCATCACAACAAAGAAACCACTAACTAATTATAAAATAAGTACAAAACTACAAACACAAAAGCTCTAACTAAATACATGACAGTAATGCCAACTGTGAAACCGAACATATGAAAATATAAAATAGGCAGTATACGCTCACGGTATTTCCCAAAAGATTTACCTTGTGTGGTAACTTCTAAAACAGCCGGGCACACACAGCCCAGACTTTGAAGGGCATTGGGGGCAGTAAATCCGGCTCTCCCTCCGGATTGATCTCCGGGCACATACTCTACCTTTCTTTGTGGGCAAGTCTTTTTTGGGAGTGGGAGGAATGTAATCTGGAAAGTGCCGATCTTTCAATCTAGCCACATCCTCCACCACTTCTACTCTAGGAACTCTTGCCTGTTCCACCACAATAAGGCTTTCTATCACTGACTCCTGAAATTTAACAAATGTCTTCCTTGACTCAGGTGAACAATCCTTGAACAGAAGAAAAACATTAAAAGTTGCCAAATGAAATAAATGTAGGGCCAACTTTTTATACCACACGTAAGACTTACGAAGAGCAGTGTAAGGTTCCAACCTCTGATCTACTCTAGCAACACCACCCATGTGCCTATTGTAGTGCGCACTTCCGCAACCTGACCCCAAACAGTCAGAGGGAAAGTACTCTCATCATGGATGGTAGATAGCATGTACACATCCCTCCTGTCAGAAAATTTCAGAGCTAGCAGCTCATTATTCCGCAAGGCACTGCACTGTCCCCTCTCAAGTTTTTTACAGACAAGCTCCCTTGGATAGCCTTTCCTGTTAGAACGAATTATGCCACAAGCAACAGTGTCCACTCTAAACAACTCCTTGAACAACTGCACTCCAGTGTAGAAATTATCTATGTACAAATGGTGACCTTCGTTAAACAGTCGTCTACCAAGTTCCCACACAATTTTTTCGCTAACTCCAAAAGTGGCCGGACAACCAGGAGGGTCAATACTGGAATCCCTACCAGTGTAGACCCGCATATTTACACATATCCTGTTCTGCTTTCTGACAGCATATACAATTTAATCCCATACCGTGCCCTCTTACTAGGAATGTACTGCTTAAAAACTAAACGCCCCTTGAAAAGGACCAAAGACTCGTCTACACTTATCTCTTTGCCTGGAACATAGACCTCTGTAAACAGATCTACAAAATGATCAAGGACAGGCCTAATCTTAAAAAGACGGTCACAATCAGGGTGATCTCGTGGCAAGGCTAAAGCATTGTCTACAAAATGCAGCATACAAAGAAGAAGCAAATAGCGTTTACGTGTCATAGTTGCAGGAAATATAGCTGTTGCCATCAAGGGACTAATAGACCAATAAGAAGCCAGTGACGGCTTCCTGATCAACCCCATCAAAAAAGTCAAACCTAAAAACTTTTTCATCTCTTCCAGATATGTGGGAACCCACTGAGTAGCTCTAGACTGAGGCTTAAGTCTGGCAGCGTTGTCCCGCAAATATTGCTCTGCATACAAATTAATCTGCTCCACAATCTCTTCCAAAAATACATCGTCCATAAACAAGTGAAAGAAATGGACAGGCATGACTCTACACCCTGGGAGACCAGTAAATGCAGGTAACTGTGGCTGCTCCACGTTTGGGGCAATCCAGGTGTCAGGTCTTCTAATGGGAAACCCTTCAGCCCCAGGCTGCTGCACTCTTGGCACATCAATGTCCTCCTCTACAACAGGCCCTTCATCTACACTGAGAGTAGCTTCCTCATCAGAAGAATACTCCGGGACAGAAAACTCACTGCCAGAATCTCTCACTTCCTCCTCTGCGTCAGATGCAGAGTCAGTCTCGTAATCATGGTCTGAAGACGACTCAAAGAGCATGCCAACAACCTGCTGAGC
Source organism: Pleurodeles waltl (assembly GCF_031143425.1). NCBI lineage: Eukaryota > Metazoa > Chordata > Amphibia > Caudata > Salamandridae > Pleurodeles > Pleurodeles waltl. The sequence goes on along the minus strand of NC_090443.1, from coordinate 992,810,202 downwards.
GGTAACTCTGTGGCTAGCCATGATCCTCACTAAAAACAAATGGATTGGCAACAACAACTAGCACTAAAATAAGTAATAAACAAAGTGTAGCTTTATCACAAAGAGTTATGTACTAAAAAACTATACCACTCACTTGCCTGAAAAAGCTACTCACCAGCAACTACTCTGCACAGACACAGCAATCACCAATGATATCCCACTAAAAAGAAAAAAGAAAAAAGCAAATTAGACATATGACAACACAAATATAAGTGTGCTCAAATCTAAGGACAAATGCAAAATACTGCATTTAGTACACCACCTACAAACATGTCATTCATGCATGTCAACAATACTCCTTTGGAGTAAATTGCTTTCACTTACCTAAAACATGCAACTATGCAAACCGCAGGACAAATACTACCAAAACCGCAAGGATCAACAGCAAAAGAAGCAAAAGCTTTGAACTAGAACAAAAAGAAGAAATAAACTGTTATAATCACAAAATACAAATACTTTGCCAGTTGACAAACACCCCACCACCAAGAACTTAGAAATTGTCCCTGGTGCCTAAGTGGCTTCTGACCCACTAGGAGGCAGATGGGCTTAAAAAGAAAATAGGCTGATCTGCCTCCAAGGTGGGTAGAAATGGCCATCACTAACGTGCCCCCTTTGGGGGGCGACCCTTGCCAAAGGTGCCGCCCCCTCCCACACAAAACACACACACGGCATGTTGTAAGTCCGACGTCCCTGACAATCCAGTATCATCACAGTGCCTGTGGCCCTGTGACATCATTGCGACCCCGTGAAGTCGCCCTGTAACAACATAACTCCACCGGACTTTGCATCTGCTGGAACCAAGGGACCGACTTTGCATCCAACGGCGCCTCACCTCCACCACCCTGTAGAGAGGACCTGACGCCGCTGCGCGCCGCTGCAGTCTTCCTGCTCTGTGGCACCGGAACCGAAGCCGCATCGGATCCAGCAAAGCCGCTCTCCCCGACTCCGCACACCGGCCTGTTTTCTACTTGTTCTAAAGGTAATGTACCCGGGGGTCGACTGACTCCGTGAATGACGCAGTGACAGCGACGTGTTTTACCAACTTGCAGTGTTTTCACCTCAGATCACTGTTTTCTTGCTTTTAAGTGCTAAGTTCGATTTTTAACTGTATATTGTGTATTTTTATTGTATTTGGTCTTGTTTATTTAGATCAAATATTTAATATTTTTCTAAACCTGTGTTGTGCCATTTTGTAGTGGTTCACTGTATTACTGTATTTGTTTGCACAAATACTTAACACATTGTCCTAGAAGTTAAGCCTATCCGCTCGTGTCAAGCTACCCAGGGTGTGAGCGGGGGTTAACTGAGTCTGATTCTCCTTTAATCTGACTAGAGTGAGGGTGCTTGCTTGGACAGGGGGTAACCTGACTGCAACCAAAGACCCCATTTCTAACACTGACCCTCATGAAAACTTCCTTTGGTGCTGGAGTTCTGATCGTGACGTTGGGGGATGCTTTTCTGGACAGAGCATGAACCTGAAAGCCCTGAAAGAAAGAGAGGCAAATCTCTTCCTATTGAAAGCTAGGATCCAGGCCTCGGGAGGAGTCTTCATCGAGATTGCTTAGGAAGCGACGTCGTCATGGTTCAAGGTGTCACTCATTCCGAGATACCAGCCCTCAGTTTGTGTCTCTGACTTCAAGATTTCGTCACCGCTCAACTTGGGAAGTGAGTCCCACTCTGTCTCCTCAACCGAAGTCGCCTGAGGTGTCACAAGCGCCGTCTTTAGTGGAGATATCGGCATTGTCTTTGAGTGCTGTGGCACACTTTTCTCCTCTGTCCCCATCAGGTCATGAGATGGAAGAACAGGCGACAGGTCAGGTCCAGCCTCCACAAAAGGAGCAATAATTTCTGACCTTTCTGGCTCCGGGCATGGAGCCATCCAACTTCTTAAATACTATGGGGCATATTTATACTCCGTTTGCGCCAAATTTGCGTCGTTTTTTTCGACGCAAATTCGGCGCAAAACTAACGCCATATTTATACTTTGCCGTTAGACGCGTCTAGCACCAAAGTATGAGGAATGAGCGTCATTTTTTGTGTGAACGCCTTCCTTGCGTTAATGAGATGCAAGGTAGGCGTTCCCGTCTAAAAAAATGACTGCGACGCAAATGCGTCGTATTTATACTCCCGGGTAAAAATCACGCCCGGGAGTGGGCGGGGCAAAAAACCCCGCATTTGCGCCTCTTTTTAACGCCTGGGTCAGGGCAGGCGTTAAGGGACCTGTGGGCTCAAAATGAGCCACAGCTGCTCTCCCATGCCCCCAAGGACCCCCCCTGCCACCCTTGCCCACCCCAGGAGGACACCCAAGGATGGAGGGACCCATCCCAGGGACATTCAGGTAAGTTCAGGTAAGTATAATTTTTTTTTTTTTTTTTTTTTTTGGCATAGGGGGGCCTGATTTGTGACATAAGTCCCCTGGGCATGGCCATTGGGCAAGGGGGCATGACTCCTGTCTTTACTAAGACAGGAGTCATGTAAATGGCGTCTGGGCGTCGTTAAAAATGGCGCAAATCGGGTTGAGGCGATTTTTTTGCCTCAACCTGACTTGCCCCATTTTAAGACGCCCTAACGCCATTTTCCCCAACGCCGGCGCTGCCTGGTGTACGTGTTTTTTTTCCACGCACACCAGGCAGCGCCGGTCTGCTAGCGCCGGCTAACGGCATTCAATAAATACGGCGCCCGCATGGCGCTTCAGAATGGCGTTAGCCGGCGCTAAACTTTTTGACGCTAAACTGCGTTAGCGCAGTTTAGCGTCAAAAAGTATAAATACGGGCCTATGTATAGCATTTTTAATAGGGCGATGGCCCCCTCTAGTGCGCCTTCAGGCCCCACGAGTCATTTGGCCTTTAATCTTGGATTCGTGGCACAATATAGACAGGCTCCATTCATGCCTTTTCTTCCCATGACTCCATACCAGTGGACTGGATTGGCGCCAAGGAAAACACCATCACCTTTAGACATGACGGCACCACTGATGCTGATACAGACGTCAGATAGATCTCGTCCGGCGTTGACTCAATGTGCTTCTACTCGGAGTAAGATCCAGGTGCCGCCCTGGCTTCACCAGCACTGCAACAGGCTTCCTCAACATTCATACAACCATAAAAAAAAAAATTAAGTTTTACCAGTTTGATTCAATCAAGATGGGTTCAAGTGAGCCAACTTTTTGTCATAAATAAGATTTTTAGTGCTCTAGTTGTTCTTTAAAACACTCTGGGAGACTGAAGTAGAACACAAGGGAATCATTTTAGCTTCTGGAGCACCTTCCATAACCTCTGTGGGAGAATCATAAGAAAACAGTTTTCTCTCAAACATAATTCATTAAATCCCAGTAGGGTAAATTCACCTTAGAACACACCACAAATTTAGGAGTTCTTGTAAATCTGGGGCAGCGTCAAAAGCAATGGGTGTTGTGGTGGAACACCCACTGTAACACCCATTGCACGCCCCTCTTAAACAGAAAACTGCATCAGAGGAGCCCATATTTACAAGGAGGCGTAAGGCAATAAAAAGTGGCGTTATACCTCCTTGTAAATATGGAGAAGTAGTTAACGCCATCGGAGTGTTGCAAAAAGTGACGCTCTGGTGGTGCAAGGGCCTTGTAATTCTGGCCCTTAATGTGGGGATTGTCACTCTATTCGCCAGAGATAGTGCTGTTCACAAATACACACAATGTTTTGCACAGGTAAAATGCTGTCACTCATATTGAGAAGTGCCACTGACTGAAATAGGCTGACCCTCTGCCCTAGGCTGTATACTGTGGTGGACAGAACAAAACCAGTGGGTGAATAGGGATGTCTGCCAGCATCCTAAATGCACACATTTTAGAGAAATTGTTTTGGGGAAAAAACAAAGGCCTTGGCTAATGCCTGACTTAAATAGAGAGTGTGTGAGACTTGACCAGTCTGTCAATCAGTTTGTTGGGGAATCGTTGCATATGCTTGTATGTTAGCAGCATTTAAAGTATTTAGAAAACTAAAACACAAAGAGTTCTGAAATGATGACAAGATGTAATCACTTTGTTTAGCCATGAACTGAACTACTAAATCCGAAACACCTAAAAAAGGAAATCAATCAGTCAGTTTTTGTAAAGCATAACTACTGACCCGTGTGTGTCTCAAGACTCTGGGATGGGTCTGGGCCTCACCAATGAAACATGTTTTGAGGTTCTTCCTGAAGATGGTGAGAGATGGGCTTTGTCTGCGGTGCGTGGGCAAGTTGTTCCAGCTCTTAGCTGAGAGGTATGTAAAAGATCTACCTCCGGTGGTTTTCCAGATGCGTGGGACGGTAGCTAGCACCTGCTGGGTGGAGGATGGTTCTGGTGGGGTTATGGAAGGAGATGCAATGGTTAAGGTATGCCGGTACGATGTTGTACAGGGCCTTGTAGGTGTGGGTGAGTAGTTTGAAGTTGATTTGCTTCTCTACTGGCAGCTAATGGTGGATCCTCAGGTTTTTGGGAGATGTGTTCTTGGTGGGGGAGGTTCAGGACGAGTTTCGGTGGCGTTTGGGGTGAGTAGTAGTTTCCTGATGTTCTTTGTTATGCTGTCGGTGTGGAGTGCGTTGCCGTAGTTGAGCTTGCTAGTGACTAGGGCATGAGATATTATTTTGTGGTAGTCGACCGGAATCCAAAGTTTTTACATGAAAAATGTCAACAATAACATTTTCTTTCTCGCGGACGGGGGCTTTTGGGGGGATGATATAGTCAGGCAAAAATGGTGAATTAGACATCAAGGTCAGGCACACCTGAATATCATCCTCCTCTGCAGCAAAGCACTCAAACTAAGTACATGTATACAAAAGCATCTGTGTACCTGTGATGTGCACATGTGCAGCTGAAAGCCTACCAGAGTTGCACGCTGCCTACAGGCCTCAAACAGGAACGAGGATGGGCGTTCCCAGGATTAGAGGTCAGTCTGCTACTCCCTACATTTGTAGATTGGGGATCGGACATCAGTTCCCCTCTGGGGAAAAAAGGAGGGACAAAGGCAGCCTTGCAGATTTGCCGTTGTCGAGGTGAGGCAACAGGATTAGCTAAGGGAGCAGGGTATGGGAGGGGGAGCACCACTTCAAGGTATGGTAGTTCCTTGAAATGCGAGAGCCAGAATGAGATTATTCCACTGCCAATTAACCGAAACATGTGTTTAATTGTAAGGGGACTCTTGGCTTGTTCTCAGACCCAGCCTGTGTCAAGCTCTTTTTGCTGTCTCCAGAGCTTCTAAATACTGGATGGTACAGCTATTCAAAATGAATGATTCTGTATGCTAACAATGCTGAGAACCTGAATGTGAGAGGATGGTCGAACCACGTGTGGGCCCTCCATCGATGTGCAAGGTATCACAGCCAGCCTCTCATTAGAGACTTGTGACCTTCTGGATCAGGCTTCCCCTTCTCCTGTACTCGGAAAGAAGGGAAATCAGTGGCTATACTATGGACAAAACAAGATCATTGCCACCCTGCATGCAGTCTTTTAAGATACCAACATGTACCATTGAAAGGCTTAGACAACTGCCCCTACCACAGTGAACATGCAAGAACACAATCCACACTGATCTGATAAACTGCTTGCCATACTGGTGGCTATGAGGAATCTCGATTCAGAGGGCATAAAACGAAATCTCCCCAGCGCAGATCACCAAAATGTATCAGATGGTAACTGGAACAGAGGCATATTGACCAAATGTGATAGTATAAAAGATCAAAGGGAACCTGCCATGTTTATAATGGGATACCATGCCTTACCTACATTAGAGTGGCATGCTTCATCATAGACTGACTCTTCCTGCCCTGACTTACAAAATACCATCAGGGTGGCCTCGACCTCTGTCATAAAGAGATCAAGATAAACCAGAAATCTGCTAAATCTGCCTCTGTATAAATTCCTTTTATTCAAGGATGCATAGGACAGAATTGAAAATCAGAGTTAGGATGTGCAGTGAGAATTATCTCAGTTGTCCCTTTCAAATGCCACAATGTTTCAGCCCCCACTGATACCCTTTACAGGGTCCGGCCTTCGCCAGGGCTGATATGAGCACTATTCTAATTATTATATTTATCTTTATATGAAGACCAGCATAAGCCTTACCTTACCAAAGGTTATAATGTCTTAATGTTCAAGAAGATATAGATTAGAGCTTGTTATTGAAAATCTGACAGCCAGGACCGTATACCATTAACATGCTCTGTGACTGTATGGTTCAAGAAGCCAAACTAATTTGTTCAAAATACTTCATTGAGAATCATACATGAATCTAGGGCACACAATCCACTATCGTAAGGGAAAAACGTGTGCCTTTTGCAAATGTATTCCTGCCTGACCAAACTTTGAACTACTCAGATAAACTGCTCTCAGTGGAAAGTGACCCCACACTAGTCACACACATGCAAGAATAACAGCACTAATGCGTGTGACCAAACGTTTTTGCAACTCATAACTCACAACTTGCAAAGGTAAAAGATATGGCCCTCTGCTCCCTATTGAGAATTAGTGGTTGGATGTTATGGTGGCAGTGGGAGATTACTCGCCCTTCATCCAGTATAAAAGTTAGATCTGGTTTCTTAGTGGACTAATGCGTTCACTTTAAGGGCCTGTGTTTGACCTCAAGCTCACAGGTTCAAATCCCAGTGGGTCCACTCAGCCTTTCACCTGTCTGAGGTCAATAAAATGAGTACCATTGAGTTGGGTAGCAATAAACATACATTATTCAGTGAAAAGATACCCTTCTGGGTGAACGTGCACAAATACTATGTTATGTTATCTTGGTTCTAGTTGAGAAAATTTCATTCTTGAAGGACACCAAGGAAATGCTCAGTGTACTACAAGATCGCGTATTTGAACCAGGAAAGGAATTATTGATAAGCATGCATGTAGAACCACTGTCTATAGGCATTCCCCAAGAGGAAAGTCTAAAGGTATCCCTTGGGAGTTCAGGACAGCTAGGGATTTTGTTTTAGATTATACACCCATGTGACGCTAACCAGGATCTGTTCTGAATTTGAAGGGGAATTCTTCTTGGAAGCCTATGGAAGTTTTATGGACAGCACATTTGCACCAAACCAATGCCCATATTTATGGAAAGTCAGCCCCACCTTAGCATAATTTTTTTTTACGCTCGAGCAGCGCAAACTTAACTCCATGTTTACATTTTGACGCTAGACCCGTCTAGTGTCAAAATATATGAGTTAGCATCACTTTCATGAAGCACCACGCCACCTTGTGTCGATTTGCGACAATGATATGCAAGGTAAGCGTTCCCTTCCAAAAAATGACGCTAGCTCTCTAGGGCCATATTTACCTCCTGATGCAAAAACGATACACACCAAGGAAGCGGGCCTCAAAGATTTTGTTAAGACCGATTAGCATCAAAATTGAATGCCTGGTCAGACCAAGCATTAAAAAGAGGCCCACACACCACCACTTAAAGAAAACACACAGAAAGAGCATTTGCTACCTCCAGGACAACATGGAAGTGTTACAGCTGCAGCCGGGCACATGCCACAGACATCAGCAAAGACAGCAGGTCCCTCCACCACTACTGCAGCTACCCCAAACACCAACACAGCAGCCACAAAGGCAGCACAGAAGGCGGGAGAGGATCTTCAGACAGCGTACAACCATCCTTGGGCTCAGGGAACAAGATGTCATCAGGACGTACCGACTGAACCGGAATTCAATTCTACGCCTGCTGCACCACATTGCGCCAGACATCACTGCAAGGGTGGAAACTCCAACAACTATTACACCCATGACCAAACTCCTCGATGTCCTCCATATGCTGACATCTGGATCTTTTCAGACAACGGGTGCACAAGTGGGTGGTATTTCCTAGTCATCCTTCTCGGTCTTCCTTCCTATTGTCCTGGCCGCAATCATACGCCTCACACCCCACCACATCTGCTTCCCAAACACCCAGCAACTGCAGCAGGAGACCAAGCAAGGTTTCTACCTAATTGCTGGGTTCCCACATGTACTGAGTGCAATGGACTGCACCCATGTCCAACTAGTGCCACCTGCAGCAACCGAACATCTATACAGGAATCGCAAGCCTACCCATTTGATCAATGTGCAGGCCATTGTGCACCACCATGGGCTCTTCACTAACATCCCAGCCAAATATCCAGGCAGCGTCCATGATGCCTACATATTCCACCATTCCACTATCAACGAGCGGTTCCAGAATGGGCAATATAGCAATGGACTACTCATAGGTAAGCCTCCATACCAATTGTAGGAAAGTAGCCTCTTTCTAGCTTGGTTACCTCCACTTTTTGACCTGTTTGTCAGTGTGCTTGACTGTGCTCACTGGAATCCTGCTAACCAGGACCCCAGTGATTACGCTCTCTCCTTCAAATTTGGTTACTGGTAACGTTTCATCCCACTATTTTCATACTGGGGCCCCTATGTAAGCCCCTAGTATATGGTGCCTAGGTACCCATGGCATTGGGGTACCAGGGAATCGCTGAGGGCTGCAGCAGGTATTCTGCCACCCATAGGGAGCTCATACGAAGGGTTCTGCAGGCCTGCCATTGCAGTCTGCGTGAACTGGGTGCATGCATCCGTTTACACTATAGGTCACTGCACCAGGTCACTGTAAGTCACCTCTATGCTAGGCCCTCTCATCCCAGAGGGCAGGGTGCATGTACCTGTTTGTGAGGGCACCCCTGCACTAGCAGAGGTGCCCCCACAAACTCCAGACCCACTTTTCTGGACTTTGTGAGTGCAGGGACCCCATTTTACGCATGTACTGGACATAGGTCACTACCTATATCCAGCTACATAATGGTAGCTCCAAACCTAGGCATGTTCAGTATCAAACATGTTGGACTCATAGCCCAATACTTTTGCAAGTATTGGTTGTATGATTCCATGCACTCTGAGGGCTCCTTATAGGACCCCCAGCATTGCTTCTAAAGCCTTCTGAGGTTTTCCAGGCAACCCCAGCTGCTGCTACATCACAGACAGGTTTCTGCTCTCCTGTTGCTTGAGCAGTTCAAACCCAGGAAGGCTGAACAGAGGATTTCCTTTGGGAGAGGGGTGTTACACCCTCTCCATTTGGAAGTAGGTGTTACATGGCTTGGGAGCGGTAGCCCCCCCAAGCCACTGGTCTGCTTTGAAGGGCACATTTGGTGCCCTCTGTGCATAAACTAGTCTACACCGGTTCAAGGACCTGCTCTGGACAATGGAAACTGGACAATGGAAAGGGGAGTGACCGTCACCACCCCAGGGGTGGTACCCAGAGCTCCTCCAGAGGGTCCCTGGGTTTTGCCATCTTGAATGCAAGGTTGGCAGGGAACTCTGGGAGCATTTGAGTGGCCAGGCCCCCTCCTGATAGGTGGTCATCCAGCTAGGTGACCAATCTCATTTTCAGGGCTATTTAGCGTCTCTCTTTTGGGTGGTTCCACAGATTCAGCATGCACAATTCCAGCAGGATTGCTCTGCATCCCTTACTTCGACTTCTCACCAAAGAAACTGCATCTGGACTCCCCAGGAACTGAAATCTGCAACAAAGACTTCACCTCCAACATTGTTGCTCTGGCTCCTTCCAGCTTTTGCAACATTTCCCCGGTCGTGCATCCTCTAAGGACATCCCGTCTTCAGTCAGAAGAAGGAATCTCCCTTGGAGTGAAGGAGTCACTCCCCTGCATCTGCAGGCACCAACAGCAACGACAACTGGCTGTGTGAATCCCCACTCCTGCTGAGCTGCGTGGATCCTGCAACACAGGTGGTAGTCAGAAGTGGTCCAGATGGTCCTCTCTACCAGCTGTCCAACTTGGGTGGAGGTAAGCCCTTGCCTTCCCACACAGGACAGTACCCCAATGCACTGGGTCCTTTGCAGCTGCCAAGGCTTGTTGGCACTTATTCCAAGGGTCTTCAGTCTTCGTGTAGCTCCAGCACTCCTTCTTGCAACACACAGTTCCTTGAGTGACTAGTTTGCGGCATGGGCTCCATTTGCACCTTCTGTGTCCCCGTCCTGTGGGACGCTTGTGTGTGCTGCCTGTGTTCTGTGGGCTCTCTGCGACACTGAGGGTCCCCTCTGACTCTCCCTCTTGGGTTGAGTCCTCCTGGGCCAGTCTGGTCCCAGGCAGCACCACTTTCCGCCAACTCCAAGTTTTGCCTGTGCCAAGGCTTGTTGGTGGAATCCGGACACGCAAACCTGACTGTAATCTTCCTTTCGGTGTGGGACATCACCTGCATTCTCCAGGAACTCGACTCCGATTCCAGGGCTGCAGTGCTGACTCTTCTTCCTCACTGTCAATCAACTCCTGCAATCCTCAGCTTGGTGGGTAGGGGCTCCTGCCCCCACTGGACTATGCTGTGTCTTCTGATCTTGGTCTCTTCTTTCCACAGGTCTTCCTCTTCAGGAATCCTTCCTGAAGTCATCTCTCGGTTTTCCAATTCTGTCCTTTTCTTCTAAGTGGTGTTCTGGGGAAATTCTAGTACTTTACTCCTGCTTTCCTGTTTGGTGGGGGTGTTGTGGTACTTACCTTTGTGCTTTCCTTGTACCCCCAGCAACCCTCTACACACTCCACTTACCTGGGGAGGGCCCTCTCGCATTCCATTTTTCAGTATATGGTTTGTGCTCCCCCTAGGTCCACTATTCCTTATTGTGTTTTACACCATTTACACTGTTTTCTAACTATTCGTATGTCTATTCCTGACAACTAGGGTATATAACGTGTGTATTACTTACCTCCTAAGAGAGTACTGCCTCTATAGTAATTTTGGTGTTGTGTTACCATAATAAAGTACCTTTATTTTTGTAACACTGAGTGTATTCTTTCATGTGTGTAAGTGCTGTGTGACTACAGTGGTACTGCATGAGCTGTGCATGTCTCCTAGATAAGCTTTGGCTGCTCATCCACAGCTACCTCTAGAGAGCCTGACTTCTAGACATTGCCTACATTTCTCTGATAGGGGATACCTGGACCTGGTATAAGGTGTAAGTACCTTAGATACCCATCACACACCAGGCCAGCTTCCTACACCAATCAGTACACACAACACACCAACCATGTAGGACAAATAAGACATACACCACACTAAATACACATGGGCAGGGGAATACAGATCTACAGACAAAAACACATATGCAACACTAATTTGCAATTTACATTGACTGATCAATTTGAGTCAATCGTTAATTATTAGAGTTTCCAAATGTGCTGGTTCCATATATTTCAGTGACACATCCATAAGATAGAACAATGATGCCCAAGTAACAGATGATTATGAGGTTATTTAAATTTTGTAGTCCTATTATTTTCTTGGTGCTTATAAAGAAGATTAATGATGACGTTTAGGTGGATGACTTTCATATATATTTGCCTAGATTGGAACGCCGATGGAAATAAATGAAAAATAGAAATTAAAATATTACATGACTTTGGGTGCTTAATATTGATGGAGTTCGTTTCCTATGACTTGTTTTGAATTTTGAACAGAAGCTGAATAGATTATACCTCTAATATGGTGGTCGACTCACAATTGATGTAGTCCTTTTTTCATATTTTTTCAAATATATAAGCAAGTTCCTAAAGGTTGCTTAGATTGATGAGTATAATATTGGTTAATCTAAGATGTGGGCGAGTTGAAGATTAATTAACTTGTCTTGTTATTTCAATGTTGGATATATAAAAAGAATTGCACATAGTATGAATAGATCCTACCTCCAATATGGCGGATGATTTACAACTTTGTAGTCCTTCGTTTGTTTCTTCTATATATATATATAAGCGAGGTTAAAGATGGTGTCTTGCTTAACGATTGCAACGCATACATGCCTTCATCGGAACGCCGATTTAAATAAGAATACAGCATGATACAGGTAAGCGGAAGAAGGGTGGAACTCGTTTCCTATAATTTCATTTCATACGCATAGGTTACTTTGAGCCAATTTTTTGTTAGGATAAGCGTAGTTGTTCGGTTCGGGTTACGCTTTATTTTCATTTTCTTCCTTCGTAGGATGGTTGTGGCAGAGTTTGGATGATTAACTCTTTGAAATCTTTGGTAAAGGCAAGTAATAGCCTCTTGGATATAGTAAGCACTTGACACCAATATTGGTGTACACAGGGTGATTGGACTGTGCACTTTACCTTTATAGATGCAGCACAAATGGAGTTTTTTACTTGGTTCTTGTTAAATAGTGTCTTTTTTCCGTTGACACTAATGAGAGAATTGTTTGTACACTACCCACCATTTCGTATTTGCTATTTGATTTTAGTTTTAACTATAGTTTTGATTTCTGGGGAGAACACAGTGACGGATGTTCCAAAAATTAAGCATATATCACGGACATTTGACCACCTTTGTAATGGGGATTTTTTATATACTGTATCAATTTTAGTAATGATTGGAATTATAATGGGGACAATATATGTTGATTTACAGCCTTGGTGAAGTCAAAGCAATTATTGTTTGCAAGACGAAACATGTTTTGGCTATACTGGCTGAAATTGAAGAATATATGAAATAAAAACAAGCGAATCTGGAGAACACACAGGATATGGATAGTGACTGCATTTATTTGATATGAGTACCTTGGATTATATACATTTGTTATTTCCTTAGAGAAAATTTGGGGGAGTTGGGTGGGTCATCCCTTCCAGGAGCACTGTGTATATTTTGATGTATATTGTGAGCGCCATACCTTTTAAACACCCTTTTGTACTTTTTTATGTGAATGACACAGGCCATGGCCAAATAGGCACATCCCCACATTAATCATGGTGTGCAAGCCACTGGCTGCACCAATATCAAATGCCACCCAAGTGATGCCATTATCAACTACATATTACCTACACATACCTGACATACCTGCAGTGTGCACATTTGCCTGTCTGCTGCATTGTCTCGCACACATAGGAATTCAAATTAACCTGCCAGGAAAGATCATGGGGCAGAAAAAAATTAATAATGGTGCAGCACCTACTCCAGTGCCACCATACATGTGCCCCTTAGCACCCCCTAACAGTACCACATGTGTTCTGTGTACAAGAAACAGTCCACCATGGTGCTGAGTTTGTGCAAACCTGTAAAGATAATGGATGCCTAGTAGGACTCTGTAGGAGTATAGAGGACATCCCTGACCTTTCATGCACCGTACACAGGGACCCATGTAAAAAAAATGGTGTTCCCCATCCCAAAGCCTGTACTGTGCATATGTTGAAAGTGTTTGTGAGAAATCATGTATTCGAAGCTGGGAGATTCCACTGCACCAAATGTGATCATCCTACAAATGTGTGATTCATACCCTTGTACACTTGATGGCTGGCACAACCATCATCTGCCACAGGGTCACAAAGTATTGCACTGCATGCGTAGTGCCACATGGTAACATGAAGGCCAGCGTTTGGCTTTGTAAGGCTACCATGGTGTCTCTACATATGGCACCACTGTGGTGCAAGAAGGCTTTAGGTAACATCCAACAATAGGACACTGACTCAATATGGACTACACAACACATCTTTGCAATGCTTTAACCATCAGTTTGGATTTAATTTCACAGTTCCCAGGTCACTGAGCCACAACCCAAGACTGTTATGTCCATCAACACAGACCTATTAAACAGTTTCACAAAACAGGAACATACACCATACTAGAAGCAAGTCTGAGTCACCACTCCACCTACAACTAACAATTGCCATGGTATATTCCAAACCACTATCACCCTTTACCAACACATCTTCTCTCATTCCTTTGCAGCTGATCAAGGTTACAGCATACAGCCATGGGTTATGAGTCCATTTGCCAATCCCGCAATGGAGGAAGAGCGTGCGTATAACGAAGGACACAGAAGAGCATGCAATGTGGTGGAGAGAACATTTGGGCTTCTGAAGTCAAGGTTCAGGTTCCTGGCCCTGACAGGAGGAAGCCTGTTGTATGCTCCACCACTGGTATGTAAGTTCATACTGGCATGTGTAATCCTGCATAATATATGTATACGGACAAATGTTCCCTGGGATGAACTGGTTAATTTCCCCATTGAGGAGGATGATGACAAGGGTGCAGCACATTTGAAGGGGGAACTACATAACACTGCTGCAGGAGTTTGCAGGAGACTCCACATAGTACAGAGCCTTTACACATATTGACTGTGCAATCATCATCACATTGTAAATAGCATCAATATAATACTTTGCACCTGAATCTCCTTGGTCTACTTATTTTCCACTACATATACCATTGGAATGTAACTCATACCTCAGCGAGCAGGAATGAAACACGATAGTTACAAGTATGGTAGCAACATCGTTTGTGATGTAAGAGGGTCTACTGCCTCCATTTCACATATCAGTGACACCCAATTCATGGGCATTTGACTCTTGAAGGCCTAGATCCATGCACCACAACATATAACGTGCTGTCAACTGGCCAGTGTGCTAATTCCTAGCCCTATCCCCGCATCATCACCATGCTGGTCAGGATGTATGCAATGGGGGGCATACATAAGGTAGGAACTGGGATCAAATGCTGTTTAAGTAATATGGGAACTGAACACTGTCACATCTCAGGGGTAGTGCTGCTTTGCCTGCACTGTGCATGTGTGACAAGGTGGGGGGACATCATTGGGAATTATGGACCTTCAGTAACTACAGGGTTTGTAACCAATTTTAGAGGCAGAGCATGCAGTGTGTATCTGTAGGAAGCTGGCCTGGTGTGTGATGGGTACCTATGGTACTTTCACCTTATACCAGGTCCAGGTATCCTTTCTTAGTGAAGTGTAGACAGTGTCTAGAAGCCAGGCTCTCTAGAGGTAGCTGTGGATGAGCAGCCAAGGCTTATCTAGGAGACAAGCAAAGCTCATGCAATACCACTGTAGTCACACAGCACTTACACACATGAAAGAAACATTTAGTTGTACAAAAATAAAGGTACTTTATTTTTGGCACAAATCACCACAAAATACTGAACAGGTGATCCACCCTTAGGAGGTAAGTAATACTCTAAATATATGCTCTAGTGATCAAAAATAGGCATAGAAAAGGTTAGAAAACAGTGCAAACAGTAATACCCAATAGTGACCCTAGGGGGAGCACAAACCATATACTAAAAAAGTGGAATGAAAATAAGGTACCCCCACCTAGGTAAGTAAAATGTGTAGAGGGGAGCTGGGAGTACTAGAGAACTACAAAGGTAAGGAACACAATACCCTCTAGCGACCAGGAATGCAGGTGTAAAACACTGGATTTTCCCCAGGCCACCCAAAAAGAGGAAAAGAAGAAAAAGAAGACACCCAGAGAAGAATGCAAGAAAACCAGCGCTGGATTCCAGTAGATAGAAGACCTGTGGAGAGAGGGGACCAGGTCCAAGATTCACAGTGGAGTCCAGGAGGAGTAGGAGGTACTACCCACCCAGCTGTGGATACAGGAGTTGGTCGATGGTACTGAAGAACAGGTCAGCACTGCAGCCCAGAGGCCGGAGAAGAGTTCCAGATGGATGCAGATGGTGTCCTGCACTGGAAGGAAGATTGCAAACGGGTGTCAGTGCAGGAATTTCACTATGCCTTGGAAATGGCAAATTCGTGGTAAGTGGAAAAGAGGTGCTGCTGGGGACCAGCAAGGACCAGGAGGACTCAACCCAGGAGGAGGAAGTAACAGGGGACGCTCAGTGTTGCAGAGGGTCCACAGGAGCAGAGGCAGAACCCACAGGAGTCCCACAGGACAGGGACACTGGAGTCGCAGAAGGAGCCTACGCAACACTACAAAAGTGGATCCCACGCCGCAGGAGAACCACTCAGGAGGCTGTGCTTTGCAGGATGGAGTGCTGGGGCCTGGAGCTACACGTCACCTGAAGATCCCTTGGAGGAGATGCAAACAAGCCTTGGCAGCTGCAAGAGACACTGTGCATGGAGGTTCTGCCCTGCCTGGGAAGGCAAAGGCTTACCTCCACCTCCACTCCGGACCACCACCCATGATGCAGGATCCACGCAGCTCAGCAATAGATGGGATCCATGCAGCCGGTCGTCACTTGTCGTAGGTGCCCGCGGTTGCAGGGGAGTGCTCCAGGGAGATTTCTTCTTCTTCTTGTGCAGGCTGAAGAGTTGCAGTCTTCTGAGGATGCACAGCGAGGAAATTGTTGCAAAGCTGGCAAGAGTCCTGGAAACAATGTTGCTGAAGAGTCCTTTCTTCTTGGAAGCAGCTTGTCGGGTCCTGTATGTTCCAGTTGCAGTTCCAGAGACCAGAAGTCGAAGTGTAGGTTGCAGAGGAGTACTGCTGGAATCTTGCAAGCCGAATCTGAGGACCCACGCCAGAGGAAGACCCTAGATAGCCCAAAGAGGGAGCTTGGTCACCTAACCAGGTAACTACCTATCAGAGGGCGCCTTTGACGTTACCTGCCTGGCTTGGCCACTCAGATGCTCCCAGAGTTCCCTGCCAACCTTGGAATCAAGATTGCAGACCCCGGGACGCTCTGGAGGAGGTGTGGGCACGTTCGCTGGGGTGGTGGTGGACAGGGGAGTGGTCACTCCCCTTTCCATTGTCCAGTTTCACACCAGAGCAGGGACTGGGGGTCCCTGAATCGCTGTGGATTGGTTTATGCACGGAGGACACCAAATGTGCCCTTCAAAGCAAACCAGTGGCTTGCAGAGGCTACCCTTCCCAAGCCAGTCACACCTATTTCCAAGGAGAGAGGGTGTTACCTCCCTCTCCGAGAGGAAATCCTTTGTTCTTCCTTCCTGGCCTTGATCAGATGAAGCAGCAGGAAGGCAGAAACCTGTCTGAGGGGTGGCTGCACCTGGGCTGCCCAGAAAACCTTATAAGACTGGTGGTAGCAATGCTGGGGGTCCTCTAAGGAGCCCCCAGAGTGCATGGAATCATACTGTCAATACTTGCTACAGTATTGGGGTATGATTCCGACATGTTTGATACCAAACATGCCCTGGATCGGAGCTACCATTATGTAGGTGGACATAGGTAGTGACCTATGTCCAGTACACCTATAAAATGGCCTCCCTGCACTCACAAAGTCCAGTAAAATGGGGCTGGAGTTTGTGGGGGCACCTCTGCTAGTACAGGGGTGCCTTCATGCACAGGTACCTGCACCCTGCCCTCTGGGCTGAGAGGGCCTACCACAGGGGTGACTTACAGTGACCTGGTGCTGTGACCTGTAGTGAAAACGGGTGTGTGCACCCAGTTCTGCAGAACCTTTTGCATGGGCTTCCTATGGGTGGCAGAACAACTGCTGCAGCCCATAGGGATCCCCTGGAACCCCAGTGCCCATGGTATCTAGGTACCATATACTAGGGACTTACATGGGGGCACCAGTATGCCAATTGTGGGGATAAAAGGTTTCCAGCAACCAAATTTAGAGGAGAGAGCACAGTCACTATGGTCATGGTTAGCAGGATCTCAGTGAACACAATCAAACACACTGACAAACAAGCCAAAAGTGGGTGTAACCAAGCTAGAAAAAGACTACTTTCCTACAGTGTCCATGGGATTATGTCCTGGCACTTTCATTGGGGACAACCCTGACACATGCTGGGCAGTACCTCAGTAATGGCACACACACATTGACTGTGGAGCGTGCTATGGGTTGCCTGACAAATAAAGCAGCAGTGGATGCTGATTCACTGTCCAAACATTTAACCCATTGTCAGGATCAAATAATAAAATCGGACAATACACCACCAAATTATTGCCTGGGTGGAATGTAGGCAGAGTGTATTACTCTCCCTATGTATATAAGATGCACACTTGTCACACAACTCTGCTGTCTTGACACATTTCTACAGCAATTTCAGATATGCAAGTGAAAACTAATGTATGGGTGTATGTCCTAGGTAGCAAAGGATTTGCTAGTACCAACAGTGGTTGACATGTGTCATCATAGTTAAGTTACATAGTATGCTCTGTATAACAACTTCACACAGCACATAGCAATACACCCTCCTCTTTGTCACTCACATACCAGACCCAGAGCAAGGTACCAATAGTTACAAAATATTCCAAACATGTTTTGGGCTCCAACATGGCAATCAGGTGTGGGATTTGCAAATATGTCCAGCTCTGTCCACAAATGTCAGAGACCCATCCAAAAAATGAATGGGAGTAGAAGTAGCCATCTATGTTGCATTTGGCTAATGAACCAAGCAGCACTGAGTTGATTTCACACATCAACATCATTCAGTCATGGTAAGAGTTACATAGGTTGTGGCATGCAGGAATAATTGCATACCCATGTTCAACGGAGGATGTGGATGGACAGCTGAGAGATACCCACAGGTACTTGGAATTACAACATGGGAGGTCACTTTGAGACAATACAAGTGCTGTGGCTGGTGTAATGTCGTGTGTGTGTGTGGCACTCATTCCAACTCACAAATACTGGCAATTGCACGGTAATTATCATGTAGCCAGTAGTAGATGTGTTCATAAACAATTTACACAAGTCATGCGTTGCATCCTGTCCATGTATTTCCAGTCAATGTTGCTGCTGAAGATGTGTACAAAGTGTAAGCAGCCAAAAGTATAGCAGCAATGTAGGAAACAAAATATACCTTACACGTAATGCAGGAAAATGTGGAGAAGTAACACACAAAGACCAATACTGACTGTGCGACACATCACTGTCTACGTGTGAACACCCAACATATGTACAGAGAGGGTGGCTAGGTCAGTACATAACCCTGACATTTTTGCCACTACCATAACCTGATAGTTGCCCATTGCATGCCAACATGACAGGAGGCAGTGACCGATAACAGCATCTGTCCCCTGCCCGTTCCCAAAATAGAAGTCACAACAGAGATACAACCCCTAACCAAGCTGCCCATGGAAATTACCAAGGACATCAAATGATGAGACATGTCCAACACGTGCAAGTAGCCAGGCCTCTGTACGTGATAGGGGAAGGCTAACATCACTTACCGCAGAGGATAAAATTATATCCCAATCCATTGGATCACAATTGTGCATGTGTCTGTCTGCATTGCTCTGCTGAAGCAATCGTGAAGGGACTAGATCCCCGCGCAAAACACCCTAACACCACTGCTCTGGCTACATAAACTTATGACATTGTCAGAGGCCTGATGCATGTGCACAGTGGGCTGAGTATTCTGGAGCTCAGTAAACCTGTCCCTTCACATGCAACCATGGGTTTGTGTTGGCATAAAAAATCCAACAGTAGTGATGAAGAGTAGGCTGCCATCTGTGCCAGACTGCAACACAGCTACACAGCGGTATGCCATTGTATGTGACAGTCATGACAAACATGATGTGGACGAATGTGAGTGCCTAGTAGGTGGCATGCACATATATACCAGATATCTCAGCACTCCTGTACCACTGAAATGGCTCAGGCATGGTAATGTGTATTGGAGTCTGAACAAAAGGCAGCATACCACAAATGCAAGTGCATATGTATTACAAGATGATTGACAGAAATAAATGACCTTCACATATATTCCGACATACAGAAACATAGGTGGCAGTGACTACACAGACATTTGTCAAAGTCTAACAAGTGTCCATGCAGGAAGATAGATATGTGAGGTTTCATATTCCATGAACACACCACTGTGGTCATATGTTACAGAAATAATATATCTTTACACAACGGCATGTAGCAACCTTCATTGTCATGTGTTTAGGCAATCTCCTGCAACTAAGATGTATGGGGAAATATATGTCACATGTGTAGCAGAGCATCATGAAGGGTAAATCAACAACACACCACAGAGTGCACACACATGCACACACAAATTGCCAGGGGTAACGTGATGTCAACCCAGTCCTAGTCCAGTATATCCTCGGAGTACAAATTGTCATGGCTGTCACATACCTTACAATGTTTTGGACATTAGTCATCTTATCTATTGTTGTGTTGGTATGTGTACATTTGTATACCACAAATAACAATGTTTGTCAAATAAGTGTTTGAACACATATGTACACTCATAGTACACATTTGCTAACATGTATGTGGACACAGTGTAGCTATACATGCACATATGCACAAGGTATACATGATCACATGCAGAAGACACATTAACAAACATATAGATTTAACATACCAATGTCACTGTAAAGATATGACTAGTCACACACATGTAGCCATACCATAATGACAACATTGTTGCATAACCCATGTGATATGAAATGTGAATATGGGTGCACTCAAGGCCTACATAGCAAATCCCATGCATTGCCGTCATGTGTCAAAAATGTTGATGCTAACGCCCAAACTTCATACTTTTCTCTTCAGCAAAAAGACACCTGGCCCCGGAGTGTCCATCGCATGTCCACATGCCTTTTCACGCACAATTGGAAAAATATGACGCATGACCGTCATGCGTCAAAAATGTTGATACTAACGCCAAAACTTCAAACTTCTCTCTTCAGCAAAAAGATGCCTGGCCCTTGACCGTCTGTCGCACGTCCACAGGCCTTTTCACACACAATGGGAAAAATATGACACATGACCGTCATGCATCAAAAATTTAGACGCAAACGCCTAAAACATACTTTTCTCTTAAGCAAAAAGACGCCTGGCCCCTGAGCGTCTATCACGCATCCACAGGCCTTTTCACACACAATGGTTAAAATACAACACATTACCATCATGTGTCAAAAAAACGACACATGATTGAAAATGTGACACACAGGTCCAGGAAGTGATGAAACAGGACATCCTGCCTGCATACATGGTACAGTGAGTTCACTTTAACTTCACAGTCTTTTTGTCTGTGACTGTGTGAGGGTGTGTGGAGCTGGTGTTGGTGATTTGGAGTTACTGAAGTGTTTTTGTGCTGTGTCCTGTTGCTGTTGTGTCTTTTTGGTCTTCTAATCTGTCTTTTTTATCGTATTTGTTCTGTATCTGTCACTGTATTGTGGGGTATTTGTCTAGGGGTAGGATAGTTTTTTGGGTAGTTGGGATCTTTGGGGTAGTGTTAGGTTTTATGATTTTTCCTGGAACTGCATTTGCATTTATTTTACACTGCATGATTTCAGGGAAAGGGAGGATGTCCAAAATGTTAGCTTTATTGGGGGCTTCATTTGGCTTGTGCAACATTACCTTCCCATGATGCTTGTCCTGGGTGGCCATGTAATCCATGGTTACCCCACAGAGGCCAGGACTCTGTGGTGGGGCAAGGTGCTCCACCACCTGACATGTGTTTTTGGCACCGGACTCACTGACCACCAACTAAAACACTGTTGGGCGGACCTTATTGCCAGGGAGCAAGATCTACTGGATCACCTGGGGATTGAGATTGATGGAGCAGTTTGTAAGTATCCCATTTCCATACCAACACCATTATTTGCATGTGCATGACAGGTGCTGATACAGCTGAGTGCAGCCTGTTATGTCAAAGGATCTGGACATGTCTTATGCTGCCTGTATTACGAGTTCCAGCGCCACCTTAGGGCTGCCACTGTAATATACATTTATGAAGCAGAGGCAGGGCAGAAGTGCCATCTTCCCTGTACAACCATAACAAAGTGATGCATTCATAGTGCAACTCTGTTTAGAGCAGCACAACATGAGGCCTGCACCATACATCATGTTTTGGAGGGGGGGCTCTGGGAAATATGAGAAATAATTTAATGACATTTTTCATACACTTTGAATGGCTGCTGAGAGCAGTGGTTATAAGGGAGCATATAAATGTATATAATGGGCCCCTATGTACTCAGCAGAAGTTGTGATGATCGGTTTTGTTGCTGCTCCTGCTGAGTACATCATTTGCCCCAGTATAAATAGATGCAGTTGGACCCTAGCTGCATCATGCTGTGCCTTATTTCTCATTTGGCGCACACATGGTGGGGGAAAGAGGTGCACTGAGGGCCACATGGACTGTAGTGATGCTATTGGTACAGCACCACTTTCCTACACTCTCCTCCTTTGTGTGATTGGCCAAGGCCATGTAAGGGAGCTTGACTATGCACTGGTTCCAGACTACTTCCACTTTCCTCTTCCTATGCATTGTGTATCACATACACCCCTAACTTTGTCTATTACCCCATATATGTGCTGATTTCGAACAACAGGCCTGCCGCCTCTTACTGACAGTATGGGGCTGCCCTGCATTTGCACTATTACTGGCACATTATTCAGAAACCTGCACCAACACATGCATCCTTGCTAATCCAGCATTTGGTGTGAGTCAGTCTGATATGTGCAATGCTATGAACAACTGTTTTTCCTGACCAGTGTTATGATATCATTGGAGTTAAATGGTGACAATGTTGAGCAATGTTGAGCATTGAGGATGGCTTGATTGTAGCACAAGTTGCAACATGTGCGGGTATGGAATAGAGGGTATTAGGAAATGGAATCTATGGCCACATATTCATTGATGTCCATCATGTCAGAGCAGCTGTTAATGTAAGTAGCATGCCCATTGACAACAACTTTGTCACATCACTAGTGGCAGCATTGTATGCCACACATAGCCTACACTTATAAAACTATACAGATGAAGGAAATGTATAGAGGTCTCTAGGGGGCTTATATAGGAGACACTTGCACCACAAGTGCCTCAGTACCCTTCAGATAAAATGTGAAGCCGCATTACTGCAAGGATCCATATTGTGCTGGACAATAGTCAGTAGTGTACACAGTTAGTAGACACTTCACCTCTAGATGGTTGTGGGAAACGTCTGTGGATTGTCCCAAGCTAGTTCTCAGCAGAATTAGCAATATGGTCCTACCACCATGATATTTGTGAGTGATCTTGGTCACATCACATGTGCATAATATGTGAATGCTGAATGCATACCTGGTACTAAGAGCACCCATACAGCCACCATGTGTGTGCGCCACTTTACACATTAAGCACAACATAGCACAGGGTAGGGGGCATAAGTTCCTTAAACTGTAGAAAACTTTGATGTGCTGGTCATGTTTTGGCCAAACTTAAAGGGGACATAGCATAATTTGTACATGTAGGCTTATCATTAGCAATGGTGTGCCCCCTTGTAATGTATGCTCAGACGAGGTCTTAAACCAGGATACATGAATGAGGCTTTACAAAACCCTACATTAGCCGGTGGAACTTTCCGGAACCCATATCTGATGAACCCCTCCTTGCATGCCTGATGCCTGGGCAAACCCTGATGTAGCACCAGGGTGTCAAGGAGGTGAATTTCATACAAAGCCCCATATTGACAAGGACTCAGGAAATATAGATTTGTAGGGCCACGTGATCCTGACAAGTTTGTTAATACATATGTTGAGCAAGGACGCATTGGTTCACTCACCTCTGGGGCCTGATGGTCAACAATGGATAGCATTCATACCAGTGACATGCACATGATACCTTAGATGGCTGGTAGGAAATAGTCTTGGATTAGGAGTAAGCCATTGTTGAATGTGTGGTGGACTGCATGTGTCATCTGTGGATGCAGTGTACATTATAAGTCTGTTCTACCTCTACCCAATGCTTTAGTTAAAGCTAGATTCTCCTCACTTTTCAGCTGCCAATATGAAACCTGATGAACGTAGAGCTTTCCAAAAAAAGGGAAGAGAGGTACCGCCACATAATGGATGTTGATGCTGGGCACACGCGGATGGCAAGGAGGTACCATAAGGAAAAGGCCACAGGAACATGGAATGTGTTCCTTAATGGGAGACCTTCACAGCAACCACCACATAAGCAGCTGACATTGCCAACACCATCAGGCGTCCAGGTGGCCTCTGCGGGTCCAACCCCATCCACATGTGCTTCACCTGTCAGCAGCCGCCTGCTGCAGTTTTTAGTGCAAACTTTGAAAGACATGAGAAGGGACATGGCGGCCATGATGGCCAGATTGAATATGTTGACAAGGAAAGGGCTCAAAATCAGAAACCTTTAAAGTACTGCAAATGGAAGCTTAAAAACTGTGATGTGGCACACACATTACCTCCCAGTTCATTCCCTCTTCCTTGTACTGTTGTAAAAAGTTTTAAATTGGATTTTAGATGGTAAGTGTTTGGTTAGTGTAGTAGTGTATGGTAGACATAGATTAGGATATGTATAGTTGGGGGTGGGTTTTGGTACTTATTTTTTTGTGTTGGGTTATTTGTGTAAAAAAATAAAAAATACCCTAAAAATACCTATATATATTTAGGGCATAGGTTAAGTTAGTACATGTGTAGTCAAAGTCTATGTTGTCGTACTTGTATCTTGTCTCTTAAGTGGGTGGGGGACAATGTTCAGAGTGTGGGGTTACGTGTTTAAGATTAGTTTAGAGTAGGTTAGATAGGTGTAGTTTTAAGTTAAGTTAGTTTAGGTTAGCTTAGTGCAGGGTAGTTTTCAGAATAGTATTAGGTATATAGTTTTATAATAATTTTCAGTAAATCCTGTTTGTATAGGACTATTTTTTTTTCCACGTTGATTGTGTCTGGGGGTTCTCATGAGTGCACCAGCTAAGTTGGAGGAATGACCTACGGTTTGCTTACTGTCTTGATTTCCAAGGATTACCATGTGCATCCCCTATGACCAAGGAGCTGTCACATTGGTTGCTAAACATCAAGTAGTCCATACATTTGCTTTCCACTGTTCCAGCCATTCACATTTATCTTGGACAGGTAAGTATGGAACTTCAATTATCATTGGTGGGGTCTTGCAGTTTCATTGTTGGCAAGTGTGGCACGTCTGACAACAGGCAAATTTGGAACTGTATCCTGCAATACTGACAGGTGCCCTTCACTGATAAGGTTAGCCTCTTCTGTACCACACAAATTAGTTGTACTGGTACTCCCATCTGGCTATATTACCATTGACGTAGTTCAGAGCCATACATGCCGTATGTCAACTTCAAAGGATATCTGTTCAATATTTGTATAGAATACTCAGTAAGTTGGTTGTAGCCGACAACACAACCATTTACCTTCCTGATGTTAGGATCCTAATGTGTGGCTTTGTGTCTGACAGTAATGCCCTCATGTAATGATGTACGCATTGACATGGATTCACACAATGCAATAATTTAGCTGAGTAGATGGATCACAGTAAACGTAATAATGCTACATGTACACTAGGTGCTTTATTTACAGGTGCAAGTGTATTTTCAAATGCTATACAATGTCCAGTTCACAGACCCCCATGAGTGAACGTTAGCCATGTGTAGCATAATCAGGGCCCAGGGGTGAGGACACTTTATGAGACATGGTTATGAGAAGTGTTCATTAGTGAAAGAGGTTAAAACCTGCCAATTGATACGAATGGAGACAATGACAGTACATCGCAGACGAGCCAACACTGGTTGAGCGAAGAGAGAACATTTCCTACTGTCACAACGTTGGCATGCTCTTAAGCTCAGAACTAAGGAAATACTGTCCATGTGGCTCAGACTGGGGCTACCGGGTGGTTTTCTTTGTAAATGTTATTCTTTCCACATCTTCATCCTCTGATTGTGTGGTGCCTCCTGTGCCATGGCTGGTGCTGTGGTAGAGTAGAGGGGACAACACACACATCAGGGTATAGAGATGTGGAGTCAAAGGTCCTAGCAGCTGCCATGTGTGGGAACACATAAGGCATCACTGCAGCAAGGAGGAACTGCTGATTTTTCAACACTTCAGCAACATCACGGTGGTAGGCAGCCATGTTTTCCCTGAGGGAGGCGACTTCCTGCTGTATGGACTCCAGGGTATTCTGCATAACCCCCTCCCAAACTTGCAGCAGCAGTCTGTTATAAGTCATGCTGCTGCAAGTTTGGGAGGGCAGTTATTGTAGCCTCTGCCTCATGATAGCAGCTATGTTGGCCAGGAACTGCTGGGGTCCACATAGCGGGGAGTGGGTGCGTCTGATGGCAGCTGAGTTGTCCTTAATTGGACTGAGGCACCTCTGCACTCCCTCTAGGCTGCATGCCATGGTTTCCATCCCCACCAGCACCTGCTTGGCCAGCTCCTGCTGGACTCCTGCCACTGCCCTCTGAAAAGTGATCTCTGGGATCTCACAGTCCAGGGCTGTGTCAGTACTAGCTGGTGATGTGTGTGTTGGTAGCTGGGAAGTTCATGTGGTGACACCGCAATGCTGTATGTCCTCCCTGCGACTCGAGCTGGTGTCTGGAGGGATCCTAGGACATCCTGGAGAGTCTCTTCATTGATGGTTGGCAGCTGATCATCCATGTTAGCTGTAAAATCAAGGACAGGCGGGTCGGCTGGACCTGTGCAATGAGATAGTGTAAAGTCAATCTTAGATTGTTGTGGCTGTTGACATGGCACATCATTTATTTGTTACTTGAGGCTCAGTGACAAGTTACTGATCCAAGGTTGAAGTTGTAAATTAAGTGTAGCATTGTGCATCACACATGGGTCAAGCTCACAAGGTATTTTGGGGTATATTTAGGTACCCCGAGTGCCACACTGAGTGTCACTTTTCTTGACGCTCTGGTGGCACAAAGCACTGTTCCATATTTACGAGGAGGTGTAACTGCACATTTTCTGTGGAGTTACGGCTCCTTGTAAATAATGGGCCCCTCTGAGGCACTTTTCTGCATCAGAGGGCCGTGCAATGGGTGTTGTGGTGGGAGTTCCACCGCAACACTCACTGATTTTGACGCAGCCTCAGATTTACAAGTTGTCGTAAACCTGAGGCAGCGACAAAAACTAACCCCACCCCAGGGCTGGTGTTACCATGGCAAAACAAGGAGGAATGCTTTTATCCCTCCTCATTGTTTGCTTTTTCTAAGAAGAAGCAAAATGCCATGGCCGATTGTTTACATGCAGGAAGGGAAACCTACCCGCACATTAACAATCTATCCCCTCAATGCACTATGGTTCATCGCTTGCTGCGTTGGCCCACATCAGCTAATTTAGCCCCGGCTGAGGGAGTGACACAGGGGTGCCTCTTGTGACTACTGGCCATCAGTGCATTTTGAAAGTGACGTTGCAAAATGCTGCCACATTTGGGGTTGCATGGAACACCATCATTCCCTATTACATCTGAGACTTTGTGATTTTATCCCACACCACCTACTTCCTTGCAGGCTCCTTGTCCTTGCACTGACACAATGGTGACATGTAATTAGTCTTCCTATTCACCATGATGGGCGTTGCCACAGTAGTGTAATGTGTGCTGTCACTCTTTTGGTGCAATGATGCATTGACACCATGAATGATGGGACTAGTGCAGCATAGAACAGGTAGGTCCAATGCATAAAATGCTTTTGTTACATTTTCAACTACCTGTGGCAGGCCCCGCACATGTGCTAATTGGAGGTGACAGTGCAATCATTATGGATTGTCTGCCCCATTAGATTGTACCTCCCTAACTTTGAATCATGTCCTTGCGCACAAGATATCAGCAACAGGCATGTGTTGGTGTAAGGATGTTGAATGTGGATCATTGCATGCCTTTTGTGACTTTGTAGATGTGGCAGTGGGGAATGTGCAGCTTGATGACACTCCGGTGCCGCATTGCCCTGCGCTGTATTTACAAGGTGGCGTTAAGCATTACTTTGCGTGGAAGATGTGTGCAATGGGTGTTGCTGTGAGTGTGTCACAGCAGCACTGTAGGAAAATACCACTGTTGGAATAGTTACCTCCCCCCCCCCCCCCCCCCCACTTCTTGCCTAGTGTTGATGCCAACTTTGACTGAAAGTGTGCTGGGACCCTGCTAACCAGGCCCCAGCACCAGTGTTCTTTCCCTAAAACTGTATCTTTGTTCCCACAATTGGCAGAGCCCTGGCACACAGTTAAGTCCCTTGTAAAATGTACCCATGGTACCAAGTGCCTTGTGGCCAGGGAAGGTCTCTAAGGGCTGCAGCATATATTGTGCCACCCTGGGGACCCCTAACTCAGCACATGCACACTGCCCTGCAGCTTGTGTGTGCTGGTGGGGAGAAAAAGGCTAAGTCGACATGGCACCCCTCTCAGGGTGCCACTCCCACAAACCACTGCCTGTAGCATAGATAAGTCACCCCAATAGGAGGCCTTACAGCCCTAAGGCAGGGTGCACTACACCACAGTTGAGGGCATAGCTGCATGAGAAATATGCCACTACAGTGTCTAAGTCCATTCTTAGGCATTGTAAGTGCAGTGTAGCCAAATTAAGTATATGGTCTGGGGGTTTGTCATTACGAACTGCACAGCACCATAATGACTTCACTGAATACTGGGAAGTTTGGTATCAAACTTCTCAGAACAATAAACCACCACTGATGCCAGTGTGGGGTTTATTGAAAAATGCACACAGAGGGTATCTTAGAGAGGCACCCCTGTATGTTAGCCCAACTGCTAGTGTAAGACTGACCAGTCTGTGCCAGCATGCCACTTTCAGACGCGTTTCTGACCACATGGGGTGAGTGCCTTTGTGCACTCTGTGGTCAGAAACAAAACCTGTCCTGGGTGGAGGTGCTTCACACCTTCCCCTGCAGGAACTGTAACAACTGGCAGTGAGCATCCAAGACTCAAACCTCGGATTACAGTGCCCCCAGGGCACTCCAGCTAGTGGAGATGCTCGCCCCCCCCTCCCCCCGGACACAGCCCCACTTTTGGCAGCAAGTCCAGAGGGAAAACTAGGAAAAACAAGGAGGAGTCACCCCCTCAGCCAGGACCACCCATAAGGTGGCCAGAGCTGCAGTGACCCCCTCCTTGAGAAATCATCCATCTTGCTTTGGAGGATTAGGACCAATAGGGATAGGAATGTGCCCCCTTCCCCAGAGGGAGTGGGCACAAGGAGGGTGTAGCCACCCTCAGGGACAGTAGCCTGACCCTAACACGCCCCTAAATTTAGAAATTAAGGGCTCCCTTGAACCCAGCTCACCAGATTCCTGACGACCTCACAAGAAGAAGGACTTCTGAGCGCAAACCCCTGCAGAGAAGAGAAGGAGACAACAACTGACTCGGCCCCAGCCCTACCGGCCTGTCTCCTGCTTCAAAAAGCTGCAAAAGAAGAGCAACACGTTCTGCAGGTCCAGCAACCCTTCTTGGGACTGCCTGCATCACAGAGGACCAAGAAACTCCATTGGACAGCGTACCTGTCCAACAAGAAGGAATAAACTGCTTCTCAAGTACTCCCACCTCACTCAAGAAGCGTGAGTCCTAAAACACTGTGCACTTGACGCCCACAGCCCGTGTCCAGGAGGCCCAACTAGCCAGAGAGGATCCCCAGGTGATTCTGACTGAGTTTCCACCCTGGGCTGTCTCCTCCACCCCTCCACGACAACGCCTGCATAGGGAATCCCGAGGACCCCCTTGACCGCGACTGCCCGGGACGAAGATATCCGATGTCTGGAGAAGCACTGCACCCGCAGCCCCCAGACTCCCAGAGAGAAACCGACTGTAGGAAAGTACTATCTTGCCTGGCTTGTTACCCCCATTCTTACTTGTGTGTCAGTTTGTTTTTGTCTGTCTCACTGGAATCCTGCTAGCCAGGACCTCAGTGCTCATAGTTTGTGGCCTAAAAGTGTTCCCTGTGTGGTGCCTAACTGTGTCACCGAGGCTCTGCTAACCTGAACCTCTGTGCTTATGCTCTCTCTGCTTTTAAAATTGTCACTGCAGGCTAGTGACCATTTTCACCAATTCTGATTGGCACACTGGAACACCCTTATAATTCCCTAGTATATGGTACCTAGGTACCCAGGGTATTGGGGTTCCAGGAGATCCCTATGGGCTGCAGCATTTCTTTTGCCACCCGTAGGGAGCTCAGACACTTCTTACATAGGACTGCCACTGCAGCCTGAGTGAAATAACATCCACGTTATTTCACAGCCATTTTACACTACACTTAAGTAACTTATAAGTCACCTATATGACTAACCCTCACCTAGTGAAGGTTAGGTGCAAAGTTACTAAGTGTGAGGGCACCCTGGCACTAGCCAAGGTGCCCCCACATTGTTCAGGGCAATTTCCCCAGACTTTTTGAGTGCGGGGACACCATTACACGTGTGCACTACATATAACTCAATACCTATATGTGGCTTCACAATGGTAACTCCGAATATGGCCATGTAACATGTCTAGGATCGTGGAATTGTCCCCCCATGCCAAATCTGGTATTGGGGTGCCAATCCCATGCATCCCCGGGGCTCCAGCATGGACCCCGGGTACTGCCAAACTAGCTCCCTGGGGTTTTCACTGCAGCTACCGGTGCTGCCAACCCTCAGACAGATTTCTGCCCTTCTGGGGTCTGGGCAGCCCAGTCCCAGGAAGGCAGTACAAAGAATTTCCTCTGAGAGAGGGTGTTACACCCTCTCCCTTTGGAAATAGGTGTTAAGGGCTGGGGAGGAATAGCCTACCTCAGCCTCTGGAAATGCTTTGAAGGGCACAGATGGTGCCCTCCTTGCATAAGCCAGTCTACACCAGTTCAGGGATCCCCCAGCCCAGGACAAAGTAAAGGGGAGTGACCACTCCCCTGTCCATCACCACCCCAGGGGTGGTGCCCAGAGCTCCTCCAGTGTGTCCCAGACCTCTGCCATCTTGAATGCAGAGGTGTGAGAGCACAATGGAGGTCTCTGAGTGGCCAGTGCCAGCAGGTGACGTCAGAAATCCCTCCTGATAGGTGCTTACCTGGTTAGGTGGCCAATCCTCCTCTGAGCACTATTTAGGGTCTCTCCTGTGGGTTTCTCTTCAGATAACGAATGCAAGAGCTCACCAGAGTTCCTCTGCATCTCTATCTTTGACTTCTGCCAAGGATCGACTGCTGACTGCTCCAGGATACCTGCAAAACCGCAACAAAGTAGCAGCGCAACTACCAGCAACATTGTAGCGCCTAATCCTGCCGACTTTCTCAACTGTTTCCTGGTGGTGCATGCTCTCAGGGCTGTCTGCCTTCACCCTGCACTGGAAGCCAAGAAGAAATCTCCCATGGGTCGACGGAATCTTCCCACTGCTAACGCAGGCTCCAAACTTCTGCTTCACCGGTCCTCTGGGTCCCGTCTCATCTCGACGAGCGTGGTCCCTGGAACACAGAAGATGGATCCAAGTGACCCCGACAGTCCAGTGGTCCTTCTGTCCAAATTTGGTGGAGGAAAGTCCTTGCCTTCCCGTGCCAGACAGTAATCCTGTGAACTGCAGCTGCTAGGGCTTCTGTGCACTTTTGCAAGGAATCCTTCGTGCACAGCATAGCCCAGATCCCCAGCACTCCGTTCTGCATTGCTCAACTCGCTGAGTAGAACACCGGCTTCGTAGGACCCTCCTTTGTAGTGTTGAGCCAACTGCTGTGCTCAGATTTCTTGAATGCCTGTTCAAGTGCTTCTGCATGTGCTGCCTGCTTCTGCATGGGCTCTCTGTACTGCTGAGCACCCCCTCTGTCTCCTCCTCCAAGGGGCGACCTCCTGGTCTTTCCTGGACCCGGGCAGCATCCATTTTCTTCAACCGCGACCTTTGCAGTTAGCAAGGCTTGTTTGCTGTCCTCTTGCGTGTAAACAACTCGTGGGACATCTTCTGTGCAAAGGAGAAGTTCCTGGCATCTTCCTCTGTTGCAGAATCTTCAGCTTCTTCCACCCGGAGGCAGCCATTTTGCACCTTCAGCTGGGGTTTAGTGGGCTCCTGCCCCCCCTTGACACTTTCGTGACCCTTGGACTTGGTCCCCTTCCTTTGCAGGTCCTCAGGTCCAGGAATCCATCTTCAGTGCTTTGCAGTCAGTTGTGGTCTTTGCAGAATCTCCTATCACGACTTTAGTGTGTTTCTGGGGATGTAGGGTAACTTTACTCCTACTTTTCAGGGTCTTGGGGTGGGGTACCTTGGACACCCTTATTGTTTTCTTACACTTCCAGCGACCCTCTACACACTACACTAGACCTGGGGATCCTAAGTGGTTTGCATTCCACTTTCTTCAGTATATGGTTGGGGTTGCCCCTAGGCCTATTGCATCCTATTGTATTCTACAGTGTTTGCACTACTTTTCTAACTGTTTACTTACCTGATTTTGGTTTGTGTGTATATTTTGTGTATTTTACTTACCTCCTAAGGGAGTATATCCTCTGAGATATTTTTGGCATATTGTCACTAAAATAAAGTACCATTATTTTTAGTAACTCTGAGTATTGTGATTCTTATGATATAGTGCTATATGATATAAGTGGTATAGTAGGAGCTTTGCATGTCTCCTAGTTCAGCCTAAGCTGCTCTGCTATAGCTACCTCTATCAGCCTAAGCTGCTAGAACACTTCTAATCTACTAATAAGAGATAACTGGACCTCCCACAAGGTGGAAGGTACCCACTATAAACCAGGCCAGCCTCCTACACCGACCACCAGTGCAGCTACGACCAGCTTGTGGCCCCCTCCCTATCCAGTTGGTGGCTTGACTGAGGAGCCCCCCTGTGCCTTGCCTGCAGCACCTAAGTGACCCCTGGGGTCCCCTCATAGAGTTCCATTGGAAACCCGATGCCCTGTTTGCACTCTGCACCCAGCTGCCCCTGTGGCGCTCACGGTGTGCGATTGGTGCCTACTTGGGGCCCCTCTAGTGCTCCTCTAAACCCTCCTGGTCTGTCCTCCGACAACACAGGTACTTACCTGCAAGCAGACCGAAAACGGTGTAGCCCCTTCTCCATTGGGGCCCACGTCATTTTGCTTCTTGTGTGACCTCTGCACCTAACCGGCCTGTGTTACTGGTGCTAGGTGCTTGGGGTTATCTTGAACCCCCAATGGTGAGCTACCTATGCCCCGGAGACTGAACCTGTAAGTTTGTTACTTACCTCAGAAACTACTTTACTTACCTCTCCCAGGAACTGTTGAAAATTGCACTGTGTCCACTTTTAAAATAGCATTTTGCAATTTAAAAAAAAACTGTATGTATTGTCGATTTTATTCAAACTCCTGAACTTACCTATGCAAAGTACCTTTCATTTAATGTACTTACCTGCAAACTGAATCTTGTGGTTCTAGAAATAAAAACAAAACATATTATGTGAGGGGTCCAAGTAGATCTATAGAAATACTCCTCACTTAAACAGATAGTCAGAGGGATTCCAACCAGATGCCATTGCTGTTATCGATGCTGCACGTCACCTTGACGCTGACCCAGTCTTCGTGTCCCTACGGAGTCTGAGCTAAATCCCTCATTCCAAGGTAACCAGGGTTGGGGGTCTCTTCTCATGGACATGGTATTGGAGGATTAAGTTTAATATACCTAGCTCTCTTTTAGGTTAGAGGTTAGGCTCATTATGCTAGGGTGTTAGGACATATTTCACATCTCATGTCATTACATGTTATTGCATGGTAGGGGTCTTTGTATTAATGACTCTTATCTTTATCATTATGTTTCTTGCACTGTTCATTATCCTAATCATTGCAGCCCATGCAACTTATCCCATATTGCAGTTTTGCTAAATAAAACCTATTGAAACTTTACTGCATCTTCTTCGTTGCCTGTGTTTGATTGAGACATGTTGTTCATGTGAGAAAGGAGTCATCTCCATTCAACAACGACACTCCCTGAGATGTCACACACTTGAGCCCATGCGTAAAGGCTGCCACAAATCACCTGTTACTGTTTGGGTTTTTGGTGAGGTGCTGCTTGTGAGCCGGGAGGGTTGTGATGACAGTTGCGACTTGTTGCAGGACTGGTATAGTCGCCTACAAACATAAGTACTGTAATCCTTAAACCAGCAGTCTTGCCTAGAGCAAGAGTCAGACTATGACATGACACCACCAACGATGGTGTTTAGGCACTAATTTACGGATACCCTGATTATCACTGTCTCACATACTACAGGCACCCTAAGTACCATTCTACGGAGATGTCTGTGGTCTTGGGGAAGATCCTCCTCAGCTGAACAGGGAGCACCTAATTAGGCTGTAGGTTGTTCGAGCTCGAACTCATAAAAGGACTTTTCTCCCCACCTGGTGTTCCATCTCTTTTACCCATTTTACAATATGGTTAACGTCATAGACATTCCTGAGAATGCTAGACAAGCTTTAGCATTACACCTAGTAGTGCATGGCTTAACAGATGAGGGCTGGGGTGTCACATTCATAGTAGAAGCTAGTGAAGCTTACCAAACAGAAACAATCTACTCTTGAGTCACCTTTCCTGAGGAAGACCAAAGATCATTTACATTCCACACATACAGAATTGCACATGTACCTCAATAGTACCAAGCATACCAGTATCTTGAAACTCCGATTACTTATCAAGAACATCAGAACTGGTTTAATGGCACCCTACCACATGTAATACAACCCATGAGATTAGGTCCCTTAGGCAATGATGGACCAACGTGGCCTATGTTTGCCACATACACACCTCACCCAGGTATACAAAATATGCGGGGAGCAGACCTGCAAAACTTACATCTTGAACTAGGAACATTTTACAGACGACTTGTTCAGTTAGTAATGCAAACTTTGAACACTACACCAGTGCGTCCAGCACCACAGCACCTGCTGGATACCAATTGGCTACTGGGATGAATCCACAAACAGTCCATACTATCATGGGTAAGGTACCCACAGAACAAGTGAAAATCCTGTTCTGGATAGTCCAGAAAATGAATCAGCTGGAAGCTGTGTTTCCCAATACGGAACGATATGAGTAACATAAAATTCTCACAATGTGCTTGCCCTTTGGGATGATTCTCTCGGTGGATGCCTGCGCAAAACAGGGTACAGTCTTCGCTGCGATTTAAACTACCACACATGGTACCCCGAAACTTGCCAATTTACCGGAAGTGTTAAAACAAATACAGAATGAGCACGGGCTGCACCAGCCCTATATTTGGGGAAGAAATGAATGCGTAACTTCGACGCAGTCTCCTCAATCATACTCAGTAATATCACAGGGGAAGCGGTAGGTCTGGCTATACGCCAGCGCCTCCGAGAGATTACACATTTGGACCGGGAGAAAGAGCTATTTGAAATTATTTCAAATACCTATACCAGTATAGGACGGGATTTTGGGAGCCAAGTCAAAGAAGCTTGAATTACAGAGTACCACCCCTAAGGAAGGTACTAAACAAGCACAGGAGGGTTCTAAGAAGCACTGGGATAAGTAAAAAAAAACAATTCAAAGATAGACGAAATCAGAGAGCAAATTCTCCACATCCAGAGAACTCCGAAAGGAGATACACTCTCAGAAATAGAGAAAATATAAAAGCTCCTGACAGATATACTGATTCACGTCCCTCTAGTTCCTTTCAGGACGCACTGGATAGATGTATTAAGAGAGGGGGCCGTCCTGATCGACATCCTGAATACGTGAAACAGAAGAAAGGATCACCACAGTCTTCAGACAAAAAAGAAGATAAGTCCCCACAACAAAAGCCACAATTTAAAAAGAAAAAGGTGGCAGCACTGGCAATTAAAAATGCCAGTACCCTTGAGAATATTGCTGAAGAACAAGACATGGGCAGTGAGACTGTTAGACAGCGCAGCAGAGGTCACGATATGCTGCCAGAGTCTGAAAGATCATCTGGATGCGACAGCAACTAGCGATTTTATTGCATTTGAGAATGTGGACGGCTTCGTTCTCCCACCCGACAGGGTTTATGATTTAAATATCCAAATTGAGGGAGACATAGAGCTCACCATTGGTGTGATATTCTGGGAGGAACTTTGTTGTGATATCCTACTGGCCAAAAGGGACTGGCCACCCGAGCACGTCCGTAAGCTCCAACATGGGGAAGATGTCATTTTGCCTTCTTTCTCTGATCTTGTTCCAGAAGCAGTAAAACAAGCCTACGCTTTTAATTGGGCTCTAACACAGAGAACTGCGTTATACCGCAGTCATGCAGGCTGGGACAAGGATTCTCCTTGCCATATAATACCTATTAGGTCTACATCACAGCCTCAGCCCCAATATCCTGTTAAACACGAAGCAAAAGCTCCAGTGAGGGAGATCCTCACTCAGCTTGAGTACCAGGGAGTAATTGAACCCTGTGTCTCTGCAATGAATAAACCGTTATTCCATTTGCAAAACTCGACCATTCTTATAGAATAGTCTTAGATTACAGACACTTAAACAGTTATACACGTACATATGCTATACAAAATTCTCTTAGCACTAATTAACAATATAGTGCGCAAGAAATACAAAACGACATTTGACATTTACTTTAAAAAAATATATTTTTATTCAATGCTGAAAAAAAACAATTCATTACAAACTCTGGGAAGAAGAGAGAACATGAAACAATAATAGAATACATTCAGAATAAAGTGCTTTGTACTTTATTTTGCTTTCCCTGAGCCGCTACCTAGACCCAACCCAATCCCCAAAGAGCCCCCATATTATCTGCCGCTTGCGTCTAGCCTTCCTGCCCCTACTTTGATAAAGTGCAGTCTCCAAATGATATATAGATATAGGTTGTCCAAGCCACTGCTGAACTGATGGGGGTTGTGGGTCTAATCATGCAGATGCAACACACAATCGATAAACAGCCATTGATATAAAAATAAAAGTTTTTTGTGGCCCAACCTTTCCTACTTTCTCCGATACACCTAAATCCATAATATCCCGTGTGAGCGCCACATCATATCTTATCACCTCTCTAAAAAACCTGTTTGATTTCCCCTTTCAGCGGCTTCAATTTTATACAGGTAGCAAAAATATGTATGATATCTGCCCCAAATACCTGATATCTCGGGCAGTGAGTCCCCTCCAACCTTCCCCGACATTGGACATTTCCAATGGGTTTTTCTGCGAGAATTTAGCACATGAAAGTCGGGACCTGGGTGCATTCTCATTTGGCTCACAAAAACACTTTTGTCGTTTGCCCCAAGGCTACAAGTACAGCCCAGGGCTGTTCTCAGCCAGAGTAACATCAATATTAGATGATATTGATCCTGAGGCGTTGCCCTATGTGGATGACATCTATCTCACAGATGACGACCTCATCATTCATCTGCCAGGGTCGATCAGATCATTTTAGGATTTGCAACCCTTTGCTACAAATTCAATTTTAGGAAAACAAAAACAGCGTTTCTCAGCGTACCTTTTCTGGGATACAGGCTATCAAACGAGGGTAAAAGCGTGGCCCCACACTTTCTAGAGAAATGTGCTCAACTTCACCCACCTAACACTCTCAAGAAACTACAGTCTTTACTTGGATTCTTCAACTTTGCCAGAACATACATTCCTGACTATGCACAACGTATCAAGCCACTCTATGACTTAATACGCCCTGATTATTCTAGCAGACACTGGGCAGTTGAACACACACATGCATCCTTAGGGAATTGCACCAGGACATGCTAGAAGCCAAACACTTGCACACATGTGACAATAAAACAAATTTGGTCATCAGAGTATTTGCTTGTGCCATTGGATTTACTTATGTCACCTTTAATGAAGGCAACACAGTGCCCATAGCATATAAATCACATTTATATTAAAATGCAGAACAACGTTTTGCACCTACAGAAAAAATTCTAACTGCAGTTCAGATGGCTGTCATAAAGAAGAGGCCACATGCCCAAGGGAAACACATCATTGTCGTTACCCCAGTGCCAGCCTTAGAGGCTGTCACCAAAGGAAGCGTTCGAAACGCTAAAACATTACATCCACACTGGAATCAGTGGACAGCCTTTCTGACTGCCACCGATGTTGACTACATCTTTGATACAAAACTTCAGATACAAGAATTTCTCCAATATGAACAGGAGTACCCGCTCCTCTAGAAATGTTGCCACTTGACAGATACCATACTGTCATATACACTAATGGTTCAGTACAACAATATTCAGCCGCTTGCGCAGCTGTGAGTGGAGTGATGAAGGATGGAATTTTCCACTCTCACAATACCTATACACAGACCCTAGGGAATTGCACAGCTCAGCTGGCTAAACTTAAAGCCCTTATTCTAGCGCAAGAACATACAGAGCCAGGATGGCTGACTTAAATTGTCTTTGTGACTCGTATTATTGCGTCTAGTCCTACAGTGATTACCTCAGTCATTGGAAGCTGAACGGGTTTAGAGATTCCAAAGGGAACACCATAAAACACAAAATATTTTGGGGGAGGGTGGCTGATCTCAAGGATAAACTACCATGTGTCCATGTAGTACATACATTGGGCCACCAACGTGTAAGAATACACGTTATCGGCAATACTTTGCCTGATGAAGCAGCCAGATCCGCAGTAGCTATGGCTTCTGTGGCTGCAGTGATTCATTCCCAGATGAGATTGGATAATGAAATTCTGACTGCCAGGAAAGCTTCGGCTGAAGGCAAGTCTCTCCCAAAAGCATACCCTACACTTCCTGGAGTTGGAGATCGAGCAATCCCCAATGAAGACCAGAGATTAAATATAATAAAAGCAGTGCATGAGGGTGTCGCTTCTGCACATGCTGGTATTTCGGCCACTGTCACACTCTTATAGAAATGCTTCTGGTGGCCAGGTCTATACAAACAGACAAAGCAATACGTCCTTTGTTGTGACATTTGCCATCAGATTAAGGGCTCCAACATCAAACGCCCACCGTAGACATTCTTCCTAGTGTCCAACAGGCCACTGCAATGTGTGTACCTGGACCATTGCAGTCTGCTCCATTCTGATGGTGCATACAAATACATCTTAGTCGCTGTAGATTCTTGTTCCACATTCCTGTGGGTATGGCCTCAGCGGTCGGCTGACCCTCGAACTGTTATAAAAGACTTGCTGATCTTTATGGGTACATATGCGGTTGCAGCATTCCATTTGAACCAGGGCCCTGCCTTCGCCTCTAAGGCATTCAGGGACACCATGGGGACGATGGGTGTTGAACTCCATTACTCCTCACTATACCATCCGGAGGGAAATTTGGTTATGGAAATGCAGAACCATGATCTAAAGCAGTCCCTAACAGCTAGAGTTTTGGGGTCTGGCCGTAGTTGGCTTCATCACCTGTATGGGGTCCAGAGAACACTGAATAATATGCCACGCCGGTCCTTGGGGGGATGCACTCCCTATGAGGTTCTCTTTGGGATACCTATGTATGTCCAAGATCTTGATGGCCCTGGTTTGGTGGCAGCAGACACACCTTTTGACATAAATGAACGTCTCGCTGTCTTACAGGAGCTTCAGCAATTTTGTGATGATAAATGATCTGCCAGTGCTGCCACCTTAGGAATAAGGGATTTACCAACAACTTACACTGGTTGGATTCCTAAAGTCGGGGATCTGGTTCGTGAGAAGATCGCTGTGAATAAGGAATGCGGCCCATCCTACAGAGCACTGGTCCCAGTCGTGGGAGTACAAGCTACCATAACTGTCATCCTACCACCGCTGCCTGGTTCCAAAAGAAAAGATTAATTTCCATTGACGACGTCATACTTCGCTTTGTGGCCGATCCTGCACAGTAGACCCAGAGGTCCCTTGGGTAGTGCCCGGTCCCCTCTCACTACCCAACAGGATATACCGCTTCAAAGTAGAAAGAGCAATATTACTTCGGACTACACAACAATGTCCAATGATGCTACAAATACCTCCTCGACGGTGGGGAGGGCGGAAAATGAGCTCTTGCTGATTCCATTTACAACTTCAACAACAGCACCTATCCAAGATTAGGCTGTTTTTCACACCAACTTAACAAAGACTGACGACACAGTCTACTATGAGCCTCCTTGCTAGCTGCAAGGCTCACAGTAGAGGTTTTTGGGTGCTGCTGTGGACCAGGAAGGACCAGGATGTTGCCCCTTGGAGGAGGAGACAGAGGGGGCGCTCAGCAACTCAGAGAACCCACACAGAAGCAGTGCTTCTGGTTACTTCATGGTTACTTCATCGACAATGATGACTTTTCTTCAGACTCATCCACTCCAGTAATTGAAAATGTTTTGAAGACACATAAGCTGTACCAATGGCTTAAAAATAATCATTTAATACACCCATGGAACTATTTATGGTTCTGCTTTACATTTTGTGCATTGTTTCTATGGATTGGTTTCGTGACTGTTGTCTTTTTACTCATAAATGGTCATTACTTTCCTGAACGCTCCTCAGTTGAGCTTGTGGATGAAGTCTTAACTCCATATCTTTCCTCACATAAGGTCTGAAGAGACTTGTCCCTTGTGAACATTTTAACTGTACCGATTCTGGATGGGATTGTGTGGGACAACGTTCTATTTGATATATACGGGTCTACTGAGGTCATTCAATTCCATATGCATTCGAAATTTCCATGAAAGATGTAATTACACCTGGTGTTGTATCTGATGATTGGGATGTCCAGACAGTTGATTCTATGTTAACTGAAATGAAGGGCTACTCAGTATTTGAAAGTGATGATGTATATCAGTGGCCTTCAAACTTTTTAATGCCACGCCCCACCAGTTGAAAAATAAAAATCATTGGGGCCCCCCTTAGAATTTTTCCCAATTATTTAATAAAGATGACAATGCTTAAATATGTCTAGATGAATTTAAACATTGCAGTTAAGTAATGTTACATTTTCATTAGTGCAGTAGCATGTTTCTGCTTAAAAGAAAATAAACTGTTATCTGTGTAATGCCCCTTTTGGCCAGAGCCCGGTGCCCCTCCCAGGATCACTTGAGGTCCCCCCTAGGGGGGCCAACCCCCAGTTTCAAGACCCCTGATGCATATAGACATACAATGAATTATGGGGAAATGTTCTACAGAAATAATTGGGAACATCACTACCTGCACTGTGTCACTAGACATAGATCAGTACTTAACTACACACAGTGGGAACACTGTTCAACACCATCTGTGGGGAGCCCAAGACGTTATTTAGATAAATTTACTTATTTTTCTGGGCATGACACAAAACGTTCAGTCATACTATTTTAAATTACCTCCTTCAAAAATTAGTAACATTTTCCTAACTGATACAAAGCAGATGTATTCAGATTCCTTTGTAAATACAGGGTAGGGAAGCTTTATTTGGAACATGCCTGATTCCTGTGCAAATTATCTTTTTAAATGACACCATTCAACAGACATCCTGTCTAGGGTTAGCAAAAATAAAAGAAATTAACATACCCAGGATCCCCACACTGGCAAAGTTTAATGATTGACAATTCTTCCTGATTGTCACAGAGGAAGAGCTAAATGCAAAGGTTCGGGCTGGTACCTATAACTCTTCACTTTCCAGTCCCGGCGAGTGGTTGATTTGGCAAATATACACAAATGGATGATAGGCATGTTTTTGTAATTCCTCAGGGGGTTTCATGATTAGCCAGCCAGACCGTCGCTTTGTCTCGCGTCAGCACACGGGTATAATTACAACATACAGTCTAGGTAAACTGTGCCAACAATTGGTACTGTCTAACACGTTAGCCGCAGTTAAGGAACATCTTAACACTCTTTCTGAAGATGTAGACTTACGAGACTTTTTGCTAGGTCCTAGACAGCCATGCTCTAAAATATTAATCTATGCTATGTATAATGAGATATGGAGGTTTCCTCAGATAAAGGCTGCTGCGCGTTTAAGGCAAATAGATAAGGAAAACTTAGAAAGGGCTTTAGCAGTTGTCGATAACGGCATGAATACTCTGTCCAACAGGATTTACTCCCTGACAAACATAGGCCCTCATTACCACCCTGGCGATGGGTGATAAAGTGGTGGTAATACCGCCAACAGGCTGGCGGTAAGTACTTCTAAATTATGACCATGGCGGTGATAATTCCCATAGACGGCCAGTGTACCACACCAACTGCCATGGCGGAAACAACAGCCACCACGGTGATTGCCGCCAACAGCCAGGCTGGAAAAAAAGTACCACCCACCATATTAAACTCACAAAATCTCCACATTTTCTGGGACGGCACCAACGCCAACAAAAGCCTGGCGGAAACAGAGCTCAGAAGTGAAAGGACTCACCATTGGAGACACAGGGAAGAACCACGCTGCCATAGAACCTGAACTTCATGTTTTCCCGATTATCTTCTACGTTATGCTCCACCTGGAACACCGAAGATGACTATGGTGAGTACAGCCGCCTAGCACACAAGGGAGGGTGGGAGGAAAACGAGAGTGACACACACACGCACAACACACACCTGACACACACACACACACCATACACACAACCAGCTGCACTCGAAAATCTATTTTTCCCAGAAAAACAACAGAATAATGCAAGGACAACAGGATTTGATGAAAGTGATTGTAATCAGATCAGCATCAAAATTAATAATTTGATTTGTCAATGAAACAGATATGTACACATGTACACAAAGGGACACTGCCCAGTCCAATGTTCAAAGGGTCCACATGGCCACAGGGCACAGTCTAAGGCCCAGCTTGAGTCCTGACCACTGCATAGTACATAGTACACCGCAGGGGCATCAGTTTGCAAATAGGCAGGCACCTCAGGGGGAGACAACTCAGGCGAATTCTGGAACAGGCCCACTGGTTCTGGAGGGGGCAACCTGCACATGCCTTTGTCCAGGGGAGTGCAGGGCCACAGTCTCTGGAGTGGGTGTTTTTTCCACTGGTTATGGAGGGGGCAAATGCCCATTGTTTTGTCCTTGGGATTGCAAGGCCACAGTCTCTGAAGTGGGTGCCATTCCTACTGGTTCTGGAGGGGGCAACATGCCCATTACTGTGTCCTGGGAAGTGCAAGGCCACAGTCGCTCTTGTGGGTGTCTTTCCCACTGGTACTGGAGGGGGCAACATGCTTATCGTTTTGTCCTGGGGAGTGCAAGGTCACAATTTCTCTGGTGGATGTCTTTCCCACTGGTTCTGGAGGGTGAACATGCCCATTGCTTTGTCCTGTGGAATGCAAGGCCACAGTCTCTCAGGTGGGTGTCATTCCCACTGGTTCTGGAGGGGCCATCATGCCCATTGCATTGTCCTGGGGAGTGCAAGGCCACAGTCTCTGGAGTGGGTGTCTTTTCCTCTGGTTCTGGAGGGGCCAACATGCCCATTCTTTGTCCTGGGAGTGCAAGGCCACAGTCTCTCAGGTGACAGCTGCACTATGGTTGGAGGAGGCTCCTGGGCAGTCCCTGCACTCACTGATGGCTGCATGGTGGTGGTTGTTGGAAGAGGCCCTGGGGCAGCCCCTGCACTCACTGATGGCTGCACATCCAAAGCTGGCGATGGGGGCCCTGCGACAGCTGGTGGTGGTGTTTGCCTGACAGCTTCTGCTGGCGTAGAGTGCCCCGTCTCCTCCTGTTCATGGGTCGGGGAT
Organism: Pleurodeles waltl; assembly: GCF_031143425.1. Taxonomy (NCBI): domain Eukaryota; kingdom Metazoa; phylum Chordata; class Amphibia; order Caudata; family Salamandridae; genus Pleurodeles; species Pleurodeles waltl. The sequence goes on along the minus strand of NC_090443.1, from coordinate 992,767,230 downwards.
CCCTTACCCTTCCTGGAAGGGGTAGATGGGCTCGTCCTCTCTCTGCTGGTGGTGCAGGCTCCTTCCCCTTCCTGACAGCTGGTGCAGGCTCCTTCCCCTTCCTCACAGCTAGTGCTGGCTCCTTCCCCTTCCTCACAGCTGGTGCTGGCTCCTTCCCCTTCCTCACAGCTGGTGCAGGCTGCTTCCCCTTCCTCACAGCTGGTGCAGGACTCTTCCCTTTCATCTGTGGTGGTGCTGGCTCTTTCCCCTTCAGTGTCGTAGGTCTGGTATCCTTACTAGCACGAGTAGGTGGAGCTACCACTGTCCCCGTGGACTGTTTGGCTCAGGTGCTGGGCTGTGTTCTTGGAACCCTGCCCATACATGCAGGATGAGGGGGAGGGGTAGGGAAGAGGTCAAGTTGGACAAGGAAAAGCTTTTTAGGGACGTTGGGGTGGGTGGAGAGAGGAGTAATGTGAGTGGAGAACAAGGGAGTGGTTGTTGGAGGTGTATGTCTGCTGGATTTGGGTGCAGGTGTATGGTCTGTATGCTGATGTGAGGTGGATGGCTGTTGGGTGTCTGAGTGCTTGCTTTTGTGTCCTTTTGTGACACACCAGGAGAGGATACAGGGGACGTGTGCATTGATGTTATGGAGGTGTCTGCCAGTGTGGTGTGTGTTCTGTTTGGTGTGGTGATGCTCATAGTGGATGTAGATGTAGTGCATGCAGGTGTGAGTGTGGACGTAACTGGGAGGGAGGTGGAGGAGGAGGGGAGACAGTGGAGGCTGTGGATGTTGTTGTGTCTGCAACAGTATGTTGTTTGTGTGAGTGCCTGTGGGATGAAGTGTGGTGCTTGTGTTTGCCTATGGCACTCTTGGGTGTTGCCTTGTGTGCATGCTTATCTGTCTGGGTGCTTGGTATGGGTTGAGGAGAATGGGACTGGAAAGTGGAACTTGGAGGGGGGACGATAGAAACAGGGAAAATGGCTGCCATCAGAGAGGAGGCCAGAGCCTGAATCGATCTCTGTTGGGGCGCCAATCCACTGTGGATGCCCTCCAGGAATGCATTGTATTGCTGCATCTGGGATGCCAGCCCCTGGATGACATTCTCAATGGTTGATTGCCCTACAGAGATGGTTCTCAGGAGGTCAATAGCCTCCTTACTCAGGGCAGCAGGGCTCTCTGGGGCAGGGCCTGAGGAGCATTGGGCGAAGGAGATGCCCACCCTCCTAGGTGAGTGGCAGGGGCAACTCGCTACTGGGAGGGTGGTGCTGGTACGGGGGGTGGCGGCTGTACCTGCAGCTGGGAGGGTCCCAGAGGTGTCCGCCACCACCAGGGAGCTCCCATCGGAGGAGGTATCAAAGTCTGTGTTGTCCCCTCCAGTCTCCACCGGGGTGCTCCCCTCACCCTCCGTCCCACTTGTTCCGTTGGTGTCGGCGGACTCTGCCTCCAGGGTGCTGTGGGATGCAGCTCCCTCTGTTGCCGATGCCTTTGCTCCTCCGCCAGATGATGGTAATGCACGCAAGGACAGGATGACAAAACAATAAAAGGGGGAGAATGATAAAGGATACAGTGGGTCAATGACTGCACCAACACCACCGTTAGCGTACACAGCACCCTCGCACACAGAGAAGAGGCCTACGCACTATGATTGCACTACCAGTGAAATGGCTAGTCACCAAGGCATGAGGAGGAGCACACACCGCCAACTGCAGCACACCTAGGACCCACGCAGCCCTGCCTAGAAGTGAATACTAACAAGCTAGGTTACCTGTATTTGCCATGCAACCATTACCCTGCTGAGGTACTACACTGCTATGTCTGCCCTGTCCATAGGGGCAACCACTAACACACAACCACCACCGGGATACCACCCCACCAGCCATAATTTGTAATGATACCCACTGTACTCACCCCCTTGTGGCTGCTGTGATTCCCTCAAGCGCCCATCCAGCTCAGGGTACGCCACTGCCAGTATGCGGGCCATCGGGGGGTCAGGGTCCGACGGGCACCCCTTCCTCATTGGGAGGCCATCCCCAGCTGGGCCTCCGCAGTCTTCCATGGCCAGCGTCTCAGGTCCTCCCACCGTTTCCGACAGTGGGTGCTCCTTCCATAGTCCCCCAGGGTCCGCACGTCCTTGATGATGGCACGCCATAATCCCTTCTTTTGATGGGCGCTGACCTGCAGAGGTGATGCATACAGGAGAACTGTATTCGCGATGGCGCTCCCCGGCTGATCTTCACCGCTGGGGGCCCCGGTCCCCTTTCCACAGCGGCAGGGGGTGCGGGACAGCGCCCCCCCTTTCAACGTCCAACACGGGACCAGGCTTCACGGGGCCCTGGGATGGGGTCCGGGGCCCCTTCTTCTTTGGAGAGGGGGAGTGCGACGACACTCCCCTGTTCTCCTCTTCTTCCTGGGCAGCCCCCCAGGCCCTGGCCCACCCTGGGGGCACAGTCACAAGCAGCTGCGGAGCTCCACACGCTTCGTAGCTGTTTTCTCAAAGGTCGCCATTCTTTGTCCTGGGATATCTCGGGCCCCCAAGGGCTGATTTTCATCATTCTTGTGTCGTTCCGCTCCTGGTGAAAAGCCCTTGCCACCAGGAGTACTCTCCTTAGGCCTCCTAGCCTGGAAGGGTCCCAGATCATCAGGGAGCCAGTCCCACTGACTCATGCTCCAATCTTTCCTCTGGGTTCCCTCTTTTCCTTCTGGGCAGCGCGCTCTCCTTGCGCTAGCCTAGTCCTTCCCCCAACTAGTCCTCTGGGGGGATAAGGGGGCCAGCTTGCCTGGCCCTGGCATTCGCCTCGCTGGCCTGGGATCCTTCAGGGGCAGAGTCCCTGCCCCAAGGGCAGTCAGGAGGTTCTTCCTTCCAGTTGTCCATGACGCCCGTCTGCAGTCCCAGTGTCCAGCAGTGAAGCACAGCCAAGAGAGAGGGCTCTCCCCTGTGCAGGACCTTTTAAGTGGGGACGGAAGTGTCCAGCAGGTCTGCACCTCTGGCCTATCCAGATGTGCCACATCACTTCCTTGCCCCCGTCCCCTCCTTCTTGCACAGTCTTCTGGGATAGCTCAAGAAGGCATCCTCCAGGAGTTAGTTGCAACATGTGCTCTGAAAGTCTCAGCCCCTCCTACCTGACATTCCTCGCAGGGCTTCTCCAGCCTGCTCCTGGCATGGAATGACAGCTGGCTGATTGATGCTAGGCCCTGCTCCAGCAACTGGACAGAGCAGTAATTGGCCCTAATCCTGAGCTGAGAAAGATGACATCCCTGGATGACCCATAAGTTGTACAACTATGCGCTTGTAACCTACTGCATCATTCTTTTCTTACAGGTTACAGTATACTTTGGTGTGACTCTGGTCTCGGTGGACCCCAGAGAACTGTAGTTGCACTCTAGGCCCTCCTTTCCCATTGACATTCAATGGAGTATCCCCCCAATGCAAATATCTTAAGCACCCTGACATTGGCATTGAACTGGGTGTCCCTATAGTGAAAAGACAGTAAGCACACTGACTCTCCCTCACATGTATACACCCCTCTCATGAGACCTACTCCAGGTCACCACCCACTCTGCATAGTTCCTCCTGCACCAGGACTACCTAAGCGCAATTCTAGGGCTGTGCACACTAGGAATCCTCCTCTCACAGCCCTCACATGGGTACACATCTATGCGCACACATGATCACATATAACCTGCCTGGGGCCTCCTGCCTTGCTGCGCCACAGCAGCCTTTCCTTAGCACGGCGACACCAGCGGTAAACACGTGCAGTCCATTTTACCATGTGTTTATTGTGCGGGAGTCACCTCATAGGAGGCGTCCTCACAGTAAACAGTCAAAAACCAGGTGGTCAAAAATTGAAAAATCAGGGCAGTCCTGATGGTCAGAACCGTCCTCTAACACACACCCACAACACCCACAAACCCCTACGACCAGAAATTTTGAGGAAGCCGAGAGACAGAGAGCACAGCAATTGAGAACCCCACCACACAGAAGCACACAACACCATCACCCATACAACATTTCACACACAAAACACCACACACCACTACACATCACCACACTCATCAACACATACATCACCCACACCACCCCATGTCACGCCAAAGACACCCCAGGTTTTCCGAGGAGGAGCTCAGGGTTATGGTGGAGGAAATCCTCCGGGTAGAGCCACAGCTATTTGGCTCACAGGTGCAGCACACCTCCATAGCCAGGAAGATGGAGCTATGGCGCAGAATCGTGGACAGGGTCAACGCTGTGGGACAGCATCCAAGAAATCGGGAGGACATCAGGAAGAGGTGGAACGACCTACAGGGGAAGGTGCGTTCTGTGGTCTCAGGCACAACATCGCGATTCAGCGGACTGGCGGCAGACCCCCACCTCCTCCCCCACAACTAACAACATGGGAGGAGCAAGTCTTGACCATCATGCATCCTGAGGGCCTCGGAGGAGTCGGTGGAGGAATGGACACTGGTAAGTCAAATCTTAACTATCATATCCCCCACCCTACCTGCATGCTATCACACCCCCCCACCCTCACCCCCTCCCCTATCACTCCAACTCCTCACTAATGTACTAATAACACAAACCACACATCCCAACACCAAGCCCTGCATGACACAACTAAGCATGGTCACCCCTCAGTAAAGCATGCTCACTGCACATACCCATAACAACCCCCTAACCATCATCACACAAACCCCCACACAGGCATGCTTGCACTGGTATACACGCACACCCACCCATTGCACACCATGACACACACACATGCAATAATCATGCTCTTATACCCCTGCAGGACCACTACGGAACGTCACCACACAGGAGGGTCCAGACATCTCCACTCCACCCACAGAAGAGGCCCACAGGGACGACAGCAGCTCTGGCCAACTGGATCCAGATGACCAGCCCGGACCATCGTGGGCCTCGGGACAGTCGGTTCCCCTGGCACAGGTAAAGCCCAACACTGACCTTCCACCCTCTGGTAACACCAGCACAGCACCCACCCAGCGGGCCCATACCTCCGTACCCAGGACACGTCAATCAGTGGTGTGTCCACCACTACAGGGAACCCAGGATAACCCACCACCCCAACAACAATAGGGACCTGGGGGCAGTGGTAGTGGGCACACGGTCCAGGGGACGGAGGCCCAGGAACACAGGGGAAGTGGGAGGGCTGCTGTGCGACAGGGGGCGGACAGGCCAAGGGAACCCACCCTCCACGAGGCCCTCTCCTCCATCATGGGAGCATACCACTACTCCCAGGAGACGATGGCGAGGGTCCTGGCCAAGTTTCAGGAGACCCAGCGCCTGCAGGAGGAACAGTATTTGGGGTTCAGGGAGGAGCTCAGAACCATCAGCTCCGACCTGGGCACCATCGTAGGGTTGCTGAAGGACATACAAAAGACCATGAGGGACACCGTGGCACTCCAAGGGGCCCCTGACACTAGCATGGACAATGAACTGCCCACCACCTCCGCCGGCGCTAGTGGACACGACGCCCCGCCACAGGACCACCACACCAGCACCCCACCCCCTGCAGACGGACAACCACCCCGCAAGCGGTCCCTGAGATCCAGGTATAGGACAGAGCAAGATGGCAAGACCCCGCCAGGAAATGAGACCACCCTGATTGTCCTCCCACTGTCCCACTTTGTTACCCTGTCCAGATTGGAACTGGCCCAGATCCACTTCCTATGCCCATATGGGCAGTGCACCTATGTGACTAATAGACTGGACTCTGCCATGGACATTTCTCCACCATCACCCATCACCATTTTGCCACCCCCTCCAATAATTAGCACTTCAATAAACACCGTTGAACCACAAAACAATCTGGAGTCAGTCTGTGATTCTGAAAATTTGTATTAGCAATGACAGTGTCAAAATGCGTTTTCAATTGTAATGCCAACATACCTATGTCACACATCACAAGTCCATGAAGGATGCAAGCAGATGACACACGTTGGTAACTACACCTGTGAAACCGTAATGGAAAGGTACAACTCAGTTACCAAATACTGCTACTAATTGACAGACAGGATAGAGGTAGAAGTGTAAAGTGAATGTAATAGTAAAAAAAATATTTCTCACCTGTGTGTCACTGGAAATATTGCTGTATGACTGATTCCCTGTTGTCTATGTCTTCTTCCTCAGCTTCCTCCTCATCACTGTCCACAGGCTCCACAGCTGCCACAACACCGTCATCTGGACCATCCTCCTGCAGAAAAGGCACCTGGCGTCGCAAAGCAAGATTGTGAAGCATCGAGCAGGCGATGATGATCTGGCACACCTTCTTAGGTGAGTAGAATAGGGAACCACCTGTCATATGGAGGCACCTGAACCTGGCCTTCAGGAGGCCGAATGTGCGTTCGATCACCCTCCTTGTCCACCCATGGGCCTCATTGTAGCGTTCCTCTGCCCTGGTCCTGGGATTCCTCACTGGGGTCAATAGCCAGGACAGGTTGGGGTAACCAGAGTCCCCTAATAGCCACACCCGGTGCCTCTGGAGTTGACCCATCATATAAGGGATGCTGCTATTCCGCAGGATGTAGGCGTCATGCACTGAGCCAGGGAACATAGCATTTACCTGCCAGATGTACTGGTCTGCCAAACATACCATCTGTACATTTATGGAATGATAACTCTTCCCGTTCCTGTACACCTGTTCACTCTTGTGGGGGGGGACCAGAGCTACATGGGTCCCATCAATAGCACCTATGATGTTGGGGATATGTCCAAGGGCATAGAAGTCACCTTTCACTGTAGCCAAATCCTCCACCTGAGGGAAAACGATGTAGCTCCTTACGTGTTTCAGCAGGGCAGTCAACACTCTGGACAACACGTTGGAAAACATAGGCTGGGACATCCCTGATGCCATGGCCACAGTTGTTTGAAATGATCCACTTGCAAGGAAATGGAGCACTGATAGCACCTGCACTTGAGGGGGAATTCCTGTGGGATGGCGGATTGGTGAGATCAGGTCTGGCTCCAACTGGGTACACAGTTCCTGGATCGTGGCACGGTCAAACCTGTAGGTGATGATCAAATGTCGCTCCTCCATTGTTAACAGGTCCACCAGTGGTCGGTACACCGGAGGATTCCGCCATCTCCTGAAATGTCCCAGCTGACGGTGCCTAAGAAGGACAACAGCGACCACAGAGTCAACAAATTCCCAGGTATGTACCCACAGCTACACAGAACACGAGACCAAATACAAAACTCCTCCTGTATGTGTGTTGAGTGTAGGCCTAGGTATGTGTGACGCAGTAGTAAATGAAGCCATGTGGGCCCCTGAAATGGCGGCTGCCTGACCTCTAAAGTGGGACAATGGGATGTGAGGTATCTGCGCTGGCGTTGTACACCGTCGCGGTAGGCGGTCGTAGACCGCGGCGCAATGCTGCATTGGTTAACATTGGACCCTATGCGTCCCAGGAGCCAATGATGAAGTGCGCCGGCGGTGATTATACGCACGGCCGCGGATGTCACCACCGCGGACGTCACTGCCATTTTCAATCTGTTCAATCACTCGATACCTGATCTTCGACAGGAGAGGACCTACACTGCAAGTGCTGCTGTGACCTCGGTCTGGAAGAGACAATGGCTGCTGCGTCTGGGGAAAGTGCCCCTGCCTTCACTGCACAGGAGTTGGAGAAGCTAGTCGACGGGGTCCTCCCCCAGTACACGCTACTCTACGGTCCTCCAGACCAACAGGTAAGTACACAGGGAGCACGTTGTATGGGCTATGCTGGGTGGAGAGGGCTGGATGTCAGTAGGAAGGGGGCAGAGTTCAGGGAACATGAAGGACTGTGAATGCATGTGCCACATGGCAAGGGTAGGGATGGGGGCCACTCACTTTGACGGTGCTGTTGATAATGACTTCTCTTCTTCCCCTGTACATGTCATGTAGGTCAGCGCCCACCAGAAGAAGGACATTTGGCGTGCCATCACCCAGGACGTCCAGATCCTGGGGGTCCACCAGAGACGGGGCACCCACTGCCGGAAAAGATGGGAGGACATTCGCCGCTGGAGCAAGAAGACGGCGGAGGCTCAGCTGGGGATGGCCTCCCAACGTGCATGGGGTGCCCGTCGAACCATGACCCCCCCTGATGTTCCGGATCCTGGTGGTGGCCTACCCTGAGTTGGATGGGTGCTTGAGAGCATCACAGCAGACACAAGGGGGTAAGTACACTCCCATTCTGTGGACTTTGTGCGCAGTGGAGGGGTCTGGGTGGGGGAGGAGGGATGTGGGTTTCCCTAGGCCAGGGCGAGTTACGTAGGCTAGGCCCCTCCGGAATGCAGGCCATGTGGCACTCCACCCCACCTCTGTAGAGTGCCAAGTACAGGTATACATGCCCCTGTGTCATCTTTGTGTGCAGATGACCACCATAGCCACGTAGGCCAGATCCCAGGAATTGCATCTGTAGAGGCCAAGAGCACGGCGTAGTGCAGGGGGCTGCTGTGTCTGTATTGTCCGCCAACGGTAGCAGTAAGCCATGCACTCAACCTGTCTTTCTTCTGTCGTCCCCCCACCTTTTTGTGCTCTCCCTGTTCTTGTGTGCATCAGCATTATCATGCGGAGGTACAGTGGCACTGGAGCACGAGGGAGCTGCATCCCACATGGCCATGGAGGGCCACACCACAGACTCTGAATACACTAGTGGGATGGAGGGCGAGGGGAGCTTCACGTCAGTCACCGGATCACCAAACAGCAACACGGACACGTCCACCGATGGGAGCTCCCTTGTGGTGGCGGCACCATCTGTGCCCCCCACTTCCACAGGTACAGCTGCCACCTCCCCTCCCAGCAGCCCCTCAGCCTTCGCCCCGTGCCCGCTCACCCAGGAGGGTGGGCATCACCTTCGCCCCAGGCACCTCAGCCCCTGCCCCAGTCACCCCTGCTGCCCTCAGTGAGGAGGCCATTGACCTCCTCATGTCACTCACTGTTGGGCAGTCTACCATTGTGAATGCCATCCAGGGTGTAGAAAGGGAGTTGCAACACGGTAATGCATTCCTGGAGGGCATTCATTCTGGTCAGGCTGCCCTTCATCGAACCCTGCAATCACTGGCCTCAGCACTGATGGCAGCCATTGTCCCTGTGTCTAGCCTCCCCCCTCCAACTTCCTCCACCCAGACCCAGTCCCCTGTACCCCAGCCTATCCCAAGCACACCATCAGACAAGCATGCATACACCTCAACACACAAAAGTAGCTCAGGCAAACATAAGCACCACACAACCCACAGGCACTCAAAGAAGCATCACCCACATACAGACACAGCAACATCCACTGCCTCCACTGTGTCCCCCTCGTCGTCGTCTCCCTCCTCCCTCCCAGTGTCATCTACACTCTCACCTGCATGCACTACATCTACAGGCACTAGGACTCGCACCAGAACACCCAGCACCACACCCGCTCACCTGCACTCACCACCCCCACTACTATTTACACGTCCCCTGTGTCCACTCCCAGTGTGTCTGTGACTCCCCCTCCCAAAGTACACAAACGCGGGCACCCACACACCCAACATCCATCCACCTCACGACAGCCTCCAGTGCCTGCACCTGCACCCAAATCACCTAAACTTACACCTCCTACAACCACCTCCTCTACCTCCACTCCCAGGCCCCCTCCAGCTACCCATCCCAGTCTTCGTCAGAAACTCTTCCTCACCAACGTTGACCTTTTTGCCACCACGCCCACCCCTCCAATTCATGGGTCCCGTAGTAGCACCTCAGCCAAAAAAAGTCCAGTACCAGTGGTGCGTGTTAAAGGTGTGTGGAGTGCACCGGCCACCAGGGCAGCCAGTGTGACACGGAGCCAAAGCACTGCCAGTGTACCCCCTGTAAAGCACCTTAAATTGGAAAGTGGCCGACGGGACAGGGTGAAGATTCCTGGCGGCAAAATTGCTCACAAGGGTCCCGGGGGGAGTGCCGAGTCAGCTGTGACTGCTCCAAAGGTGGTGAAGGGCCAGAAGAAGTCTCCAAAGTCTGGTAAGAGCAGCACGGCGGAGAAGGGCGCCATCCTCCCCGGCGGCTGGGACGCCACCGCCAGCACTGTCGTCACTGGTCCGGAGACCACTGCCAGAG